>NC_083103.1:50343696-50997431 GCF_949774975.1 Lagenorhynchus albirostris
AACTCGTTTTGGAATGTACTCACACATTTTTGAATTTGAATTTTATTAAGTATTATATTTTACAGATTGTTTTAATTTTTGAATTCTGAATGCTCTTCGCCCAGGGCAGATCCCGTGTCCCCACGCTACAGACAAGGACGCAGCAGCCCCCAGTGGGATCCAGGTCCCCTGGTTTCCGTTTAGCTTCAAAGCTCCTGACCTGGGACGCCGTTCTGAGACCTTCTGCTCCTTAGAGGACCCTGACCCAGGCCCAGGCATGTGACCTCAAACCGTGTCTTCCCTCATGTGGCCACCCATACCCCAGGGTGGCGCTCTCTCTCCCTTCACCTCTACAGCTGACGGGCTCCCTCCTCTACCTCTGCCCCCTCTGTCCCCTCCCCTCCAAATTTGGCTTTTCCCTATTCAGTCTCATCATCCCATGTCGGAACCACACTGCCTCAGCCTCCTGCCTCACTCCTATGTGCTCCCCACCCCAAGGCCCAGGGCGCTGCTTCATAACACGCAGGTCTGAACAGTCCCTGAACTGCTTTCATCTCTTCCCCTAGTGCGCAGTTCCCTCCGAAGAAAGTCCAAATTCCTTGACGTGGCATAAAAGTCCTGCACAATTTGGCCCCTTCCAGCCTCCCTAGCTTCATCTCCTATGCTACACACACACACACACCAATCCCATCACTCAGCCACCCTGGCTGTCCAGCATCCAGCTCCATGGAATGCTTCCCTCCTTCTGTCTGTCACCAGTAAGCCTTCACATTCGCCATTCTCTCCTTCTCTCTGTCCAGAACTTTCTCCTGGCTCATTCCTCAGCTCTCACTTTAAATGTTTCCTCCTGGAAGCTTCCCAACTTGCCCTCCCTCCCACTCTGGGCTGAATTCGGGGCCCCTGCTCTGTCCCACCATGGCCCCCAAGTTTCTCCCCATTGCTGCCTTCCCCCCACACAATCTACCAGCATCAATCTTTGTCTGTGCCCCTCCGCCACCCTATCACCTGTCCACCCTTGGCCCTGGTACCTGGGTCTGTCTACCTGCCAAGAGGCAGACGCCTTGTTGCTCAGACTTGGCACAATGTGTGGCCAAAATTTAAGGCCCCCACCATGCTCTCTCTACCTGCCCTCTCTGCCGGGCACAGAGTAGGTGCTCACTAACTGTCCATCTATTAAGGCCTGGCAGCACACAGTGTGTGGCACGGACAGGGAGTGCTGGGGTGCTCAGAGGAAGTGAGAATCCCCGGGCTGGGCTGGGGACTTCCTGGAGGAAGCATTTGGGATGATCCTCCACATGTCAGTCCTAACACAGAAGTTGAGGACAGGCCACAGGAAGTCCCCAGCCAGCCTTAGGGCCATCAGGGCAAACCATCAGAGTGGGACCAGAGTCTGAAATGAGGGAGATTCAGTGACCAGAGCCAAGGATAGGGCCACTGGAGGGGCTGGTGGTGCATTTGGGGAAGACTTGCTGGAGGAGGGGCTACTTCTGGCTGGTTTGGGGCAGGGGAGAAGGTGGAGATGAAGCAGGTTGGAGACAGAGATGTGAAAGAGAAAGCTCTGTTCCTTCTTGTTCTTTACACCTTAAAGGAAAGGGACGTGGGATTCGGATGGGCAAGAGGAAAGAAAGAAGGCCAAGGCAGCATGGAGCTAACATCAGTGCTGACACCATGGCCAGGGTGGGTATGGGTGGCTGGGGCTGGCAGGGAGCAGGTTCCCAGCTGTGGTTGGGAAACATTTCCTGTCTCCTTGCCAGGGGGGTCATTAATAATCATTTACCCTCCACAGGCAGCACGGAGGCTAGCCAGGGAGCAGCATGGTGCTGGGGCCAGAGCCCAGCCTGGCAGCCAGGAGAGCTGTATTTTAGGACCAGCCCTGCCACCTTGCTGTGAAACCTGGACAAGTCACCTGGCCACTCTTGGTCTCTGGTAACACTGGTCAAAGGAGGGTCTTAAGAGGAGGATCCCTAAAGATCTCCCTGCTCTGGGCCTCAGTTTCCCTAGATGGCAGCGGGGCTGCCACCCCTACAGGGGGTTAGAGACCTCTGATGATCAATATAAGCATCTATGTTGAACCTAGCTCAGGACACATGGGATGGGCAGACCCAGCCCAGCCTCTCAAGAGCTCGAATTCTGGCAGGAGCCAGACCCCAACACCATGGGATGCATGCCTGGAGCATATCATGTGCATGTCAGGCTGCGGGAAACAGAAGGGAGGGCCGTCTGCCCAAGGCCTGAGGGGCTGACAGTGTGGCTGGGCCATGAAGATGGGATTTCTTAGACACAGAAAATGGGAGTCCCATGAGGCCTATTTAGTCACTGCTATGACTGCAGCACTTAACACTGTGCCTGCCTGGTGCATAGCAGGTGATCAATAAATGCTTTCAGACAACAGAATGAGCTCCTGTTAAAGGAGACATTTGGGAAAGGAGCTTGGAATTTGGAAAGAGCTGCCTAAACGGTGATGATGAAGATGATGACAAGGACGATTCTGCCCAAAGACAACAGGATGGGAAAAGGTGACATGAAAGCTTGAGAAGGTAGGAGGCCCAGGGATGGCCATCCAAAACCAGACAGTATTGCTTGGGAATGATCAACAGCCTTCAAGATCCCTTCTTCCAGTTGGGCTAGAATTTTCCTCAGCCTCAGGCCACATTTCTCTGCCCATCCAACACCCCCTTCAAGGCTCAGCTCAAGCCCACTCACTCCAGAGAACCTTCTGGAATGTGGTGCTGAGGCATTGGCCCCGAGCCCCTTCCCCTGACTGACTCTGATGGTCTCTGTGCCTTCCAACCACAAGGAGTCCTGGCCTTTCGTGCTCTCAAGTCCTTGTTGGCAGACTGTCCACTAAGGTCTCCCCATAGCTTTCTCTGGAGGGTATGACCTGGATCCTCCTACTGGGTCCATCAGACTAGAGGGTCCCCAAAGATGTGATCTGGCTTCGTTTTTCAGAAAAACGTCTCTGTGAGGAAAGCAACCATCCCCCCATCAGATATGGGGTCAACACAAGTGGAGATAGATTGAGCTCTTCCTGGTTGCCTCCCAGCCCAGTGACCCTCTCTGGGCGACACACAGAGAAGGGAAGAGAACTGGGCAGCATGCAGAAGGGGGCACTTGGCTTCTCAGCACCCCGGAGATGACATGAGAAGGAAGGGCACTGGGCCACATTTGGGACTAAGACATCATGGTTGGCAAACTTGCCTAACTCCCAGCCCAGCCCCAGCTGCTACCGCGCCGAGGAGGCGCCACCGGGGATACCACCCAGGCCTCAGTGCCTGCGCCTGGACCCCCACCCTCTGCGGAGAACCATGAGGTGGTAGTAAACACAGTGAGCCCGAGACACGTGCATCCTCTCCCCGCCCCTTCCAATCCCGGCCCAAAACATGAGACAGGCTAAGAGGAAAAGAACAAAGGTTCCAGGACCTCCACATCGCCCGCCGCCCGCCTGTCGAGCGCCTGTTCAGCCGGAAACCCAAGACAAAGGCCTTGGTGAAAGCGAGGAGGATGAAGGGCAAAGGGTAGAGGCAGCCTGGCTTGGGCATCTCAGGGGACCTAACTGGGAGGGAAGCGAGAACAGGATGGCAGCCAAGCCTTCCCTGCACACACACATCACTCCACAAACATTTATGGGACACCTGCTGTATTCTGCACACCCGAACATCACATACCTCATTCCTCATCCCACACACCTTATACACCCACTCCCTCACCCCCTGCAGCACCTTCCACAGCCCTCCAGCCCCCCCCACACACATACCCTAGCTAACTGCATACCCTTCACATGTAAACAGCTCACAGGGAGAGAAGATCACATAATCCACGTGTCACACCGAAAAGCCATCCAGCTCACACACCCACACTTCACGCCACACTCACACTCAACCTCCCACGCGCACCTCACACACCCAACACTCACCTCGCCAAGCACAGACACACAGTTCCAATTAAATTCAATACACACACATCACCTAGACATAGAGACACACCCTGCATAGATAATGTGCACACCTAATGTCACACCAAAATGTCAAATGTTTGCAGGCACACACAGCTCCTTAGCACAGACAGTCCTGCCTGCACACTGCCTCCTCCCCACATGTACTTGGGCATGCGCGCGCGCGCGCACACACACACACACACACACACACAGTCAACAAGTTCTTGCCTTGGCCCCCTGGACCCTGGCTGCTGCACACTTTCCTACCCAGAGCTGTACAAACAGTCATCACACAGACACATGACACTCAAACACCAACACACAGGTCCCAATATATTTCCCGAGCAACTCCAGGATGTAACTCGGTGACTCGAAGCCAGTCACCTAGGCTGCAAACCCACTCAGACACAGCTCTCCCACCCCCACTCCCCTCTACCAAGACATCCAATGAAACCTTTCATCAGACCCCTCCAGCGGCTCTTCCTGGTTACACACAACAGTCCATAACACACACAAATACACACACAATCCCCCATGTAAGCTGCCCCTACAACTACTCCACCCCACGATGACACACAGTCATGTACACATAAGTTCCCCACACACACAACAGTCATACATACACCTACCACTCCACACTCACAACTCGGCCTCCCTAGCTGCACACGCCATGCAACGCCATTACACTCACAGTCCTCACACTCAGCATAAGCTCCCACAGATCCCCCCAATAGGCCCACCGCTGATGACACACACAATACTACATGACACAACACACATGATCACACACAAGGCACACCCAACACACACAACCCAGCTCTTCCTACTCAAACACATACCACCCAGACTCGCCCAGCCCTGGACACCTCCTACCACAGGTGACTGACACCAGGTTGCAGGCTTTTCCTCCCCTCCCTCATCCCAAGCCCCCGGCTTCCCAAGTCCAGTTCAGCAGGGATGAGGGGGTTTATAAGTTATGAACCCCAGTGCCCCACTGCACAATCCCCACCCACCTTAAATCCCTCGGTACCACCCAAGGGCTGCTTGCTCCATGTTTAGCCCCTTCCACCAGCACCCACACCATGCCATGCCTGACAACAGGGGAGGGGGAAGAGGTCCTGGGGACACCGGCGGGGCATTCTGAGCCTGTCCCCTCACCACCCCAAAGTAGAGGCTGATATAAGGGGAAGAATGACCACAGGGAAAAGCCCTAGAACAAAAACAGAAACCTAGAGAAACTGGGGGGGTGATGGGCAGACTGAGAGAGGGGGGCACGTAGGCAAAAGAGACCAAACAAGAAAGAAATAGAGGGGCAGAGGGAGAAGATGCCCAGAAAGACTCAGAGGAGAAACGGGGGCCACCATACCCAGAGAGAGACAAGAGGAGAGGGTGAGACAAGCAGGAAAAGGCTAGGATCTTCTATACAGGAGGGAGGAGGGAAAGCAGGAAGAGGGTGGGAGGGGGATCCTGCAGAGAAGGAGAGACAAACTGTAATGGAAAGAGGCATTTGGACCCTGGGTGGGGTCTGGTGTGAGGACTGAAGTCCAGGTGTTTGAGTGGGAATCTGGGTGAGGGCATAGATGAGTCTGTGGAGTCGGGGTTCAGGGGCTTGAGATGAGGCCCCAGCTCTGAGGGGGGGTCCTGGTTGAGACTCGGGGGTTCAGGTGTTCTGGGTGGGCCTGGAGTTGATAAATATATTGGGGGTCCAGGGCTATGGGCAGGGGTCCTCCACTAATCTGGGAGGCAGGGGGTTCCAGGCTCAAACAGAACTCTTGGGTGTGGACAGGGGTCCCATTGTGGATTGGGAGTTCAGTGCTTGGGGGTGGAGTCCCAGATCTGAAAAGGGTTCAGAGTCTGGCGTGAGGTTTTGAACTGTGAGCTAAGGACTCAATGTCTCTAGGGTACGGGCTGCAGTCCCAGCACAGAAGTGGGATTTTCAGCTGGGGAGGGGTCCCCACCCTGGGGTCCCCACCCTAGAAGGGTTCAGGGACGGGGTAGACCATGGGACCGGCGACAGCACGCTCCGCGGAGAACCCGGCCTGGCGCTCACCCAACACCCCGTTCCCCTCGTGCCCAGAGCCGGGAGGGGCGGGGGGCCCTACCTGCAGGCTGTCGGCGCATGGCTGCGGCGGCGGCGGTTCGTCCGGCTTGAGGAAGACCTGCTGGCCCCGCCTGAGGAATTGGACAACAGCGATGAGGATGTGGTGCAGCACCAGGACCATGCTCGCAGCCGCCCGCCCGCCCGCCGGCCTGGCCGCTGCGCTTGGCCAGGGCGTCCGCGACGGCTTCGCCTGATCCGCGCGAGTGTCCGCCCTGGCCCCGCCCCGAACCGCCCACTTCCCGCCCCCCGACCGCCCCGGCCCCGCCCACCTTCCGCAACCGCGGACAGCACCTCTTAGCTCGTCCAATCTTCCCACCCCCACCAGAGCCCCCCACCAGCTCTCACTTCCCTTATCTCTCTGCTCTCAAGATTCTTCCAGCTTGTGCGCTATTAGGATCCCCCGCCTGATAGCCTGCTCTCAGCCTTCGCTCCCTTCTCTTGCCCCTTCGCCACTCCTTTCACTACCTCTCAGGGGTCGCCTCTCTGAGCCTCTCTCCTGATCACATCCTCTCCCCCCACCACTTACTTAATAAAGTCCTGGAGCCAGGCTACAGTCCCACGGCAGAGACCAGCGCAGTGAGGGGGCGGGGGGGGGCGGTCCGGAGGGGGAGATAGATAGAGGGGAAGGGACCGCTGGCACGAACAAGGAGCCCTGGGCTTGCTCTTCTTCCAGGAAAAAGGGAGGAAATCAGGGGAAATTTCAGAGGTCGCTCCGAGTCTGACAGGCCCTGGAAGCAGTAGCAAATCTGGGAGGGAGACACGTGCGCACTGACACGCGAGCGCACACACAGGCGCACCATTCCCAAGTTGTGGGTAGGGGCACTGGGCCCCCAGCACTGGGCAGGCAGGTCTGCGTTGGCGTCCCCGCAAGCCAGAGAGGGTGCAGGCCCCAGGGCCACACAGTCCACAGTTCCGCGGTGGGACTTGCGAGCCGAAGCGCAATTCACCGCAGAGCGGCCTCTGTGCTCAGGCGCCCGCTGCAGCCGTGACGCTCCTGCGCCCCCTGCTGTCCCAGCGCGGCGGCTCAGCCCGGCCCGATTTGCCATCTGCGCGGGAGGGGCGGGTGTCGGAGGGGAAAGGGGTCACCCGGGCCAGCTCCCTGCCTGGACCCAACCGGTTCCTAGCCTCCGCTTGGCATGAGGTCGGCTGGGGCGGTGGGACGTGTCTGGACTGGAGGGTGCTCTTGGGTGTCTCCTGGCCATTGCCGGCTAGCTACTTACTTTATGACCTTGGTCAGATCCCCTCCCCAGTTGGTTTCTGGGCTTTCGTCTTCCCATCTCTTTCACAAGACTGCCAGGAGAATCAACCCCACAATGGTGCGAAGGCAGCCAGAGTCCCCTGACAGCCCTCGCTGTGGTCTGACCTGAATCCTTCCCATGTACTACGGTCCCCTCTCTCTGCAATTCTCCCCTTAACCCTCACCCACCACCCCTCTTAGAGGGTGACTCAGTGACCCTCCAGCTTCCCAGCTCCCCACCTCACTGGGCTGATTCATCTGGGCCCTTTCTCCCTGGGGAGTGATTTCCTCAAGGTTGAGTCATTGAGCCCAGTCCTGGACACAGTCCAGGCACCTGGCACACAGGCTGGGCAGAGCCCTAGCTGTGTCACAGCTCAGGGGGAAGCCCTCCATGCCAAGAGTTCTCCCACCTCTCTTTCTGAGGGCCAACTCTGAACAATGCCTCTTCCCCTGCTCACACACCTTTAGTGACTCCCTACCATCAGCACAATAAAGTCCCAACCCTCAGCCTGACACGGCAGACCCTCTATGACTTAGCCCCAGCTTGTTTTTTCAGCTTTGACCCTCTTGCCACCGTTCCTTAAATTTATACTTCCCGCTCTACTCAGATGCGTGACTGACTCATTCTCACCTTCAGGCTTTTACCCAGCCACCCCAACCCTAATGTCCTCTAGATCCTATCAGCCTGCTTACCTTTCAGGGGCCAGTCGGAGGCCCACCTCCTCCAGGAGGCCTTCCCTGGATGCTACCTCAGCCCTCTGGGTCCCCCTTCTTGCATCTTTCCTAAGCGTCATGTCTGGGGGCAATTTCACTGCATCTTATTTTACTGCATCTTCAAATTGGGGGCAATTTGTCCTACTTACTAACACTGTAGAAAACATTACATGGGCTAAGATATGTAAAGGTTCTGGCCCAGAAAAAGGCCTCCCTTCTCTTTTTATGGCCTCAGTTTCTTGCTCTGTAAAGGGAGTGACCAATGTAAGGGCTATTATAAGTCTGAGGCCAGTGCACAAATCTCTTGGTAAATCCTGAGCATCTGTCATCAGCTCAGTCTTGGGCTCCGGATATGTGGGTGGGACAAAGGCATCCAGGAGGCATCTGTTACAGCCACTCGCCAGAGGCGTTTGTTCTTCAGAAGAGGCCATCTCAGACCTCACAGTCAAGGGCCAACCCTGGCCTGGCACAGCCAGCATCTCTTGGGCTTTAACATTTGCTGAGCACTTACTCTGTGACTCACAGTTCATCTTCTCAACAACACTATAAGGTTGGACCCATTATTAGCCACATTTTACAGATAAGGAAAACTGAGGCACAGAGAGACTAAGTAACTTGCCCACAGTCACACAACTAATAAGTAGTAGAGCCAAAATTCAAACCCAGGCCATCTGGCTCCAATCTGTGCTTTATATTCATTCTCTGCCTCTTGAGGAAAGGCATGTGAGAAAAACTAATTTTCCCACCTCTCCTTTTGTCCCCAAGAATGCACTCAGGGTCCTACACTCCCAGCCCCTGAACCCTCGGCCTGCCTTTGCCATGAGGAAGCCCAGCTTCAGGGGTACCTGGCTCAGCTCCACAGCCGCCTCTTTTCATCTCCCCACCTTACAGGTCACATTAAGCTGTCCAGTGGCCCAGCTACCTCAGACTCGGTATTTTAGGAAAAGGTGACTCAGCTGACAGCCTGTCAACCTGGCTACTGGGCCATTCAACCTCAGGCCCTGTCCAAGAACCAGCCCTTCCTCGTTCCTAACAGTGACCCCTCTCTGGACCACTGCGCTTACAAAGCACTTCCTCACCCAGGGCTGGTGAGCAGACTTTCATGCTCGTCATCTCTCCATGTAAGAGTGTGACACCAGCAGGCCCTCCAAAGACCCCAAATCTGCTCCCATCCTCCATGACCATGTGTCCTGCTTCCAGGAGCCTGTCTGCGTGCCTGACACGCATCTATCCTCTTGCTGCTAGCCTTGGTCAGACTCCCAGAAGCCCAGGTTCAAACCTGAGCCCTGCCCTGACATGCTGGGTGGCCCCATGCAAGGCTCTGGCCCTGTGAAGGTTGGCCTGGTTCTCTTTGAGAACTCAAGCGGCTCGGGTGGAGGAAGGCAGGGTCCAGGTAGGCCTAGCGGGGCAGAAGGCAGCTCTCTGGGGCAGGCAGGCCTGCCCGGGCATGCCAGGCCCAAGGACTGTGAGCGAGGGCCAGATCCCGACGTGGGGGCTCCTCAGGAGGCAGTGTGTGTGGCTCAGTCTCTCCATGACTTGAGGTGGAGCCCATGGACTAAAAGAGGGTTCCACCATCCGAGGGGCCCTGCCCGGGGACAGTCCAAGAAGGGCCCAGGAGGAAGCTGACATCTCTGCGGGTTCTGTGTCCAGCTAGAGCCCATCCGCAGTGGGCACAGCCCCGGAGAGGGCACAGTTGTGAGGCACCGTTAGTTAGCCCTGGTGTGTGCATGTGTGTAAGGTCCCGCATGCAGGTCTGTGACCATGATGTGGGTGAAGGCGGAGTACAGTTTTGTAAGTTTGTATCTTTGTAAGGATGTGTGATGCTTTCATTGTACAGCTGAGCTTGTGCGTGTGTACACAGATGTGTGCGTATCTACAGGAATGTGCATGTGTGTGTGTGTGCAGACAGTATGTGTGCCCAGGTGTGAGTGCGTATGCACACATGTAAGTATGTGTATACAATTGTGTGTGTGCACAAGAGTCCAAGTATGGCACATAGATGCGGATGTGTGAGTCTGCATGTACTCAAATTCACAACTAACAGAGGTGCTGCTAACGGCCACTAGCCCCAGTCAGCTCTGTGTGTCCGCTGGCATTGGCTCCAGATGTGGCAGTGGCCCTTACAGAGAAAGGATCTGGCTGCAGGCAGGTGTTGGGGACAATGTGGATTTGGGCTCTGAGTGGGCAGGGCCTGCTCCCAGAGCCCCCGCAGCAGCTCTAACCGGGAAAGAGCACAGGCTGAGTGAGCTCAGGCTCAAGGGATGAGGGGAGAGGGGTGGGTCAACCACAGGTCTCGTCCACTTCCATGTTATTTGCATACACATTTATCTTGTCTGCAGCAGATGGCCAGCTGCACGACCCTAGCGGGGAAAGGCAGCCCGGAGGATTCTAGTCCAGGACTAGTCCAGGACCTGCCAGCTCACATCGGGGCTGAGGTCCAGGGGACTCAGGCCTTGGCACACCTTGGCATCTGCTCCTTATCCTCTGCAAACCCCAAGAGCCTTCTGTCACACAAGGCTGCTGCAGGCCACACACAATCATCCAGACACTCACTGTCTTTCCGTAGATACACACACACACTCCCATCACTCCTACACACACACACATACTCCTACACACAGACTCACATCTCTATACGCCTGCTCACAGAGCTCCTGCACATAGAACACTGGTGGGCGCACCTGCCCTAGTACCTCCTTCAGGGACCACTGTGTCTCCTTCTCCCCGATGCCCATACCTGATGGAGTAATCTTTTCTTCACTCAAGTCTGACCCTGCCTCACCCATACCCACACGGGTCCCCACTGCCCGCAGGATAAAGTTGGAGCTCCAGTCCTGGCCTTCTTGGTCCTTAACCCCGCCTCCAAACCATCCTTTCAGGCCCCACACTCTGCCTTCTGGCCACACCCCTCACTGCTCACCAATCCTCCAGCAGCACTTCTGTACTTTTACCAGGCACTCGACCTCCCCACTATGCTGTCAGCTCCAGGGGACTGGACTCTTTTCCCGTTTTGCTCATTGCTGTGGCCCCAGCACCTAGAACAAGGCTTGACCCAGAGGAATTGCTCCAGAAGACATCTGTGGACTATAGGAATCGGTGGTAGAACCCTCCTTCCAACCTGATCTGCCTCCTTATGGAGGACCTGCCCAACTGTATTTGTTTCCCTAGGTGCCTCTCCCATCAGACCCAAAAGAGACTGGGTCTGATTCAGCTCCATGTGTCCGTATGCAGCATATCCAGCACGGGGCCAGGCACACACAGCAGGAGTGGGGGACGGGGGGGCAGATGGTGACCCCCTAAACGAGACACAGGGATGTCGAGAAGGGGCGGCCACCTTGGCCAATCACACAAAGCCCACTTTTCCCAGAGAAGAGGCCTCCTGACCACCTTCCCCCATCTGAGCCCCTTGCTGAAGTCACCCTGACTGGCAATCCAGCCTCTGCTTGCACACTCTCAGGGACAGGGAGCTCACTTTCTTTGCAGCCAACCCCCTCCCGTGGGAGCTGGCTCTGCCTGGTGCCAACTCCTCCCACAGCACCGTCCTGTCAAATCCTGATCATCCCGAGCCATGATTCCCATGGGGAATGGGAAGGAAGTTGAGCAAAAGGAGCAGCAGATCCCAGCTTTCCCAACAGCTCCACCAGCCTTCCCAGCTTTGGGCAGAGGTGGGAGAAGGAGCTCTTGGCTCTCAGCCCGCCCCAGGCTTCTGCAGGCAAGTAGATTCAAGGTGCTCAGGCTTCCGCAACACCAACCACTATCCCCAGCAGTCTGGGGCAGTGCAGAGAGTGCAGCGCTGAGAAACCCTTCAGCAGGCGCCACTGAGCCCCGTCCCCTCACTGAGCGCACTCTTTCTCTCATCCCTCAAGCCCCCCCACACCCCATCTCCTCCCCTCACCGGGGCCTCTTGCCCTCCAGTCCGCAGGACCTTGCAGGACTGCTCTAACCCCAGCCCTCAAGTGTCCCACGGAGATGTCTCCTCCTGAGCCCTGTTGGGCAGGCTGGGTGGATGAAGGCGATTAGGTCCTCAGCCAACGGTGGCTGCCAGAATCCCACCCAGCCCTGCCTGGACAGCTGCAGCCCACAAGCTGCCCAGCTTTCCTTCACCAGCTATTCCTGGGCTGGCCCTGCTCCAGAGGTGCCTCGGGCTGCAGTTGGTCACTGACCCCAGTCCCCCATGCGTGCGCACATGCGCGCGCGCGCGCGCACACACACACACACACACACACACACACACACACACACACACACACACACACACACACACACACACACACACACACACACACACACACACACACACACACACACACACACACACACCCCAGGACTGCTCAGCGCTGAGCCCATGAGGAATGCCAAGGCACAAGAAATTCTAAGCAACAGGGACCCGAGGCTCCATGCTCTGAAAACTCCCTGCCAGCTCAGACACTGTCATAGAGGGAGCCCCAGTCTGTGGCTTCCAGTTTCCAAGAACTCCCAGAGCTTTGTGATCTAAGAAAATCAGAGCCTCTATTATAAATCCCATTATTAGAAGAGTCTGTGCTTTGTACATTCTATGAATGCAAGAGCCTGGAGTCCTGAGAATGGAGGAGCCCAAGATTCTAACATTTTATTATTCTAACTGCCTGTAGTGCCGGGACTCCAGGACTCTAGCTCCAGGGTTTCCACAGCCCTCAGAGCCTGATGGTGTGTGGGCTGCGTCTCTGTGAATACCCGGTGAAGTGAGGGCCCCTGTGAGCCCTGCACTTGCCTTCCACCCTCCACCTTTTGCTCATACTACTGTCCAGGCCTAGGGTTCCATTGCTCTCCTCTCTGCTAATTAAATCTTAGACAACTTTAAACGGGCAGGGAGGGCAATGCCGTCAGGGACTACCTACTGAGTGCCAGGGCCACCCGGGTGATTCTCTTATTTAATTCTCATGATATTATTAGCCCAACTTTACAGTTCATAAAACTGAGGTCCCGGGACATGAGGTCATTTGTCTAAAGTCTCACAGCTAGAAACAGGAGAACAGCGATCCAAACCCGGTCCCTTGCAAACCCACGCCTCCCAGTAGCAGGCCAACTCCTGAGAAGAGCCCCGTGGGAGGGGGCTCCCTCTTTGGCTTCAGGGCCACACTGGAGCAGCTCCTCCCACCCCAGCAGCCCCCCAAGCTCCAGAAGGCAGAGACCGTGGTCTCCTCTTCACGCCTTTCCAAGCTGGAGGCAGCCCAGAGTGGGCCACGTTTCCTGTCCTGATTGATCAAAAGGAGCTCAATCCGCAAAGACTCCGTGTGGGACCGGGAGACTTTTGTTTCTAGGCACCCGTCGCTATGGAAGCCAGGTGCTGCCAGCCCAAGACCTAGCAACGAGGCCCCGCGTGGTGCAGGGCAGAGGGCAATTGTCAGGGACTTCCGAGGCTGCCAGCAAGAAAGAGGGAGGGTGGACCACTCCGCTCTCCTGGATGGAAGGCTGGACCCACTGCCCTGGCTGGGCTGGCAAGGGGAGGAAGGGAGGCAGAGGGGGCAGGACCAGGCAGGTTCTGAGAGACAGAGACCCAGAGATAAGGGCAGAGAGAGACTTACAGAGATAGACTAAGGGGGTTCAGAGACAGTGAAAGGCAGAGACACCATCAGAGAGAGGGAGATTCAGGAAGGTGGAAGAAGACAAGAGCTGAGGCTCAGAGACCACTGAGACAGACAAGCGGCAGAGAGGGACTGACTCTCAGACAAGCCCAACTCCTGGGGAGGGAGAGGGAGGAAGCCGCAGGGGAATGACAGAGATGGATGGACGTGTGACAGGAGGAGATAAGCCTGAGGCAGGAGGCAATAGAGACAGATAACAAAGTAAGAGAGGACCAGAAATGGAGGGGCAGGAGGGGTAACACAACGTGGACTGGAAGGCAGAGCAGGCAGCGGCAGGGGCAGTACGAGGACAAGGGTACCGAGAGCACAGAGCCCTGGGCTGGCCCCAGTCCTGAGCCCCTCCTCCTGGGTCTGCCCATCTGCGGCATGGGCGTCACCAGCCTTGTGCCACCAGCCCACCACACTGCCTCTCCCCCAGAACACAGAATCATCTAGGAACAGACGCTCAGAAAAGAGGCTGGTCAGAAAGGTTCCATGTGTCTCTTGCTCCCCAGGGACAGGTCTTGTGCAAGCTCGTACAGTGAGGCAGTATCTGGAACAGCAGAAAGTCAGGCCTTGGGAATCCCAGTCCAGAGCGCACTCTCCACCCCCATCCGAGTCAGACTAGGCCTTCGTTACCTGTGGAGGCACCATCAGTACAGACAGGCACACTCGCCCCCCTACCAGAGTGACTGAGAAGACGACAGAGCCTAATATGGAACCCCCTTTACTTCCTTCTTCCTCAACAACAGGCCCTGTGTCAGGGCAGTGGGGACCCAAGGATGGAGCGGACAGCATCCAGTGGAGAGATGGCTCACAGCTCTCCCTCTCAGGGCTGCAACTAGGGAAGACAGGCTCTGGGGAACTCAGAAGGGCATGACCCCTTGGGGGCAGGGAAATGGCTGCAACTGGACAGGGAACATGTCATTTAATCCTCACTGTAACCTGTTACAAATGAGAAGACAGGAAAGCGACTGCCCTAACCACTACCAGCCAGCAGGTGCCTGAACCAAGACTTGAACCCAGGTCTCCCGGGGTCAGTGAAAGTTGGAGGGCCTGGCGGAAGCCCCTCTGCCAGGGTGGAAGCAGCTGCTCCAGGAAGGGGGCGCTATCTAGGCCTGTTCAGGGGTACTTCCCAGTAGGAATGTGGGGAGGGTCCCAAGCCCTGCTCTGGCCACCACTCCTCCCAGCACCAGCTGTCCCCCTCCCCATGTCAGAAAGATGATAGTGCTCGGCTAGACTCTGTCACCTGTCAGGTACTAATCTCTCTCTCCCTCAGAGCTAATTTTTCCTGTGATTGTTAACACTGTCAGTGGCACCTGGCAGCTACTCTGGGAGCTCGTGTGCCCTCAGAGGCGCCCCACCTGCCCCCATCAGCCTCACTCTCTCCAGACTCCTGAGGGAGGAACCAGCAAAGACTAAGCGCCTACTGCATGCCCTGGTGATAAGAAGCACTCTACATTCATTATCTCATTAAATTGTCCCTTGAGGTCTCTGAAGGCTCGCCTCCACCTCCTGCAGCTCCTGACCCCTGGCCTCCCTGCCTGCCCTCCCCCGACCTCACAGCACCCACCCCAGGATCAGCCTCTGGGGCAGGGTAACCCCACAGCAATAGGTACACACAGGTGTCTGGGAACTGGTAGTTTCATTCTCAGCTGCAGGGCCCACGGTGGGGGGCAGTGGGGAGAGCAAGGGGAAGGTGTAGGGTCAGCAGGCTGAAGGTGAGAGGGAGGGGAAAGGGAAAGCAGGGGGAGGGGCGGGCAGGGGACCCACACCAGCCTCACTCCACATACACACACCCCGCACGCTGAATCTGGGCCACAGCCCGGATGATTGACCCACGGTGCCACACTCCCCTGGGCCTAAGTTCCTGGAAGGCAGCGCTGCAGGGACGATCGATCGACTGCCTCTCAACCTCTTCCTACTGCCTGGAGGCTGCCTCCTCCATGCAGCCTCCCAGGCTGATCAGTGTCACTGTCAGGGTGAGAGTCTGGGGGCCGCCTTTGGACAATAAGCAGCGACTCCCCTCATCCCTTCCTCAGCCCAGCACTCTCCCTATTCCTCAGGAACCTGGCCCAGGTAGGGGCCAACATGGAGGCTGGTGTGTGCATGTGCTAAGTCAGTAGAAGAGAGGAGTTGCGAATGCAAAAGTGAGCCATGCGACCTGGGTTCAAATCCCAGTTCCTCCATCTTCTGGATATGTGACCCTGTGCAAGTTACTTAACCTCTCTGAGCCTCAGTCTCCTGATCTGTACAGTGGGGTTACCAATAGCACTCAGATTATACATGCAGAGCTCTGGCACAATGCTTCGCATACAGTAGTTTTTGATACATGAAAGCTTTCAATACTGTTACTGTGAGCGTTATGAGCATGCATACACATGTATGCATGTGTAAGTTCCCTTGGAAGGTCCAGGGGGGATTTCTGGCCCTCTAGCAAGGGGGCGTAAACTGCTCCCTAACCCTTGACTCCCCTAGAGTAGGGTCCGCAGCCACACTTTCAGCTCAGTCACAGAGAAGGGAGAACTGCTGCACCCCAAAAAACCCACCTGTGCTGGGAGAGGCTGTGTAGGAGAGATGGATGGCTTGGCGGCCACCAGGTAGGACTGGTGATTAGGAGGCTAACGGCCCAGCATCCGGAAAGGAATGGGAGGGAGACTGAGCCACGGGGCCATCCATCAAAGCTGGCAGGCCCAGCAATGCTGCACAGCGGGACGGAGAGAAGCAAGGGACAGCTTCAGGTAGGGGACGTGTAGACGAGCCAAGGGCCAGGCAGCCGGGCCCAGCTGACCCGTTACTGAGTGATTATCTTGGGACCTCAATTTCTTCATCAGAACAATGGGGCCAAATGTCTCTCTCTGCCCAGATAAGTTCCAGCCTCAGCAGGCCCAATATCAGACACGAGGGCCGGGGAGAGCCCTGGGGAGAATGTGAGGAGCTCAGAGATGCCCTTACCTCTTGGACCAGTGCCCAGTTCAGTCAAGGATCCCTGAGGGTGTGGAGTAAGGGGATGTGGCACTGTGTCGGGGCTGGCAGCCCAAAGACCCAAGTTTGATTCAATTTCTGACCCTAATCTCTTGCTGACCTTAGCCAAGCCCCTGACTTCCCCAGGTCCTTCCCTGGATGCCCTCCCCGACTAACTTCCCACCCACACCCAATCCTTCCAAGGCAGGAAGGGCCATAAGCACAGCCCTTGCCTATGCAAATTTCATTAAAACTGAGGGTAAAGTCACCCATGGGCCCTCCCCACCCACTGGAGGTAGCGGTTACCTGGAAAAATTCTGGCCAGCAAGTCTGGGGCAAGAGGTCCTAGCTGGGGTCTAGCTGGACCCTGGCAGAGCCCATAGTCTCAGTCTGTCTCAAAGGACCTCATCGAGCTTAATCAAGTCACTTTCCCTCTCTGAGCCTCAGTTTTCCCATCCCTAAAATTAAACAAGCAACAACAATAAAATTCTTCAGGGGGTCCTCTTACCCTGTGGGACAAACTGCAAACTCCTCACTGTGTCCACTTCTTCCCAGTCCTTCCCCAGGCTCCACTCCTCCTGTGCTCCCCACTGCAGACCCCACACTTAGGCTGTCCTGGACTTTTATCAATCTCTCGTCCCTCTTTAGGTTTCACCTCTGGACTCATGCCTTGTGGTTCACCAGTTCACCTCCAGACTTCTGTCTGTCTGTCTGTCTCTCTTTTTTTTTTGGCTTGCAGAATCTTAGTTCCCCGACCAGGGATTGAACCCAGGTCCCGGCAGTAAAAACACTGCGCCCTAAAGACTGGACAGCCAGGGAATTCCCTGGACCTCTGTCTCTCCAGTGGAAAATCCCCTCCTCGCTCAATAGGTCTAGAAGAAGTATCACCCCCTCGGCAAAGCCTTTTACACAGCCACTGGCAGAGCTAAGCCAGACCCCCCCAACAGAGCCACCAGTGGCTGACACACCTTCTCTGGAGCCTAGACCAGGAAATGTCTATGTCCCCATTTCACTCTGAGCTCCCAAGGGTGAGGGTCAGGCTGGGCCTCATTCCCAGGGCGTGAAGGTGGTGGGCAGCTCAGGGCCTCCAACAGGGAAGGGGCTAGGGACATGGAAGGAAGGAAGGAGGAAGAGAGGGAGGAATGAAAAGAAAGAGATAAGAAAGGAGGGACAGAGAGATACAACTGTCCTCAAGGTCCCCTTGGATCTGACAATCTGAATGAACTCTAGTCCACTCCAGATGGAGCCCCCATGCCTGGTCCTGCCCCATCTCCCACTCCCCTTTGGCCCCTGTCACACACCAGTACAAAGGCCCAGAGTCAAAGAGGTCTCTGGCCTCTGCCGCTGCATTCTGACCGGAGGCTAAGAACATGCCTGGTCGTCATAGTGATGCTGCGATGCTGTCATCAGTAATTCATCACCCAGGCCCTGGGAAGCCAGTGAGGTGTGAGGAGAGCTGGTCAGAACTGATCAGAGCGGCCACTTGGGGCAGGAGCCTTGGGGCTGTGGGCCTTGGGGAGGGTCAGGGATTAAACTTTAATGGCCCAATCCAGCTGTGTCCTTCCCTCAGCCTCCCAATGCCCTGGTAGGAAGGAGGAGCCCAGACCTTTCCCCAGTCTGTCCTGTGCACCTACTGTTTGTCCATCTCAGTCCAGCCTCAGAGGTGGGGGTCAGTGAAGGCTGGAATAGGAAGTCCCCACCCCAGGGCTTGTGAGCAGTGTCCAGGCCCTGCTGCCCTCAGTAGAGCAGGGGAACATCCCTCCTCATGTCACCGGGGTGGAAGGAAGTAAACCCATATGTTGCGCCCTCTCCAAGCAGGCATTCCTAAGAAGTAACTCATTTAATCCTCCCAGAAAACCTTCAGGGTCGGAATTATTACTGCATTTTGCAGATGCCTGGATGTTCTCTCTGCCTAAATCCTTCCAGCCAGTTCCATCCCCTCCTCTGGGAAGCCTTTCAGGATGCCCCACACAGCACTCATACCCCCTCCTCTGAACTCCCAGTGATGGTGAGCGAAGGTTCTGGTCTCCCCAGTCAGACTGGACTGCTGGCTCCTCCTCCCAGTCAGGGTTGTGTAGGGCACACACGGTAGACCCTTTCATCCCAGCAACTCTCCTGGCAACCGGAAGACAGAGGCTGGGGCTGTCCATGGTCCTGAACCCTCCCAGGCCTTTCCCTGGAAGTCCGGTTCTTTCTGTTGGAAGTCACCTGTTCCTCTCAGCCTGGGAGAGAAAGGCCAGATGCCACCTGTGAGATACCCCTGCCCTCCTCTCACCTAGTTCCTTTATTCACAAAACCTTGAAACAAGGAACCCATATGGAGCTGGAGAATGGAAATGAACCTAACATGCATTCACTCAACAAGCATTTATTGAACACCTACTATGCGTGGCCCTGTGAATGGAGCTTGGGATACAATAGTAAACAAAACAGACCTAATTCCTGCCCTTCTGGAGATTTTGGTTCTGTAAAGTCAGTACTGTGGTTTGCTTTACACGTCACATTAACCCATTCGATCCTTACAATATATACAAAGGTGGATATTATTATGCCCATTTTACAGTGAAGGAAATGGAAGCTTAGGGTGATAAAGGAACTGCCCAAGGCCACACAGCTAGTATCCAGTAAAGGTGGGATTCAAACTGAGGCTTGACTGACCCCAAATCTCATTCTTATTCTGTTCCTAGGTGGAGAAGGGGTCACAGACATAGTCCCTGCCCACAAAGAGTTCATAATCTAGTTTACCTGTCCCAGTTTTCCAATCAGCACCACTGGAAAGTGTTCCTTGAGTCTTACCTGAATCCCTCCTGCTGCAGCTCTGACTTGCCCTCTCTTTGTTGGGACCTCAGCGGGGCAGAGGACCAGCTTTCATCCCCTTGCAGACACCTGGGGTCCTTCCATGAGCTCCCAGCCCTTTCTCCACCCCTACCTTGCACAGAAGTCTCCCTCCACAGGAGGGAGTGAGGTGCGTGCTCTAAAAATACTTTAATCCCTCCCTCTCGTGCTCTAATTAAGCTGAGTGAGTCATTACTTTAAGTAATTTATTGCTAGTTACATAATTGCTTTAATATTTGGGTCTAGGACTGGGGAACAAAAGAGCTCCCCTTCTTTTAGGGGAATTGCTAGTCCCCAGGGGAGTTTATGGCCCCTGGTGGAGATAAGGACACAAGTGGAATCATGTTGGACAAGCCCCTGCTCCAGTCTGGACCAATATATGGCCATTTCCACCTGGGCCCCAGGGCACACCTGATCCATGCAGGGGCAGGTTTTGGGGAACACCAACTCCCTAATCTCTGTCACCCACTCTGTAGATTTCTGAGGCCACCACTCCCAGCTGACCCAGCCCTCAGACCCAGAGCCTACCCTCAGGATACTATGGCCTGAGCATCCCTTCCTTTCCCTGGCCTCTTGCCCCTTGGCCTCTACCAGTCCACGGGAACCAAGGCTCAGAAAGGGCAAGCCGTTCCTTGGTGTCTCCCAGCATACAGAGACAGTCCCCTCTCTGTGCCCAGCATACAGAGACAGTCCCCTCTCTGTGCCCAGGTTGTCAGCTCAAGGAAACCCCAGCACCTCTCACAGCCCTAGAAGGAGTCACCTCCAATGGGGAATGACTGCAAAGGGCACAAGGGAAGTCTCAGGGGATGATAAAAATATGATTTCCTTGATTGAAATGGTGGTTATATGACTGTAGAGATTTACCCAAACTCATTGAATCATATACTTTAAATTGGTGATTTTCTTGTATGTAAATTATACCTCAATAAAATAAATGTAAAAAAAATTTTAAAAAGCAGTCACACCCCCACCTTCTGGATCCCCATCGCATAACAGCTGTGCAAAATTGGCAGCCATGCAGAAACTGAGGCAGGGAGGTGCAGAGAACCAGCTACAGAGGGCGCATAGTAGGTGCTCACACTGTAGATGTCGGTTTCATTCAGTTCCAATTAGCAAGGACTCCATAGGCACCTCCTGGGTGCACTTGACTTGATCTCATTAGCTCTCCTCCTGCTCTCAAGCGGCCCAGGGAGGGAGCTGAACCGTGCACCATGCGCATCACAAGCTTTGTCTCAGTTAATCCTCGCAGCAGCCCTAATGAGGTGGGCCCTATTATCATCCCCCTTTTACAGACGAGGAGACAAAGGTGGTAGAACTAAGCGCAGGTCCTGCTGCTAAGAAGTGGAGGAGCTGAGAGCTGAACCAGGAGGCAGTCCCGAAGGCTTGGGCTCATAATCACTCTCCTCTACCACCTCCCTTTCCCACACTAAGTGGCATGGGTTAGGAAGCCATGCACGGAAGTCGTGCCTCTGACCCCAGGTCTCCAATAATGAGGTTTTCACTAGGCTTAGAAGTAGAGGGGAGCACACCCAAGCAAAGATGGCAAGTGAACGTGTGTGAGTTCGGAGAGGTGGCAAGAGGCAGAGCCACCTTCGGGAAGGAGGGAACTGGGTCAGGTAACAAGCCTGGAAGAAATGCAAAAGAAATCAGACAGAGTCTGAAAAAAATGAGGCAGAGGGCATCCAGCTGTGCCAGCCAGTGAGTTAAATGCCTGCTCAGGCCCTGAGTAGCCAGGGCTCCTCACTGCTATTCCTGACTCACTCCCCCCAAAGTTTGCCTCTGCCTAGTTTCTCGGCCCTAATCGCCCACTCAGAACTCAGTCACCATCTCACCGGGCACAGGTCAAAAGCCTTCATCCCCAAACTTGTAAAGACTGGTTGCAAAACATAGCAGTGATGCTATGTGGCACAGGAGAGCTCTGAGGTTGGGGAGTATGGAAGGACCACCAAGACCTGTTGAATGACAGGAGTTAGCCAATAAAGGGAGGGGGTGTCGAGGAAGGGTGTTCCAGGCCAAAGGAACAGCATATGCAACAGTCCAGAGGTAAGAGGTGGGGAATCCAAGGTAGCTCGATATGGCTACCTGATGGGTATCCTGTGTTTATGATGAGCACGAGTGTTTCTGTGGTTGTGCACCATGCATGTGCTGAATCCGCATCTGTGTTGCATGTCTGCGGTCTGTATGCCTGGGTTATACACAAGGGTACTGGGGTTCATTCTGTTTCTTCTGTGTCTAGGTCGATCTTTAGACTCATCCTGTGTCTGTTTCTCAGTGTGTATTGATATTTGTGTTGTGGGACTCTCCATGTCTGTGGGCTGTGGTCTGCTTCTTTTATGTTGGCTTCTGTGTCTGTTTTTCTCTTTGTTTGGGCTTGTTTCTCCCATGCCTGGAGCTGTGTTTTTGTGGCCAGGGCACTTGGTCCCTGGGAAGAAGCCTGGGCCAGGGGTGCTAAAGCCGGCATGCAGCCGTTCACAATAGCACCTAACGAATGTCAAGCACTTAGTGGGGTGGAAAGTTGCACTGGAGATACTAATTACCACTGATAATGAGTCAGCAGCCTGAGGTCCAGCAGAGGCTGAAAGTGGGTCCCCACCGGGCACTGGGATGAGCTGGCTGGCCAAGGCCCCTAACTGCCCCAGCACCAGGAGGGGCCACTTCCCTTACTCATCCCCCAGGGAGGCCCGAGGCCCAAGCTCTGAACAGCAAAAAGGACTGAGATCAAACTCCAGCATGAAGGTCTCAAAAGGGAGGACTTCAAATAGACTTGGCAGTAGACAGGTCATAAGTGTTATTAAGAGATGAGGCAGCAGTGACACAGCTTTGCTCTTGGGGGCCACGGTCTGAGGGGGTGGCTTATGGGTGCCATGGATGGGTGCTCTGGAGTGTGGAAGCCCCAGGGAGGATGAGGCAGGGAGGAATGCCCCTGGAGGGGGATCTAGAGTTGTCACACATCCCTGCATAGGTGGGCAGACACTGGGGAACTAGGGCCATAGCTGAAGCAGGTGAGCTGGGGGGTGGGCGCTGTCACTCCTCCCCTGACCTGTCGATGCAACTCACATGTCCTCTGCCACCCCTGATGGCAGCCTTCTTGCCTCTCACTTGGGTCTCCACACCAGCCTCCCCACTGCCCCCTCTAACTCACCCTTCACTTGGAGCTTCCTAAACCCGAAGTTGACCATGGCCTGAGTGACATTCTGCAGCAGCCCCAGTGTGGCCCCGACAGGGTGCCGGGCAGTCATGGCAGGAAGTAGTTCCAACCCAACAGCAGACGACTGGGTACACCCACCAGGCCTCACTGGACATGACAAAGTGGGTATTCAGAGGCAGGGCTTGACTTCTGGCTCCAGCTCTGAGACCTACTGGCTGTGTGACCTTGGGCAAGTCGGCACCCTCTCTGGGCTTCAGCTTCCCATCATCCATTTGTCCCTCCAAATCTCCACCCTTTTCTGCCATTCTCTGTGCCCCAGAGGATGACTTCTAACGCTGCTTCATCAAGCTCCCTTGCCCTCTAGCCTCCAATCCAGTTCTGCCAGTGAGGGCAGGCAAGCAGAGAGAGAAGTGAGAGGGCTCAGGGTATTTACACCCTCTCCCACCCCACCTCCTTTGACAGGCTCTGTAGGGCAGCTCCCATCCGGGACCCGGCTTGCATCTAGAGCACTCTCCTTGCTCCTCGGGCCTCTCAGATGCTAGTCCTGAGTGCCTCCACATGCCCTGTTGGTTCCCTTAATCCTACCCCTCCTCTGTAATTGTTGCTGCATCAAACTGCCTTCATTTAAACCATCTGAGTGTCATCTGTTTCCCCTCTACAAAATAGGGCTAGCTCCTTGAAGGCTAGTTGAGGTGACTGAAGGAGGTGATTTGAACATACAGTTGGCCCTCCAATCTGCGTCCATGGATTCAACCAACCATGGATCAGAAATATTTGAGAAAAAAAAAAAGTTCCAGAAAGGTCCACAAAGCAAAACTTGAATTTGCCATTTACATTGTATTTACAACTACTTACAGATCATTTACATTATATTAGTTATTATAAGTAATCTAGAGATGATTTAAAGTACATGGAGGTTATATGCAAATACTATGCCATTTTAAATAAGGGACTTTTGCATTCTCAGAGCTTGGTGTCCACAGAGGGACCCAGATACCGAGGGACAACTGCATAAAGGGCACTCTGTAAACACTGTTCTCTCCATCTAGCCCCTAAACCCCACTCCACTTGAAGTTTTAAGATAACTTGGGGACTTCCCTGGTGGCACAGCGGTTAAGAATCAGCCTGCCAATGCAGGGGACACAGGTTCAAGCCCTGGTAAGAGAAGATCCCACTTGCCGCGGAGCAACTAAGCCCATGTGCCACAACTACTGAGCCCACGTGCTACAACTACTGAAGCCTACGCACCTAGAGCCCGTGCTCTGCAGCAAGAGAAGCCACCGCAATGAGAAGCCCGCACACCGCAAAAAAAACCCAATGCAGCCAAAAATAAATAAACAAATAAATTTATAAAAAAAGAAAAGATAACTTAGAATTCTCTGGTTTTGGAAGGATGCAATACTGGGCTGCCTGCTCCTCTCCTCTGCTACCCTAATTCCCGCCCAGCCCCCAGCACCAGGAAGCCTCCATCCCTGCTCCACCCAGAGCCAATGTCTGAGGCCCCAGCCAGGGGCCTCCCACCCTAGACCCCCAACGACTCAGCACAAAGGAAGCTGTGTGTGTGTCTGTCTGTCTGCTCCCTCGCCAGTGCTGAACCAGCAAAACCACTACAGAGTTGGCCAGTCCTACCCATCCCACTCCTACCTCCACCAGAATGTCCTCACATCCAGCCCCCTGCCTCCAATCCCAAATCTCCAGGAAGACAAATTTTTCTCCAGTTCCCCCTAGGAGGGGGATCTCCCTGCTTCCAGCTGGGTGGTCTAACCTCACACCTTCCCACTGCCCAGGCCGCCAGGGGGAGCACTCTGGGGCTCAAACCTCCTCTTACAGAATGGGCAGAGGCATGTCCTCTGGTCCCTCCATGGCAGCTACAGATTAACAAACTTCTGAGAGTTTGCCACCAACTTCCCTGCTAGGGCAGGAGTCTCATCTCCCACGTCCCTAACCAGGCTGCCCAGCCCCTGCTCTCACCTCCCTACCCCATGGACAGGAAGCTCATCCTTCTTTCCCAGGGCAGCCCCTTCCCTATGGGGCTACCCTGGCCCCCTCACACTGAGCCAAGCTGGGCCTCCAGGACTCCCCCAAATCCCAGCAAAGTCTCAGTGCTAGGAGACCAAGAAGAGATTTTAGGGAAAGCCTTGAATGTTAGAACAACAGAAACCTACAAAGACATCTGATACAAAGATAAGGACATTGAGGCTTCTAGAGGAGGCCCCTCCCTGGTTCCACCCCACTGCTGGACTCTTCTGCATCGAGTCTCCATGTTCCACAGAATGACAGACTTCACAGGTTCCTTGGAGGAGTCTCACAGCAAGCAGAGGCTCTGGTAGAAACTTCAAAGGTCGCGTCTGAGGCCTGGGAGGAGTCGAAATGCCCAGGTACAGGAGGTGGCCTCATGGCACAGACTTGAACCTCTACTCTGAGCTCCCTGCCTGCTCCAGAGGCTGGAGGGAGGGAGGCCTTCCAGGCCAGACATACCCCCCTCTCTGTTCCAAGCCCTGCCATCGTTCCCTGGATCCTGCTGTGAAACCTTGGGCTAATCACTAACCCCACTCTGGGACTTCAATATTTGCATCTATATAACGAGAAAACTGGACTGAGAGTCCCTGAAACTCTCTAGTGGGGAACAGGTGCAGCCATTAAGAGTTCCCAGGAAGAATGGAAGCTAGACACCTCTTAGCCATGTCCAGCATCTCAGTCTGATGGCCCAGGATCCTGGCTGGCCCCACCTGAGCCTGGACACAGAGACAATCTGTTCCTTCCAGGGCCCTCACTGACTAGAAGCGGGCCAGAGTCCCCGGAGGGAAGCCCAGCCCCGCACATGACAGTCCCTTCAGCCTAAGTCCACGCACATCTTGTCTCTCCCTTTAGGCAGGTGTTATCCAGGAGAGAAAGTGTTGAGTAGCTATACCTTGGGCATGGCCTTGCTGTCAGGCAGAGCAGGTACCTTCACACACATCCACTCACCTGTGCTCTCCCACTCGGACATGTTCACCCACATACACAGACATACACATCTACACAGCGTTACTAGAACAACGTTCATAACACTCTACACACAGGCACACATACAAACAAGCCACCATCTACCAATAACTCGGGCATAAAAATGGACACTCACATGTTCACACATATGAATATGTCCACACTTTTATACAAACACTGATCCACACACTCTCACCCTCTCAGACCCATATACACACATGTACAACTGGAAGTTCACATTCACACACACACACACACAGAAACACAAAGAAACCAACCAATCTCGCCCCCATCTAAGTATCAAGGAAATCATCATCCAATAGAAATCCAGACACCAACTGCAATGTCAGTCTAAATCCATTTCCAAATCTAAGCCTGCCCCAGAACGGTGAGGAAAAATTTCTTGTTTCCAGGTTCAACCCCTCCAGCGTGTCTGTCCCTGCCGTGTGGGGTCCAGTCTCTCCAGCCTACTTCCTCCCTATGCCATTTCAGCAGGGCCCTCTCACGCCCAGCACGATGGAGGTGGAGAACAATGGATTGCCCTCTCCCCACCCTTCATCTCTGCTCCTTTTCCAGCCTCTTCAAACATAAAGAAGGCTAGAATGGACTGTGTGTCACAGCACCCCTGCTGGAGATATGTGGCATTACAGCACAGCTCTATGATATATGGTCATCACTCCCCAGGCTGTGGTGGAGGAGAATAGGTAGAAGGGAGAGGAAGAAGAGGAAGGGGGAGAGGAAGAAGGAGAAGTTGAGAAGTGTGCCGGAAGAAGAGGAGCAAAATTCTGGGAGCACCAAGAATGGAGTTCAGAAGTCTCAGGCTCTCTTGGGTATCCCTGCTCCAGTCCAATCAGTCCAGGACTGTAAGCTCAATTCTCCCAAAGCTCAGCTCTAATCAGGTCCTGCCTCTGCTCAGAACCCTTGGGTAAGTCCTAGTGGGCCACAGCAAGAAGTCCAAACAAAGCCTGGAGTTAGGTCTCTGGGGCTGGCCAGTCCATCTCTTAGTGTCATATCCCAAGGAGCCCAGCCCTTGCTTCTTACTCTGGAGCCAGGTCTTTGCTCAGCTGCTCCTTTGCTGAGATGTCTAATTTTCCATATCTTGCCTGTCCTTCGAGGCCTGGCCTTTGCCATCTGGGACAATAATCCATGGAAAGGGCAGGAGCTTTGGGGGGCAGACAGACCTGTTCTCTCGGTATTAGCTGAATACCTCTGGGCAAGTTATTTTCCCCTCTCAGATCCTGTCTCTTCATCCAGAAGACAGCAGTCTCTGGGGTTTGTGGTGAGGATTAAATGAGATCATAGATGTGAAAACAGTACTCTGGAAGCTGTAAACTTCTGTGTGAACGTGTGAAGAGTCATAATTATGGCTTAATCCTTTTATCCCTGCACCCGCCAACACACATCAGGCTAAGCGATCCCCGAGGGAAGGGGTGGAGGCTGCTTCACCTTTGGGCCTCGAATATTCCAACATTCACCAGGGCCTGCCCCACCAGCCTCAGCAGCAGGGTGTGGATTTGGATCCAAGGTGGCAGTACAAAATGTACTCACTGCAAATTCACTGGAAACTACAACTCCCAGAATGACTCACAGACTGCCATGGGCGCAGCCACAGACCTAAGCCCTCATCAGGCCCTTTCCTCCACTGTTTTCCCTGGGGATTAGTCTCAGACCAGACAGGGCACCCCAGGGAGGTGGTCACATGTCTCTGAGGCCCCTCAGTCCCTCCCACAGAACATCCACACTTCTCACCATTCCCACCACCACTGCTCCATTTCAGACCTCTTTGTCTCTCCCACAGGATGACAGCTTCTGGGCTCACTAGCTCTGGTCTCTCCCCCTCCAGCCCCCCACTGAATCTTTCTAAAAGGGTAGGTGAGTGTGGGTGGTTCATAATGGCAGCAGCGAATCTTTATGAGCACCTGCTGCATGCCTGGCGCTAAGCGCTCCACTTCCAGATCCTTCAGTTATCCTGCCAGGAAAGTATTATTATTCCCACTCCATTATCCACATGGGACTCAGAGAAGTTAATTAAGTTGACCAGGACCATACAGAGTAAAGTTGCTGAAACTGGAATCTATGTCTGTCTGCTACCTTCTCTATTCTATTTTCAAAGCTTCCTCTGAACTCAGGGTAGCCATCTCAAGAGTGAGAGCCCAGAAGACACAGGGTTCTCATAGCTCAGCAACTACACTGTTGGGAAGTCCTCCCAGTTGTCTGATTTAAATCCTTTCTGCTGCACCAAGCCCCAGTTGCCTCCTGTTTTTCAGGGAAGGCAGTGAGAAGGGTGACTTCAGGGACTTAAAAGAAGTGGGTCACATCCCTGGGGACCTGGCCTCTCCCAGGGAATGGGCAGCTGAACAGTGGGAGATAAATGTGTTGAAAATATCTGTTACTAAATACATCTACTTCCCGAGAGGATGGGGTTGCCGACAGGGTGCCTGTAGCCCCTGTCCTGGAGGCCACGATCTTGTGGCTCTGACAAACTGAGGTGCTCAAAGCAGCAGACAAGGCTGCTCCGGCTGTCCTGGGGGCTGCGGCAGAGCGGGTGGGAGGCCAGCATGGAAGGGGGTGACGTTTCCTCCTCCCAGCCAAAGCTGCCAAGCCCAAGCTGGTTTATTTGCATATTACTTTGCATTCATTTGCATGCCACTTTCTGGAAGGGGCCCACTTTCTTCAGCCCCGGCCTCTCCCTCATTTCCAGAGTCTCTGTTTGTTCACTGAACACCCCATTCTCAAACAATGAGGAGACCCTCAGCAGGCCCAAGAATCTGCACCAGGC
The DNA here is from genome assembly GCF_949774975.1 of Lagenorhynchus albirostris. Lineage (NCBI taxonomy): Eukaryota > Metazoa > Chordata > Mammalia > Artiodactyla > Delphinidae > Lagenorhynchus > Lagenorhynchus albirostris. Next base: position 50,371,975 of record NC_083103.1, read on the forward strand.
CTACATGTCAAAGCTGCTGGGGGACACCTTGGTGGCAGAAAGCGCTTCCTCTACTCTAACCTCAATTCCTTCACTCCTCTCCTACTCCAGCTCTGCCCAGTCCTTCCCCCACCCTTGAACTTCACACTTAGGCCACTCTGAACTCTTAACAGTCCTCACATAAATAAAACCATGTTTGTGCTCACCTCAAGGCCTTTTTATGTGGCATTCCCTCTTCCTGGAGCTGTCTCTCAGTTCTGCCGGGAGAAGTGACTCTTCCTTTTAAGGCCAGCCCCAAGGCCCCTCCTCCTAAATTCCTTTGTCTGACACTGGCAGAGGTAGGAAAGACCACAGGCTTCCCTCCAAGTGGTCACTGGCTCTGTCCCTCTCCCTGAAGAGCTGCCACGTTTGGTAGGGCAGCAATCCATTGAATGGCTGCTGAAAGAAGGAAGGAAGGAATCCTGAGGCCCCTCCCCTGTCTATCTGAGCCCCTCCAGTCCCCCTCTCCCTGGATGACATCACTCACCTGCAGGAGGGGTGGGGCTAATAGTGTCTCTGCCTCCAACTCCCCCTCCTGTCCTGGGAAACTTCCCCTCATGCCCACATCCCGCTCTTGTGAAGCCAGGAGATTCCATAGACCCTCTGTGCCGGTAGGACGTCCTCCTCATTGTCTATCCCCATTCCCTACGCTGGCCACGCCTGCTTCTTTATCTTTATTTTTGGAGAGGGCGCAGGGACTGCTCAATCTGTTTTACCATCTGTAGTTGGAATAAAGGCCACTGATCTCTCATAGCACTACTGAACCACTATGCCCCAGCCTGGCCCTGCTTGGGAAGGACAGTGACCCAGGATGGAGAAATGACACACGGCCAGGCAGCCTGGAGTAGCTGGGCCTACAAGGGAAGGGCTGCCCAAGAGGGAAGGGATGAGCATGCTTCCCCTGGGAGTATGTAAGCAGGGCTGGATAGATCTGCGGCCAAGCTGTAGAGAGGAGTGAAGTAACTGCTAGAAGGTGGCCCAGACGCTCTTCATGTCCTCTCTGCCTTGGAGGCTGCACTGACTGAGCCTTGGTGCCCAGCCCTGTGCTGTGAGTGGGGTGGCGAAGCACAAGGAGATGGCTCCTGCCTTTGAGGAACTCCTTGGCTGGCTGGGTAAGGAGCTCACACACAGGGGACATCACAGGGGAAGGCTGAATTGGGGCTGCATTCCTGACCCTGTACCATCAGGGAGAAAGACTTCAGGGTGGGTGATGGGATCAGAGGGAACGGGGAACCAAGGGAGGGCTTCCTAGGGGAGGTTTCCTATGCAGAAGCCTTTCCCTAGCTCCCTAATTTTATGAGGAAAATCCAAGCCCCTACAAGCCCCTTAGCCTTGCACCTGAGACCCTACAGAATCTGGCCCCTTCTGCCTCTCTTCCTCTTCTCAACTCCCTTCTCACTCCTGCCAACCCAAACTCTCTTTGCCCCTCGAACACACTGTGCTTTCTCACATCTACCCACTTTTACAGGCTTTTTCCTCTGCCCTTCCCTGCCTGGGCAATTCTTATCCATCCCTCAAGATCCAGCTCAAATGTCTCTTCTTGGGCAGCCCTGGCTTGGTGCAGGCCCCCACTCCCACAGCTTCTCTCTGCCCAGCACTCTCCACTGTGTTGCCACTGCTGCCTTCCTCATCAGATTGGGCACTCCCTGAGAGCAGGATCTGAGTCAGGGTCCTCTCTGTGTCTTCAGAGGCCAAGCCAGCGGGCACCAAACAGGCATTGGGGGATCTCTGTTGAGTAAAGGAATCAACGAATGAATGATCAGATGCAGGAATGGAAGCACACTGAGTGGGTAGATTGGAGAGGCCGAAGCAGCAGAAGCCCGAGGAGTGCAGGCTGGACGTGACAGCAGCGTAGCTGAGGGTGAGACCCCCAGTCCATTAAGACCGAAGGGAGGTATTGCTGGGAGTTCTGCCTCCCCCATTTGGCCAGATCCCAGCCAAGCCATCAGTAATCCCCAGGGACAAGAGGCTGGAGTGGGAAGCAGGAACAGAGCCAGGAGCTGTTTGGTGGGCAGGGGGAGCTGGGGGGTGCAGGAGCATAAAGGCAGTTAACCCTCATGGAGCCATCCAGCTCAGGCAACCAAGAGGGCCTGTGCAGGCCCGAAGGGAAGAGGACTGAGACTCAGCACGAGCCTTGCAGCTGGAGGAGAGCGACAATGCCACAGCTTTGGTTTCCCTGTCTGGGAAGAGATGGCTCCACAGTCTCAGACCCTCTGCACCCTGGCTAGAAACTCTACCAGGGTCCCTTCACTACCTTCCATGTCTGAGCCTTCCAAGAGCTTTTCCTTCCCCACATCTGGACCCTCTGAGGTCACGCCACTGCACCCCCCCCCAACCCTGGCCCAAGCCTGAGCCACTCCCATGCTCCCCTTCCCCATCCTCTTTCCCAAGCCCTCCAACCTCTCCCTTCAGAAAGCCCTGCTCTCATCTGCCCCTTGGCCCACGTGGCCCCAGACCTCACTGATACCCACACTGGTTTAGCCTCCACACTGGCCTCCTGGCTCCCACCCTTCCCTTCCAGTTTAACCTTGACAGTGCCATTGAGGCAGCTTTCTAAATCCCAAATCTGATCATGTCCCTCTGTTGCACAAAACCCTTCTGGACTCCCCAGGGCCCTCAGGATAAAGCCCAAGAAGCCTGGAGTTCAAAGCCCCACACGATGCGTTTCCTGCCTACCCCTCCAGCTTCCTCATTGCTCCAGGCACACACCCCGTCCCAGCCCAGGGCCTTTGCTCATTCTGTGGCCACGCCCCACCCCCACCTCTTAGCTTGATCTTGGTCTTTACTGCTTAATTATTTTCAAGCTATTTTATGTTAGGAAGCTTAGGAGGCCCCAGAGAGCAGAGCCATTATTGCCTATTTCTTTTCTGGATCTCCCCACAGGGTGTAGAATGAATTGTCCTGAGCTCATGGAGGTGGTCACACATTCATCCACCCCCACCCGGCCTCGGTGGGCCAGTGTCCCAGCTGTGTCCTCAACCACCAGGGGAAGGAAAGAGCCACTCACACACACTCAGATGAACACATAGACACACACACACACACACACCAGCCACACAAGCACCAACATACACACTCATGCACACTAGCACCATGATCACACACCCACACTGGAACACATGCTAATACAGACACCCACGTATACACACACACACACACACACACGGTAGTATTAATATTCACACACTAACAAACACACACCAACATGAATACACATGGAATCAGACAACATGCTCAATATTGAGTCACTCTATTTTGCAGACACAGCACACATTAACATGCATGCCAATATACAAAATCTCACACACACACGTGCATATACACACACACCCCTGCACACATACTCTCACAAAAACTCTGAGAGTCACACCGGGATGCTCACACACCCTGACAGGCTGCTGCACATCCAACCACCAAGGACCCGAGAACTCTACATGCTCCTCTACACCCCACATGTCCCTTGTACCCCCCACATGCACACACGCACACACACACACACACACACACACACACACACAGCCTGGCATAGACCTGCACCGCCACTGACTTGCAGACACATGTCACTTGCCTGCTACCTCAGCAGCCCTCAGATGGTGGAAGGGCATCTCCACAGAAGCCCCCTCCACTCACCTGCACGTGCATCTCGCTGCATGTGGGTGCTCACGAGGCTGGTGCACAGGAGCCACATCCCAGCCAGCCCCATGACTCTCTCTGGGACAGGGGCTTCGGGGACAAAGTTGCCTAAATTGCCAGCTCTGAATCCCAATCCTCATTCCATGGAGAGCAGTTGCCCCAGACCCTCTCCTGCTCCAGGGCCACTCATTCATAATTCATGTTCTCTCTCTCTCTATACACACACACACACACACACACACACACACACACACACACACACACACACACACGCCCTGGTCTGGGACATCATCCCTCTCCAGAGTCCTGAATTAAGTCTATCAGACTCCAGGGCTCCTTGGAAACACACACACACACACACACACACACACACACACACACACACACACACACACATACACACACACACACACACACACCTCCCCCACCCCCCAGCCCCTGAAGGGATGGTTCACATTCATTATCAAGCCCTCCCGTAGCCACCATCCCCTTCTATGGGACCCCAGCCCCAACACGCCCTAGGTTGATGTCAGGCAACCCCGCCCTGCACAGAGACCCCCCTCTATGCTATAGTCCAGCAACAGGGTGCCCTGGAGCAGGATCGATCCAACCACGTGGCTCAGCTCTACGCCAACCCCAGCCCCCTGGAGGGACTCCCAGGACCCTGTCCGTGGCTCCTCCTGCAGCCTCTCACCCGGACCCCAGCCCCTCGACAGTACTCACGGCTCAGCCGGTCGCGCTGCCGGGTACTGCTGGCTCCTGCAGAGGATGGAGTGGCCGCATGCCTGCCCCATCGCTCCTCATCATCTGCCTCCCCTGCCAGACTAAAGTGGCACCTCGCCCTGTCCACCCTGCCTGGGGTTCCAGGCAGGGCGCCTGGCCCAGCAGGCACGGGGACCGAGAGCAGCGGCCTGTCCCCGGCTCAGCCGGGACTCAACACCCCAATCCAGCCCTGCTGCCCTGGCTGCTCCTGCTTCTCCGGCTGCCACTGCCTCTGCCGCTAGGCTTACTCTGGGAGGAGGTTGGAGCAGGTCTGGTAATGCAGAAAGGGGAGGGAGGAGGGAGGAGGAACAGAGAGGCCCAGACAGAGGGAGAGAGGGAGGGAGGGGTAGATGCAGGCTCCGGCTGGGAGAGAGGAAAAGAAAGACTCACACACAGAGGGAGAGACTGAGAGAAACAGAGACAGGAAGGGGTAGAGAAACACATGAAGGAGAGGAGCGAGGGATCAAAGCCCCATAGAGATCAAGTTGGAAATACAAAAGATCAGAGTTATAGGGAAAACACACACACAGAGGAACAAAGACGGGGGGGGGGAAAAAGACATGGAAATGGAGAGAGAGAGAGAGAGAAAGCTGATGGAGGATCCCAGAGAGAGAAATGTGAGGATAAGGGATTTTGAGGCATTTTCAATGCTTGTGAGCTAGGATGGGATCTAGGTATGAGGGGCAGGTAGACAGAACCCAGACCCTCAGGGCAAGGCGACACCCCCATGCCCTCCTCAAGTATGGAAGGGCCACAGGGCTTCCTGGCAGAACTGGATTCTCTGGCTTCCCTTGCTGGGATTGTATCATGTCCTAGGGTGCATCCTCAGCATGGAGCTGGGTACACAGGAGGCTCAGGGGGCTTTTGCTGATGGTCTTTAGACTCAAAGCCTCATCACAGAGTCCACCTCTTGGGGGCTCTATTTAGCTCGGACACTGTGGGAGCTGATGCATGAGCATGGAATTCTACTAGGAGTTGTGGCACCCAGGCCACAGCATGCCCCACATGGCTTCACTGTCCACAGACTATAGGCATGGGGAGGGCCTGCTTCACCTCTGCCATGTCCCTGAGGGCAGACAGACTCCTGACTCCTGAGGAGGAAGCGTTAACCTAATGGAATAGGGGCATTTTAGGCAATGGGACAGGTAGGGAACTGCCTCAGCAAAGCTCCTGTTGGACAGAGGAGAGAACGCTCCACACCTGGAGGCAGGAGATGGGGGTTCAAGTCCTGGTTCCACCACTAACTTCCTCATTCATTCAATCATTCATTCAGGAACACCTACCACTGGCCAACTTCATCAGATATGACTCAACGGTGCCTTGCTTGGGAACAGCACCCAGGCAAGGGGAAGGGGGTACTTGCTGTGTGACAGAGGGGAGCACAGGGTCTGTGGTGCCCAGAGGGAGCCCAGTGGTTGGCAAGCATTTCCAGAAGAGAGGATATCAGCTGGGTTTTTTAAGGCAAAGAGGGGGCCCCAGGAAAAGGGGGTGTATTCCAGGATAGAGGAGCTACACATAACCCTCACCAGTAACCCCAGCTCTCTGAGCTGTGACGGGGAGTAACCCCTGCCGCACACACCGAGCTCCAGGCAGAAAAGCCCACGAGGCTGAGTGGAAACCTGACCCTGCTGAGGGGTGTGGGTGCGTCCAGGGATGGGGGTGGACAGGAATGACCGAGCTTGTGCAGGAGGCCTGCCCAGGCCGAGGGCTACAGAAAGCAGTTGTCTGTGACTTAGGAAGCGTTAGGAAAGAAAATGTGAGGGAGGCTTTGCTTCCCACTGTGGCCTCAGAAGGTGGAATTTTAGATCTCTGAAAGCTCTGGGCAAACTTTCCTCAACCTGGCCCATGCCTAGGACCTTGCCCCTCCATGCCTGCTAGCTAGGAAGGCATTCTACGGGCTCAGAAAGCCAAGGCCCTGGACCACGTCCAGTTTTGGCCTTTCACAGCTCCCTTTCATGCCCTGAGGAGCCTGGCGGTCAGAAGCTGAGTCAGAGGATTCAAAGGAGGGTGCCTCCTGGGTGTGGAGGGGAGCAGGTGCATTGAGGCCTTACTTGCCTCTCAGCCTTCTTTCTCCTCTCCTGCTCTGGAAATGATGGTAGAGGTCTCATCTTCAAAAATCGCCCAGGATTATGCTCAAGCAAGTCAGGCGGGGAGGTAGGGCCTCCTGCCCACCCCACTGCCACACCAGCCTCTACAGTTGCCCCGGAAGTAAGGAGTCTGTAGGAATGAGGTGCAAGATCCAGGACTATGCGCACTCCAGGACTTAGAGCCAGGCAGGTATAAGTTCAAATCCCAGCTCTGCCATGTGCTCTGGGCAAGTTATTTCACCTCTCTGAACTTCAATTTAGTGTTCTCATCTGAAAGATGGGTGACAAACTCCAAACTCAAAGAGTTGTGAGGTTTGGGTAATGTCCGTAAAGTTCCTGGTACATAGTGCACTCTCCCCTTCCCTCCCCTAAAGAGACTGAATTGATGGCGCCAAGGGAGTTAACAGCCCCAAATGCTGGGGTAGGGTTCCTGCAAGGCAGTGTCGGGAGGGGGCAGGTGCCGAAAAGAGAGAAGGCCTGAGACTGTCCAGGCCTGCTCTTCACTCCTCCACCTCGAACCGGCCTGCAAAACCAGCCAGTGCAGGAATCAAAGGCCCCGTGAGATTACAGCGAAGCCCCGCCCCACCGCAGGCCCCGCCCCCGGCCGCTCTCCAGGGTGCTGACCAGCTTGCACCGCGTTCACACGCCCTGGCCCACTGCCCCGCAGCCGGCCAGCAGACATCATTTTTTTGCTTGTTGAGGAGCTGGTGGGAAGCAGGATGTTCCTGGGAGGCGGGTGGCTGCCAAAAGCGACGGCAGGATGCAGCCTCTGGGATCCGGCCTCCGCTCCGCGCCCACCGCGTCGCGAGGACCGCAGGCTCCAGCTACCTCCTCACTGCCAAAGAAGGCGTCTTCTTCTCGTTGTCCTCCCCGGCCCCTCCCAGGCGGCTGTTTCACTCGCCCCTTCCAGACGGCTGCTCCTTTGTCTCCCTCACTGATTCTTCCTATTTTTGCCTCCTCACTGGAGGACCGGACCCTGCTTCCCCTCATTATCCACCCCACCCCCACGGAGCATGGAGCGCTCCCCCAACACCCCAACTCCCGAGTGCCCCCTGTGGGCCAGCCCTCTCTCTGGAGCTCCAGATGTCCAGTACAGGCCACCTCCTCAACATATCCTCTGGGAACATCTCACAAGCCCCTCACACTCAAATATTCAACATCAACACATCTTTTGTCTTTATCAAAGGCATCAGCAAACGTCTAATCCCCAATCTGGAAACTTCAAAGTTGCCCTGACTCTTCGCTCTCCTTCACTTCCTCTGTCAAATCTGTCATCAAGGCCTGTCAATTCTCCCTCTGTAATTCCCTCACATTTATCCACTCCCTCCTTGTGCTGAGCCCCAGCATACTTCCCCCCTTCCCTACTCCATACTTCCCCCTTCCCCCTACTCCCTACTCCCATTCTCCAGCCCCCTACTCCAACACAATCCCTTTATTCCATCTCCATCCTGCCTCTACCACTGACTTTCTAAGACATCTAGCTGGTCATGTTAACTCCTCCTCAAAACCTTTGCTTGGTTCCCAGTGCTCTCAGGATAAAGGCCAAGCTCCTCAGCCTGGCATTTGAGGTTTCTCATGATCGACCCTGGCTGACCTCTCCACCCTCTGCTCCAGGTGGCGCAGGGTCTAGTCCCTAAACACATGCTAGTTCTTTCCTCCTCCTTGACTTGGTATATAGTCTGTTTCCCTTCCTAGGCTGACTTCCCTCTGTCTTCCTTTTCTCTGCCCATCCCAAATCCTGGCCCAGCTTCCTAGGCCAGTTCAACACACACCTGCCCCCACCCACCAGGGACAGGGTAGGCAGGAGGGGTAACTGGATTCTGGGCGGAGCATGCCTGGCTGTCTCTCCCCTCCCTAACTTGCCACCTGTCCCAACACCTCATCCCCCTGCTCAGGTCCATCTCCTTTCTCCTACTGGATCACATTTTCCTCAAGGACGGGCCGAAGTCCTATTCACCTCAGCTCCAGACCCCAGCCTTTGGGCAGCCTCACCAGACACAAGTAAGAAATGTTGAGGTAGGAAAGTAAGAAGGAGACACAGGTGAGCGTGGAAATGAGATGGGGCACTTCAGAGCTCAGTCCAGGACACATTGGAGGAAGCCCTCAGTAAGAGGCTGCAGGTGGATGTGAGGACACAGCTGGTGCAGGCCTCACCGATCTGCTGTGGGAATTCTCCTCCCCTGTAGGGAAAAGACTGAGGCTGTGGAGCGTGAAACACCCCACTGCTCTCCAGGGGGAAGGCTGGTTATTGGCAGAACACCGGTTTCACGGAGGGTTGGCCCGAAAACTCCTGGGTGACTCCCTCTGGCTGGGCGCCAGAATGTCTACATCTGGGTCTTGGCAGCAAGATCCCAGCAGGGAGGTGGGGGAAAGCATCAGAGGGAACCATCCCACAGTGCGTCTCCTTCCCCTCCTCAGCCAGAAGCTGCCAACTGTGGCTCCAAGGACAATGGCTAGAGGAGCACCATGTCCTTGGCAGGGGCCTGGCATATTTCCCTGTATTTCCACATTAAGCACAGACCCCACCACACCATGGGTGACAAGGCCTTTGCTGAAAGAAACAAAAGGTCACCACTGCCTCCAGAATGGCTTCTTCCACATCTCAGGAAGGTGGCTTTGGGGATGCAGAAACTGAGAGCTGAGGCATTCATCGTGGGCCTACTTCAGGTTCCAGGATCGGCCAAAGCTGCCCTATGAGGGACGGGGTGACCTCAGGTGGGGGCAGTGAGCTCCCCGTTCCTGCTGGGCAGGGGGGTGAAGTGGTGGAACAGACAGCAAGTTCAGGGAGGGGAGAGGCAGCCCCTCAGCTCAGAATCCTACCATTCCACCTACACTGCCCCATGGATGGGGTGGGAGTGCTGAACTGGCCCAGGAAGATTGGCAGACTTAGGGTGGGCACAGATGAGAGGAGAGGGATGTCAGCCTAGGATGGGGCTGGACCAGACATTTGGAAGTGCCTTCTGCCCAAGGTCGAGGTCATCTCCTGGGATACGGATCAGGCAGCATAAGGTGCTAGAGCCAGTAGAGTCCAATCCCTCATTGTACAGATGGGGGAACAGGTGAGAGAGGGCAGAAACACACCCAGGCCGCACAGTGAGTAAAGGGCAGGGCTGGGCCTATGACCAAGGACTGCTGGTCACTGCCCCACTGGACTAGCTCCTCCTCTTGTAATCTTTCACCTCTCCTCCTCCAGCTGGACAGAGGTCTGGGAGGGAAATCTGCAGATACAGCTTGTAACCCTGGGAAGGGATCCCCAGGAATGTGTAATTTCAGCAGGGGCAGGTCAGAAAAGGAGTGACTCTGTGGCTTCCAACTCTGGGAAAGGTTTTACCCTCCTTGCCGCCCTGGCCCAGCTCCCTCACCTCCACCACCCTCCAATCCAGCACACTAGCATCCTCCTTACCAGGAGGCCCCGAGCCACCCACTCAGCCCTAATCTACCTCTTCCCCCTCGTCACTCCCTGCACCTGAGTGGGGGGGCAGGAGGGGGTGCGACTCAGTGGGATAAAGGCAGCTGCTATATTTGAATGATTACATAAGCCAGCAGGGAAGAAGCTGCAACGTGACTCCATCAAGGTCGGGAGAGAAGTTGCGTCTGGGCCCAGGAGGGAGGATCTTCTCCCTCCATCCTGAGGCTCCAGCCTGGGTTTAGACAGGACTCTGAAAGAACCTGGAGATTGCGAACTAGTTTATGCACTGCCGGACTGCAAGGGAGGTTTTCCCTAGGACTAAACATGCTGTTCCCTCTCCATCACCTTAGAAAAGAAACCTCCTGACTTCTCGAAACCCTAAGGCCAGACCTAGACTGAGCCCCAGATCTTTCCCCAGGAACTCTCTCCAGAAGGAAAGACAGAACGGAAAACACAGTTTGTCACTGATTTAGAAGAGTGCCTGCTGGGAGGGGAACCATGCACAAAGCCTTGGCTTTTCCGCGCTGGCTGGGGAAGACCTGTGTTCCTGTTCCAGCTCTACCATTTACTAGTCACTTGACACTGGCAAGTCTATGCCTCAGTTTCTTCAGGGATAAAATGAGAACAAAAAGTAACTTTTTTATAGGGTTTGTTACAAGGATTAAACAAAACGACACATGCAAAGCCTTAGCCCAGCAGGTGGTGGGTGCCTCGTAAGGGCTTATCAGGACCATCATTTGCATCGTCATTACTGCCAACACTAAGGACTGGCTGGAGACCTCCCAGGTGGCTGAACTGACCTCTTCTTCGCCCCACTGACAGCTGATCTGAGTGGACGGTGGGAGGCCAGAGGAGAGAACTGAGATCTAAGGGTCAGGAGCTCGGCCAGACATGCTGCGTGCCCCTGGGCAATCCCCTGCCCTCTCTGGCCCTCAGTCTATAAATGAGCCCTCAGGGTCCCCAGCTCTGGAGTTCGTGTTTGCAAAAAGATTTTACCCCACTGGGATTAGTGACCTGTGGTAGTGGAAGCTGCAGGAGAGCTTGTCAGGATGGGGGTGATCTGGGGGTGGTATGAGCTGGAGGCGGGCACGGCAGCCAGTGCTGGGCACCAGGCCCAGCACAAGGCCCACCTCCTCAGGGCCTCTTGGCAGCTCCTCCTAGGGGGTTCTGGGGGCCCCTGGAGGAGGAAGGCTGTGCCCACCGGGCTTTGTTGCCATGACGCTGGTCTCCATGGTGTTAGGCACACAGCCCTCCCTTCACCCAGAAGGAGGGACTGGAAGTGACAGAAGCTGAGGAGGCTCAGGCCCTGGGCCCCCCTGGCCTGTCCCTCTGTCTCCATCAGTGCCTGTGAGGTCCCCATCCTGTGCCCCTCAGGAGGGAGGGCAGGGAGGAAGGACAGCTTCCACCTCAGAGGGTCAAAAGAGTGACCCAGAGAGGACAGAGTGACTGCGGTGCAGGGAGAGACATGCAGGAGTGCAGAGGAGTGGCAGAGAGGAGGGAAGGGTAGGGAGAGCTGGGGAGACGCAGAAGGCGGAAGGGCGGGGTGGTGGGGAAGAACACACTGTAGTCACGGAGGGGGAAGGGCCTCCCAAGCTGACAAGTGGTGGGAGGCACCATCCAGCCCATCTCTTCGGTCTCAGTGTTTTGAGGTGGGTGGTGGTGGGAGGACAGAGTGGAGGAGCGGGAGGGAGGGGGGCAATTTTCCTAGAGAGCTTTGTGTGCAGGGGCGTTCATACACGTGCAGCGTGTGTGCGTGTGTGCGTGTGTGTGTGTGTGTGGAAGTTCAGGAGAAAGTATGCAGGCACCACGTGTGTGCAGGGCATGAGTGTGTGTGTGGCATGTGTGTGCCTGTGCCACTGTGTCTCCAGGGTGATAAATACAGCAGTAGGAGCTGTAACCATGGCAGAGAAAATGCGGAAATTTCCACAGGCTGAAAGTGGCGTGGGAGCGGCGAATATGCCGGGGTTGAACGAGCTTGGTCTGACCAAGGAACCCTTTCCCTGACAGCTCTTCCCTGGGCCAGTCTCTAGCTGGACCCAAGTGGCCAGGGCACATACATGTGGGCGCGTGCGCGTGCACACACACACACACACACATCCTAAGTGCACCCTAAGTTCTTCTGGATGGAAGAACAATCCAGAAGAGCTTCCTGAAGGAGGGGTCATATTGGAAGAGAGGTTGGGAGGTTCATGCCAGCTATCCTTCTATGTATATGAGAGACAGACAGACATACCCCAGATCAAAGTCTGGGTCACTTAGGTCACAGAGCTGACCAAAGGAAGCTGGCTGGGGAAGACCCCAACACCAGAGGCATGGGGGACAGGCCCTGGCGTGACAGTGGTGCACTAAGCTCCAACCACAACAGGCTGCTCGCTGCAGGGCCACAACAGCTTGCCTGTGGCTCCTGCCATTCCCTCTCCCAGAAATGTCTCCCTCTCAACTCCACCTGCAGAAACACTGCTTGTCCCTCCAGGCTCACCTCCTCTTTGGAGTCTTTCTTGATCAATTCCCCCAACCAGAAGACCTCCTCCTTCCTCCACACCACTTATTCATCTGCTCCGGCTCATTGTTCAGTGAAGCCCTGAACACACTGTAGGTGTTCAAGAAATGCTTGTTGAATGAAAATATATTGGGCCTGGAAAGGACTCTGGATGCCATGATGCCTCCCCAGACGTATTTGGGAAGGGGGTTATCGAGGGACAGTGCTGGGTACTCCACGCTTACTAGCTCTTTAATCCTCCCATTAGTGGGTGCTATTAATACCTCCAAAGAACAGAAGAGAAAACTGAGGATCAGAGACCTCAGGAACTCAGCCAAATCTAGTTTGTAGACAGGAGTGTCGGCATCTGCCCCGACAGTTGGCATCCACACCCCCGCTTTTCAAAAACAACCAGTTGTTTGGGGCTTCCCTGGTGGCGCAGTGGTTGAGAATCTGCCTGCCGATGCAGGGGACATGGGTTCGAGCCCTGGTCTGGGAGGATCCCACATGCCGCGGAGCAACTAGGCCCATGAGTCACAACTACTGAGCCTGCGCGTCTGGAGCCTGTGCTCCGCAACAAGAGAGCCCGCGCTAGTCAGAGGCCTGTGCACCGCGATGAAGAGTGGCCCCCGCTTGCCACAACTAGAGAAAGCCCTCGCACAGAAACGAAGACCCAACACAGCAAAAATAAATAAATAAATTACTAAACTCCTACCCCCAACATCTTTAAAAAAAAAAAAAACAACAACCAGTTGTGGGCAGGGGGCTTAGGAGCCATGAGAGCATGGGGCCAGGAAAGAAGGTCTCAGCTCCAGGCCCCGCTTCCAATCCCCGGGCTCAGGGGGAGGCGCAGAGGGGGCAGGGCCCATCTTCCCTTCCCCAGCCCCATCGATTTCTTGTGGAGCCCAGTGGTCTCCTGAGGCCCGGCCCTCGAGGGCTGGATGGCTGCTGAATGCTTTGCAGGGTAGGCGGGTTGAGCAGGAAGGAGGCGGAAGAGAGACAGACACCCCACACCACCTCCCAGCCCCCACTCCCCACCCGGCTCAGCCTCCTCTCCATCCACAGTGCCTTCACCCCCAAGCTCTGACTTGCCATAGCCTTCTCTCCCAGGCCTCCCCATGCTCCCCTGCCATTAGGCCGTGACTTGGGTTGACCCTGGAAGCCCTGTCCTCCTCCCCCAACACTTCGACCCACCCTCACCCCAACTTGCACCCCCTCCTTACCATGTACAGCTGGAAAGGCTTCCAGTCTTCAGGGCCAATTCAGGGGCACCTCCTCCTCCAGGAAGCCTCCTGCCTCTCCAAGAGCTGCTGCCCACACCTCGGCAGGTCTGGCTCCAGGTTCTTTATCCATCCCCCCTCAACCCAACCTCAAATAATATGTGAACAAACCACCCAGGGTCCCAAGAGACCCCATATCTACAAATCTTTGTCACAAAGACAAGCAGAGCCTCCTGCCCTAATCCACCCAACACTGTTGTCTTTACCATAATTCATTACGGTTGAGGCCCCGAAGACTCCCGTTGGGATGTCATCCCTGATCCCCAGGAAAAGCACTTTAAGTATCATTAACTCTTGACAGCTCAGATCCCCTTCCCCAGGGGACAAATGGGGCCACTTATGAGAGGAGACAGCAGAGCTGGAATCAGGAAGGGAGTGGAGGAAGGAGAACCCCCCAAAATGGGGCAGTGGAGATGGACCTCAACCCTGATTCAGAAGAGCTGTGTGACCTTGGGCAAGTCATTTCCCTTCTCTGGCCTTTCTTCCTCTGCCAGGAGACAGTACATAGAATACACAGGCACTGACCCACAAAGGCCTTTCCTCCCTCCTTCGGGTTCCAATGGCCTGGGAGTCCAAAGCACTTCTTGTATTGTGCTGCCTTCCACAGTATCACCAGCCCTGGGGTCAAAGGCAGGGAGGGCCAGGTCTCACCCCACACTCCAACAGAAGACGTGGGGTCCTCCAGAACCTGTTCTGGGACCCAGCAATGTTGAGTTGTCCGTGGCTTCCCCCTGGTGGCCTAATGCGGTCATTGCAGGCTGTCCCTGAGCTGGGGCAAGTGACACTTGGCAGCCTAGCGGGGGAGCGCCTCCAGTCTCACCCACCCTCTCTCTGGGCCTCAGGGTTAGCTGGTCAGTCCAAGGTCAGATCCAGGGAAGAATTCCAGCCCCTGAGCACTTGAACAAGGGTCTTCTCCTGGCTGCAGGTGGAATGGTCAGCCTGGCCTGGAGCAGCCCACCTAGGGCAAGACAAAAGTGGGAGACTCGGAGTGGGGGGGGCTTAGTCCCAGCCTGTGAAGCCGGCCAGAGAACCCATTCCAGTGTGGCATCTACCTCCCCTTCCCGAGAGACAGGAACAAGGAACCTGGAGTCCAGGCCACCAAGACCCCCACCTGCATCCAGGCCTCCCCACTGAACTGGATCAGTGAGAAGTCAGGGGCTGCCCAGCTTGCCCAGCTCCAGCGGCTGAGGCTGAGGCTGGGAGGCCAGCCTGTCTGCCCGCTGGGCCCTTGGAGAGAGGCTGGGAATGAGGCTCTAGGCAGAGGCGGAATGTGGTATCTGGCACCTTCCCAGGGAGTCCCCAATTCGTCTCTGAACAGCTCCTTATCGCCCCCCCACTTGCCAGGGCCTTGTCTTCTTGGAGGTGGCCAGTGAGGGCAGCTTCCTGGTCCAAGGCAGGGCACCTCTGAAGGGGTGTGCACAGGAGCCAAGGGTAACCTGAGGACCTTCTTCCTAATTTAATAAAGGTCCTGTCACTCCCTCCGTGACCTTGTGTCTCTAGAAGGGCTAATGACGAGCTACCCTGAGTCACTCACATACCACACAACCAGCCCCTGGCTCAGAATCAGACTACAGCAGGGAGAGGGACTCAATCTAGCTGGGGTCTGTCCTGGTCGGAGTCAGGACCCGCAATCCCCACGCCATCTGTACAGGAGTACAGTGAGGACAGCTTGGAGCCAGCCTGGGGCTCTGTCTGGGGCAGGGGGAGAGTATCTGGACAGCTGAGGGCCTGGAGACAGCAGGGTCAGGTCCCCGGCTTCAGGGTCCAAGGCACTCACCTCTGGAGTGCCTGTCCTCCTGTCCCCTCTTACCCTGGGACACCTGAAACCCCCAACCAATCATAGACCTCAGCACCAGGGGGTAAAATATACAGATATATTTATATTATCAAAAGGTCCCCAAAGTGGGGAAGGGGCACCGGGCAGCCTAGGCCCTCCCAGTAAGCCCAGACCAGAAGGGGGGCTAAAGTCCCCCAAGTCCAGTTCTCAGCCCTGTATACATTTACCCAAGAGCTCCCTCCCCACCCCAGCTGAGTGTTCCTTTAGAGCTGTTCTGGAGTCTGTGGCAAAGGGGTGGGTTCCCTTCCAGCGGGGGCCCCAGGGCCTTGAGCCTCTGAAAGGATGGCAGTCCGCCAGAGTGCCTCACTGATGCCCATCTCTCCAACCCCTTAAACTCAGGGTGTGTGACCCAGTGGGGGAGCAGGCCAGGCCAGGAGGGCTGAGCACCTGGTCAGAGCAGGTAAGGGATTCCTCCTCAGGCAGACCCTGCTGCCTGCCCCCCACATCCTGGCCAGGGAACCCCAGGCTGCAGTCAGGATGAGGGGTCTGGGGGTGCGGCTTCCTCATGTGCCCCCTGCTGGCTCACACCAGGCACGCAGGGCATGAGGGTGTCTGCCCACGAAGGCTTCACGGTGGCAGAGTCCCACCTGCGATCAGACGTTTCGGAGGAGCTGTGGGAAGGCACAGAAGTCCAGATTCCATGAGCACGTTGTGAAGACTCACAGGGAGCAGGGGCCAGGGGCCAGCAGAGAGGGGTCTCCCGGGAACCAGGTGAACCAAAGGGGCCTGTCAGGACTCCCAATGAGGACGGAGGGACAGGGCCGGAGGGCACTCAGAGAGGAGAAGCAGAGTGAGTCAGGTGGAAGGCAGGCTCCAGCCAGGTTCCCAGCCGCCTGCCCACAGGAATGGAGAGCCACTCACAGAAAGGGGGTCCGCAGTAAAGGCAGCCACGCTCCGGCGCATCTCATTCTCACTGCCGCGCAGGGGGATCAGCGAAACACTGCCCAGCCGGACCTCAGGCACCGCCCGGGACACGCGTGAGGGCTCTGAGGGCCACACCAGGCCGTCGTGCTGGGCAGCAGGGGAGAGGAGGGGTGTTGGGGTCTGGGCTCGGTTTGCTGGCCTAGACACTCAACTCCGGATCCACCCACCCTTCCAAGAAATGCCTCCAGCTATGATCTGAGGTGAAACCCTCAGCTTTGATCTGAGCAGATATGAGAAGCAGCTGTTAGGAGAACATGACTGTATCCCTGGCAAAGCCCAGCCAATTACATTACTCAACAACCCTCATTTCCAGGTCCACAAACAAACCGCTTCAAGAACGCAGTGCCAAGAAAACAGTTCTAGAGGAACATGTCTGCTTCCTTTCACCAGGAACCAAGGAAACTCTAGAATCTGCTCTGTTTCCCTTTTGACTTTTGACTACCAGGAAGCTCAGGGCTAAAAGAGCTCAGCCCAAGCCCTGGTACAGTTTTGTCTCCCTTCTCCCCAAACAATTCTGAGCTCTCATTTTAAAAACCTGTTTTGGGATTTCCTCGGTGGTCCAGTGGTTAAGAGTCTGTGCTCCCACTGCCTGGGGCACGGGTTCGATCCCTGGTTGGGGAACTAAGATCCCAACCAGGGAAACTAAGATCCCGCATGCCGCACGGCCAAAAGACAAACAAACAAACACCTATTTTATGTCCAACCCACCCCTCTAGCCCTGCTCTGGCTTCGAGTCCTCCCCAGCCTGTTCCCACCTGGCCCACTGCAGCAACTACCTCACTGGCCTCCTCACTTCCAGGCTCGGCCCTTCAGCCCATCCTCCCCTGCACACCGCACCCAGAATGGACCCTCAAACTCAGACTCAACCCTGCGCACCACTCTTGCTTAAAACTCTCCCTTCAAACTGCCGAATAGGTCAAGTTCAGCTTCCTTGGCATGGCCTTCAAGACTGAGATTTTACTCCCAACTTTGTTTCCAGTGCCAACTTCTAGCGTGCCTGGCTTCTCCCTTTACACCCTGTCGGCAATCCCGCTACGCCTGTGTGCAAACTGTTCCCTTTGCCTCGAAGCCACCCCACCCCCGCCTTTGCTTGGTGAACGCTCCCTCATCCCCAAAGATTCAGCTTCCACGATACCCCCTCCCTGCTGCCTTCCTCACCTCACCCAACACCTCCACGAGGTAGGGTCCCTGGCTTCCCTCTGTCACCACAGCACTGGGCTCTAACAGGCTCCTTCTGGGTCTGTTTTCCTTTCTACGTGGGGAGTGAGTGCCCGAGGGAAGGGGTCTGCACCTCTGTCTCTAGCATGCCTGGCTCAGAGCTGGACCAGAGCAGGTACCAGGAAGGGTTTACGTGAGAATGAACGAACAAGTGGATTAAAGGCAACTCAACATCCTGAAGCAATCGGTGGCCTGAACAGTGAAGAAGCACTCATACCCCTTCTCTGTAATGGAGGCTTCCCGGGACCCACCCCACACCCCGCTCCTGGTACCTGCATGAAGAGGAAAGTGGCGAACCACTCCCGGAGCTCCATCTGCGTCTCACAGCACAGGTACCTACAGGGTGGGGCACAGGTCTGGATGCCGCCAGGGCCTGGCTGAGCAGGGATACCCTACCGTGTTCCCCCGCCCAGGGTCTCGGGGGCAGGGCCCAGATCTGGACAGTGAGGGGACCCAACCAAGGGGGACATGCTACCATCTCTCCTCGGCATGGGGCCCTCACTCACCACTGCTGCTTCTCGTGTTTCTCCGTCTCGTGCACCACCGTGAAGCCCCAGCTGCAGAGAAGGGGCAGGTGGGGTCACTTGACAGCCCAGAGAGGCCTCATAGCCCCAGTGAGAGCCTAGGACAGAGCCCAGAAGCCTGGGCCAGGGCTGGGGGCAGAGTTCAAGTCCTTCTGTGGGCACAGCACATCCCGGCCGCTGCCTCTTCCTCTCACAGCCCTGCCAGCCTCCCAGGGCCTTGGCTCCCCCACCCCCCAGCCCTATCCCCCAGAGAGAAGCAGGCACAGCCAGCGGGTAAAAGGTGAATGCCAGAAACCCCAGCCCAGTGACTGCAGTTAATAACAGTGATAGTGGCTATGCACCACTTTTCAACTGTTAAAACATACCACCATATCAGTTATACTTCAACTAAAAAAAGAAGAAGGAAAAAACCCCATACAACCGCCCTTTGGAACAGGCGTGCCATTATTTTCCCCATTCCTCAGATGTGGGAAGTGAGGCACAGAAAGGTCCCAGAGCTAGTCAGTGACTAACTGGATTTCAATCCAGGCCAATGGTTCTTAAACATGAGCAAGCATCAGAGTCCCCTAGGTGGCTTGTGACAGCACAGACTGCTGGCCCCAGCCCCAGAATCCGTGATTTAGCAGGTCTGGGGTGGTACCCAAGAATTCGGGTTTCTAATGTGTTTCCAGGTGATGCTGATGCTGCTGGTCTGGGAGACCACACCCTCAGAACTATGAGCCAGTCCCTGTCAAGTTCACAGCCCTCAGCTGTGCCTCCCCCATCAGTTCTGAGCCCCGCAGGCCCTAGTCGTGGACCCACCTCCCCCGCCCCAGCTCACCAGGTGGGTGGCCGGAGTTTCTTCTTCACTCCCAGGTAGATTTTGAGACTCCTGACGGGCCACTCCTTCTCAGGCCGGTGACTCTGGGTGGCGGAGGAAGAAGGAGTAGGAACTTCAGTCAGTCAGGGTGCGCACTGGGGCAGATCTCCCAACTGGGTGCCTCCCTCCCCTCTCTCCCCAGCCTCTCTACCTCCCAGCCCAGGAGCCCTCCTCCAGCAAGCCTTCCTGACAAAGCCCTCCCTGGTCACAATCTAGCTCAACAGAGCCCCCAGGCCCCTCTCCCTGCCCCAGCATCAGACAGTCAACCCTTGTCCCCGAGGTAGCTGGATGTCCGCAGCAGTTGATCCCCAGTCCCTCCCTGCTGCCCTGCAAATTGAGAACTGATCTCTGTCAGTATCATAGGCTGATCCAGGCTGTCTGCAGAGGGACAAGTCTGCACGTTGCACATCACCCTTTGGCACCAAACTGAGCGAGTGTACAGGAGCTGAGAGCCTCGGCTGTCTGTGTGTCTCAGGTTATTTATTCCTCACCCTTCCCTGCCCCATGGAGCCTCCAGGGTTGACTGTGTGAACAGAAGGCTTGTGAGGTGAGCAGTTACTGGCTCTTTGGTTCCACAAAGTGAAGGCTAATGACTCGAGCTGAAGCAGAACGGCCGTTCCGTAGACAACGGGAAGAACTTCCCAGTGGTCTAGGCCAGGAAGCGACAGACCAATGTACTGGGAGGGGGCACCAGATCACTGACATGCTCATCTCTGGTCCCCACCTCTGCATATGGGTCTGGGCTCGGAAGGAGCAGGCTGCCTCAGAGGCAGGGGGATGGGAGCATTGACCTCCAGTGAAGCAGCGGGTTGGAGGTCAAGCTAATGAGCCTTCCTCCTGCTCTGGGAGCCACTTGCTTGAAACCCTGCCCCCACCAGGCACCCCTGGTGCCAACAGGGACACCAGGGTGGATGGCAGGGGAGGGGGAGTCACTTACAACCAAAACTGGGGGTCACAGATTGAGCCACCTCTACTGTTCCCCACCATTGCTCCCAGCCACCCCCAGGCATGGCTCCTCAGCAGGAACAAGAAGAGGGGACTAGGGGATGACTAGGGGATGGCCAGGGAGATGGAGAATTTCGGGAATTGGTGGACTTCCCTGTGAGGTCACAATAGGATGGGCTGCCTAGGGAATCAGTGGAGACTTCGGTGCTATCACAGGGGGTGTAGTTTAAGAAGGGCTTATTAGGAACCTTCACCCTGCTTTCACCCCCAGTCCTCCTAACGACCAAGCCCCTGAAGGGGGAGCCCCACATCTCCTGCACATACATAGCAGGACAATGGCTATGTGCCCAAGAGGGCCAGAACAAGGTGAGCCGCGGGCACAGATGATCACGGCTGCAGGCAGGGAGGAAACAGGGCAGAGATAAGGAGAGCAGGCTGCTGATACGGGAGAAACAACGTCTAGGGAGAATACAAGAAAGAAGAGGCCTGCATGCAAGCAGGGAAGACACAAGGCTGAGAGCACTGAAGAAATCAGACTGCAGTTGGAAGAAACCAGGCAGCAGGAATGGAAAGACTGAGACAGAGGCCGTAAAAGAAGTTAGGCTGCAGGCATGGAACACCCGGCTCTGAGCATGACAGGAGAAAGGATGTGGGGGAAACTGAGCTGCAGGTACAGAAGGAATCAGGCTGAGGGAATGAAAAGCAGACAGTGGGCTTGGAAGAAGTCGGGCTGTGGGTGTGAGGGGAAGAGAACTAAAAGCAAGGAGTAAAGTGACTCCCGAGTGGGCGGAGCCAGCCCAGGCGTGTGACAGGAACAGTGGTTGCAGTCAGGGCGTGGAGAGGATTAAGGGAATGGAGGCGGTCAGGCCAGGCTGTGGCTCCTTCAGAACCAGAAAAAAACAACCCTCAGGCCGCTACTTCCTCAGGTACTGGTGCGTGTGGCGTGTACGTGGCAGGCTTATGATGTGAGCATGGCCAAGACAAGAAGGTTGAGGGGGACTCTGGGGGGCAGGGGGAGCGTCAGTCAATGTAATCTTCGTTTCTGATCAAACAGCTCATGTTGCCAGCATCTCCGAGGTATAAGGTCACTGGCAGGGAATGAAGTTCACTCCTTGATGCTCAAAGACCTCTGCTGGAACCAAGATCTTTCTAGAATGTGCTTTTCCCAGGGGCCTCAGGGTCTTTAACAATGGGAGACTCCAGGACGAGGCTTGGGTGTTCACATAGCCTGAACTGCCAGGGACTGTCCCAATTTCAAATCTTCTGTCCTGTTGCCCCATAAACTAGCAAATACCAGAATCACCAACACCTCAGTAGCCAAAACACACCTTCCCAGGGCTCCTGTGAGACCAGGTGCCGGCTGCCACTGGGGAGAGCACCATCTAGCCCTGAGCTGACCAGCCCTTGCTATAAGGTCTTGGTTCCTATATTTCAAGGAATAAAAAGCTGAAGCTTTGAGGCTAACAAATCTGGGTTCGAGTCCCAAGCTACCACCTAGAGATGGCCTTGGGCAAGTCACCTGAAGCCTGCTTTCTCACCTGTGAAAAAGGGACAATACCCCTCCACACAGGACAGTAGTGAGATTACACGTCCCAGTATGTGAAAGGCTGGGCACCAAGCCTGGTTCGATAAACATTAGATCTGCTTCTTTCTAGCTCTCCTGCCTCCTCTCCTCTGTGTCAAGGGACCAGCAGCTGCTTTTCCAGGTGCCTCAGCCATTCTCCCTCCTCCCTGCCCACACTGACGGTCTGGTTCTATTCCAAGGGGCTAAGCACCTCTAGAGGGAGAGGGCCAGGGAAATAGCATCTAGAACCAAGGGGAACTGACCGGAGGGGTGGATGGGCCCAGAAGCAAGGATGTGATCACAGAGGGAGGCAAAGGAGAGAAGAAGAGGCGTTCCCCACAAGGGTCAGCAGGAGCCCAGGCTGCATTAATAGAGGTGTAACGTGCAGAGAGAGGGAGGTGAGGGTCCTGCTCTATCTGCTGGGCTCCCACAGCAGCCAGGCCTGTCCAGATGTCCTCAGGAGACGCAAGGGGCAGAAAGGGCAGGAGACACTGGTAGGAGCTCAGGCTGGACCCCTGGCCTTAGAAACCCGTTTCTGTTGCCTGTCTCTGCAGAGCATCTATACTCTGTGGCACCCAAGGCACAGCTGGGATCCACAGGGGTGTCATGGGAGGCAGATCTCAGCTGAACCTGAACAGTGATACTCAGTATGATACTATCATTCTAGGGACAGAGCAGCACCAAGGAAGGAGAGGATGAACTCCCCTCTCCCAGGGTGTGCAAACAAAGGCTGGCCATCCAGCTAGGGAGGCTACTACAGCTGGGGAATACACCACAGGCCTCTGTAGTCCTGCTCTTGCGTTTTAAGATGAGGGCAGTAGCGAGCACATTCCAATAGCCCTGGAACTCTCTCCAGGGCTGGGAAGAGGGTGGTTCCAGGGGTGACAGGAGGTGAAGATCAGAGCTCTAATCCAAACCTAGGGGCTTCCATTAACTGGCTCCACAGCCTCCACCCTGAAGCTTTTGGAAAAGTCTAGAGCATCGCACTGACAGGGGCCCTTATCTTGGGAGAAGCACTCTGGGATAGGGTTGGGATGAAGAGAAGGAGCCTAGGCCACAAGCCCTAGGGTGGAGGCCGGGAAACCATGCCTGGAGACGGCCAGGAGCTCTGGCTGGGTCCCCACGCTCCCACTAGGCTCACTTGGCCCCCAGGAGGTGTAAGGCAGCCGGCAGTTGACCCGCAGCTACTCACGGTCTCAGGGGCCCCGCTCCACGGCCTCTGGCTCTGTTTGATAGAGGATCAGGGTTACGGAAGAAGGAGGCCCAGGTCCAGAGCTAGGACAGTGTGTGTAGTGGTGCATGGCGGGATGTGGCTTGTATGCTGGGGCAGCGGGGGCAGTGCTAGGACGGAGATGGCGTCTGGTCTGGGAGGACGCCCGGCGTGTGGACAGCATGGGCGTGCATGGAGTGGGCCGGGATGGGGTATGGCCTATGAAGCAACAAGGCATGCACAGGCCACAACCTGGGGCTGTCACCACGTAGCATGTTCTTGTGGGTGCCATGACCTGGCACAGGTGAGCAGCCCAAGCCTGATGTGATGGCATCCAGGTACCAGGGCCTAGGAGGGCTTCAGGGCAAAGCCATGTGATCACCGAGGGCCACAGCAGGAGGGTCTCTGAGAATCCACAGCTCCCCACAACTGCTGTGCCACCCCGAGACCCCGTGATGGGGACGCTCCCACTGTTAGGCCCAGGGGGACATCTGTGCTCGGGTGTCTGAGCACACCGGGGCGCCGGTGCCCTCCTCGGGGCAGGACCCAGCAGGATCACGTACCCGGGCGCTGGTGCCCTCCTCGGGGCAGGACCCAGCAGGATCACGTACCCGGGCGCCGGTGCCCTCCTCGGGGCAGGACCCAGCAGGATCACGTACCCGGGCGCTGGTGCCCTCCTCGGGGCAGGACCCAGCAGGATCACGTACCCGGGCGCTGGTGCCCTCCTCGGGGCAGGACCCAGCAGGATCACGTACCCGGACCTCCTTGTAGAGCCGCAGGCAGCTGCTGTTGAGGATGAAGTAGCGATCGTGGAAGCCCCCTGAGGGCAGGCCCAGGCCCAGGAGGCTGCGGTCCTCTCGGAACTTCATCATGCCGTGCTTGGTTTCACCCACATGGCTGGCTGGGGGAGGAGTGGAGTGGGCACAGGGTTGCACCAACGCCCCGCCCATAGACACAGACACCCAGGGCAGGGTCCATCCTGCCCCATCCTCCGAAGAGGCCTGCCCACCTGGCGCCCTCTGCCTGGGCTGTTCCTGATCTCGCCCCAGCTCTGGATGGAGGGACCTGCCACCAGGCTTCCCGACCCTGTAGGCACCACCCATCCAGGGACACCACCTACCTAGGTACAGCAGCATGGCCTCCATGGACTGGTGCTTCTTCACCACCAGGTAGCTGTCCATGCCCAGCCCATGCAGGATGGGCAGCACCTTCTCCGCAAAGTGCAGGGGGCGCTCTGGGGAGAGGGCACACCGTCACCAGGGCCACTTGGCCTACAGCACTGAGGGCTGGCCCATGTACACACATCACCTACGTGCCCAAGGGCACTGTCTACTCCCTCTGCCTCCTGGCGCGCCACACCGCTGCCCTGACCACCTCCCACACCCAACACATGTGGCTGGGACCAAACCTGCTCCAACCCAACATGTCCAAAACCAAGCCGGTGATCTTCCCTGTGTGTCCTCATCAGGGAAACCGGCACCACCCCCCAGGCCACCCAGGTCAGAAACAAACCCTCCTCCCTCTCAGCTTCCATGTGTCAAATCTCTCTGCTTCTGTCCATCTCCTTGCAGCCACCCTGGCCCATGATCCCATCTTCTTGGACCAGTACTGTGGCCTCTGAAGCAGTCTCTGCTGTGTGCTCTCATGCCCTCTCCCCACATCTCTCTACCCAGCAGTAAGGAGCAATCTTTTCAAGCTCCCAACCACTCACCCTTCAATGGACTTGCATTGTTGTCAGGCCCTGAGGGCGGCCTCCGCCTTTATCTCCAGCCCCATCCAGGGCCACAACCTCTCACTGTCCTTATCTTAAGCTCCTTAAAAGAATAGTGTCCCCAGCCACCACAGGGCGTTTGCCCATGCTGTTCCCACTGCCTCGAAGTACTTTCCCCTCTTCTTCACCACGGAACCCCTACTCTGCCTTAACCTCCTAACCCAGGGACTCCAAAGCCAAAGACCCTGTTATACGCTCTGGTGACGGACTTCCCTGGTGGCGCAGTGGTTGAGAATCCGCCTGCCAATGCAGGAGACACGGGTTTGATCCCTGGTCTAGGAAGATCCCACATGCCACGGAGCAACTGAGCCCGTGCACCACAACTACTGAGCCTGCACTCCAGCGCCCGCAAGCCACAACTACTGAGCCTGCACTCTACAGCCCGTGCTCTGCAAGAAAGAGAAGCCACCGCAATGAGGAGCCCGCGCACCGCAAAGAACAGTAGCCCCCGCTCACCGCCCGCCACAACTAGAGAAAGCCCGCGTGCAGCAAAGACACAATGCAGCAAAAATAAATAAATGAATAATAAAAATTTAAAAACAGCTCTGGTGGCATTGTGGCCCTTTCCTTCACAGCAGTTAACACGGCTGTAGTTGTGCGTTTACCGGTGTGATCATGGGACTAGTGTCTCTATTCCATACCAGACTACCCCCAAGAGGGTAGGGACTGTGTTTCTGGCTTCCCTGCCCAGTGCCTGGCACTCAACAAATAACGGTAAAACAAATGAACAGATACGCCCTCATCCTCCACTGCCACTGAGACCATCCTTCACCCTAAAATGCCTTTATCACTCCCCTTCACCTTCCCCTTGGCGCCTTCACAACAGCCCACCCCACTCCTTCGGCATGCTCATCACCACCCACGACCCCCTCACCACCAACGCTGTCACTCACAATCCCATTATCAAATTCAGCATCTCCACCCTTGCAAGCAGCACCATTCTCGCCGACACCTGAGAAAGCGCCAGAGCCGACACCATCTACCCCTTCACGGTCCCTTCCATCAGCCACGTCACCTGAACCCCTGCCAGCACATCACCACCATCACTGAGATCACAGCGTGACAGCAACATCCATCATCTAAAACCCCCTTCACCACCACTGTCAGCACACTGTGGGGTAGAGGAGGACAGACTGGGGCCACCCCGTTTCCTGCACCAATCCTGTGGTCACCCACCTGCCTCCTCCCTCTCGTTGACCTCGAAGCAGGTCCAATAGTCCTTCTCCCTGATGCCCACATTCCTGCGATCCAAGATCTCCAGGGTGAGCTCCTCAGCTGTCATGGATGCTGGGATCTGTGGGGACCCAGCAGGAGGAGGAGATCAGCCTACCCCATCCCCAGCCCCTGCTCTGCCACAACCCTGCTGTGTGATCCAGGGGCCGAGTCCACCCCTCTCAGGGTCCTCTGGAGTCCTGGGATGCAGGGGGGTGTCTGAGTGGTCCTGATGAGCTGGGTGGGGAAAAGGGAAAGAGACAGGCCCTGGCACTAGCCAGATACAGGTCCCAAACCAGGGCTCCCCTCAGCATGGAAGCTGTGCTCCCCTGGTCATCTGAGCCTGCACCCAGCCCAGCCTGACTCTCCCGGCCCCTTAACTTCTAGGTCCCTGGCCCTCACCTTGACATGTTGCTCTGTCTCCGCCTTCTTTTCCTCCAGGTACACAGTGCAGATGAAGTCGCCGGCGTGCTGTGGGGAGACAGGGCTCAGCTGGAGGCCTGGGGAGCAGGTGCAGGTGGCTGGCCTGAGCCCCCCACCCCAGGCCCTGCCCTTCACCTGAGTCCCACTAGCAGTGCCAGCCACACGCATCTTCACAATGGCAGTGATCTCCTCCCGCTGCTTCCTCAGCTCCTCCTCGTCCACCTGGGAAAGGGAGAGGGACAGATGGTCACTGCCGCCCAGGGCTGAGTTCTGCCTTCCACTGCCCACTGGCTGGGGACGCACACTAAACACCATCACATAGTGGCTGATGAGGTCTTCCACCACGCGGCCGGCCTTGTAGTCCTGCCCATCTGTCTGGAAGAGCGTGGGCCCAAACACAATGGCCAGGTTGTGCGTGTTCATCTGGTTCGTGTCTGAGAAGCACTGGACACTGGACAGGGAAGGATGGAAGCCTTGAGGAGTCAGCCCAGGACTTCCCCACCTCACCTGCCCAATTCCTGACAAGCCCATGCATGGCCCCTGGAGACAGGCCAGGGGAGGTCCCAGTCAGAGAGGACAATAGTTAAGGAGACGAGGGGACAGTCTTTCTGGCCATATCTTGGGTCCTGGGGAGAAGCAGGGCTGGGAAACTGAGAGATCTGTCCACCAGCTGAAACCGCCTCTATTCTCCCACCCTGCAGGAAGTAAGCTGGGAGACAAAGTGTCCAAGACAAGAGCACATCATAAGGCAACATTCAGTTCCCAGGCCCACTTGGTTCCCGGGGAGAACAGGCAGCCAAATTGGGAATAAAAGAGTCTTTTCTACCCCAGCCCCCAGGTAGCACCGCTTCTCACCAGTACAAGTGGCTGATAAGGGCCTTCACCGTGGCCCGGTTGACTGGAGGCAGACGCACCAGTAGCTCTCGGTACCTGGAGACCTTCTCCTCTTCATCCTCAATCTCTGGGTGGGGGGAAGATGGATCGGGTCAGGAACCCTCTTGTAACCACCTCCCCTGTCCCACCCCTCTGGCTGCCCTGCCTCTCATCCTAGGTGACACCACTCCCTGGCCCCCTCTAAGTCAAATCAGGCCAGCCATGCAGCAAAGATAAAGAATTCTCCAAGGGACCCTGGCTCTGTATAGAGTGACAATAGGAATAAGAAGAAAGGAGGGAGAAGGACTGGAGCCCACCACTGGGGCATGCCTAGTCCAAGTGCATGACGGGGAGGGGGGGGAAAACTGAGATCAGAGTGTACAAGTCAGCAGCACTGGCCTGGTCTCAGGCTGGGCACGGGCTGCAGGGCCCACCTGAGGCCTCCAGCCAGGCTAGGCGCTGGACTCTAGTGAAGAGCCCATCGGGCAGATCTCGCAGGAAGCGCTTGAGCGCCGAGGAGACGTCGTCCACGTGCTGCTCGCCCTCCTTGAGGCGCACAGAGCGAGCGTCCAGCCGCAGGCTCTCCAGCAGCCGCTGTGTCTTTGATGTCTGCCCACACTTGCGGTAGATGCCCTCCGACGTCAGGCCTGGAGAGGGGTGGGGCTGAGCTGGGGGCGGAGCCAAACGTGAGGGGCCAGGAGCATTGGTCAAGGGGAGGGCATCACGGCCGGGAAGGAGAGGCTTGGCCTCTGGGGCAGGAGGGTGGGGAGGGGCGGGGCCTGTGCCATGGGGGCGGGGCTCACCGCACTGGGTGATGTAGTCCACACAGCGGTACACAATCACCGGGATATCCGAGTCTCCAAGCTGCTGCTCCGACAGCGTGTCCCCTGAGCTGGCCGCTGCTTTCTGGATGGCCCCCAGCCAGCCCGTGAAGTCCAGCCGCCGCTCCCCCTGGATGTACAGCGTCCTGGGCCGGGGAGTCAGTCACTTGGGGACCTACCCCTGCCCCACCCCTCCCAGGCCTGTCAGACTTTCCAGGCTTCTCAGAGCCCCTCAGGGAGGCCAGAGCTCACCTCCGTCGCTCCACCAGCACCAGCACCTGGTTCTCGCTGTCCCCTTGGACGGCTGTGGAGGGATGGGTTGAGGTGAGGCCCAGGCCTTGTTCATGGTCCCCAGCCTGCTCCCTGCTGAGGCTCTCTGCGTCCACACACCCCTGGGACACACCCACCAACCCCTGGGGTGGCTGAGATGCACCCCAAGGCCAGGAGAGGACATGAGAGGGCAGGCTGGCTCCTTCTGGCCAGGCTAGGGTACAGTTCAAACTTCTGGGGAGGGGCTGGGGCCTGGGAGCCCAGGATAGGGTGCCCCGGAGATTGGGGCCCAGGCCCAGGTGCACGCACAAAGCTCCTGTAGTTTCCGAAGCTGCAGCGGCTCCTCGCAGGGCCCCTCTGGGAAGACAGCATGGAGCTCGGAGCCGAGGAGGGCAAACCAGCCCTCCTGGGCCCGCTGTAGGCTCAGGCCAGCTTTGTAGGGTAGGCGCCCAAGCCTCTCAAAATCCCGGGCCAGCAGATCCTCAGCCGGGGGAGGCACGAACGCCTGGTGGGGAGGCCAGAGAAAGGGGAGATGGCCAGGGAGGCTGCATCAGCCAACAGCACTGCCCGCCCTGGATACCCCAGCCCTTTGGCTTGTGGGCATGTACTTGTTTTCCACCCAGCTGTCTCCTCTCTCTCCCCCAGGGCAGAACCCAGCACAGTGAACTAAGTTGGGTATCATGTCCCACTTCATACTCACTCAGATATGCCCTCCTCTGGAACACCTTCCCAGACACCATGAGGGATGTCCCTTCTCTGGGGCCCCACGGCACCAAGGCATTCTTGCCCTCTGTTGTAGCACCAATTACAGTTTTTGCTGTTTGGACCCCATCTGTCTCCCCTACCAGCATGGAAGCCACTGAGGAGCTGGGATCAAGATGGGTTCACCTGGATCCCCGGGGCTCTGAGGACTGACTGTCAGGAGGCTCACAGATGACTGGTTGATGAACAAGAGAATGAGAGTCACAGGCCCTCACGGCACAGGAGAGCCAGAGGGCACCTGATTCTAGTCCCCAGGGCAGAGCTCTCCTCTGCAGCCTTCCTGCCTCCTTCCTCCAGGACAAGGCGCTCCCCCTGGAGGCAGCACTGTCCATCCTAGGATGGCTCTGCCTGTCATTCATTATTAAACATATATTGAGCACCTAGGGAGTGCAAGGCCCACGGCCCTCTTCCACATAGTTGAGATAGGTCTCCTGACCTCCCCCACCACCAGGGAGCTGCAGATCACATCAGGGCCTTGGCTCTGTGTCTGCTGCCCTCCATCCAGGCCCTGATCCATGCGGTGGGAAAGCTGGGATACAGGGGGGATTGGCCAGGAGGTCCTACCCTGGGCCCTGACAGACTCCTCCCACACCCGCCTGCTCACCCAGGCCCACCTTAGCAATGCACTTGACCCACTCACGAGCCAGCTCTGCGCTCTCCAGCCCAAACAGGTACAGCCGTTCTCCTTCTGTGTACACCTCAAAGGTGTGCTCAAAACTGTAGATACACAGGCCAGGATTCAGGCCCACTCCACCCAGCCAGCACTGCCCCCTCACCCACCACACTGCCCTGGTGACTACCCTTCCCCTGGCCCCCTACGAGGTGGGAGAAAAGCCTTAGGCTAGGGCCTCGGGAAACCCGGTTTAGCCCCTGCACAGCCCCAGCTTGCTGTCCGACCCTGGGGAGGCCCTGCCCCTCTCTGGGCCTGTTTCCCTGTCTCCCCAGTGGAGGGTTGGACTTTACATCAATAACAGTCTGTGATTCTGCCCAGGGGTGCTCACCCATGGGTGTTGGGAGTGGGCACTGCCAGACACACAATCTCGCTGGCCCGAATCTCCCCGTTGGGGGTCACTGCCCGCTCATTCTCATAGTAGCTCAGGACCCCGTCGCTAAGCACACACCAGCGTCGGCTGAATTCTGGGGAGAAGTTGGGCAGGGGAACCATGAGGGAGCCCTTCACCCTCACCTGAACACTACCTCTGCATCCTCCCTGGGCCTCCACTCCCACCTGACCCATGTCCTCTCCATTCTAACTCATAAGCTTCCCCCAAATCCATCCTCCTCCCTGTAGCTCCACCAACCCAGCCCAGCCCACACCTCTCTCCCGGACCTGCCAGGTCTGCCCCTGCCCACCTCCCCGGCCACCTCTCTGACCACTCCTGCACACACACCCCACACTCCCTGCGTTTGCTCACCCTGTTCCCTTCACCCACACCCTCTATCTTTCAAGGCCAGCCCAAATGCCATAGGAAGCCTTTCATACCATAACCCCCTGTGCCCCACCCTCCTTTGCCAGCAGTGCCCACTGTTCTATACTCTGCTTCCTCCTATAGTGACTCTGAGGAGACTGACAAGATCCCATAAAGGAACAGAAATGGGAATCTGGACCAGGAAAGTAGGAGAAAGAACAGATTGTCAAGGCCATGCAGGCTCGTATAGTTCACAGCATTGAGTATCACACTGGCTCAGAGCTTCCTGGCACCCAGAGTGAAAAAAGGATGACCCAGGCAGTTATATAAATGACATTATCAGGCAGAGGAAGGTAGACTAGGGGCAGTGCCCCAGGGGCAGTGAGGTGGTGAGTAACACAGAGTTCCAAAGAAATCTCTTTGGGAGTTGGAGGGCTTCATCTGGGGGTGCTGAAGGATGCGGTGAGCAACGGCCTCAACGATGCTCACACAGCAGATACTGTCTGTCATCCTGGCTACGAGGACATGACATTTGCCCTCTGAAGGCAGTGTGTCCCAGAGCCTGCCTCCCAGCCTGGGCTCCCTCCAGGAGCGCCAGCCCTGCCTCAGTCACTCCTCATCCTGCAGACACCTGCAAGGGCCCACTGTGTGCTAGACACTGTGCTAGGTGCTGGGGCTGCAGCGCTGGCCAAGAGAAGTTTATACTCCAGGAGGGCACAGAGAATCAATAAACAGACCCATGAATAATGTCAGATAAGTAGTGTGAAAGTAGGGCTTGCTATTTTGGATTAAGTGGTGGGGAATGAAGTCTTCGAGGAGTGACATTTAAACAGAGACCTGTTTGAAGTGAGAGACTAACCATGCAGATATTTAGGGAAAAGCATTTTGGGCAGAGGGAACAGCAAGTACAAAGGGTCTGGTGAGCATGAATGTTATGTTTGAGAAACAGCAAGGAGGCCAGTAAAGCTGGAGCAGAGTGAGCGAGGGAAGAGGAGTCAGAGAGGTAATGGGGTGGGGTGGCTGAGTGCAGGTCCTTGCGGGACGTGGTAGTAAGGACCGTGGATTTTACTCAGAGTTGGGAGCAAATGGAAGGCTGAGGTGATAGCCGGACAGACCTTTAAGCTTAGTCCTCAAACTTCCTAGCATCCACGTGCTCCAAATACCAGATGCCCAAAACAGGGCCCACACCTAATAGGTACTCAATAAAGTCTTCTTTGTTTTAAAGGAAACTCTGGCAGTGACTTGCTCTGCAGTGCCATGCTCTACTCCCACCCCGATCAGCCCATTTATTAAGCACCAACTGTGTACCCGAGACCACACCCAGAGTGCACTTGGTGCCCTCATGGATCCCCCAGCCTGGCCAGCTCTGGCTTCTCTGGCCCAGCCACCATGCCAGAACGCCATGGCCAGGGCGGGCTCTGGCCCGGCACCCACCTTCCCGGGCCCGGCGGTCCTGTAGCAGCTTCCCGGCGGAAGCGGTCTTGTAGAGGAAGCCGCTGTGGCTCACGGTTGGCAGGACAACTGAGTAGTGCTTTTCCGGGGGCCTCACTGAATCCAGCCGAGGTACCTCTTTTGGGAAGGGGGGGAAAGAGTGGCTGGTCACGCTCACCATCCAAGGGTATCCCCCTCGCCCCCACCTGGGCTGGGTATTTAAGCTGGCACTCAAGTCACCCGCCCCTCCTTCCCCAGCACCGTTCCCTGACTAGCACTCCTGGGCTCCTACTGCCACATTCAGGATTCTGCCTAAGCCATTCTCCACCTTTCCCCACTTGTGAGAATTCCATCCCACTCACAAGGCCCGGCTCCAGTACCTCTCCTTCCAGGGAGCTCCCCTGAATCCCCAGCCCAGCTCTTCCTGTTGCAGGCACAGGACCAGTACACTACAAGGGGCGGGGGGGACCCTCATTGTTGGTGAGTTGGGGACTCACCAACAATAAGGGAGCGTGTCTCAGACAATGCAAAGCCTAAGGAAGCAGCCTGGCTCCAGCCCTGCTCCCGGCAGTCCCAAAGCCCAAGCCAGCTGGGTGGTCTCCTGTGCCTTCCCCGGACACCTGGGCTCTCTCCAGCCCGGCGCACCCCACCCACCCATGGCCCTGAGCCCAGAGTCCTGGCCGCAGATCTCCACCCTCAGTCCTAGGATGTGGCCCCAGAGGCTAGCGCTGGGCCACGACCAGCGGCGCTCACCCCCACCACCCCCTCCTCAGCTACCCCGAGAGCGGGAGCCAAACGGGACCCAACCCGTCTGCAACAGAGCCCCACCCAGACAGAACGGCGGACAGGGCTGCTGTGGTGAGTCCCCCGCACACAGAGAAATGCAGCACCTCCCCCCCGACAGCAGCGCAGACACGCTCTGCACATGCACAAACTCCAACGCCCTCGACACTCCCAGGGGCAAGGAAGCAGAACCACAGCAACTCAGAGACACACGGACACCGGCACACAGATGCCACCCCGAGGTCCCACACTTGGGTCAGGGAGGAACCCACAAATACACAAAGAGATGCAGAGACGGAGACACAAAGGGAGATGCAAACAAACACGCGTGTGAAGGGGAAGCCAGAGGCACAGATGTACACTGACGTGCAAACCCGAAACGTCACACACACTCTTGCACCAGGGCCCCTGGAGGAGTTGTAATTATAGCTCAAGTGGTACGTAAATCAAAGCTCACAGGACAATACGCAGCCCCTAGCACCCAATAACTGGCATCCCCTCCAAAGGGCCAGACCCTGGCAGCAGGGAGGCCCCATCCCTTGAGGAGGATGGTCCCACCAGCCACTCACCTGTGGTCCGGTTGTTTCGAAGGAATTCCATCTGCAGTGTCTGTCCCGCCTGCTCAGCGAGAGCCAGGGGCGTGGGGACTTCAGGGTCCCCCGAGAAGCAGTTGACCCCAGCCCCACAGCCCAGGAGCGCCTGGGTCTCAGCCAGGTCTGAGGTTGTGACCGCGGCACACAGGGCCTGGGAGGAGGGGAGAGGAGTGGGGAGGGTCAGCCTAAGCCAGAGTGAGGGGCAAGTGGGACAGGGGTCGTGCTGCGGTGGGGTTGGGGTGCGGGGTCGGGAAGAGGAAGGGGTCACCCAGGTTAGGGGTCCATCCTCAGGGTGAAAGAGAAGAAAGGGAGGAAGAAAGACAGGAGGAGGAAAAGAAAGGCCAAGCGGGGGGGGGGGGGCAGGGGCATCCCCACAGAGGCCAGGGGTCCTAGCAGTCCAGGCCTCACCCTGCTGACAGCCCCCTGGGACCCTGTCAGCCACCAGGCGTGTTCTCTAGAGGCTCTCAAGCTCCCTCTGCCTTGTGGAAGGCCAGAGGGGGGTGCTTTGTAGCTCATTCCTCCCACATTTGAATTCCTCACCGCCTGCCCATCCCTCCCAACCAATGGGAGCTGCCGCCCCTCCTGGCTGGCGGGCTAGGCTGGGCTGGGCTGGGGGCTGGACGCCTGGGTTCCTGGGAGGTGGAGGCCTGGCTCCCACTGGGCTTCTAGCTGGACTGAGCCCGACTGGGTGGGGCTGCTTGGGGGAAGGGCTGAAGGTTGACCAGAAGTCACAAGCGGCATCCCTCTGCCTCGGAACAGGCAACCTCCCACTCAGGCCAAGCCAGACCAGGGACAGGGCTTGGCTCCCAGCCTGTCAGGGCCTGGGGCCCATGAGGGGCCTCATCTTGAGTGGGGTGTGGAAGGGGATGGGTTGGAGCAGCCAGCTGTTTTTCATGAGCCTGACAGGAAATAGCATCCCCACCAAGTTCACTCCTTTTGGCAGGATTCAGGAGCAGGACGGGGTGAGGAGACAGAGGAATCAGGAGCGGAGGGAGGCAGACAGATGCTGGGGACGTGGCCTTGGCCCAAGGGTCAGGCCTGGTTCCTCTCTGCTTTGTCCCAACTGTCCCTGTGGCTGGGCAGGGTCCTTCTGCCCTCTGGGCCTCCGTTTCCCTACAGGGCCACTCATCACTCTGAGCTAGTGGAAAAGATGGGCTGAAACAGAGAGAGCAATGTGGGGGGGGGGCATGAATAACACGAGTGTTTTAAGAGGCCTCACAGGCCCAGTGCCCTGACCTTGTCCAGCTCCTCCTGGTTGCCAAAGAGCGGATGGTAGCGTCGGTACTTGCCCTCCCGGTATTTGGCCTCTAGGTGGCACCGCCGGGCCCCAGGGCTGCTGCTGGGCTGCAGAGCCTCACTGGGCGGCACGTTGGCTGCCCAGAAGCGGTTCCCAGCAGCATTGCCCAGCTGTAAGAAGAGCTGCGGGTGTGGGCAAGAGGTTAGAAGGGAGCCTACAGCCAGGGGGCCACGCCCGGCAAAATGCTGGTTTTGAGGTTGTTAGGTGAGGGGCTGGAAGAGCCAGGCCACACGCCCACTTTTCCATCAGGGAAGCTGAGGGACAGCAGGGCCTGCTGGCGGCCATGGGTGCTCCCCCACCAACCCTGGGCCTGAGCCCAGTCCCCAGGACAAGAGGCAGGCAGTCTGACAGGCGGACGTCCCAGGCCTGGTGCCTGGCTGGGGGCCTTGCTACTTCCCCACCCAGTCCCACATCTGGAACTCTGCATTCCCGAGACTATCACAGCCGGGGGTGGGGTGTCGGGGGGTGGCGGCGAACCCTTCAGCCAACTGGGTGGACAGGGATTTTGGAAACATCTCCTGTCCCTGACATTCCTCTCTGGGCTCAGGGGAAAAGAGGTGAGGGCAGACTGTGCACAAGAGTCTGGCATTCGGGGGACTAGTTTATTCATTCTTTCATTCTGCCGATCACTCATCCCACAGCCATTTCCTGGGCCTCCCACCTTGCCTGTTTGTCAGGGCCTGCGTGGGGTGCTGGGGTCAGAGCAGAGAACAAAGAGGAAACAGTCCCAGGCGCCACTGACTCACTCTGTGACTTTGGGCAAGTCATTTTCTCTCCCTGGGCCTCAACGTCCTCATCTGTAAACTGGGGGTTCTAACCCTAACTCACAGGGGATATGACGCCCAAATTACTCTGAAGTCTGCAGCTTGGCTGGGGCTGTCAGGAAGGCCATGTGTGGTCAGGCCCTGGTCCAGCCTCCTGTTGCAGGTTCTCCCCTGTAACTACCACACATATCGGTACCTGGCAACCCCAAGTACACAGGCACAAATGTACACGTGTGAGCGTCCCCCAAATGGACATACTCACACCCACTGGTGCACGAGTAGAGATAAAATGAAATAAATATTTTAGGTTTTGCAGGACACAGTCTCTGTGGCGTATTCCTCTTGGTGTTTTTTGTTGTTGTTGTTTGTTTGTTTTTTCAAGCAACCTTTTAAAATTGTAAAAACATTCTCAGCTCACTGGCCAGTTTGCTGACTTTGCCAAAAATCAGCTTTTCCAAAATCCCACCCCCTAGATGATCCCAAAGGTCTCTTCTAGCTCCAGGGTGCTGGGGTTGGTGAGATGGGGGAGATGGGGTTGGAAGACCCAGGCAGCAGCTGAGAGGGGCAGACCCCAAACATAGCTGGTTCCCCACCTCGATGAGTGTTTCCGTCCACACCTTCCTGTCCATCTTCAGGCTCCGCACCTTGGAGATACCAGCGCCCAGGCCACGGTGCTCCCCTGTAGACAGAGGGCCAGACACGGGGTCATCTGGGCTCTCTCCTTTACATGAGCACTCCCCCGCCACCCCGATCCCAGTGCCCATGGGGGCAGACAGGGAGAGGCCATGGGCAGGACCCAGAGGCTAGGCCTGCAGCTCCATCTCCCACACACTCCTGCCCAGGGCACCCCAAAATTGAGCCCTGTAATTGACACCTGGGTTCCTGCAGTAGTCCCCCAGCTGGTTCCCTACAGCCATGCTTGGCCCCCTGCAGGCCACTCTCCACACAACCCAGCCAGAGTGATCTCTTTAAAATGCAAACCTCTTACTTCAAACCCCTGCTTTAGACACTCTCTTAATTCTCCCCAGAATTAGATCAAAATTCCTCACCTGCTTCTTCTCATCTCATGCCTCTCCGCCTCCCCTTCCCCCCCAACACTCAAATTCTCCTCCCTCTTCTAATCATCCATGTTCATTCCTACCTCAGGGCCTTTGCACTCACTGTTCTTTCTGCCTGGATTCTCTTCCCCCATTTCCCCAAGGTTAGCTCCCTCCTGACATTCAGATCTCAGCTGACCTGTCACCTCCTCAGAGAGGGCTTCTCGGCAAACATGTTCTCTACCTAGCACTTGTTACTGCCTGATACTTCTACTGGTTTGTGTATGTATTTTCTGCCTCTCCCCATCAGAATGTAAGCTGCCTGAGAGAAGGAATGTTGACTGCCTGCTTTAGGGTCTAGCCTCAGTGCCTGGAACAAAGCCTGGCACACAGTGAGCGCTTAATAAATCTCTGTGAAATGAAAGGGGAGGGGGGAGTTGGGCTTGGAAGGACGCAACCTTGCTCAGCTACAGATCCCACAAGGGACCCCTGGGAGCAGGGATTGGGCTGGGGGCACCATGAGTGCCTGGCACTGCCTGGCTCTGGCTTAGGCCTCACCTCTCTCTGCAACCTCCTACAGAGCATCTCATCCACTCTGGACACCCTCACTCCTTCCATGAGCCGATGCCTCCCTAATCTGGTCTCCAATGGAGTCATTGCTTTCCACACCCATCCCTCATAGCCCAAGGCCTCCTAGACATTTGACCTAGATGTCCCACAGCAACTTCCCAGAACTGTTGCACCCCTGGGTCCCCACCTCCAGCCACCCAAGACTGTTCCCAGTGGGGCCGAATTCCCAGAACTCGGCACAGTGCCCAGCACAGACCCTCAATAAACGCTGGTTGAATAGATGAGTGTATCTGAGGCTCCACCCTCTTTCTCTCTCATCCTCCGCGTGTGATCTGGGACTCTTCCTCCATAGATCTAAACGCCTCTCAAATGCTCACTTTCTGGGACCAGGCTCCACCTCCTCTCTCTCGTGGATCTGGCAGCAGTCTCCTTGCTCGTCTCCAGTCTCACCAGCTCTGATGCAGCGTCCACCCGTCAGCCAGAGTCGGATGCACAAATCTGACCACGTCCCTCCCGCCCCTGCCTCCCAACCCCCTCTGGATAAAACACCAGCTCCTCCCTCTGCGTGCAAAGCCCTGCCAGACCTGGCCTACTTCCGCTCTTCTGATGTGACTAGACTCCAACAGGCCTGGGCTCAAATCCAGACTCACTTCCTTGCCAGGTGACCGTGAAGGAGCCATTTTCCCTCTCTGTGCCTCGGTGTCCCCACTCATGACGTGAGAAGCTGAACCCCTGCCACGCAGGTTAATCACGGTGGGAAAGGCTTGACACAGAGGTGCAACTTCATAAACGATGCTCTCTGATACTACCTTCGCTCCAGCCCCACCAGCCAGACAGACCACCTGCCTTCTCAGCACCTCAGCCCTGTCCTGCCCTGGTCTGGCACCCCAACCCCCCCACACACCTGCACAGCGCTTGCAGATGACAACGCAGAGGTTGATGGAGGCCCAGTCAGGCTGGGCAGCTCCACAGTCAGCACAGAATCTGTTGGGGGCCATGGCCCAGATGCGCTCAGCCACCTCCCAGGTAGACAGGGCCTCGGCAATGGCTCTCTGCATGGCCTCCAGCCACTGCTCCTTCTCCAGCTCCGATTCGGCCAAGAAGCTGGGGACACAGGAGTGGGGTAGGGGACTGGTGGGAAAGGACTCAGAGGGATTTGGGGGCAGCATGAGGTGGCACAGCACGAAGGGGGGTGAATAATGCATTGAGAGCTGACTGTCGGAAGAGGGAGGCGCCCAGGGTCTGTGGGGAGGGTGGGCGTGGACAAAGGCAAGGACACCCCAAACCTGAGAGACGTGTGAATGAGGGCTGGGGGCGGAGGGGCCAGAGGAGGCTCTGCCCTGCCCAGGGAGTAGAAAATGCTGCTGGGAAGAAATGGTGCCCGAGCTAAGCCTTGACAGATGAGGAGGGCTTACCCAGGTGAAGAGGTAGAAAGGTGTCCTAGACAGAGGGAACAGCACGTGTGAAGTGACAGGAGGGCACACAGGGCATTCCAGGGCCTGCGGGCAGGATGCGGGTACTGGCAGAAAAGAAGCTGGGAGACAGAGAAGGCAAGCCTGTGCCATGCAGAGGAGGTCAGAGTGTACTCAGAGGACAGTAGTGAAGCCGTAGAGGGCTTCAGGGGGGTGAGGGACACAGAGATGTTTTCCCTCTCGCTCTTTCTTTTCCTGCTGCCACCAAGTCACATGTGTGCATTCAAGATTCGGCTCCACCACTGCCATGGCCGAGGAGAGCACTGCTGCTGGAGATGGAATGGACGTCAACGCTGCTTAACGAGAGGTGCTGAGACCACCTTCGCCCACGAAGCCCGAATCTTCCGAGCTGCCAAGGCCTCAGCCAGGCGCTAAGCCCGTCTCTGCGTGCTTGCGTCCAACCAGGGGAGCCCAGCACGCCAGGCTGGTGGAGGCCCTTGGAGCCGAACACCAAATCAACCTGATTAAGGTCCATGACAGTGAGGATCTAGGGAAATGCGCAGGGCTCTGGAGAGCTGACAGAGAAGGAAAACTCCAGAGAAAGTGGCTGGTTACAGTTGTGTGGTAGTTAAGGAGGATGGCAAAGAATCTCAGGCCGTAGACGTCAATCAAAGATTACTACGAATCTAAGAAATGAACAAATACAAACTTGGCTTTCAACAAAAAGGAAGAAAAAGGATCCTCTGACGGTCACAGATAGGCAGCCCAAGGGTGAAGAGGCAGGCGCCAGGCCAGAGGGCCCACAGGCCTAGGGCCTGCAGGAAAGGGGCCAGACGGAGGTGAGGGAGTGATGGAGGCAAGACGGGGGCAGTGATGATGGGTTTGCACAGGGATGAGTAGGAGAGGTGGGGTCCCCGTGGGTGGAGATGGGGCCCAAGGAGGAGCAGTGAGCTGGGGAGGAATATACGGGGGAAAACGTTCACAGAACCATTAGACGTGCAGCTCTAGAGCTCAGGAGAAAGACCCTGAAGGCAGAGATCTGAGCTAAGGGCGAAGGAGATGATGCTGGAGGAGGGGTGACATCGTTTAGACTGAGCAGTCACTGCACGCTGTATCAGATACAGCTTTACAGAGACTGCCTCACAGACGAGGAAACTGAGGCACAGAGAGGCCAAGTGATTCGCCCAGGTCATGAAGTGACCCAAGGATGGACCCCAGATGTTACAGACTGAAGCGCGTCCCCCTGAAATTCACAGGTTGAAGCCTCAAACCCCCGTGTGACTGTATCTGGAAATACGGCCATTAGGGAGGTAACTAAGGTTAAATAATGTCCTAAGAGCAGGTTTTTTAATGAAGAGAGGAAGGGACACCAGACATCTCTCTCTCTCTCCATGTGCACAGAGGAAAGGCCGTGTGAGGACACAGTGAAGCGGCGGCCACTTACAAGCCAGGAAGAGAGACCTTGCCAGAAACTAACCCTGACAAAATCTTGACCTTGGACTTCCAGCCTCCAGAACTGTGAGAAAATAAACTTCTGTTGTTTAAGACCCTGGGTCTGTGGTATCCCGTCACGGCAGCTGAGCTGATACACAGGATTTAAACCCAGGCATGGCACAGTGCCTCAGAGGCAGTGGCTGAAGGCCTGGGAGTGGGCGAGTCCGTCCAGGTAGAAGACAGAGGACAGAGACAGACCACTGAGGGACAGCTGAGGTCAGAGGAAACCAAGATGGTAGAGTCTTGGAGGCTCAGGGAAAAGCACCCAGGATGGGCACGAGATAGGGAGTGAAGAGCAGCCTTTGATCGCAAGCAACTATTATTGACAGACAAGCACTTTTGAGGGAGCAGGGCAGGCTGGAGGGGATAGCAGGGTGAGTAGGCGGTGCAGAAAGCCCATATGGAAGCACTGTGGCAGGGAAGGGGGGACAGTGATGGACAGAGGGAGGGGGGTATAAGTGAGATTTCTTAGAAGGAAGAGATCAGAGCAGGTTAGCAAGTGAAGGTAAAGGCCCAGCAGGGTGGGTAGGGCTGGGAAGAGAGGGGAGAAATCCATCCTAGAAGAAGGGGCAGCTTCCTACATATGCAAGAAGAAAATACTGGGAGGGAGTGAGGATGCAGGTGAACAATGAGGGAGGCTCACCTGAAGATGCGGTAGGGGGTGGTGAGGTCGAAGCCGCGTCGGTCTGCTGCTTCCTTCACGTTGCCCACGCTCATGTCGACGAAGGTGATGCCGATGCCCAGGTGGTACTCCTGGCAGTAGGTGGGAAGGGGTGAGGGCAAGCCTGAGGGGTGGGGCTCAAGGCCCAGGGAAGGGGCAGAGAGGAGGGGGAGGTGGTACTTTAGGGACTAGAAAGTGCCCAGGAAGGAGATAAGGGAGGGCTCAGGAATCTGGGCATGGGTAAATGGACCTTGATCAGAGGCCATGTAGCAATAAGTAAGAGGTGCAAGAGCCAGGGCGGTGATGGGAGGGTAATGCTCAGGGACCAGGCAGGAGAGGGGTCAGAACTAGGGGCAGGAAGCGGGGCAGGCAAACAGCTGGGTCAGGGGAAGGGGGAAAGGGAAAGGGTGGGGCTGAGTGACCAGGTGGGCAGGGCTGAGGGACCAGGTTAAGTGAGGTGGGGGCTTGAGGGACCAGGTGGGCGGGGCTGAGGGGCTGAGGAACCAGGTGGGCGGGGTAGAGGGACCAGGTGGGTGGGGTTGAGGGAACAGATGGGCAGGGGTTGGGGCTGAAGGACCAGGTGGGTGGGGGGCAGGGCTAAGGGACTAGGTGGACAGGGGAAACGGGAGAGGTTCGGCAGCCTGGCTGACCAGTCGCACCTCCAGATTCTTGTAAAGCTGCACTTTGTCCCCAACCACGGCCACATAGAGTTTATTCTTGAAGCCACGTAGCTCCAGGCTGCCGGCGCGGTCAGGGGGCTCTGAGCCTTGAACTCCCAACGGATGAGCACTAGACAGTCGGGCCCGAGCACGCTGCTCAGCCACCGCCTGCTGCAGGGCCTGCATCCACTCCTTCCGCTCCGCTGCAGGCACAGGGGAAGGGGCAAGCCCCAGCTCAGCCCGGTGGGGATCCCCCTAAGGGTTCCCCATTCCAGGCCCCTCAGGCAACACCTCTGCCAGAAAGCCCACCCAGGCTGGCCCACCTATCTCTAAGTTCTCTGACTTGGACAAGCTCAGGCTCCAATCCCAGCTGTGCCACTTAGGGTGGGCAAGGCGCTTGGCCTCTCCGAGCCTGCTTCTCCCCTGTAAATGGGGATGTGTGGTTCTGAGGACTCAGCACAAAGCTGGACAGAGGGGGCCCTCCCCTCCCCCACCTCACAGAGGGTTGACTCCTCTCTCGGTTTGATGTGGGGGAGCAGATGTGCCCTGGTTCTCCTCCCTCACTTCTCAAGCCAAACTGCCAGTCTTCCTCCTGCCCCTCTCCCTACCATCACTCTCCGCCCGGAAGGCAAAGGTCCGGTTGTTCGTGACCACTTCAAACTTTTGGTCCCCAATAGCAGCCACTCGGGAGATGCAGGCCACAGGGACAAAGCGCTTTGAGTAGGCATCCTGGGGGAGAGAGAGGAGCCGACTGTGGGGTGAGGCCCACAGAGGCCCAGCCCCTCCTTGACTCCCTCAACCTCTGTTGAAATGAAAGTTGCAGCCCCACCTCCCACAGGTGGTGACAGCCCCTACACCAACCCTGGCCAAGGCCAAGGCTGGCCAATGGGCCAGGAGGACACAGTTCAAGGAGTCACACTACAGCTCTGGTGAGGACTCATCTAGGGACGGACTCCATCTGGGTCCAGTGTTGGGGTTCAACCCAAGACCAGGCTGAAGCAGGGTCATATCACGGACTAACACGGGCCTCACCTTGTTACTATCAAAGTATCGTAGGTGATCGGTATCCAGTCTCACCCATCGCTTCTGATAGATATAAGATCTGGAGAGGCAGAGGCAGAGGGACAACAGAGCAAAGGACTGGGAATTAGGGAGAGGCTCCGGGATCACCCTAGCCCCCTCTGGAAGCCACATACAAAGTTAGGAACAGCCAGGTCCAAGGGAGGAAGGATCCCAAGTGGTCACTGAGAAGATGAACTTTTACCTACAGCAAGAGTGATTGATGTCAGACTACAAGTAGGACTTCCCAGTTTCGGGATTTTTTTTTTTTTTTTTTTTTGGCTGCTCTGTGCAGCATGAGGGATCTTAGTTCCCCAACTAGAGATCAAACCCGTGCCCCCTGCATTGGGAGCGCAGTCTTAACCACTGGACCGCCAGAGAAAGGACTTCTCAGTGTTAAGGGTAATAAAGCATAGGTCTGGTGGGGATGATCGGCAGTTACAGTCTGCCTGGAGGGAGACCTGCTCCAATAACCCTGTCCCCTCTGGTTTTCTGATCCGCGATACCAGTATACTAGAGCCCACACCATGCAGAGCACCAGTAGGACCCACCAGGCTTCACTCACCCTTGCGGTGGGTTCTTGTCCAGCCAGCCAGCCTTGATCACAGGTGGGCTGGGAGTGGGGCCCACAGGCAGCCCGTCCATGGGGTGCGGTCGGGGATCAGGAATCAGGAGGCTGCTGGGCAAGGATGAGCTCAGGCTGCTAGTGTGCCATCCACCACTGGGGGGAGAAGAGAGGGAGTGAGGAGGCCAGAGTGGGGGCTCCCATGGGGTGGGGGCGGAGGACACGGAGAGGCTGGGCCGGGCTTGGGGAAGGAGGATAGCTGGGTGGGAGAACCACCCGAGAGAAGAGGACGCTTACTTGGGGATGTCCTCGTAGGCGTGGCCATCCTCAGCTTCATCCCCTTGGTCGTCCCCGGACAGCTCCTCCCCCTCGCTCAGCAGACTGGCCACACGCACAGCCCTCGGGACTTGGCTCACTGGGGGGTCCTCCTGTTCCCCAGACCCGCTCAGTGTCATGCTCCCCTCCAAGCCCCAGATCACACCCAACTAGGGGCTGCCACATCCCCCTCTGTCCACTCCATCCTGGACCCACACAACTCTGCACATTTACTTCTCTTTCCTCACACTCCTCTCCTCCCCAGCCCCCAGCAGTCTGCATAGGGACCCAGGGAGACGGGGTCACAGGTACAGAGAAAACCAGTGCAGGCACGGGCCCAGGTGAGAGACAAAGACAGAAAGATAAAGGGATAGAGAAAAAGACACATGGATGGAACGTTAAGGCACTCAGAGAGAGAGTGACACGGGGACACAGAAAGTGAAACAGAGACAGAGGGACACCCCAAGACAGATGTGCTCCAAACACCAAGAGAGAGAAGGGGCCACACAGCCATCCAGATGCAGCTGAAGACTGGATCCACAAACCAGAGCCCCCAGACCCCCACAGAGCAAGACAGTGAAGGGGAAGGGAACTCTCCAGGGAGCCGGCTACCTACTCTCTATCTGGTGGTCCCCAGGGTCTGAAAGGCACCTGGGTAGCCTGCCCTCCACACTGACAGGCAGACAGCCCAAACCCTAACCACTGCCTGACCCACCTTCTTGGTCATCACGGCAGCTGGGGCCCTCGGCCCCTCCTCTGGGAGCTCATCGTAGTCAGGGTCATCTGGGGAGATAGAGGGGAGGGGGAGAGTCAAAGGCAAAGAAGCCTGGCCTCCCCCAGCCTAAGAAAGACCCTGCCCCACCCTGGCTTGGCTTGCAAAAAAAGGCACAAAGGACAGGAAGTGCTATTTATATTCTCGGGGCTTCACAGGACAGCACTAGGGGGCGGCCAAAGGAGAGGCCGGGCCACCACAGGGAGGTCTGACTGGGCAGCAAGCTTGGGGGTCAGGGTAGGGACTGTCTTAAAAAGGCTAAAAAAAAGCAACACGAATCGAGACAAGAAAAAGTGGACAATCCAAGGAAAAGCCAACTGCCCATGACCATGGAAAACAGTCCCAGACTTTAAACCACGGGCAGACCAAGAAGTCTGCCATCTGCCCACACCTAACAGTCAATAGGTCAGAGAGCTGGGCGCTGTCTCCATTCTGAGGATGAAGGGAAGATGCTCACCTGTCCAGGGCCACAGAGTGGGTCGGTGGCAGGGCCCAACAGAACGGGGAGCACGATCCTTACGCCCTTGCAGACTCTCCAGCCCTGATCCCAGGCCACCCACCCAGAGCCCCATGCTTCGCTACGGCACTCACCAAACTCTGGGAGCACGCAGAGAGGCTTCGGGGGAATCTCTGGGGGGCTGGGAGGTGGAGATGGGGGCTGGGGAGGCCCCCGGGGGAAGATGGCCGGGGGCTCCTCAGGCTCTGGCTGGGGAGGGAATGATGGTGGCGGTGA
Organism: Lagenorhynchus albirostris; assembly: GCF_949774975.1. Classification (NCBI taxonomy): domain Eukaryota; kingdom Metazoa; phylum Chordata; class Mammalia; order Artiodactyla; family Delphinidae; genus Lagenorhynchus; species Lagenorhynchus albirostris. The sequence continues at coordinate 50,416,410 of NC_083103.1, forward strand.
CAGTAACTCTTCTTCCTTGGCAGGAAGGCTGGGAACAGACCAAAAGTTGGGCATCAAGTTCAGTGCGGCTGAGTCACTGCGCCAGCGACACTGCGACAGAACCAGGACTCAAACCCACTGCGCCCCCCAGCTCACATGAGCAGCTGCACAACTCATTCATTCCACACACTCAGACAGAGCCCTCCTTGCCTCACTCCCCTGCCCCAAACCCTCCAAGCTCTCCAGAGCAGGCACCTTCTTTGGCTTCATGAGCTGGCCCTGCCTTGCTGGGACAGGGTCACCTGTCCCCAGAGTGCTGAGTTTTAGCCACATGTACCCACTGGATCTCCACTCTAAAAGAGAGATGAAGACCAGAAAGGGGTGGGGGGTGGTGTGCATCCTAGCCTGGGAGTCAGGGAAGGCTGGACCTGAGCTTTTATTTATTTATATTTTATTTATTTATTTATTTATTTTTATTTTTGGCTGCATTAGGTCTTTGTTGCTGCGCATGGGCTTTCTCTAGTTGTGGCGAGCGGGGGCTACCCTTAGTTGCCGTGCGTGGGCTTCTCGTTGCAGTGGCTTCTCTTGCTGCGGAGCACGGGCTCTAGGCGCACAGGCTTCAGTAGTTGTGGCACGCAGGCTCAGTAGCTGTGGCTCGCGGCCTCTAGAGCACAGGCTCAGTAGTTGTGGCACACAGGCTTAGTTGCTCCACGGCATGTGGGATCTTCCCGGACCAGCGACCGAACCCATGTCCCCTGCGTTGGCAGGCGGATTCTTAACCACTGTGCCACCAGGGAAGTCCCTGGACCTGAGATTTTAAGGATAAGAAGGTGTCTGCTGGAGAATGGATGGCACAGGACTGAAATGGGCATCAAGGCCAAGGGCACAGACCAGAGCCTTAGAAACCAAGTCCTGAGGCCATAAGCCGCGGGTCTCTGGATCAAGACCATCTTCTCTCGTCTTGAATATTCACCATCCCCCAGGACCCCTCAAACTCACCTGAACCCACCACACTTCTCATCTCTGCTATCACTTCCCCCAGAAGCCTTCTCTGACTCCAAGGCCAGGTTCAAGGTGCCTGAACTCCCACAGCCACAGTGCTCCTGTCTGTCTGTCTCAGCACAGATCGCACTGCTTCCTGCAGGCTGAGTGTCTCCAAAGGACATCAGAGACGTGGGTTTCAACCTTGCCTCAGTCTCAGTTCCTGTCTGTCCTGGGGCAAGCACCTAGCCTTTCTGAGCCTCGGTTTCCTCATCTGTAAAATAAGGACTACAAAAGTGTTGTGGCAGGGTGGCTGGAGGATTAACCATGGCAAGGCGTGTCGTGCATCAGCACACAGGACGCACAGAGACCACCAGCCGGAACAGGTGCCTGAGCTCTAGAAGCCTGGCCCCAACTGCTGTCTCTGCCAGCATGCGGCAGGGGCTGAGGAAGAGCATCGGAGCGGGTGGGCAACTTTCTTCCCTGGTGATCTCAGCCTGGTCCACTGCCCCAGTGTTCCTGGCAGTGGCTGACAGTGTGTGACCGCCGAGAAGGCAAGGAAGGGCTGGGGCATGACCATGATGCCGGGCCTTTGCTCCTGCTGTTGCCTCCTGCAGGAATACCTTGCTCCCTGGTCTCTGATCAGAGAACATCTACTCATTCTTTAACTTCTTTCTCAAGTGCCCCTTCTCTGAAAGTTTTTCCTGACCCCTCCTTCCCGCTCCTCCAGGCCCTGCCCATGTTCCCCTCTGATATGAGCTTTAGATGAATTATTCCAAGTAACTTTTGCTTTTTACTACCTCCCTCCTTTGTGCCAGGTACTGTGCTAGCATCTAAGCCAGGACCTGAACCCTGAGTCCACAGTCTGGGTGCTTCTTAGGACACCTGGCTACTTCCACATTACCCTGCTCCCTATCTCCTTCCTCTCCAAGGGTAAAGAATGAACAAAAAAACTCCTTCCCCCTAGAAACCTGCTAAAAGTGGTATGTCAGCCATGCTCTGAGGCAACAGTGCCTTTGGCAAAAGTGGCCTGAGTGTGGAACTGCACCTAGACTAAGGAGAAACTGTAAGTGGTCTCTTGACCTGGGGGAGAAGTCGGAGCTTTGGACTTCCCAGAGTGTGATGGCTCATAACCGGGCACAGCCAGTGCAGGGACCTGAAACCACACTTGTGCGGTTGTTACAAGACATATTGGCCCCTTGGGGCAAGAGTTCTCTAAGCCAGGGTGGCGCCCACACCTGTTGGCTGTGAGTCTCATCCCTCATCCCTGAGCTGCCCCCTGGAGGACCACAGAGAACAGCTCCTGGACAGATGTGTGGACAGTGGCGCTGACTGCCACAAGGACCCCACAGCAGAGGAAGACCTGCTGCTGTCCTGGTGGCCAGTTATTCCCTCTCTATATGCTTTTCAGGGAATCTGATGCCAAGTGGGCCTAGGGTAGGGGTTTAGCTGGACCTATGAAGACCCGCTGATGGACACTGTACTAGGCTGTCTCCCCGACTTGACCCTGAGTCTCTTTAGGGCAGGGGCAGCCTTGGACTTGACTCCTTATCCCCATAGTCCACCCATAGGGCCTGGCTGAGTGAGCAACAAGAGCATGTTGGATGGGTGGGGGGGTGGTGGATGGGTAGGTGGATAGGCTGGCGGACAGGGTGGGGAGAGAAGCAAATGAAAGGCTGAGTGAGTACACACAGGCCCAAGGGCATGACCTGCGGTGTCAGCCCCCCAGCTAGTCAAGTACAATGTCCTTGGAGACCACACAGTCTCCCAGGCTCCAAGAGGAAGGGGCCCTTGGGGGCCCAGTCTGTGATCAGCTGACAACAGAGCTCTAAGCTGTTGGACCAGGACCAGTCAGACTGGCTCAGAGCAGGGGGGACAGACAGGCTCTGCCCTTCCAATACCAAGCAGCCTGAGTGGGCCTAGCTCCCCACCTCCCCCAGGACTGAGGGCCAGTGCTGAGGCAAAGGTGATGGCAACAGAGTATCCTCGGACCCAAGCGGCATCAGTCCTCCCATCTCTGGCCCCCAGTCCTCCTCCATCACTGCCCGATCTTATGAGAGGGTCCTGCCCTTCCTGAGGCCTGGCTCCCCAGCATGTGGGCTCCCTAAGACAAGTGCCACACCCATCTTCTTCACTACTGTATGCCCAGCACTCAGCAGGGATGAATAAATAAATGAAGACCTGGATTAATTAATTCTTATTAATTATGTGTGTGTGTGTGTTTTCCCAGCTGTCTTCTAGGTGCTTTACGTGGATTCATTCATTCAGTAACGTATGGCTTATTGCTATTCTCACTTTACAGATAAGGAAACAGAGGCACAGAGAGACGAAGTTAATTTGTCCTTGGTCCCACAGCTGGGATTTGCACCCAGGAAATCCAGCACACAGCTGAAAGCTCAACCACCAGTGGCAAATGAGGAGGCCACAGCCAGGATCTGAGGGCTTCTCTGAGGCCCGTCTCCTCACACTGGCACCCAACTCAGGATCCAGGAAGCTCTAGGGTTGATGTTCCATCCAAAAGGAAACGTGATCACAGCTCTGATGGCTGTGTTACCACGGTAAGAAAGGAGAGGGGAACAGACGCTAAGGGCTCCTCTCCCAGCAAAGCCTTTGCAGGAAGGGGGCTATGTGCCAAGAAGGTGGGAGAAAGAGGCCCCATGGGCCTCCCGACCTCATAATAGACACCTCCTCCAGGAAGCCTCCAAGCTGACCCCCCGCCTGCCTACCATAGGGGACCAGGGTCATGCTGAGTCAGAGCCAGGCCCAGGAAAGGAGAAGTGGTATCAGGAAGGCACGGATGTGGGAAAATCCCAGGGGAAGGGGCAGTGCCCACAGAATGACCCTAACCCAGCCAGAGTCCTGGCCACTCAGTGCCTGCACCCCTTAGAGCAGCCCCAGCTCCAGTCTGCGGCTAAGGTCCAGCTGGGATGTTCCCCACTGATCTCTGACCCCACAAGACCAGTAGATCAATCCCAAACCTGAGCAGGGACTCAGTGGTCCCTCCTATGAGCCTTCGCTCACACCACTTCTTCCTGCCTGCATCTCCCTGCCCTCTCCTTACATCTCAGTCCATGGAAAGCCTATCTGTACCTCAAAATACGGCTCAGTGGGCCTCTTCTAGGTAGCCTCCAAGATGCCCACACAGAGCTGCTCACCCCCTGCCCCTCATTCCTGGCTCCTCTGCTCCTTAAGGCCCTTTCTCCTCTATCCAAGTGATATATGGATCTGGGCACTCCTGGGCAGGCCCACTCCAGCCTGGGCCCTCAGCCTAAGAAGGTTTGTTTTATTGGTTTAGGGCAAATACACACAGCCAACCTTGTATCTGTGGGTTGAGGGATATATGAGGGTCCCGAGCCAGAACGGGTAAAAGCAGAGTGACCATATAATTAATCATATAAACCAGAACATTTCTGACAGTTAAAAGAGGCCCTATTAATAACTATGTCAGGGCAACAGATGTAAGCAGGTCTGCCCTGGATGAAATGAGATTTGTGGTCACTGTAGGTAAGAGACAGAGCTTTGCAGCCAGGTGGGTCTGGGCTTGCATCCCAGCTAGACCTCACATCAGGTTGTGTCCTTACAAAGCAGGTCACTTTACCTCTGAGCCTCAGGTTCCTCTCTGGTCTGCTTCCAGGCTCACCGATAATTCAGTAAGGAGAGCCAACTGCCACATGTCACCAGCACAACTTTCTCACCCTGCCTGTGGCTGAAGGAGGCTCAGGCCCCACAGGATGGGCCAGGAACCTGTCCCACAGTCCTCTCCTCCAGGGTGGCCCCGGGTTCTCCCTTCACTCCTTTCCATTTATGTCAAACACCATAAGGGTAGATGGGCAGGGCTGCAGAGTGGGGCAGCCTGAATGTCTCAGGCTGGCCTTGAACTGATCCACTCTTACATTCCAGCCATCCTTGACTGAGCTGTGTTCCATAAATGCATACTTCCAGGCTTTTGCGTATGTTGTTCCTTCCACCTGGAACGCAACTCCATCTGGCCGTCTCCTACTTCTCCTTCCAAAGGTGCAAATCATACATCTTCCCCCTCCACTTTGCGCCTCCCTTCATGCCCCAGGGGCCTTCTGAGGCTTCTCCAGTCCCCACACTTCTGAGCACTCAGTATAGTTGTATCTGTCAATGTTTCCTTCACCGAACTGACCTCAGAGGACCAAGGACTCAGGCCTATACCCTGTCCTGGAATCAGGACTTTCCCCCTACAGGGTCACACAGGCTTTGGAGGGACCCAGCCCAAACCCAGCTCCTGGATTTTCACCAGCAGGGCCAAGAGGTGGGATCAGACTCTGATTTGGACACATCTGCCTCCTCTTCTGACCTCCTCGTCCCACAGGGGCAATCTTTCCCAACTGCCCACTTCCTCATCCTACTTGGGGCCCAGGCCTCAGTCAGCCCTAGGTTTCTTTCTTCCTCCGTGGCTGCCCTCGTCCTTCCTTCTCCATCATGAGGCCCAAGGGTCAGCCCCTCTAGCGCTTTCCGGGCTCTGTCCTACTTACTTCTGCCCAAGCCACAGCAGAGAAGCCCTTCTTGGGGTCTCACTTGCTTAGACGTGATGTCTGCGGTATGCCTCTCAGCTTTTGCATATGCTGTGAGTCCCCTCAGGCCAATCCCTCTCCATGCCACAGCGTCACCCAACACAGAGGGGGCTTCCTGGACTGTGTTCTGAATGAATGAATGACCATCGCCCCACTCACATACTGATTACTGGAGGTCAGCAGCTCTCCATCCCTCCATACAGCAGTGCCCCACGGACCTGGCATCCACCCTCAAAACCAAGGTTTCACCCAGCTCTTTGTACTTCACCCTGGAACAATATAGCAGCTATCATTTGCTAAGTACCCCCTATGTGCCAGACATCCTGCTGGGAGTCTTTTTTTGTTGATTCCTCGACTCCCCTGTGCTCAGGACACACCTCCTTCACCAGGAAGTCTACCCAAACTGCTCCCTCCTCTAAGCTCACACAGTTGGGAGTCTTGCTGTCATGGGCAGGAAAGGGCTGAGGCCCAGGTCTCCCATGGCAGCTCTTCCTGCTTCCCAGGCCTGACCCTGTGCTGGCTTGTGAAGGCAGTGGGGGGAGGAAGTTCACCCTTCAGGTGGCTCACAACTGTACTAGCCCCTCTCCCCCATCCCAGGGCTGGCCTGGCTGGAGGAGAAGGTGCAGGTGTCTGCTGGGCCCTATGGAAAGATGAGCCAAGGGCACAGGGCAGAGCCAGGTACACAGACAGGACCTGGTTAGAGGAACCTCTATGTCCCCAGTGGCCCAAGCACAGGGTTATTGAGCTCATTAGGGACCACAGCAATTGGGGGGAGCCCCCCAATGACACAGGCACCCCCACCACACCACCAGCCCTGGAAGGAGGGATAGGAAGTCGCCAGCTAAGTGCCAGCCCTTGGCAGGCCTTCCTATCACCTGGACTGTGGGGAGGGCAAGGGGGCTCTGGTAGGAGCTGCCCAGAGCCACAGCACCCTTGAATTTGACCCTGAGAGAAGTCACCTAAGCCTCTGGAGGCAATCCTCAGTGGGGTGCAGGGAGCCAGAACCGAGATCAGCACCAGATCCCTGAAGGGCAGAGACCCCACAGAGGAGCAGTCTGTGAAGCCCAGGAAACAGGCCCCGGGGGGCTCCGAGTGGACCCGGGAGAGAGGTTTATGGGGAGATGGAGACCTGGAAAGCCCAGGGCAGAGAGGGCAAAGAGAGAGGGGAGAAAAGGAAAGGGCAGGAGAAAAACAGAAAATGTAGACAAAGTGAAAGAAGACAGAAAATTCTGAGAGTAAAAAAGGGAGGGGGAGGAGACCAGCACAGAAAACCCAGCCTGCGGAGAGGTGGCGGACAGACAGACAGGGATTCCTGCCCTCCCAGGTCCGCCAGAGGAGCCTCCCCACCTTCCCTTGGCCGACAGCCCAGCCCAAGGCGGCCCCTCGCTCACCCTCTGACGCCCTCTGGGTCCGGGGCCCGAGGACTCCTGTGGCTCTGGTCAGCCGCGCCCAGCGTGTGCAGCCTGTGTCCGACCTGGGCTGGTCTCACAGACAGGCCGGCCCCACTCCCTGGGTATGTCTGAGGCCGCGTCTGGGTACAGGCGTGGCTCTGTGCACCCGTGATTTGGGTCTGAGTGTCTGTGATCACTTGTCTGAGTGTGTGTTCCTGTGTGTAACTGTGGGTCTGTCCGGGAGAGTGAGTGAGTGTGTGTACGTGTACGTGTGTGTCTGTGTCTGAATCCAGCTCTGGTCTCCTCTAGCTTCCTGCTCTCCGCCTCCCCCCACCCCCCTGCAGCCCTGGCCAACACACACACTTCCTGAAAACACGGACTGAGACAGAGAGGAAAGTCACCCAGAATCCCCCGGGACAGACACTTCCTGTCCACCCCCAGGCTGCCCCCCCACCCAGCTGGAGTGAGTGGACAAGCCGCCCCAGTGCCATCTAGCAGGACCTTACAGAGTGAACACCCAGAAGGCCCTGGTCCTGGCTGGCCCCTCCCCACGCCCACAAGGAGGCCCAGAGAAGCTGGGAAAGAGGCTCTCTGAAGGGAGCAAGTTCTGCCCTGGCAACAAGTGATCAGCCTTCAGGAAGACCAGGGATTGGCTGGGCTGCAGGGTGGTCGAGGGCACAGGTGGGAGGCCTCGCAGTGTGACTCTAGCTGGTAGCTGTCCCGTCTGGACAAATACTCCCTCTTCCCAAGGTATCTCCAGACATCCAGGTGTCAGAGGAGGAAACAGAGGCCCAGAGCAGCCTAGGAGGGGCTCTGCAGGGTGACCCTGGAACCCTGGATCAGGAATGACCTCTCTGCCACGCTCAGGGAAGCAGGCTCAGAGCGTTCACATCTATGAGACTTAAAGCTGAGTAGACAGTCCCAGGCCAGGAGGCAGGGTTTGAACATCAGCTTCCCCTGCGCTGGGCTGTGTGACTTTGAACAAGTTTCTCAGCATCTCTGGACTTAGCTAGTTCCCTATGACAGGCTTAAGTGATGGTGGGTGTGCAAACCCTTTGAGGGTGCAATGGGGTCCTCCCAGGCCAGGCAGAATAATGAACCTGGTTCTGAGAGTCCTGACCCAGCTGGCGCAGAGGGGAGAGGACCCCATCCCTGCTCCTTTTCTGCCTGCCTCCCTTGAAGTCTCTCCCTTTCTAAGAGGCCTGGGGTGACAGAGATTGGGTAGTGGGAAGGGATTTGGGGTGTCCTGTAACCCTACTGTCCAGGGTCCACTAGGGGTGAGTCTGCGCGGGCAGCACATGTGCTCAGCGCCTGGCAGTACAGAAGCTCATGCAGGCCTCATCTATTTACTAACACAGCAAACACTTGCTGAGTGCCTACTAGGCACCTGGCACTGTTTCAGATGTTGGGGATTCAGTCTTAGATGAAACTGACGAGCATCTGAGCACTAATGGAGCTGACATTCTAGGGGGCTCAGCCTCTTGGCAGCACGTGCAAACACAGCACAAGCACACACTGGCTCACACCTGACAGTACACAAATAACACACATGCCAATTCACCACCCACATCACACGCACTCACCAATACACTCACGCTGTTGGAGTCCCCACAATACCAGTACACATGGGCACGTGTATGTGTGCACACAGGCCTTGATAAATCTGCACACACTACAGCAAGTCACCACTGAAACTGTATAGTGCATACAGTTTCAAATCCCCACCTGTGTGCATATGTTAGGATCATACATCGCCTCCCTTAGGACATGTGCGGATGCAAAAATACACACACTACTATCCTGACAGACACACGCCTAGGGGTGCACACACACAAACTGGCCAGGCATGCCCTCATGTGGAGTCACTAGATCCCAGATTCTGCTGGGGAGCCCAGTGATGGGCCGGAACCAGGCAAAAATGCTCCCTCAGTCACCACCTGATCTGGTGTAAGAGGCCCTATGATTGAGAGGGTGAGACCCTCACCACTAGAGGGTGCAGGCAAGGACAGGAAGGCCACATCAGGAAGCGGGGACTCCTGCAAGGGGGGCAGGAGCAGGCCAGGCTGAGCAGTCTTCCACTGTGCACCACGGAGCCTGGAGTCATAGGAAGGGGCTATGAGGGGACAGGGTAGCCAGTCAGGCTGAATCCTCGCCCCAAACCTGCCCAGCCTTCGCCTGTTACACATGTGAGGCTCTGTCCGCCCTTAGTTTTTCTCCCTCTGGGCTTTAAAGACTTTGTACACCTTGCGAGCCCAGGATGCTAGGACTGCAGATGCCCACAATTCCAAATGTCAAAGACCCCAGGACACAGGAAGCCAGGCTTGGCAGCTCACCTGCCACTCTGCCCTAAGGAGCGGCCCCAAATTGCAAGGAATAACTGCCTACAAGCTCTGTGAGCACGGAATGAATTTTGGGTCCTCTAGCTACAAGGGGCCGGACTCCTGACCATGGGAGTCTGGCCTCTCCCAGACGTTGGCTAAGTTCAGCCTGAGGATCTGAGAGTGGGGCCTGGTACCCTGGGGTGAAGGTAGGACCCTTGCTCTACCCAGAAAGTCTCCTGAATTCAGATGTCGGTACCAGGAGGGCCGTGGAGGGCCAAGGAGGACACCTGATGGGGAAACAGGCCCAGAGGGGCGGCTCCTAATCAGAGTCATGGAGCCAGCTGGACCTGCTCAGGTATTCTGCCTTCTAGGCAGGAACCCAGGCCTCCACTCCTCGACTGGGGTTTTTGCCTCCTCAGCCTTCGTGAACTTCCTATGGACAGGGCCCTGCCTCCTGCCCTTGTTCACCCACTCCCAACCCCCAGAGACAAGCAAACAGACAGACAGACACACACTCCATCCTAATGATGGAGTTAAAGAAAAGACAAATTACTCCTACATGCAGGAAAGTGGCCACTAGAGGGTGCAGTGGCACCAGGAAACTCCAGTCCGGTCTATAAGCCAGGCTCCCGGGGGACCCCAGTGGTGCTCCCAGTTGTGTGAACCCGGGAAAGGCACAATAAACTTTTTGTGCTTTCACCCGTCAAATCTCAAAACACCACAGCCCTGGCTTGGCTTTGAAGGCCCCTTTACTTTATGCCCCTCTCTGGGTGAGGAAAACCTCCCAGACCCTCCCCACGGGGGCTCCCCTAGCATATACTTGGCATGGATCCAGCCAGCGACGCCCTCCCTTCTCTGAGCCTTAGTTTCTCTGCTTGAAAACAGGACACAAATGCCCCGGAGCACTTGAGCAGGGATCAAACGAGAGCATGTGAGCAAAGCACCCAGCACAGTGCCCAACAGTAACACGGACCAGGAGACCTCTCTCTGCATATCTCTTCCTCCTCCAAGAAGCCTTCCCAGATTAGGGTGACTTGGCCAAGTGCTGCAATAAAGCTCCATTACACCCCACATATCCAGCCATACTTGGGGATGCTCCTCCAAGCTGGGCACCCCAGCAAATGGCAGGAAGGGAGGGCATATGTAAAGGAGGTTAAATGGCGTGTCCACAGAATTAGGAGGAAACTCAAGAAAACAAGGAGTACCAGGAGCTAGGAGGGGAGAAAACAGTTCTGGGGAGGAGGGAGGGTGAGTAGGATGTGGCCTGAGAAGTGTCTCCAGGATCGGGTGACATGTGGCAGGAGCAGTGTGAAAGGGGAAGACGGGAGCACCCGCGCCAGGCCCAGGGCAGTTGCTGCGTCCCCCAGAACGAGTTCTTCATCCTAGACTTCCCATTTCCTCCACATACTACCTCCTCACTTGAGAAATGCACTCTGGTCTCCCAGTATCTCACACTCACCAGGCCCCAAACTGAACTCCAGACTTCCTCCCAAGCTCCCTCCTGTGGCCAGGTCCCAGATCAGGAACTGCACCACCATCTACCCAAGATGGGAACCTGGACGCCATGAGCCTCCTCTCTCCCTCTCTGCTCATGCCCAGGCCGTCCCCAAGTCCTGTCCACGCTAGGGCCGACCTCTCACTCCAATATGCCTACTTCTCTCCAGTCTCACTAGCACAGCCTGAGCGGGGGCCTCGCACCTGGCCCTGCGCCCTCTCACTGGTCTCCCAGCCTCCTCCCCCATCAACCTTAGCAGCAGCCGGGGTCATCCTTTCCGTACTCAGCTTTCATCTGATCGCTCTGCTTAAAACCTCCCTGGGCTCCCCGCCTGGCCTTCACAGCATGTCCCACCAGCGCCATCCACGAACCCACCCTCGCTCACACAACAGTTCAGCCACACTGTCTGCTCAGAGCACCCGTGGACGGTGCTTCCCACCTCTGAGCTTTGCACATGCTATTCCCTCCACCAAGGTGCCTTTCTTACCCTAGTGGCAAAGGCCACAGACTCCCCCTCAACCCTCTAGATCCTCTGCCCATGTTCCTCCATTCTGGACGGCATCCACTCACCTCACCCGCAGGCGGGGGGGCCCAGTGCGAGGGGGCACAGGCGGAACGCTGAGCTCTGTCAAATGCCGCTTGGCAGGCAGCGGGGGCAGCACAGGGTCTGGGGCAGACATGGATGGGGGGGAGAAGCAGGTGGGTGGAAGGCAGTTCCTCCGGGGCGGGATGGGTGGGGCAGTGGGTAGCCCCTCATCCTCTCCAGCCATGGGCAGTGGCTCCGGTGGAGTGGTGGGCACAGGTGGTGAGCGGAAGACATGACGCTTCATGGGCACGGGCCGTGGGGTCAGGCGGGGTGCAGGGGCTGGGGGCGTGTGGGCACGGAGCAGGCCAGCCAGGATGCGGCGGCGGTGGCCGGGGAGCAGCATGCCCATGTCCACCAGGCGGGCATCGCTGAGGCCTTGGCACTCTGTGGCCCACACCAGTCCGTGCTGCTCAAAGAGCCTGGTGTACTGCTCCAGGTGCAGAGCCCGCAGCCACTCGGCCACCGATAGGGCCCCATCCCCGGCCTCTGCCATTGTTCCTGTCAGCAGAAGCCAGCCAGCAGGACTCTGTCCAGACCTGGAAGAGATACATGGGCACAGGTCAGAGGCATGGTTGCCCAGGTATAGGTCCCCAGTCAACAATTCTCTGTGGCTTTCCCATGCCATGGGTAAGCTCTGTATTTAAGCCCTCTCTCCTGTGTCCCATGTGCCAGGCAAGGCCAGGTACTGCCTGGTCCCTGAACACGCAGGCTTCTCCCACTGCCTGAAAGCTGACACCCCACCCCTGTGGCCTCCTAGCATCCAGCTGCTCTAGGAAGCCCTCCAGGGCCTTCAGAGTTGGTACTACCCGAACCCCCATCCACAGCCTTGGCCACTGCTGTGGCTATGTCTGCACACACATTCCCTCCCGCCCGCTGCAAGACCCAGGCAAGGACCCAGTTCCTTCTGAGGTGCCAGTTTCCAGCTGAGGGCCAGGCCCAGGGGTTAGCAAGTACAGGTGGGATTGAGGGATACCACTGCTGGTTCCCCTGCAGGCCCAGTCTGTGGGTTGAGCCTTACCCCCACCTCCATGCCCCTGGAGGAAGCAGAATACTCCAGGAGATGAGGCAACCCAGCATCACACAGCCTCTGGGGTCCTGGTCCTGTGAGTGAGCAACCCCACCCGCCACCCCCAAGGAGGGACAGGGGGAAATGTATAGGAAAGGCCATTCATTCATTTGATAGCCTTGCGCTAGGCAATGGGGACTAAGGTCCCCTACCAATACTCAAGAACTCCTGAACTGGCAAGAGTCAAGGAACAGATGATGCAAAGCAGTGATTAACAGATCAAAAGAAAAAAGTTATCTGTTCATCTCCACAGATACTAAAGAGGCATATGATAAAACTCAATATCCAGCATACTTAAACAAAAATTGCAGTATCGGTAAAATAGAAATGGATCAACACTTCCTTAAAATAAAAACCAGCACTTTGCTTAATGGAAAATCAGTAGAAAAACTTCCATCATCATAAAAGTTCTAGACAACAAAAATATATCATTGGTATAAAAACTGGGAAAGAAGAGTTAATCTATTACTTAACAATAATACGAGTTTGGAGTTGGAAAACCCGAGAAGCTCAGCTGAGAAACTATTACAAACAATAAAAGAATTTAGTAAGATAGCTGGGTTCAAAATTAATATAACAGAATTGATATTTATAAGCAATGACCAGGTAGAAACCAGGATGAAAGACCTCATTTATAATAGCATCACAAAATAAAAACCACCGAGAATAAACTTAATAAGAAATGTGCACGATCGGGCTTCCCTGGCAGTGCAGTGGTTAAGAATCCACCTGCCAATGCAGGGGACGTGGGTTCGAGCCCTGGTCCAGGAAGATCCCACATGCCGCGGAGCAACTAAGCCCATGCGCCACAACTACTGAGCCTGTGCTCTAGAGCCCACGAGCCACAACTGCTGGGCCCACGCGCCACAACTACTGAAGCCCGTGCGCCTAGAGCCCGTGCTCCACAAGAGAAGCAAGAGAAGCTCCATGACGAGAAGCCTGTGCACCACAACAAAGAGAAGCCCCTGCTCACGGCAACTAGAGAAAGCCCGTGTGCAGCAACAAAGACCCAATGCAGCCAAAAATAAATAAATAAATAAAGTTTTTAAAAAATAAAAAAAGAAAGAAATGTGCAGGATTTATAGTGAGAAAAATGTGCAGTGTTATTAATGGGCAAAAAGGAGAGCTGGACAGATAGAAAGACATGATATTCTCCTGGATAGAGAATATCATAAAGATATTAATTCTCAGTTAATTTATAAATATGCACTATCCTGCTAAGCACACACACAGAATTGGGGGGGCGGTGGGGCGGGCGGTGGCTAGACAAGTTTATTTGAAAGTTCATGTGGAAAAACAAACAAGCAGGAAGAGCCAGGAAAATTCTGGAAGTGAGGGAGTGGGACAAAGGAAGGGTAAAGAGTGAGAATCAGCCTCACCACATATTAAAACATAAAACCATGGCAATTAAAACAGTACAGGTTACCAGCACTTGAACAGACAGATCAATTAAACAGAACAGAAAGTTCAAAAATAGACCCAAATAAATCTAAGAATTTAGTATACAACAAAAGTAACATCTCAAACTAGTGGGGAAGAGATGGATTATTAAATTGTAGGGACAACTGTGGAGCAAGCTACAAAGCTGGACCTCTACACCTTACAACAGGATAAGTTACAGACAAATCAAAGATTTCAAAATAATAAATAAAACCATGAAAGGACTTAAAAAACCCTTGTCTCAGAGAGGCAAAAGCCTTCTGGAAATGATACAAATCCAGAAGGATAAAGAAAAGAGTAAAATACTCAACTATATACAAATCAAACATTCCTGCATGATTAAAAAAAATAAAAAGGCACCTTAAGCAAGGCCAAAATATAAATGACAAACCAGGGGCTGTCACTCACACCCCAAACATAGACTAATTTTCCTAAAAAGTGAAAAGCACCTAGAAATAAGACACAGACCAGTAACCTAACAGAAAAATAGGCAAAGAATATGAACAGAGAAATTCACAGAAAGAAAAGTATAAATGGTTCTTAAACACAGGAAAAGGAACTTAACATCCCCACACTGAGTGGTGACAGGGCGAGGCATTCCCCTCCCTGGTCGGGCCAGTGCCTCTGGGAAGGGCAATGCCACCATCGATTTGAAACCCCGATGCTTCTGTGCCCTTTGACCCAGCCACCCATGGGCACTTACCCTGCAGTCTTCCTGATGCATGTCCAAAATGACGTGCATAGGTTATTGGTTACAGCATTGTGTATAACAACAAAAGGTTGGAAGTAAACAAAATACCCAAAAATCGGGGAATGGTTAACTAAATTACAGTGTAGTCATACGGGAGAATACCGAGCCATAGAAAATGAGGAAACGTTTTACATATTAGTGTGAGATGACCTCCAAGATGTGTTGCTAAATGATTAAAGAAACATGAGGAAACTCTGTAAAAAAGGAGGAAACTCCCTACATGTTGATGAGGGATGACCTCCAGTATGTATTAAGTGACCAAAGAAAGGTTCAAAACAGTATAGAGAACATTCTGCCTTTCACATGGGAAAAAAAAAAGGGGGTGGGGGGAAAGGATAGATCAGTATGTGTCTACCACTAAATGCATAAGATATCTCTGAAAAGATACATATGAGACAGGTGACGCTGGTTGCCTCTAAGGAGGAAAACTGAGGGTTGAGGAGGACAGGAGGGAGCAGAGGCAGAGCCAGACTTCACAGGGCCTGAAGCTTACCCAATTTGGATGCCCTCTTTCAGAAAAAGAATACAAGAGTATCTTATCATTTTCCAATATATACAAATATCAAATCTTTATGTTGTACACCTGAAACTAATATAATATGTCAATTACATCTCAATTCAAAAAAATTTTTTAATTAAAAAAAAGAAAGAGGGCTTCCCTGGTGGCGCAGTGGTTGAGAGTCCGCCTGCCGATGCAGGGGACACGGGTTCGTGCCCCAGTCCGGGAAGATCCCACATGCCGCGGAGTGACTGGGCCCATGAGCCATGGCCACTGAGCCTGCACGTCCGGAGCCTGTGCTCCGCAACGGAAGAGGCCACAGCAGTGAGAGGCCCGCGTACCACAAAAAAAAAAAAAAAAAAAAGAACATCTTACTTTTGTAAGAATTTACAAAAACACAAGACCACATGCACACACTGCCCAGGCCCTCCCTGGGCCCCATCAGCTTCACTGGAAACCCACCTCCATGTGGAGGGAAACTTTTCACTCTACATCTTTTTTCTATCATCCAAATATTGAACTATGTGAATTTTTCTAAAAGGCTCCTGAGGGACTTCCCTGGTGGTACAATGGTTAAGAATCTGCCTTTCAATGCGGGGGACGTGGGTTCGATCTCTGGTCAGGGAACTAAGATCCCACATGCCATGGGGCAACTCTAGAGCCCACGCACCACAACTAGAGAGCCCACGTGCTGCAACTACTGAGCCCACACGTAAAACTAGAGAGAAGCCTGCACGACGCAACAAAGAGCCTGTGTGCCACAACTAAGACCCGCAGCAGCCAAATAAATAGATACTTTTTTAAAAAATAAAAGGCTCCTGAGGGTCCCAAAGGAAGACACGAATGAACAGAAATACATTTGATGTTCTTAAATAAGTTGGCTCTCAACATTATAATGACATCAGTTCTTCCAGGGTTAAGCTAAAGCTAACACAATCCCAACTAAAATTACCCAAAGGCAGATTCTAAAGTTCATATTCAATGATATTAGAGATTTATTGTTGGGTGGGAAAGCAAGGTGCAGAACACTGTTTTATTATGTAAAAATCTGGGTTAAAGAAAAAGAATACATATACACATATGCACACATTATACACAGAATACTCCAATGGGTATACAAGAAACTGCCTTTGGGGAGGAGACCCGCAGCTGGCAGGACAAGAGAGGGAGGGTTACCTTTCACTGTATCCTCTGTATCTTTTTAATTTTATACCATTTTCCAACAAATTACAATTTAAAAGATAACACGATCATCTGGGAGTAAGAAAGAGACCATAACTCACCAGGCATGGAAGGAAATCAAGTAAGCAGGTACACACCCCACCCGACCCACTGGTCCCTCCCTGTGTGGCCCCATCCCTTTCAAGCCCGCTCGGGTGGCTCTTCGCAAGGTCTCTGGCCTCACCCTCTCTCTGTCTCTCAATCTCAGTTTTCAAAATGGAAATCTCAGTTTTCAAAATGGAAAGCGGGACCTTAGGTCTCACCTTCATGAAGCCTCCTCTACCTCAGTGTCGGGACTTAGCCTGCCACACTCAGCCCAGCACCCCCATCCCTCCCTGACTCACCACCAGCCGGGCTGCCCAGAATGCCAGGGTCCCCCGGAGGCGGCAGCTACTCTGAACGGCCCCTTATCTTGGCCTGAGGTGGAAGCTGCAAGGACAGGGGTAAATGAGAAAGCCTATGAGGCAAGGCCACTTTGGGCAGCTGGATGCCAGGAGGAAGAAGAGGAAGGGGGAAGGGGGAGGGGCGAGGGATGGGGAAAAGGAAAGAGATGTAAAAAAGCGAGCGACGGGGAAGAGGGTAGAGAAAGAGAAGGAAGAGAGGGAAGGCTTCAGGGAGCCTAATGGAAACCAGGCGATGATTAAAGGGAGGAAGCCTTCCAGCGGGGGTGAGGACAGCATGAGGAGGCAGACCAACGACAGGCCTGCCCAGAGGTGGAGGCCACACCAGCGGGAGAGGGGAGTCAGGACACCTCGTTCTCTGGCCCTCCCCCAGGACCAGTGGCTGTAGCAGGGATGTCGGGCCTGGCCAGGAGGCTGGACTGCCCCCAGGGAAGACATGGGGAGGGGGTAGATGCAGCTGCATGACTGAGGCAGGGCCCCCACAATGCAGAGCCTGTCAAAGGGAACCTGGGGAGACCCAGGAAGACAGGGCCCTCTCCACTAAGCCTGAGAGTTGGGGGGTGGAGGAGCGAGGCAAGGGCGTGAGACCCCAGGGGTCCTGCTCCTAAATGTGTATGGAAACCAAAAGAAGGTGTTTCCAGGCAGGAGAAAGAAGCGGCCATCCTTGAGGGCAGGCCACCAGCAAGCTCAGACAGCCCGGGCTCTGTTCGGGAGGGTGGGTCGAAGGGCCAGGTCTTGGGCAGAGCCACATTTCCTGCTACTAGGGCAGGGTCAACCACAAACTGCTGGTCTCTGCAGGATGACTTTAGGGGGTACGGGTGAACATGTAAAATTAACTAATTAGGTATTTATCTTAAGTAGACTTCACAGTTATCTCTTAGGATGGGGCTAAAATAGGTATGGTTTAAAAGTGAATATTTCAAAAATAAATCTTAAGTAATTAGTACTTCATAAAGAGTTGGCAAAAAATGGCAGTGCTACTCAAATGACGATTTTTAAAAAGAATTTAATAAGACAATGTAAATAGTCTTTACTATATGCCACGCACCTAAAGCACTTTTTATTAACTTGTTTAAGTCTCATAGCAACCCTATGAGGTAATACCTCACAATTTAAGATGAAGAAACTGAGGCACAGAGAGGTTAAGCAACTTGCCCAAAGTCACACAGCTGGGAAGGGGCAATTTGAATATAGTCTATACCTGCTTTGTCCAATACAGTAACTAGTAGTAGCCACATATAGCTACTGAAACTCCAAAAGTGGCCACATAATGAAGTATGCTCTATACAATACACACTGGATTCTGAAGTCTTAGTACAAAGAAATAAGAATATAAAATATCTCAATAATTTTTTCTATTTCTTACATAATAAAATTATAGCATTTTGGATATTTGGATAAAATATACTATTAAAATTAATTTCACCTGTTTCTTTTTAATGTGACTACTAGAGAATTTCAAATTGCACTTGTGGCTCGCATTACATTTCTACTGGACGGTGCAGCTCCAGACTCTTAACCAGTCTGCTCACTGCCTCTCGACAGTGACAAGCTCTAACTGAGCAGCTGCTACAGGTCAGGCAGTATTCTCAAGATTCAACATGGAATGATGGATGATGGCCCAACCAGGCTACTGGAATGATGAGGACTGGGAAACAGAAACCACCTCTGTCCCTGAGAAGGGCCCAGCCCCTTCTTGGGCCTCTCTCAAGTTCCTAATCCTACACTAAAGGCTTCAGGCCAAGGTCAGACTTGGGACTCCGCACTGACACCCCTCTAGGACAACCTCATTCAAGGCATTAGAAGCATGAGCCAGACCTCAGACGTGTACCCACCCTCCAGGAATCTCAGGCTGGAGGGTGTCAGATACTACCCAGCTGGCGAAAACAGCCCACATGGCCCTCACCAGGCGGGGGTCAGGGAAGGCTTCCTGGAGGAGGCAGCTGCTTGAAAAAAGAAGTTTGGAGCAGTGCCCTGCTAAGCCATGCTAGCACCTGAGGCAAAAAAAAGAAATCAGTGATACTGAATCTCTTTATTTAAATTTTTGATATTTTGTTTATCTTGGATCTTTTTCATTAATTTTGATTTTTAAAAAAATATTGCTTGGGGCTTCCCTGGTGGCGCAGTGGTTGAGAGTCTGCCTGCCAATGCAGGGGACACGGGTTCGTGCCCCAGTCTGGGAAGATCCCACATGCCGCGTAGCAACTAAGCCTCTGCGCCACAACTACTGAGCCTGGGCTCTAGAGCCCACGAGCTGCAACTACCGAGCTCACACGCCACAGCTACTGAAGCCTGCGCACCTAGAGCCCGTGCTCCGCAACAAGAGAAGCCACCGCAATGAGAACCCTGCGCACTGCAATGAAGAGCAGCCCCCGCTCGCCGCAACTAAAAGAAAGGCTGTGCGAAGCAACGAAGACCCAGCACAGCCACAAAAAAAAAAAAATTTTTTTTAAAATATTTCCTAAAATTATTATTTACCTTGATTACTGAGCTTTTTGGTCACCCCCTCCCTCATATTTTGCACTCACTTATTTTGCCTCACTTGCTCCACCCTAATCCTGGCCAAGTTTGAGGTTTAAGCCCTTCGGCTGCTATGACACATCACTGAATCTCCACCCACAAGGAAGCAGGGACCAGCAGAGGAGAGTGTCATCCTGTTGAGACAGCAATGGCCACAAGTTGGGGGGTTCCCCTCTCCCCCAACCCTAAGGGCCCAGCTCAGGCTTCACCATCACACCAGCCCACCCTGCCCCTGCTTCTACCCTGTCTCCCTCCAGCCCCTCTCCACTGGGCCAACCACTGTCCCACGCCTGCTCAAAGGCCCTTCCATGGTTCCCAGTGTCCTCAAGTCCAGCTCCTCCGACCATCCTTCGACTGGCTCCAGCCCTGCCGTTTACAGATGAAGAAACAAACACCCACAGGGAGGAAGTGACTTGCCCAAGTTGCCAGCACATGCCCCAAGCCCCGGCCGGGCTCAGCTGGCCCACCACTCCCTCCATTTCACTTTTTGCACCAGGCACCAGCTTGACACGTGGAAGCCCCCAAAACTGTCTGTTGTCAATGGGTAAATGAACCACATCCTCCCACCTTCAGGTGCTGATTCCAGGCTGCCTCCTCCAGAAAGTCCTCCCTGACTGCCCCCTTGGGCCCCTAAGCCTCAGAGGCTGAGTCATGCAGCTCAGTGCTGCTCCTGCTCTGTTCCTGGTTGTCCGATTTGTGGGGGGTCCATCTCCACCCAACCCCCAACCTGGCCTGGGGTATCCTGAGAGCCTGTACCCCTGTACCCCTTCTTGTCTCCCCTACCCTCACAGTAGAGCCCAGGACCTGGCTGTGCTCACAAGGGCACTCAGTCCAGGGGTAAGTAAGGGTTGTCTGGAATCTCCCTAATCCTTGCCAACCAGTCCTTCTGCAGGTATGGCCTGAGTCCCTCTTGCTGGAGCCAAAACTTTCATCCTTCTGTCCTTTAACTACCATTGGGTGTCCAACACCCAATGGCAGAGTTTAAATCTCATCGCCCCTTCTCTGTCGCAGCACAGCATCTCTCTCGCGCCATCCCTGCCCACTACCGGCTAGGGACACCAGTACTGCCAGTCCAGCAGAAAGGCAGCCCTGAGCTTTAGCTAAGGACAAGCACACTCCCACTTCCTTGGTTTCCTAAATATCCACTGCATGCCCAGCCTCCACCAGATTTCCACCTTCACCCGAATCATCCCCGGTATAGTCCCAAGGTCTGGGGTTTTTACCCCATTTCACGGAGGCTGTGTGAAATGGAAACTTGCCCAGGTCACTTGCTAGAGCCAACAGGGCCTTCAGATGATGTGACTGTCTGTCTGGCAGAGGCAGTGAGGCTTCCAGAGGGCACTCCTGAGCTGGGCCTTGGAGCACAAGTAGGAGGTTGCACTTCTAGGCAAAGGGAACTGAGTGTGCAGGACCCGGGGACGGAAAAGGAGCTGGCAGATCCAGAGATGGGGAGAGTTCAGTGGGGCAGGAACAGGAGATGTGAAAGGACAGTAGTGACACCCAGAGAGGTTTAGGGATCTGCCCTTGGTCGCCCATGTGGGTGTAAGCCTCCTTTGCATTCTGATTTGAATGGATGAGTCAGGCCTGGATCCGGTAGCCCTGACAGTCCCAACTCCTTCCCCACTCAGCTCTGGAGTCCCCTCAGCGAGGACCCTTCCCCAACTGCATCTTCAAAGCCCCCTGTCTGCACAGAGCTGTGCTCTGGATTCAAGGGAAGGCCCAACGGTGGGGGGAGCGGAAGGGGAGGAAGGTGGGCCTAGAGCTTCAGACCTGCGGCCTGTGCTCGTCCACCCCCCAACACCCCCCGCCACTGCCTCACAGCACTCCACCCCATCCTAGGCAGGCTGGGCAGGGACCCCAGCGCCCAGAACTCAGGAGAGCCCTCAGAGCTCTCCACACAGGAATTAAAAGCACTACATATCCAGCTAGGCCTGGGTCTACTCTGCACACCCCACGCATACCACAAATGCACAGCTCACACAGCCTCCAGGTTCACACACCGCCCACCCCACCTAGCAGCCACACGCACAGCCTTCAGTCCCCATACTCACTACCAACAACCGGACTGTGTACCACTGCCCAGAGCCCGATGCTGCCCACGCCCCTTGACCCCAGTCCCCCCAGCCCAATCACCAGGTCATACCTGGGGGCAGGGCCACCCTCGTTTGCTGCCCTCCTGGCTGTTCTCAGGGCTCTGTTAACACAGACAAGAGGACTTGGAGACACTTCCCTCAGATATGAGGAACTAGGTGGGGGCTGGGTGCCTGGCCCAGAAGCGGCCCCCGCCCCTCTGCAGAAGCCAACTCCCTCCAGCTCTGCCAGGCAAGGCAGCAGGTGCGGCCCTCAGGCAGGCAGCTGACTATAACCCCCGGACCCAGAAGCCTATTTTCTGTCTCTCCGGGACTGGTGGCCACGGCATATGGGTGCCAAGGAGGCACACTGGGGTCTCCTGCCCTAACCCCAGCCCCGGACCTCCGCCCCGTCACTTGCCCAGGCACCAGATTTCTGCCCCATCCCATCTGTGATGTGGCGTGACAGGAGTGGTGAGGGCTGACAAGGAACAGCCCTCAGGGCAGAGGAATGACTGAGTCCGGGCCCCAGGGCTTGCCTGAGCCATCTGGTGGGGAACTGGGGGCCACTGGCTCCAGGCCAGAACCCTATTCCCGCAGGACGCCAGGCAAGACCAGGTTCCAGTGCTGGCTCCATCACTTCTTGCCTGAAGCCCTGGGCAAGTCATGTCACACTCTGAGCCTCAGTTTCCCCCTCCACAGAACAGAGCTGTCACCCAGATGACCATGACACATGACCATGTATGTACTAGAAGCCACACTCGTTCGGCATCTGCTCACTTCTCTGCTGCTAAGATAGACACTTCCTGTTCCGAGCCCCAAGGCTTTGGCCGGGCCCGTCCAGAGGGGCCCTTGGTGCTGGCCCTGTAGCCAGGCTCTAGTCTGGACGCCTTCAGCACCCTGAAATTCTCAGTTGCCCAGATACCAGTGACCCCCACACCCTGCCTCCAGCCACATCCCCCAGCAGGGCTCCAGGGTGGATACACCATGGCCTCCTGGACCTCCTCCTGGGGGGCCCCAGGCACTGCATATGCCCCGCCCCACAGTGAACTCACCCACTCGCCTCTCCTGGGGAAAGCGGGGCTGCCTCCACCCTAGGTGGGACCATTGAGCAAATTAGAAAAAAATGCCTCTTGCTTCAGGAGCCCCACAGCAGGGCATGCAGCTCAGCAAAGAGGACAGGCTGAGTTTCAGTCCTCCTCTCCCAGCTCTCCCTGCACCCAGCCAGGTACCCTTGGGCAGTGCGCAACGCGCACATCCACACCCAGTGGACTAGGTGAGAGGTAGGATATTTTAACAACCTCCTTAGGGCAGCCCCCTCAGCATCGCCCTAATAAAATGTACAACTAGTTTTATTAATGATCAATGGACATTTAAGACTAAAGGACAGTAGACAGCCCTGACCTAAATTTCAGGCCTACCTCTAACTCCCACCCCAAATCTTGAAAGACTAATCACTTTCTACAACCTCCTCGTCTGTACTGTTTAAAGTTTTTACAGTTGCATATCACTTTCATAATTACAATGATAAAAGCATTTTAAGTCTATCAGAAATGAGTTTGTCCCAGTTTCTTCCCCAAAACCATCATTATAAAGTAGCTTTGTGATTTTCAATATAACATGCACAGAATACCAAGAGAACTATCGTAAATGAAACTGATTTCCTGGGCCATCTGGACTGGAGGATGAGAAACTGAGCCCCAAAGCTCAACCCCTCCCTCACTGTCTTATCTTCCTGAAGGTCTAAGACACAGTTTATCAAATGACATCCCCGCCTCCCCACCAACCACAGATCCGGAGGCCAGACTGAAGGCCACAGACTTTCAAATGAGAAATGGACTGAGGATCACTATGAACATGAGATGCCAGGGTACCTGTGGTTTGTCCTCTAAACAGCATCTGACTCCACCCTGGAGAGGATGAAGTGTGAATGTCTGAAGTACCTCAACTCACAATAAATGAAGCTGATAGTTAAAAGGTTTGGTTTTCAGGCTCTGTCAAAAAGTCTGTGACGGATAAACAACAAGGTCCTACTGCATAGCACAAGGAACTGTATTCAATATCCTGTGATAAACCATAACGGAGGGACTTCCCTGGGGGCACAGTGGTTAAGAATCCGCCTGCCAATGCAGGGGACACGGGTTCAAGCCCTGGTCTGGGAAGATCCCACGTGCCGCGGAGCAACTAAGCCCGTGTGCCACAGCTACTGAGCCTGCGCTCTAGAGCCTGTGAGCCACAACTACTGAGCCCGTGTGCCACACTACTGAAACCCGCGTGCCTAGAGCCTGTGCTCCACAAGAGAAGCCACTGCAATGAAGAGTAGCCCCCGCTCGCCGCAACTAGAGAAAGCCCGCGTGCAGCAACGAAGACCCAACACAGCCATAAATAAATAAATAAATAAGCATTTCTAAAAAATAAATAAAATGGTTACAATGGTCAATTTTATTAAAAAAATAATGGAAACGAATATGAAAAAGAATATATATGCATAACTGAATCACTTTGCTGTACAGCACAAATTAACACAACATTGTAAATCAACTATAATTCAATTAAAAAAAAAAAAGTCCAAGACACACTGAGCTCCTTGGCCCTACCAGTTCCCCCACCTCCAGACAGATCACTCTAGACCACGCCCTCGCCTTCCTCTAACTGCCTCCTTATCACCTCGCTTTAGACTCATCCCTCCTCTCCATCCCCACTGCCCCTCCCCAGCCCATCTGACCCCTGGGCCCTCCTCCCTGCCCTTCTGGTCCCCACACCTTCAACCAGAGCACCCTCTACCTGCTCCTCTAACCATCCCCCCCCCACAAGACAGAGCTCCTCCAAACCTGAACCCCCCAGCCCAGACCCACATCCACCTGCCCTACGCCCCCAACCCTTCACTCTTCAAGTCCCAGCTCAGGCCCTTCTCACCTAGAAGGGGTGCCCAGCCAGCCGCACAGCACCTGTGGAGACCTGGTGCCCTTTCACCAGGAGAGCACGGCCTCTGGCCTGGCCCCCCAGCCCCTCAGTCACAGACACGCCCTCCTGGGCTGGGGACTCCCCAGGCAGGGCAGGGAGCACCTCTCCCACCAAAGGTGCTGGGTGAGGGGGAGGCCTGAGGTACCACAGGGTGACTCCAGGACGATCCTCCTCTGTCACAACTGCCCCCCATGCGGGAGCTGGCAGCGGGGGAGCTCTTAACGCTGCAAATGAGGCAGAAACAGGAGGAAACAGGGCTAACCACAGGGAGGATGGCAGTGCACAGGGCACTCCCTGGCAGTGGAGTGGACAGAACCAGAGTCACGTCAGTCAGAGCCTCACTACACACCAGAGGGGTTGAGGACAGCCCTGGCCTGATGGGGGAGGGGAAGGGAAGGCTGCTTGACTCCATCCTCTCTGAGGCAACTGGGCACCTGATGTGCCTGCCCACCCAGAAGGAGAGACTGGGGCTCCTCTGCACCCAGAAGTAGCAGCCCAGGAGAACAGGGACCTGACACTGCCCTCTCCCTAGGCGGCCCCTGCAATGGAAAGCCAGTGATCAGCAGGCCCCTTGCTGGCACCTGACAAGAGGAAGCTCCTGTGTTGGTGGGTGGAGGTGACCAGATGGGCGGGGCAGGGGCTGGAAAGGAAAAGAGGGAGAGAGGGAGACGGGGGACCAGCCCCACAGGCTCTGGCCGCCAGTTTGATGTGGGACCTCAGCCTCCCCGACTCTATAACCAGACAACAGAAAGGAAAGACTCTCTCACTCACAGGGAACATTCTAACCTACTTATCTGACCCTGCCATCCCTGCTTAGAAAGACAAAAAGCCATGGTTATGGAGTGCTTCCCATCTACCAGGCGCTGTGCCAAGCCTGTTACATAGATTGTTTCATATAATCCTCATGACGATCTGGAAAGTGGATGGTTTAAACCTGACTTTACAGATGAGGAAGAAACTGAGCCTCATAAAGGTTCAGTAAGTTGCCCAAGATCACACAGGAGCCCCTCCTTCCACTCCGTCTCCTCAGAGGGGAGAGTGTGGAGACCAGGAGCAGGGAAGTCAGGCAGGAGAGGGGAGGGAGGATGAGTGTGGGCTGAGAAGGGCCTTGAAGGCCACATTAAGACACTCAGCCTCACTGTCCAGACAAGAGGAAGCCATGAAGGGCAGCAGGGTGCGTGGGGCGGCAGGGAGGCAGGCAGATAGGGGTCCTACTGCTGTGAGACTTAAGAATTCACATAACTTCTCTGAGTCTCAGTTTCATCATCTGTATAATGGGCTTGTGGGGAATAAATGTATGCCTTCAAAACAGATCCCAGGGACTTCCCTGGTTGCGCAGTGGGTAAGAATCTGCCTGCCAATGCAGAAGGCAGGGGTTTGATCCCTGGTCCGGGAAGATCCCACATGCCGCGAAGCAACTAAGCCCGTGCACCAGAACTTCTGAGCCTGCGCTCTAAAGCCTGCGTGCCACAACTACTGAGTCTGTGTGCCACAATTACTGAAGCCTGCGCACCTATAGCCCGTGCTCCGCAACAAGAGAAGCCACTGCAATGAGAAGTCGGTGCACCACGACGAAGAGTAGCCCCCACTCGCCGCAACTAGAGAAAGCCCTCGTGCAGCAACAAAGATTCAACGCAGCCAAAAATAAATAAATAAATAAGTAAATTTAAGAAAACAAAAAACAAAAACAGATCCCAACCTACCAGTTCTCACCCTCCAGTGACTTCCAACCTCCCTCAGAGTAAAGCCAAAGCCAGGACAAGGCCCGCCAGTCCTGCATGGTCTGTGCCTGCCTCACTGTTACTCCAACCGACTCTGAGTGCTCCTGCCTCAGGGCTGGGCCCCGAGTTACCTCTGCCTGAAATGCTCTTCCAGACACCTGCATGACTCACTCCGATACTTTTTCCAGCGCCCTCTCAAATGCACGGCACGGCCTTCCTTCCTGACCACTCTGCCTAAAGAGGTGCCCCCCATCAGTCCCTCTCTCCTGACCCCACGTCATTTTTCGACACCCCCCTTATTTCTAGCGGACACTGTATTATATGTTTATTTGTTCATTGTCAGTCTCCTCAACCAGAGTACGGGGCACTGTCTCATTCACAGCTCTATCCCCAGTGGTAGAAGTGTCTGGCCACTGGGGGCATGGGTGAAAGGACGTCTACAGAGGCATGGCTCGCCCTGGTCAGGAGCTTGAGACAGGGCCCGTGACACGGGCAGGGTGAGGGACAATTGGGTGAGGTAGGTGCCAAGGTTTAAGGTTCACGTCCAGAGGTCTAGGAGCGAAAGCTTCAACTCTGAGACTCCTTGGCACCCTCCGTGGCTGGGCCTGCCCCTTCTCTCCACCTCTGTGGCTACCCCTGCCACTTCCTGCTGTGCTGGCCCGATAAACACTGCTGGGGGAGCCCTCACCCACACAGGGCAAGTCCTGTTCCCCAGAGCAGGTGAGAACCACCGCAGACTTCCAGAAGTCTCTGAGACCAATCCCCCCCTCCCTGGCCTGCCTAACCCTCCCACGGCTCCCCATTACCCAGCGGGGCTCAAAGGGCCTCCACCCTCTGGGTCTGGCCACTTACTCCCCCTTTCCAGGTTCATTCCCTCCACTCTCACCGCTGGACACTTGGCCTCCAGGACTTTGCTCATCAGGCTCCCTCCGCCTGGAACATCTTTCTCTACCTTGCCCTTCACGTTCAAATGTCACCTGCTCTAGGCAGCAGCTTCTGGTTCCCACGGTCACAGCCTGGGTCACACTGCTATGCCACTATCTGTCGCTGTGTCACATATACACACACATTCTTTCTCGCCCCAGCCTTGGCTGGGTGCTCCCTGAAGGCAGGACTGGAGTCTGATTTCCCTGCATCCCCAGCTACCAGCCCAGGGTTGGCAGACAGTGAATATCTACTGCTTGAATGAAATCTCCCAATTTTACACGTGAAAAGCAAGGAGCCCAAGCAAGTGATGACTTGTCCAAGGTCACACTGCAATCAGTGGCCAGAGCTTGGCTAGCACCTGGCCTCTAGGCCCCCAGGACCGGGTGCCTCCCATTCTGCTCGCGCCCACCAGTTAGAGCTCCAGCCTCCTGCCTGCCAGACCCCAGCCCCGCCTTCTCCTAGCTCCCCACATGCCCAAGCACCTGCTCCTTAGGCATTTTGGAACCTCCTAATCCAATCCTCCCGCTTCCAGAAGGGGAAAGTGGGCCCCAGAAAGGGATAAGAACCCAACCAGGGCCACACGAGTCAGTACAGGACCCAGGCCCCCCAGCCTGAGCACCCCATCCCCTTCCTCTAGCTTATTCCTTGGAAGAACTATGAGGGGGAGGTCCCCTCAGGTGACCTCAGAGACACTGGAGTAACCCTCCATCTCCAAGTGGCTAGGCCAGCCCTGCATTGAGAAAGGTGGGTTTTCAGGTCACAGGCAGTAAAGGCAGAGGAGTGTTTTGATTCACGTCCTGGAACAGAACCACTAGAACCATTAGATACTCCCTGGATCTCTGGCCTCCCTAGACTTAGCTATCCATCTTTAGAGCTAAGGAGGAGACAGCAAGAGGAACAGCCCCAGTCTGAGGGAAAAGGTAGGACTTTAGCTGAGGCTCTGGCACCCCTTTCCCAAGCAAGAGAGACTCCACCCCAAAGCTGTCCTGCTGTCATCTGGCAAAGCTCAGGGAGGCCCTTTCTCCCCATCAGGCCAGGGCCTCTGGAAACACATTTTAGCTGCAGAACTAGACCGCGGCCCGCTTGGGGGAAGGTCCCCACTGAAGTGGGTAAGAGCCTCATCCAGCTCACACGTCAAGGGGTGCCGAGCCAGGTACCTCCTACCCCAACGCATTGGGACATGGAATGCTGATCGCACCCAAACAAAGGAAAAAGCACAGGTCCTCCAAGGAGGTTTCTGGGCCTGAGAGCACACACGTGCGCACACAGGAACACGCACGGCGCCCCCCCCAGAGGCGTGTGCAGCAGAAAGGAGCTCACCCAGCCAGGAAGTCTTCCAAGAGGAGGGCACCTCCCTCGTGGGGAGGGAACAGCCCTCTTCCCCATGAGGCAGCTCCCGCTCCCATGCCCAGGGCCCTTTGAGGGCAACTGCTGTGCCCACAGGCCCACATGCGCACCGGAAGGACCTGGAGAGGCACTGTGAATTACTAGAAGGCCCTCAGCCAAGGTCCAGTCTCCCTGCCCCCTGAGGAGGGTCAGGGCCTCCCCTGGGGCTCCCGGGCCCAGGTCTCTGTCCACCACCCCTCAGAGCCCTTGAGCCTGGCTTTGACACTCCAAAGCTGGACCTGGGCCTGCTGAGCCACATTCCATGCCGGCCCTGAGAGGAGCTGGTTCGCCCGGCAGTACAGCCCAGGCTTTGCTCTGTGACCCAGTCAGCCACCAGCCCTCCATGGGCCTCCTCTCAATCCCATCCTGGCATCCAGGACAGCGCCACCCCCAACAAATGAAGAGGAGGCCTGGCCCCTGTCTGTCTCCTCCCCACCCCCATTAAGCTGGCTATCTCTTCTGCTACCACCTAGTCCATTCCAGAACCTGGTTCTCAGATTTCTTGAAAGGTGTGTGTCAACGGGGTGTCTGCTGGGAGTGGTGGGTGCAAAGGGCATGAAGAGCCTCCCCCCCCGGCACCACCACCAAGCAGCCCCAAGAAACTCTCCAGGCCTTGTCTGTCTGGCACCAGCTGGCCAAAGGTGTGGCACAGGGCTTAGCCTCAACTCAGGATCCACGCAGCCCAACTGGAAGCTTTGCAGGTTTTCGGCACCTCGAATTTCGGAAATTTGGAAGCTGGGGATCTTTGGCACATAAAACCCTAGAATCCTTGATCCCCAATGCCCACAGTCTCAAGACTCAGAATCCTAAAATCCCAGCTGCCCAATGTGGGGAGAGGGAGTGCCGGAGTGGAGAGGGATGGAGAAGCCCTTCCCCGGCCCCCCCTTACCTGCGCTGTTTGGTTTCTGTCCTGACCTGTCCACACCTGGGGGCTGGGGGCTTGGGATGTCCCAGGTGCTGCTGCTTCCTGCTCCCTCCCTGAAGCTCCAGGGAAGCTGAGTCCATGACCAACCCAAGGCCTGTCACTGAACCAGAGACTGGGGACAGACCATGAGCTCCTGACTCCAGGCCTGATTATAGGCAGAGCCCTGGCCCCAGCATTATGGTGGGAAGGAGGGGAGGGAAGGAGAGAAGGGGATGCCCAGGGGCAGGGAAGGAAGGTGGCACAGGAGACCCAGGCACCTGTGGGGGAGGGGAGCAATATGAAGCGGTAGCTTAGCCCTGCTACCGCTACCCTTGTCCTAGGGCCTGCCACCCCAGCACTGGCCTGGCCAGAAGGAGGGAGGGTGAGGCCAGGGTCCCCCAAAGGCCCTGGGAAGCTGAGATTCCAGGTGTGACCTCCAGTTCCCTGCCCTGGGAATGGGGACAGAGGAGTGGCTGTGAGAGGTCCCAATTGTCCCAATTGCCCTCACAATCTTTTGCTCTCACAACAATGAAAACAATGAGGAGGAGGAAGATTTTGACACATTTCTCCCTCCCAGTGGGGAGGGGGGATGCGCTCTGACCCCTGAATCTTCCTCTGGACCCCACTGGCCATGAGCGTCACACTCTTGACCACAGCTGGTCTCTGCTTCTTGGCCTCTTAGCTCTGCAACCATGTTCCCCAGGTTTGTTCGTTCAGTCACTGACACCCAGCTGTACCAAACCCCAGGCACCTTGAGAGGAATCAGTTTCCTGGTTTGGCCAGAGAGAAAGACTTGGACACTGTGACAAGGCAAGGTGAGCAGTATCTGAAGGAAGCTCAGGGCTTCCGAGGCCCAGGAGGCCCTGACCAGGCAGGGAGGTAGAGTGCAGGCCTCAGAGCCCCCTCCCTTGGTGCCAGTCCCAGCTCTCCCTTTCCTCAGCTGAAAGACTCTAGACAAGTCACTTAACTTCTACTGACTTCAGTTTCCTCAGCAGTAAAAAGGAGAACCACTGTACTCAACAAAGTCCAAACTGGACAGGACAGGACAAGAAGAGTGGGCAGGAGCTGCTCATCCTAGGGCTGGGCCCCTGGGGGCTAAGACTTGACAGAAGCCAGTCCAGCCTGCGAGCAGGCATCCCATCCCCACAGCGCGTCACCAGTAATGTCACCTGCCCCGGCAGCCCTCCAGTCCCTGCCTGCCACCCGACTGGGAGTTCCCAGAGAAGCACAGGGTTTGGATCTTGTCTGCCTGCAGTGTCTCCCAGTGCTCAGGGTTCTCACTGTGAAGCTAGAGAAATTCAGACTCCCAGCTCTTCTATATAATAAATGATCTCAGGAAAATTACTTAACTTCTCGAGGCCTCAGTTTCTTCACCTGTAAAATGGGAACAGTGCCTACCCCATACGACTATTGTTGAGGATTAAATGAAATCAGTACATAAAATGTTTAGCACAGTGTCTGGCACATAGTAAGCTTCCAAAAAAACAGTAGCTACTGCTACTATTATTACTACTATTAAATAATAATTTTGTTATTGAATTGGTCACTTAACTCCACATCCCCTCCCAGCGACTCTGATTGTCTCAATGGTCTGGGACAGACGCCCTGTTTATGGGACAGAATCTTTTTTCCCTTCTGAACTATGTTCCAAAGGATGAGACAGAGAGAAATTCCACAGGAAGGTCATGTGGAAGACCAGCCATGCACTGCCCTCCCTCCCCACCACCCCAGGCCATCCCTGAACCTGAGGTCACCTGCCTTTTGGGGCTGAGACTGTCCTCTCCAGAACCCTGATTGGAATCTACAGGTCTGGGGGCCTGACAGTGGTGGGGGGTGGTGGAGGGGGGCTAGGTGAACAAGATGTCCTCTCTGATCAGGGCTGGGGATACTGGTGTTGAGTCCCTGAGCTCCACTGGGACTGTACTTGTAGGGGATCTCTGAGGGCCTCCCCACACCCTCCTGCTGTTCAGACCCTTGGTGCAGAGCCCCTTCCTGAAACATGAAGTGCCCCTCCATGCAGGGCTATGGAGGGGGAAGAGTCCAGCCTGACAGAGACCAGAGGAGGGGGTGACAGGGGCCGCCCCAAGGACTGGACTCTGCTCCTAAGGGAGGGCCGGGTCTGCATGGCTGGGGTCACACTCTGCTCGAGGCTGCCTTGGCCACCACCCAGGGGAAAGCCCCTAACTGAGTGGGACCCTGGACTGCGTTCAAGGAGTGACGTCAGGCTGGGGGAGGGAAGTCAGGCCAAAGGAGGTAAACAAATGCCTGGGTCCTGATCCTGCCTCTACCACTTAACTTGCCATGATCTTGGGCAAGTTACTTAACCTCTCTGTGCCTCAGTTTCCTTATCTGTAGAATGGTGCCTAACTTCTAGGCTTGTTGGGAGGATGAAACTGGTTAACATTCGTAATAGTGCCCACAAAGGTGCCGTGTGCATGTTTGCTGGCGTCATTCTCGCTGATATTATTACTCAGCTCTCTCCGAGGCTGTTTCTTCCCCTGTCTTACTGGAGGATGACCCTTGTCTCATGGAATGATGTAAAGTTAAATAAATTAACAAATGCGCAGTGTCAGGCACACCGTAGGTATTCAAATCAAGTAGAGGTCCCTCCCTTTCCCTTTCTTCTCCCCAAGAGCGCCCAGACTAGGAGTCGGGTCAGTCCTGACCCCCACTAGGGCTCGCTGTGTGATCCTGGTCTGAGCTCTGGTCCCTGGCCTCAGTCTCCTCATCTATGAGAAAAGCTTCTGGGCCAAGTGATCTCTGTACATGGCCATATCTGCTTCAGCCTCCCTCCCACCTCCGTTCCCTCCTTTCCTTCTCCATTTCCAATTCATGTCCTACGGCACCCCCTCCTGCTGCAACAGAACCCCTGGGACCCTAAAGTGGGGTGGCGGGGGCAGCTGGTGGGTAAGGGGTACCAGCCTTCAAGCAGTCCAGGGCCCATCTCAGGCCCCCAAGGGTTAAGATCCAGAGTGAAGGACGGGGGGCCAGGGTCAGTGCTGGACAGACGGGCCTGCAGCCCAGGCCCTGCAGCCCAGGTCCTGCCTCCCCTCCCCCCATCCTGGGAACAGAGGCCACTTGTTTGGGCATCAGCTGGCTGGCTTTGAGCTTGGCCAAAGGGAGAGTGGGGTGGGGAGGGGAGAGGGCCCCTGGAGAGTGGAGGGGACTCCCCTCTGTCCTAGGGCTTTGTACTAGTCTAGTCCACAACTAGCCCCTAGGACTCTCAGAGGCCCCTTACCCCTCTGAAGTGACCCCTTCCCCCCAGGTTCTCCCTTTTCTTCATTCAAACACTCACTGCTGGGGGAAGGAATTAGACTCAGGCCCAATTCTTGCTCCAGCAGTCTCTCTTTGGAGCACGGGGCCAGGGCTTATCACCCAACCCAGCAGATGGAGAAATGGAGAGGTTTGGGAACTTACAGTCACGTAGTGTTTGGTGGCTGCACAGGGACCATCCCAGGTCCCAGTCATCCCCACGGTTCTGCAGTCCCCTTCCCCACAGAGCTCCAAGGAGACCCTTCCTAAGTGGTGCCCTACACAGCACTCACTGAAAGGCTAGGCAGGAGAAGGCCCATCTCTTAAGAGCCAAAGGACCTGGGAGGTTTGGAAGAGGAGAAAACTTCTGTAGGGTAGGGGGGAGGACAAGCAACCTGCACAAAGGGCTGAGGCGTGATGTGTGGAAAGGCACGGCTGGAGTCCAAGAGATGGTGGGGGTGAGGCTGGGTCTGACTGGGGAGGCCTGGGAGCAATCTGCCCACTTCCACCTCACAGTTGTCAGGGCTCTGCCTGGGACAACCCCCTCTTGCCCTATTCCAGTGAGCAAGCAGCAAATGGGAAGACAGGATTCCCCAAGCCAGGGTCTAGACAACCCTCAACCAGCCACGGGACCGGGGGATTGGTTCTCTCTACACTCTACCCCTGCTACCCATTCCAGCCACTTCCATCTCCTTGCCGTTCCTCAAACACACCATGCAAGTTCCTGCCTCTGCACAAGCTTTACCCTCCTCTGAGGGTCCTTATCCTTGTGAACTACCACTTAACTGCCAAGGCCCATTCCAACCATCTCCTCCTTCCTGGGCCTCCAAGAGTCCCAGTGCCTGATTCCATCCCAGTACCTGTCTGCACCTGTCTTCTGACTCCGCAGGGCTCCTTCTACCCTGTAATGAGCTTGCTGGGAGGTCTCTCCTAGCCTGGACACTCTGCTCTCCGAGGACAGGTATCCTGGGTGCCTCTGTCTGGACCTTGCTCGGCAAACAAGTCAAATCCTTCTCTGAGTACCTCCATATATCTGTCCAACCCTGCAGCCCTGGGGACTGGGGAAGGCTCCCCAGGACAGGAGCTTTGGGGGAGTGAGGGTGCATATGCCAGATACCGACCAGAGTTCCCCAGCACTAAAAACCACGCCCTGGAGATCTGGGACCAAACGCCCACCCCATGCCCTCAGGCTGCGCTCGGAGTCTGCTCTCTCCAGTCCCAATAACCCACTCCCGGCTTGACCCCGTTCAGTGAACACACACTTTCTTTTTGCAGCAACTGGGCCAGGTAGGGGCTCTTGGGAAGCCATGCCCCCATTTACTGGTGGGGAATTGAGGCGCAGAGCCCGGAAGTAGTCTGCCCAAGATCAGTGGAGCCCCAGGTCCAGCGCATAAGGTCATACGAACTTGCAGACCGGTAAGGGTCTCCGCAGTCAACGAAGTGGGAGCCTTCATTTCACCGATGAGAAAATCAAGGTGCCCGAGGACGAGTTGGCTCCGGAACGTCAGAGACTTCACGCCAAAGGGCTGAAGGCTGGAAGCCCCCTGTCCCGCCGGTTCGTCCTCCTCCCTACCGTCTCTAGCCCGACCGCGCATCCTCCAGAGGCGACCCCATCACCACCACCAGTCAGAACAGACGACGTGACCCAGAGAAACGCCCGCGGAAGTAGCCGCCGGGCGCAGAGTCGCCGCGCGGCCTCGGCGTTCCCTTCTGCGGAATGGGGAAACTCCTGGCCACACCTGGCCAAGGAGCAGCGGACGGGGAGGGCCCGGCAGCCGCACTGACCTGTTCTGAGCGAAGACTCCACGCGGGGACGCGGGGACCCGGGGTCCCGGGGCCACCACTGACGCTGGTGCAGCCAAGTCGCGGCCACAGGCCGGGCGCACCCACCCTGCCGGGCGCTTCCGCCCGCCCCACGTGACGCCCCGGGGAGGGGAGGACCGGGAAGGGGGCAGGGACACGCCCCCTTCCCAGGGACCCGCCCCCTTCCCGGCCACGCCTAGTCAGGGTGTTCGAGTCCTCCAGCCTGGCCCGCCTTGCGGACAGGTCGATCTTTGCGTCTCTCCTGTCCCTCTCGCTGCTCACAGGTCCGTCTCCGTCTCCTGAGGCTCCGGTCTACCTCCACCACATCCGCCCTCTGAGTCTTCATCTCTTCCTGAGTCTCTCTGCCTCTTGCCGCCCCTCTCCCTGGGAGGGACAAGCCACAAACCGCCCCACCCACAGAGCGGAAAGGGGCAGTTGGAAGCTGGAAGACCAGTCCCTGACCTCCTCCAGAAAGTCCTTACCCACTTTTCTTCGAGAAAATCCTATTTCTTTCCCTGGGCCCACATCTCTCAGGAGCAGGGTGGTGGGGAAGATTCTAGTCAGAGGGCCCAAGGATTCCTTGGCTTTATAAAGGTGGCAGCCTGAGGTCCTGGCTGCCAGGCAACTTCCCTGGCCTAGAGAATGGGAGCTTTCCACCCATCCTGCCAGCATACACACAGATGAGGGTCGAGGGTCTGGGGTTTGGCAGGCATTCCTAGGTCCTGTGTCCAGGGCTGAGATTGGGTGTCATTAATTTGAGCACCTACTACATGCCAAGCCCAGTGCTGGGCAACTTATTCCTTTTATCTCAATCTGCCTGAAGGTGAAAAATCATCACCCCAGGATATAGATTAGGAAATGAGGCTCCAAAGAAGTTCCAGGGCTTGCCCAAAGTTACAAAGCCAGTATTGGGTAAACTGGCCAAGTCCTGGTGAGTTACAGAATGTCCTGCCTACCCCTACTGGACATTCACCCTGCCCCTCTAGGAAAAAGTGGACTCCAAGCGTCTTCCTGACAGGCCAAGTTAAGTCGCTTACCGGGAGAGGGTAAGGCCAGAACTTGGGGAGAACTTCCGGCTCAAAATTCATATGGGGTACAAAAACACTGGAGAGGGGTGGAGCACGGGGCCTTCCTCCCGACCTGATAGCGGGGGTGACCCTCAGGCAGCAGAGGGCACCTGTGGGCTACAGAGAACAGGAGAGGCCCAGGCATCCCTCTAGACTTCAAAGCCTAGACATCAAAGCAGCCAGGTGGAACACAGGATCAGGGAACTGGCATCTGACCACTGGCAAGGGGTTGGAGGCCCCTCCCTTTCTGTTAACACAGGCCTGAGGTCTTCTAAATGATCTAGGGAGGGCTCAAGTCACAGGGCCTGGTCCCTCCACTGCACTGGAGTCTGATGACACTCACCTCAACCCCCAAACTCCCTGCAGAACATGCTGCCCCCAAGGACCTCTCCCCCTCTTTCTGTCACAACTGGAGAGTGTCAGACCCCGAGTCCATAGGTTGGACCCAGGCGGCCTTAGGCTGAAGGTCTTACAATAGAAGCCCACTCTCTGACCCCTGACCCCGGGCCTCTGGCCAGACCTGCTCCTTCTCTTAGAGCAGCAAAAGGCAGCCAAATAGCTTGCAGTGAATGGCCGAATGAACACACAACAAGGACAGGTGGATGGATGAAGAGTGAACTAATGAATGGATACAAGGATAATGAACACACCAGGGACAGGAGGGGGTGTGTTCCGAGCTGCACATCGGGAAATGAGGGGATATCTAAAGGAGCAAAGTCCATGTGATCAATAATAAAATTAACAAAATGAACTGTAGAACAGAGGGACCTAGGGTGGCGCCTGTGCCCTGAGCAAGTGGGAAGCAGGCACAGTGAGGAGCCGGCTGAGTCTGTGGGACCGTTTATTGGGGCTGTGTCCAGCCACGCCGCAGCGCCAGCCTGGGCCGGAGCCCAGCGTCCCCAGGAGGCGCAAGGAGTGGGGGAGGGGAGAAAGCGCGGGAGCATCCGCCACCCTTGGGCTCCGCCCCGTCTTGTCTCGGTCCCTGCCGTGGTGCTGCGCTCAGGTGAGCGAAGTGTCGTCATCACTGCCCTCGCCGCCCGCGCTGCCCACGCGCTCCTCCCGGCTCTCTGCCACCGCACTCTCGTCGATGTTCTCCAGCGAGTCCGCGTGCTGCACAGACAGCTCCGACAGCGCCAGGCTCGGCAACGGGCTCTGCTCTGGGTGTAGCCACGGCTTGAAGTGCGGTTGATGCTTCTGCTTCCACTCAGGGTATTTGACGCACGCCTTGTACATCTTCTTCATAGCCTACGGAGTCGCCGCACCGCCGAGTAAGGGGTGAGGTGGGAGCGAACTGTCTTCACCACATCCCCTCCCGCGCCCTCCAGCGGCTCAGTCCGCAGCTCCCAGGATCCTGACTCTTGATCCGGTTTTCATAACTCCGCCCCTCAGCCCTAGCTCCGCCCCTGACCCCACCCCCTCATCCTGGAACCCTCTCCCCCAACCTCCACACCAGCAATCCCAAGGCCACTCACCTTGGGAGCCAGGAACTGAGAAGATTTATTCACCACCCACTTGGGTAAGGAGCCTATGAGGGCAGGAACGGGTAGTGAGGAGAAAAGGGAAGCAGCAACCTCAGGGAACCAGCCCCCCACAAACACACATACCAGCCCCCTCACTCCAGCCTGGGGCTTCCAGGGAGGACACGCTCTTCTCCTTAGGGAGGGGGTGCTGTGAGGCAAGTCCTATAAGACTTCATCATCTTCACCCGCCCTTTCTACCTCAGACCATGGTCCTCAGGCTCAACTCTGTTAACCCCCCACCTCCACCACCCCCTGCCTCTGCCCTCTGCTGAGCCCAAGGGCTACACAAAAGAAAACCACAGGGTCCTAGGTGACCTCAGGCAACACCTGGGTTGAAATCCTGGCCAGTCGAGCTCCCACCTGCTGCCTCCCCTCTACTCACACCGACCTCCCTTTTCTCATACCCAGTCCCTCTACCTTGAATGGCCCTGGTGCTCATCCGCTGCTCTGCCTGTCCTTCCAAGCCCCCTGGCCCAGGAAGCCTAGCTGCTACATAGACCTCTTGGCTAAGCACTCCAGCCTGTCCTGACCTAGAATCCACAACCCAGCTCTCCACCCTGTCTGATTCCCAAGTGTCTGCTCTGCCTCTGACACACAATAAACTTACTC
Source organism: Lagenorhynchus albirostris (assembly GCF_949774975.1). NCBI lineage: Eukaryota > Metazoa > Chordata > Mammalia > Artiodactyla > Delphinidae > Lagenorhynchus > Lagenorhynchus albirostris. The sequence goes on from NC_083103.1 coordinate 50,453,824, forward strand.
AGTGAGGTACCGGGGAGCTCTGGGCCTGGGCCAGTGGGCCCTCGGTGGTGCTGGGGGCATACCCAGGCAAAGATGCTCAAGGCTTACCCCTCCTCTAGTCATTCATCCATTCCTTCACTCACTCCACATTCACTCAGTGATACCCACCCTGGACCAGCCCTGGGGACCGAGAGAGGAACTCACTGTCTGGGGGGCCCCAACAGTATGCCAAGTACTCTGCTAGAGGGGGATGGGTCCACAGGGCAGGGAGCCAGCAAGTCCTCTGGGTATCAGGGATAGAGGTGGTGAAGCAGCCCTGGAGGGATGAGTAAGGGAAGAGAGGTGTTTCTAGGCCGAGGGAAAGGGCTGCTTAGATAGGTAGGAAGGTGTAAGCTATGAGGAGGGACTGGGAAACCTGGGGAGGGGGCTTGGACTTTACTCTGAGGGCAATGGAAAGTCACAAAAGGATTTTAAGCAGAAGAGAGTTACAAGGAAATAAGTCCTTTGGAAAAATTCCTCTGGTAGCTGTATGGACAGACAAGGTCGCTGAGTATGGAAAGAAATGACAGATTTAGGAGCTATTTAGAAGGTAAAATCAATAATTAGTGGCTAGATTTGGGAGCTGAGAAGAGGGGACCCCAGACAACCACCAGGTTTTTGGCATGAGTGACTGGAGGGAAGAGACTTAGGAGAAGGGGCAAGTTAGGAAGTGAGACAGTAAGTTTATCATTGGACACAGGGAGCCTCAGGTCCTAAGAGACACCCGGAGGGACACGTCCAAGAGGCCAATGGCCACAGGGATCTGGATCTCAGCAAAGAGAAACATGTGGTCAACCTAGCCACAGAAGCCTGGGGAGTAGCTGAGCCCTCCCAAGGGAAAAAGCACTGGGGCCTAGGAAACCCAGACCTTCAGGATGGAAGCCAACAAGGCAGAGTGGGAGCAGCCAGTGAGCAGGGAGCAAGTCAGAGCGTGGGGGAGCGGGAGTCCATGAAGAGTGCTAAAAGCTTCGTCATGGAGCAGTGGCTACCACCTTGGCCCTTGCTTTTCAAACCATTGTAAAACCTCAAACTTCGGTTCAAAGAATGTTTTGGGTGTAGATGCCCCCAAATACAAAACACCTCCCAACAGAGGCCCTTCTGGATCCCAGCAGATCAGTAGATCAAGCCCCATCCCCTGCGGTATACAGAAGGATCCCATGATCCCAGGGCCAAGCCCTCACCTTTGGGGTCCACCTGAGCCATGTAGGTGATGACGCAGCTCTTGGGCCCCGTGCTCTGGATGAGGTAGCCCGTCTGGATGGACACAGCTCGGACCAAGTCTTTCCGAGGTGGGTATTTCTGGGGATGGAAGGCACAGGGAGGTGAGACTCAAGGTGTGGGAAAAGAAGGTGTCTTTGTAAGTACACTTAACACACACACGCACACAGAGTTGGTTCACATGCCCTGGCATCCACTCCAGGCCAGGCCCGATATTGGGGTGAGGAGAAAGGGAGGAGTCAGGAGTCATCCTTGCCCCTCTTAAGCTTCCCCTGTTCCCCTCTATAAAGACCCAAGTCTGGGGTCAGGGCTCATGAGCAAACACATAGGCGTGCATGAGCGCGTGCACACGCACACGCACACACACACACACCCTTGCCCAGGCCAGCTGCACCTGCCTGTCCTGCCTGCCATGGAGACCCAGACTCAGGGAGGGTCAGAGGACCCTACCTCTCACCTCTTGCTCCCCCTTTCCCAGCCAGTCCATCCCACCCACTTGTCCACAGTGATGGCCCACACCACCCTCTCCTCATCTGCTTGAAAGCCCCAGCAGGAAGACAGGAACCATTATTCTCACTGTATAGGAAGGAAACAGGGACAGAAGACTTCCTGCCTGGCCTGAAGTCACAGAGAAGTCCTGGTAGCAGCCAGGGTCCTCTCCCTGGGTTAGGTCTGCTGGCCCGGCCCTAGCTGGCACCTTCCCCTGCCCACCCAGCAGGGAAGGCAGGTTGACTCACGGGATGTTTGACTGAGTAGTTCATAATGATGTAATCAGTGCCCATGGGAAGCCAGGAGCGGAGGGTGATGACATCACGATTCTTCAGGGGCTTTGGACACCTCCCTGTAGAGGGCAAGGGACAGTTCAGCCAGACCGCTGGCCTGCCTGCCTGAAAGGTCGTGGCAAAGCCCAGAGACATAGGGATGCCTGGTTAACTGGCAGCTCCCCCGGTCCAAACATGTACCCCACCACCACCACCAGACCTAGTTTCTGCAACTAGCAAAGAGACAGCACAGAACCCTCTCCCCTCCTGCATCCAGCCATCCCTGCTCCTCACAGCCTCACACAGCCCTTACCTTGCTGGCCTGATCTGTTTGCATATGTGAATGTGAGTGTATGAGAAAACAATAGTATTACTGTGAGCGTGTCCATGAAATGTGTGACTGTGAGTAGGTGGCATGTGGCTGTGGGTTTTGTACATGACTGTGCATGTGTGTTTGTGTGGAATGCGTATGCTTGAACATGGGAGTACATATGTGTGTGTGAGTGCACATGTGTGCTCAAGTGTCTGGGAGTGGATAGGGATTCAGGGAGGGCAACCCTACATCTCTGCACTCAGGTCTCTGAGCAGCCTGGCCATGGGAGTGACCCCAAGGAGGGAACGGGGGAGGAGGAGGCTGGGCGGGAGGCCTGGATGGAGGTGGAGGGGGCTGGGATCGGCGTGCTTGCGTCTGCTCACAAGAATAATAGCCCACGTCAGCGTTGACTGTCAAGCGGGCAATGTCAAAAGTTTCAATGACATTGCTGTCCCACTTCTTTCGGTATTCAATGTCATGTAGGACGTCGTAGAGCGTCTCTGCTGGCACATCACGGCACTCCATCCGGCACTGCAGACAGACACATGGGTTGTCAAGGTCACACAGGGCTCAAAGTCCTGGCTAGGGGATGGGAGGGCAGACAGGCAAGGAGGGAGGAGGAGAAGGAGGACAGGAGGAACAGTGACCTCTGAAGCCAGCATGGGCTCACCTCTTGCCATGAGCCCTGTCCAGCCCTCCCAGAAGCCACCTGTGCCAGGAAAAAGCCCCTGCATCCAGAGACTGTCTCCCCCATCTCAGCCGCCACCAAACCTCCCCATTCATCCCAGTCTCCTCCTCTAGGAAGTCTTCCTGAATTACCCAGCCCACTTTCTGGACTGCCATACACTGAATCTCTTTATCTGTGCCCTCCAGGTCCCTGAACTTCATGGGCAGAGGTTCAGTCGATTCAGTACAGAGCCTGGTACGAGTACATGTTAAATGAAATGAAAGCATGAATGAACAAACAAATGCCTAAATGGATGATGTCTTTCCTCCATGGTACTTATCACCTGGTACTTATCACCATTTGCCCTCCTTTTTCTCTTTTTTCCGCCATCCGACAAACACCTTTGTTTTTTGTTTGGTTTTGTTTTGTTTTGGGTTTTGTTTTGTTTTTGGCCATGCCGTGCAGCATGCGGGATCTTAGTTCACCGCTCAGGGATCTAACCCATGCCCCCTTCAGTGGACGCACAGGAGTCCTAACCCCTGGACCGCAGGGAATTCCCCCAACAAACATCTTTGGATTTCTTACTATTTATTAGCCTTGTTCTCAAAGAGCTTTCCATCTAGGGGAGAAAAGAGCCGAGGACACTTTTTTTTTTTAAATTTAACCCCCACAATAACTCTACCAGATAAGAAATCCAAAGAGGAACTTAAGGCTCAGAGAGGTTAAGGAACTTGCCCACGGTCACCCAGCTGGTAAGTAGCAAAGCTGGGATTTAACCTAGATCACGTGTCTGGAAAGCAAATAAAAACAGAACCAGGTTTTACTAGATTTACACTCAGCAAGATGAAACTCAGTCCATATCCTTGTTCTGTGATTTTTTTTCACCCGAAAGCCCAAACCCCAGGATCATGTTCCCCTCAGCAAATGGACAAGTTCTATTGTGTAGTTTAAAAAGGTTTCCCAGAACTGGGTGTTCAGACGGTGCCAAGGGAACCACACATTACTTTCTACTAAAAAGTAAATACATGCAACCATATGAGGGAGGGGTCACATCACCGTCCCCCTAATCTTGGGTTAGGCCCTGGCACCACTAATGGTGATGAAAGGACACAGGAAGGACACTACCCATTGGGTATTCTAGGCACCAGTGAACTCATCAAGCCCTGGATATGCTTCACTTAACAGAAAATACAATGGACAGAGGAACAAGTTAAGTGTCACCATAAGAATACAAGACAAAGCCAGATGGTAAGACATTCTGCAGGGCTACTAGTCCAGTCTCTTCTACAGGTCAATGTCATAAGGAAGGAACTGGGCTAGACTAAGACTTATAGGACAAATAACCAGATAGAAAGTGTGGTCCTGGATTACATACTGGCTTGGACACAACAGCTATAAGGACATATTTGGGACAACAGGAGAAATATGAGTATGATCTGAGTATTAATTAGATGTGCTGAAAATTTACTGAAACAAAATGGTGGAGGTTGCTGCCTGAAGCAAAGCAAGTTACAAAACGGAGTGCATGATATAATCTCATTTTGGGGGAAAAATATATGCACAGAAAAGGCCTGGGAAGCACAATCGCTAAGGTGTTAAGAGTGGCAATCTATAAATGATGAGCATATAATAGCTTTATTTTCTTTTTGCTGTCTGTATTTCTAATTTTCTAATATATATAGTACTGCTTCTGCAATAATGGAAAAAAATTAAATAAAAATGTTTCCCAGAGATACTGAGAGGTACACTCACCACAAGCACTATGCTAAGGGCTTTCTACACATTTTACCACATTTTATTCCTATAGCAGCACTCTGAGGGATAAGCCCCATTTTAGTTAAGAAAACCGAAGTTCAAGGACAGCTCTAGCCTGCAAAGACTCATTGTGTGTCATCCTCCCTCCCTGCCCTCTGTTTGCTTTTCTGCTCCACCAGGTGGTATGACTAGATCCAGTCATTTAACCAGCTTCAGCTCTGTGCAGAGCATAGAAGAGTCAGAGATGAATCTGAGGCCTGTCCTTCAGAGGCTTCCAGTTGAGAAAGGAGACCAACTTGGAAACGGGGAGGTACCCAAACTGCCCAGTGGGGCACAGAGGAGGTGGTCAGCTGTGTGGGGTGAGGCATGTGGGGAATCAGTCTTCATGGAGCAGCTCAGCATGGAAGGTAGGCATCTAGCAAGTGGCCCTGGCAGAGAGAACAGCGTGGCCTGTAGGGAAGCTGAATGAGTTCCATCTGCTCCAGTGCCCATGGTGTGCTGCAGCCTAATACTCAAAGGTCCTGCCTCCAGGTCTTCTTGGAGAAATGCGTAATTCCAGGGCTACGTCGGAGTTAAGTATAAGATGTACCTGGAACATCTCACTGTGCCAGAAAGTAAGGACAATGTACTGACAGAATGATAGGGACCTTGCCCAGCAGACACAGGAGCCAGTGTGAAGGGCTCCCGCTGGTTCCATGACCAACTCATCAGGGTTTGCCAGTTTAGCAACGGAAGTCCGTCTCCCAGGAAATCCCTCAGTCCCAGGCAAACAGGACAGCTGGTCCCCTACCATGGGCTAAAGCTGGGCCAACTCGTGTATTAAAATAAATAATGATAGTAACATTATATTCCACTGAATAAAATAGGAAAGCAAAGTATATACAGGTATGAATAAATAAATTTAATGTTTAATGAGGAATAGGGTATTTATATAGTTTCAAAGTTCCTTCCCATCAAATCAGTAATTTCACATTGCCTGGCAGATACCACCTTAATCAAGTGATCAAAGTGAACATCATTAGTGATAGGACAAGTTACAACTGGATGTTTCCTGATAGGATGCAATAAAAAAAATACAGGTACCACTTAGTGATATTTCTGCCAAAGATGCATGATCTGAATCTAATCATAAGGAGTATCAGACAAACCCCAAATGAGGGACTTTTACAAAATATCTGGCCTGTAAGTGTCAGGGTCATGAAAGTCAAGGAAAGACTCAGGAGCTATATCAGACTGAGAGAGACTAATGAAACATGAGTGAACGAATAAGTGAGTGATTGAACAAAGTGATGAGAAGGATGGGATGGAGAAGATGGCAGAGGCCGGAGCTGGCATGGTCAGGAGCATACAGACAAACTTCCACTGTGCAGCGACACTGAGGTCTGGGTGTTGCACCTGACATTCAACACACACACTCACTCTTCACCCCCCGGTGAGCTGTGCTGCAAAATAGAAAGCTGAGGCTCAGGAGAGGAAGCAACCTGTCCAAATCATACGGCAAGAAAGCAGCAGAACTTCAAAACCGGATCTTCTGATACTCTTAACCATGAAGGAGCACTCAAGTGTGGCTTCTGAGGAAACCACAACTTCTCTAAATCCAAGTATGGAAGCTGGCTTGGCTTTGCAAGTCCTCCAGACAGTGACTGTATATGAAGGAGTAGTGACAGAAGAGTTATGCTTTGTAGGTTAGACTCCAGCCTGGGGATTCCTCTTCCCTCAGGCCAGCCTTGGTGCCCCCAGGGCAAGCTGCACCCATGGCTGGGTGCACTCTGAGAAAGGCCTACACTGCCCAGACTTCCTCTTCTCCCTCTGGACTTCTGTGGCTTCAGGACCAGGGGCCTCCCTCTGGGACAGCAGGCAGTGGGAGGAGCACGCAGAGCCACGAGACAGACCAGGCACTGAGTTGAGCATAAACTCTGCATAACATTTTAAGATAAAGAAGGAAACTTCAAAGGGTTCCCAAGCTCACGGCAGGCTCCTAGGGAGGAAGGTCAGCTGTGGGGCCTGCTGGGAAGGGGAGAACTCAAGCTGTGGAGGCAGCGCTGCAGGTGAGGAAACCGAGGCGGTCCAGGTGGCCAGTCTGGCTTTGGGCCCGGCTCTTTCCACAGCCCCCAGGAGGCTGCGTGCATGAGCCAAGAGAGGTAAATTACATCCAGCATTGTTCCTGTGTGCGGCTGCAGCCACCACATGGGCAAGGTAATTCTAAGAGGCTTCTGGAGGGACAAGTAGGGGTAGAGGTGAGTCACTGGAGAGCACCTGGTGGGCGGGGCTGTGACCAGAGTCCACAGCCATTGGGCCCTGCGCAAGTCACTTACTTTGGCTGGATGCTTGGGAGCTCCTCCTGGAAACCAGAACTGAACGGGAGGCAGTGCCGGGGTTGCTCAGCCAAGGAGCAAGCCATGCTTGGCTGCAAAGCCCTTAAGGCCTGGTTTACAGCAGGAAGTCCCACATGCAGCCATTTTACAGCTGAGAAAACTGAGGCCCAGAGGGAGCAGGTGACACGAGAGAAATTAGACTGTGTACCCCCTACACTCCACTCTCTCCAAACCCCATGAGGTAGAGAACTGGGATTGCCCAGAACCCCATAGAGCCATGGTCAAAGGGAATGGACAAGCAAGAAAGGCCATCAGGGGTGACTCCTGCAGGCTTTGAGTCTGGCAATCCCAGGTTCCAATTCCAGTTCCTCCCCTTAGGCACAAGATTGAACTCACCTGAGTCTTTGTTTCCTCATGTGAAAAATGGGGATAATAAAAGTACCTATCTCGGGGCTTCCCTGGTGGCGCAGTGGTTAAGAATCCACCTGCCAATACAGGGGACATGGGTTCAAGCCCTGGTCCAGGAAGATCCCACATGCCGCGGAGCAAGTAAGCCCATGCACCACAACTACTAAGCCCGTGTGCTACAACTACTGAAGCCCACGCACCTAGAGCCTGTGCTCCACAACAAGAGAAACCACCGCAGTAAGAAGCCCATGTACCACAACAAAGAGTAGCCCCCACTCACCACAACTAGAGAATGCCTGCGTGCAGCAAAGAAGACCCAATGCAGCCAAAAATAAATTAAATAAATAAATTAAAATTTAAAAAAGTACCTATCTCATGGGTATGTTGTGATTAAATTAAATGAGATAATGTATGCAATATGCCTGGCACATAGATACCCCCAAAACAGTAGCTGTTATTACTTAAGCAGGCTTCCACGAGCAGCCACGCACCCTTCCACACGGCCAGGACCAGGCCGTGTCTGCATGTGCCTCTTTACATTCTGGGCCCCAGGCGCCTCTCTTGCCTCACCTGGCCCTGCCCTTCCGTCCATCCATTCACTACTGCCCGGAGTCAGCTGCGTGCAAGGGCTGCAACTGGGCAGCAGGGAACTGGGAAGTGAGCCAGACTTGGGCCCTGCCCTAAAGAGGGCCCATCAAGTGGGCAGTGGGAGAGATGGGGACATAAAATCCCACTAGAGAATGAGCTGGGTTGAGGGGGTGGGCATGGGAACTGTGGGATCAGAGGGCAACTGAACCTAAAAGAAACTGAATTGCTGAAAGGGGAGAGAGGGCATTTCAGGCAGAGAGACTGGTGGGTGCAAAAGCCTGGAGGCTTAAATAAATAAGAAAAGAGCAGGGTCCAGTGCCCCAGCGGTGTCTCACTCTACCCTCCTCTCTCCCACCCCTTGCCCCGTCCTTCTTTGGGAGATGCCTTCCCAGTGCTCAGCATTAGAGAAAGAGGAATCTCCACAAGAAGAGGGAAGTGGTGGGGGAAGGGGCTGAAGTATCTCCCAGGACCCAGGGAGATGGCTGACCTGAGACAGAGGAAATGAAGTCAGGTCGTGTCCATGGGGCTGTGGTGTGGCTTTGAGGGCCAATGGCCAGGGCAGTAACAAGCAAACTGAGACACGGACAGATGGATCCAAGTCTGGCCCAAATGCCAAGACCTCACACAGCAGATCTCCAATATCCTTGCCCGTGGGATATATGGGGCACATGGATTATCCCAAAGTCCTAGGGACTTTGGAGATGATCTTTTCCACCACTACTCTTCAGGTCACCACTGGGAAAACTGAGGCCCAGAGAAGGGTAAGGGGTCCATCTGGGCTCTGAAACGTGCCTCAGGGTCCATCTGGGCTCTGAAACGTGCCTGTACTGACTTCTCACCACATTGCATTTTAGCAGTTTTGTTAAAGGAATAACTATTAAGCAAATCACCCTTTCCCAAAAGAACTGTATTTAAAACAGAGAAAGCACTCCTGACCCGGGTGGAGCACTAGCTGTCAAATCAATCATAGCCCCAAACAATAGCTACCACCTCAGTAACCATTACCATGTGCTCCAAATCACTAACTCATCATGCCACAAAAGAGACAGCAGCACCTGGACCACGGACCCCACAGGGGCTGAAATTTAGGTCAAACCGCCTCTGCCGTCAAGGGCGTCAAGCTGCACCCTGTGCAGATATTGTCTCTTACCCTCCCAACACCCTGATGGATATCATCACCCCCATTTTACAGATGCAGAAAGTGAGGCCCAGAGAGGTAAAATGATTAACCAAGGCCACAAAGCTAACAGTGGTGGAGCAAACCAGAGCCTGGGTGTGCCTGACCCCAAAGTGTCAGGACTTTCTGCTCCCTTCATCAAGGGGCAGGACTGGCCCAGCTAAAACAAACACGCTGGCAACTGGAGACTGCCTTAGTTAATTGATGGTTATTATTATTATTATTTTCTTTTCTTTTTTTTTGCGGTACACGGGCCTCTGTTGTGGCCTCTCCCGTTGCGGAGCACAGGCTCCGGACACGCAGGCTCAGCGGCCATGGCTCACGGGCCCAGCCGCTCCGCGGCATGTGGGATCTTCCCGGACCGGGGCACGAACCCGTGTCCCCTGCATTGGCAGGCGGACTCTCAACCGCTGAGCCACCAGAGAAGCTCTATTATTTTTTAATTTATTTTTAAATTAAAAAAATAAATTTATTTTTAGCTGCGTTGGGTCTTCGTTGCTGCGCACGGGCTTTCTCTAGTTGTGGCGAGAGGGGGCTACTCTTTGTTGTGGTGCGCAGCATTCTCATTGCAGTGGCCTCTCTCGTTGCGGAGCACGGGCTCTAGGTGCGCAGGCTTCAGCAGTTGTGGCACGTGGGCTCAGTAGTTGTGGCTCACGGGCTCTAGAGCACAGGCTCAGTAGTTGTGGCACACGGGCTTAGTTGCTCCGCGGCATGTGGGATCTTCCTGAACGAGGGCTTGAACCCACGTCCCCTGCATTGGCAGGCAAATTCTTAACCACTGTGCCACCAGGGAAGCCCTAATTGATGGTTATTACGCAGAGCTCACTGGATTCAGAAAGGCTTGCTGACCAGGCAGGCGAAGCTCAGAGATTCTTCCTCTGAACAAAATTCCCGACTCTATCCTCAGCCCTCCCTGGGCTTAAAGGCAAGGCTGGGCTTTTCCAAAGCTCAGCACTGGAGCTCTGTACCTGGAAGTCTCCTCTGAGAAGACTTGGGCCATCGCGTTGCCCCACAAGCTCACATTTGCAGCAATTCCAGGCTGTCTGGTCAGATAGGCCTCTGTCCTGCTGCTTCCTGCCTGTGTGGCCTTGGCTTGGGCAAAGTACTTCAGTTCTGAATCCCAATATCTTCATCTGTGAAACAGGGATAATCCTCCCCTCGGAGCAGAGCTGTGAGGATTAAATGAGACTTGTACATAAAGCCCCCAGCAGCAGCTGCCCTTCTCCAGCCCTAGGCCCCGGCAATTTTCCCTGACTTCTCAGGCCCTGCCGAGGGGAGCACTTTCCTGCTAACACCAAAGGGCAGGACACGAAGGGGCAAGGAACAAAGTTTAAAACAACAAAAGTGCCCCAGATCCTGCCACAGGGTGGATGCACAGGGAGGGGGTGCGTGGCCCTCTTATACCAGGGCCCTGCACAAGTCCACAGGCTCCACCCTCACAACCCACAACCAGGCACTGCCCTCACCATGTCAGTCCAGGTGTTGAGAGATACAGACACTGACCCAGGGCACACGGCACGTGAGAGGCTCAGCTCCAGCGGCCCCTCTGCCCTGTCTGCTCCAAGTCCTCCTCCCAGGGCTGCGCACCACCTGCTTGCTGGCTTCAGGGCCCTCTACTGCCCCTCCCAAAGGCCCCACACAGCCATCATCGAGCCAAGCTGCTAGAGCACCTGCCCTTGCCTCTGGGTTTCTGGGGCCCCCAGAATGGAGACCCCTAAGACCTTCCCCCCATGTCCCCACCAAATCTCAAGAGCAGCTCAAGGGCACTGACACAGGGCATCAGGGGAAGCAGAGGTGGGGGTGTGTAGGAGGAGAGAGATCTAATAAGTCCTGCTTTCCCAGGACCTCCCCCTGCTGGTTCTTTGCTATTTTGCCCTCAAACTTCAGCCTGGCTGTGTCCTGCCCAGGCCACCTACCATGTCCCTAACTTACGCAGGTTGGCCTGGGGCCTCCTCCTCCACCCCACCGCCTCCCTTCATCAGCACACACTGCGATGCATCGATTCATCCTGGCCCCTTGCTCGTCCTGGCACCCCCAGTGCCTGGCATGGTCTAGTAAAGAAATGCTGCCTGAATGTAAGGAGGGACAGGTGAGCCAGCAAAGAGGCCATGCCCGCGTGAGCTTCTCTGACTTTTAGAGTGCTGGGGCCGTGCCTGGTGGCCCTCACTGCTTTGTGGAGGTCAGAAGGAAGGGTCGTTGTGAAAACCCCCTGGACGCTTGTAAAACTCTCTGTGGCACTCGAGGCTGATTACTACTTCTGCCATCATCCTCATAAAATGGAGTGTAAGGGGCGGGGGCAGAGACAGGTGAAGGGAGATTCTGGGACTTTCTGTAAGATCTTTAATAATTCTGATAAAGAAAAGTAAATTCAATCTGTACTGAAGTATCAGTTTATATTTAGTAAATAGCAGAAGTATATAAAAGAACCACTGCTTGTGAGCATATGGTAAAACTGTTACCCAGTTAGTGACTGCAAAAACTGGTTGCACTGGGCTTCCCTGGTGGCGCAGTGGTTGAGAGTCCGCCTGCCGATGCAGGGGACACGGGTTCGTGCCCCGATCTGGGAAGATCCTGCATGCCGCGGAGCGGCTGGTCCTGTGAGCCATGGCCGCTGGGCCTGCACGTCCGGAGCCTGTGCTTCACAACCAGAGAGGCCACAACAGTGAGAGGTCCGCGTACCGCAAAAAAAAAAAAAAAAAAAAAGAAGAATGATACATCACCTTGAAGATCACTGCCCAGCTACTGAGGACTGTGGTCTCCCTCAGGGCAGGGGCAGGGGCCCCTCAGAACCCAGAAGAGGTCTGGCAGGGAGCAGTTGCCAGAAATGTTCCTGAATTAATGATTCTATAGCAATATGAGAAGTATCCACAGATGCAACGTTAAATGAACAAAAGAGGGCACAAACTTGCATCTGTGCCATGGTCTCAACTGTACATAAATTACCTACACCCTTGAATGAGAGCTGGAAGGAAACAGGGAGACGTTTTACTCAGGAATTGAGGCACTGAAGGATTAATTTATCATTTTTGGGTTCTTGTTACTGTTGGTACAATAGAGTTTATATAAGATAAAGAAACCATACTTTTTTTTTTCTAGGTTAAGTGTGTTGTCCAGAATCCCGAGGTCCTTGTTCCCTGGACCTGGGAGCCTGGACTCTGCTGAGATGGGCCTGAGGCTGCCCAGGCTGATGCTGAATCGCCTGGAAATGCTCTGTGTGGTGTAGCCATGCCGAGAGTAAAGCCAGAGGGGACTCAGGGTCCTTCCACCCTCAGCTGGGACACAGGCATGAAAATCCTGGGGGCTCATGGCAGGGACAGAAGGAAGCAGGGGGACGCAGGTACAGGGACGGGCACACCTAAGCAGAGTCCTACAGGATGAACAGAATAACAGATGGCACCCAGATGTAAGGAGGGGAAAGAGGCTCCCAGCAGAGGTGCTGGAGGGGACTGGAAATGGCCTGGACCGGCTGGGGGAAGGAGAAGGCTCATGCAGTTCCACAAGGTAACCCAAGTGAACAAGGATGGACGCGGGAGGAAATGGAGCTGTCCCTTGGGTACCTCAGACTGTTCATTCATTCACCCATTCAGCAAACGTTAAGAGCGTGCCAGCTCTGTGACAGGCTCTGCACTAGGGCCTTGCAAATTCTCCTAATTCCATCCTCTCAACTACCCATGAGGAGGGAAGATTATGCCCTTTTGTAAATGGTGGCTGAGAAAAGTGAAGTGAAGAACCATCCTGGAACCCAGTGTCGACCCAAAGTCCACCCCTGAAGCTGTTCCCTAAGAACCAGGCTCTGCTCTGGAATCCCAGGTGGGCCAGCATTTGGCCAGATGAGGACTATCCCTGGAGGGTCCACGCTAGGGGCTGGGGCTGCTGGGGCAGCTCTGCCTGGAGTAAGGGGAGCTGGAAGGACACAGAGAGCAGGTTTGGTGTGGGCCCGTCACAGGCTCTCCTTCCCCCACCTTCAGCCTCAGAGTTCTCACCTGTAAAATGACTAGACAACCTCTTCTGAAGGGAAGGGGATCTGGCACCAGATAACCTCAACCCATCTTCTCTCCTAAAGTGCGGCCCTCCTGAGACCGGTGGTAGGCGGAGGTACTGCCATATCTCCCCTAGACACAGCTCCCAGAGGCTGCGCAGGCAGACCAAGCTAGGCCCCTCTGCTGCTCTCCACGCAGGGCTGAGTGACTCATCCCTACTGTGCCTCCACCCCCTTCCCCTCCCCCTACCTAGTCTCCAGCAGCCTCCCTGGACCCCCACCCCCACCCCCACCTCCCCACCCCCAGGCCTCTGCGGCTGAGGAACATCCTGCTCTGATCTCTTGGAAGCTGGCCTCCTGGTCTGGAGCTCCCACCACTCTGCTCCAGCCCTGGCTGAGGTGGGGGAGCCAGACAGAGGAGGGAGACCTGAGAAAGAGCAGAGAGTGGGTGGGCCTGCAAGAAAAGAAAGGGGGTTGGGGAAATCAATGAGACAAGACAGGGGCCAGGGCTGACACACAGGCAAGCAGACAAACACAAACTGGATAAACACTTCCCTGGACTTCAGGCGCTGCCAGTGGCCTCATGCCCCCAAAGCTCTCTAGCAAGCTCCAGACTGCATTTTCAACAGCCTCCTGGGCGTCAGCCCCTGGACAGCCCATAGGCTCACCCTCACCATATCCACTACTGTTGGATTATCCAACCCCAATGCCCACTCCCCTCTGCTCCCCGCCTGTGCCTGGAACCTGGGATTCTGCTTGGCCATGACCTTCCCAACAGCTCCTCTTCGCCAGACCCAGGCAGGCCTCAACATCCTTGCTTGGACCGGTGCAGCCACAGCCTCATCACTGGTCTCCTGGCTCCCAGGCTGATCTGCCACCTGGGGCCAGGGAGCTTTCTAAAACCCAGTGCTGGGAATTCCCTGGCGGTCCAGTGGTTAGGACTCTGAGCTTTCACTCCTGCCAGCCCGGGTTCGATCCCTGGTCAAGGAAATAAGATCCCACAAATAAAATACAATAAAATACAATAAAAAAATTAAAAAATAAAACCCAGTGATGATGGTACTGCCCAGCTTGAAAGCCTCTGCTGCCTCTCTCTGCCTTCAAGATCAAATCCTAACCAAAACGTCCTCCCCACTCTGGCTCTGCCTCCTCTCCTTCCTCACCCTTAGTCCGCACCCACCAAGACCTTCTCAGCCTGCCACCTGACTCCTGATGGGCCCCACAGGTCCCACCCAGACGCCACTGCCCCCCACCACGTTGTCAGCCACGTCTCCCTCGACCTGAGTCCTCACGAAGGGCTGTCACCATCTCCATCAGTCTCCCCACTAGGCCTTAAGAGCAGGGCCCAGGTCTGGTCCAACTCCAGGTCCCCAACACCAGCACAGTGGCTGGCAGAGTGGGTGGGAGACATGAGAAGAGGTTTGTTGAACGAATAAATAACCAGGACAGATTAACAAAAAGGAGGAAACGGAACAAGTAGAGACATAAAGGCAGAGGCAGTAACCATTAAAGACAGGGATAGAAAACACACCCCAAGGGGAGACTCTGAGACCCAGAGACATGCCCAGAGGCAAAGACAGGAGGCTGCAGGGAAGCAGGGAGGGGAAAACCGAGGCAGAGCCAGAGCTGAGCTGGGGGGCGGAAGCCACTGGGAGACAGCTGAGGAGACATAATTGGATCAGAGACAACTCTGCTGCAGTGAGGGGGTGTGACTCACACACACAAAGTAATGCCAGACACAGAAACACACACAGAGTCTCACATTCAGAGCACATACACCCAACCTTAGGCACGTGTACACACACACACACACAAACACATTCAATATAGATTTAATGACCTTTGTCAGGTGCCCTGCCCCTGAGGGGCTCACAATCTACCCAACTAAGGACCAGATCACACACACAGGCACATACAATCCAGCTCCACACACAGAAGGCCAGACAACTCCCATCACATCATCCTGCCCTCATAACACACGACAACCATCTGGTATCTTATTTAGTTATTTGCTTCTATTTTGCTTGTCTCCCCCTCAGGATGTAAACTCATGACAACAGGGTCTGATGTGTCTGGTTTGCCACTAAATTCCTGGATATACTTGGTATACAGTATGTGAACAATAAATATGTGTTGAATGAATGAATGTTGGAGACACACAAGGGAACTCCATCCCCTCTGGCTGTCAGGCCTCTGCCTTAAGACTCATCACTTCCCTGGTCTAGTACAAGGTCCCAGGCAATCCAGAAGGGTCCAAAAACAGGGAGGAGGCATCAAGGAGATGGTAGCGGGATTTCTCAGGAAACGAAGGTTAGATGCAGGTTGTGACAGGGAACTCGAAGGATGAGATTAAATGGCCCAGGCAATGCAGAGGAGACCAAAGGCAGTATTTAGCTGTACTTCCCATTGGGTGGCGGAGGGGAAGGGGAGGGAGGTAAACTTGTAGGCATTGTTCAACTGCCCCAAGCCATAAAAATTCTAGAGAGAGGTCAGAGGTAGCAAGTAGCTGCCTTCAGGGAGCCAGGCTGAGAGGCAGGGAGGCAATTATTATGCTAAAACCCCAGAGAACAGCTCCAGCTGCCCAGTGCCACCTGCCCAGCCTCTCTTTAATGACAGGTGAGAGGAGTCTGTATTTGGTGTGGGACCCATCACTAAGTTCTGCGCCTGACACTTTCTTCCACTCCCTGTGTTGCTACAGCTCCAGGGGTCCCAGAGCATCGAGGCCTGACCAAGCGTGCCTAAAGTGAGGCACAGGGAGGGACAGAGACACCTCGAGCCCAGTGCATGGTCTGAGTACCTTTCCTCTCACCTGTTGCTGGGGTGGGGAGGGTGGATGCTCACCTGCCCAGATCAGGGGTAAAGGTAAGGGGGCAGGGTGGGAATAGAGTTTTAATTCCCATCTATCTCGGTGGCCGCTGGCCCCTCATGAACAGACTGGAGCGGCCGAGCTCAGGTCCCAGAACCCTAAAGAGCACCAGGCCTCTGGGGTCATGGCACCCGCAGCCCTGGCTCCAGGTGGCCCAGCCAGGCATGGAGACACAGGGGAAGAAAGAAAACCCATCTGTCTCCAGGACTGCCTCCTTTCTCTCATCTCTTGAAACTTTAAAGACTCTCGGCTGGAAACTGAGCTGGGGCTCGTTAAAGTTTAAAAGCCAGAGCCTGGGGACCTGGTCATGGAGGAACAGAGCCAGCCTGGGGGCTGAGGGCTCTTCTAGCCCCAGCGTGGATGGACACTGACTGAAGCCACCCACCCCACCAGTCCCTTGCCCCCAGGGGGTTGCACGTCCATACTATCTTACATCCCAGCCTGCACAAGAGTTATGCTGTAACCACCATGTCCCATCCTTTATCCCTCCTAAATCTTTCTGGATGCAATCCCTTGCTCCATTCCCCACAGTCCCTGCTTTAGTGCAGGCCTTGGCATGTCTGTCCAGACAAATACAGCAGCATCTTCCTCCTACCACCCACCTTGTCTAAAACCCTCCTTGGTACCCTAGAACCTCCAGGACCCAAATCCTAGAGCCTTGGTCTAGCTGTCTAATCACCTCCTGCCCCCTGAGTTCCAAGCCCCACAATGAACCACCTGCAGCTCTCCTAATGCACTGCCCTGTTTCCTGCCTCTGGGTCTTTACACAGCTGTTCCTCTGTATGAAATGCTCCCAATGCTGTCAAACTTGTACTCCTCATTCTCTACCCAATTCCAAACAGATCACCTGAGAATTCCTCCTCTGTGAAGCCTTCTCTGGCCCCCAAGGCTGGTTCAGAGGCCTGCTCTGGGTCTCTGCAGCTCCTGTGATAAGTGTCTGTCCCAGCATCCAACTGGGAGTTCCTTGAGGGCAGGGTTCGTTTGATTTCCTTCTTTGTCCCCAACTGGAATGAAGTGCCCAAAGACAGGCAGGGCAGCACTACTATTCACATGTGACAGATGAGGAAGCTAAAGCCTAGGCAGGGGCAGCAATCTGCCCAAGGCCACATGGCCAGGACTCTGGACCCTGTGCTCTCCCCCTCAGACCAACCCAGGCATCTCCACAAAGACTTCCCTGAAGCCTCCAGCCACCTCTGACCTTTCCTCTCTCTGATTTCCTGCACCTGAAGGTCCAGACCCTGACTCGCTGGGGTCATGCTCTCTGGGGGCCTGTCTGTCCCCTGAGGACAGCTCTGGACTACTTCCTCCAGCTGCCCTCACACCAAGTCAGAGCTAGAGCCATCCAGGATAGGGGTCTCAGGGCCTCAGCCTGGATTCAGGAGCCCCATCTAGGGACCTCTCAGATGGCACAGACTGTCATGGCCTTAGCTCTCCATCCTTACTCTGTGTTCAGCAGTGCAGAAGCCTTTACCATGGCCTAAGGCCAGGACAGCCTCTACAAACCACCTGCCCAGCAACTTCCTGTAGAGAAGGAAGTTCTTCCTGTAGAGGAGGGAAACTGAGCCCCAGAGGTGGCAGAGGCCCAGCCTGAACCTGAACTCACTGAATCCAAACCCCTAAAACTCAATTAACTCCTGCCTCTGCCACCACAGATAAGAAGACTGACTTGTAAAGGTGAAGTAACCCCCCAAGGTCACACAGTAAGGACTGGGCTCTTGCTCAGCTGGGACCACTCCAGGGTGCCCTCCCACAACGGCACAGTACAGGGAGACCGAAGGCAGAAGACAGGGGTAGGTTCTGAGCCACAGGGTCCAGGAGACGGAAGGGCCCAATGGTGCTAATAAGCAGGCCCAAGGGAGTGAAGAGATCTCGGCCTTGGAGTCTCAAGGACCTGGGCTCTGATCCTGCCTCGGCTACCTTCTACCTGTTTGACTGCACAAGTGAATTCTTGCCCTGAACCTCAGCTTTCACATCTGTTCAATGGAGTTCATAAGACTCACAACTACCACAGGACAGTTGTGAAGACTCAGTGGGACAACATGAAGAAAACACCTGGCCCTGCGGCTGTCCCCACCTTCCCCATGACCCTTTTGAGTCCCATGGACCATTAAGAGTGAGAAGGGTCCTTGGAGATCCCTGAGATGATCCCAAATTTTACAGGGGGAGAGAATGAGGTGCTGAGAGGGGACAGGCCAGAGCACTGGCTTAAGAGCTTGGAACCCAGGGGGCCTGTGGTGTGGAAGCAGGTGGCCAGTGAGACAGGTCAGGGAGGGGTCACTGAAGCTTTCTCCAAAGGGGAAGAGGAAGAGTCATAGGACAGGAAGTCAGAGGAGATAGGTCCCCACCACCCAGCTTTCTGTGGCAAGAGGAACCTCAGGTTCTGAGCTGCACTCCCCCAGGAGACCTCGCACCCCTGCTTCAACCATCAAGCCCCTCAAGGCCCCTACCCACCGGGCCCACTCCTGCCTCTGTCGTCTGCCTATGGACACCTGCCTCATGCAGTGGGCAGGGGGTCACCTGGAATTGTCAGTCTTCTCTCCACCAAGGTCTGGACACCTCTGAGGACAGGGGCCAGGTCTCCTCTGCCTCTCAGGTGGCTAGGTACACAGCAGCATCAGAGAGCCCGAGCACATGAGCATCCAGGGCAGGGCTGGGCAGGCCGTGTCATCTCCTGCTTTCTGTCCCCTGTGCCTCATCCCTCTCCATGGGCCCCAGCCCAGGCGTTGAGTTTAGAGGCCCTTGGAGCCAGGAGAGCCCCATGGCACAGATGGAGACATAACCCAGAGAGGGCAGGGATGTGCCCACAGTCACAAACACAGCAAAAGAATACCATAGCCAGGACTAGACCTCAGCCTCTTCCCCAGCTGGCCCTGCTTGAATAAGTGACAGACACCCCGGTTTCCCTTTTCTCTACTGCTACAGGAGCTGTGGGGAAGCCTGGCCTGGGCACTGAGAGACCTGTATTCAGGTTCCAAGCTTCCCTCTGCCTTGGACCCAGGATCCATGTGCAGCGTCTGCCTTTGGGATGAAGCCTGACCTCTCAGGAGGTGGTATCTGCCTCCTCTCCAGTGCCCGGAGCACAGTGCAGGCTTGGGATCAGACCAGGCTGGAGGCCAGGAGGGAGGGAAAGGGAAGAGGTGGCCTCCAGCAGCCCTGTCCCTTTGTCCTGGCTCCAAATGCTGGGCCAGAGCCACAGTGTCTTCCAGAAACCTCTGGACGCAGGGGCAGGGAGAAGATAAGCCTGGGGGAAAGGGAGTGAGGTGGAGGAAATCAATCAGGTAGGCAGATAGGTGGACCCGCTCCCCCAACCTGGGATCATGCACACAGGGCATGTACAGGAGCTTTTCCAGCTCAGAGGGCAGGCCCAGAACAGGCTGTGGGGAGGGGGGAGCTCAACAAATACCTGTGGTTGAGTCGCAGCCTCCCAGAGTGACCCAGGGGACCCTGGCTTCAGACCTGCTGTGTGACCTTGACAAGCCACTCCCCTTTCTGGGCCTCAGCTTTCTCATTTATCAAACAAGAATGGGATGATGAGAACACCACGTCCTTCAAAGAGTTATTGATGGGGTCAAATGCCAGAATGTTGACTAAGATGTGAGCCCAAGCTGAGAGAGGCAGGGGCTCTGGAGCCAGGCTGGCCTGGGTTCCACTCCTGCCTCAGCTGACATGACCTTAGGCAAGTGACATCACCTCTCTCAGCCTCAGTTTCTTTGTTTGTAGCATGGAGACAAGCCTGCTACTGCCCAGGACTGGCCGGAGGGTAAATTAGACCATGGAGAGAAACGCTTGGCTCAGAGCAGGGGCTCTTACCAGAAATGGATTCCTGGAATCGTGGGGATGGGGAGCTCAGAGACCTCTGCCTGTCCCCCACAGCTCCATCTGGCTGTGCTGAGGGGATCAGAGATCTCAGGATGCCCGTAACCAAGGCCCCAGCCTCCTCCTTAGGCCCCAGCTCTGCTCACCTCCTGGCCCCAGTCCCCCCTCCACTGTGGGGAGCACAGCAGAGAGAACTAGGCAGGGAGGCTAAAGGTCTGGGTGCCAAGTCTGGCTCTGCTGGGACTTGGCTGTGTGAGTCTGGGCTGGCCCCCGTTCCTCTCCGGACCTCGGTGTCCATACTTGCACCCCAGTGAGGGGTGAGTATGAAACTGGGGTTGTAAAGGCACCTCCAACCTCTGCTGAGTCTGAGAGGGAAGGAAGGTCAGGTGTATGCCCTGACCACAAGCCCACAATACCCCTGTTTTTCCAAGCCCCCTCCACTCCCAAGGAAGAACACCTGACAAATCTGATCTGGCCACAAGGGGTCCATTGTGGCACTCTGGTCCCCAGAACTGCCAACTCCAGTCCTGGACTAGGCTGGGTTTATTCATTAACCAAGCCAGGTGGAGGAGGCAGCTCCGCCCTGTTGACACAGAGGGTGGGAGTACTGGTCTCAGTTCAGACTTTCCCCTTCTCTTCCCTCTGGAGAGCCAGCTCGGTGGGGAACTTACACTTCCCCACCCCACTGCACAGCCCAGCCTTTGAGCCTTTCCTAGGTCACAGTCAGGAAAACAACCTTGTTCTCACAACTTTGCTCACCTTTTATTCAGTTTGTTTCTTTGTTCCTTCCTTCCTTCCACCCTTCATTCAACCAACATCCCTGCTCTGTCTGTGTTGGAGGTTGAGGACGCAAAGAAGGATAGGACCTGTCCCTGTCTTCAGAGAGCACTAAGCTGGAACATACCAGCTGCCCTGCCCTTCCCTGCTCCTCAGGCTCAGACACAGGTCAGGCCTCCGGGAAGGCCCCAGCCCAGGGTCCTCAGGCCTGGGTAGAGAGTCCCAGGAGGGGAGACACACATGGAAACCCAGAGAGAAAGAGACAGTCAGATAGCCAGGGTGCAGACAGAGAATTATAGAAGGGAGAAGGGAAGACAGAATGGGTGAGCCAGAAGACCACACGGGGACAGGTGGACAAAGGTCTAAATGACTAAGACAAAGTGAGGCAGAAAGGCACAGGGTCAGAGTGGGAAGGTCAGACATCTCTGGCCCTGGTATGAGGCCATGATGCCAGAGCTAAATCCAAATCCAAGAGCAGGTCCCAGGCAAGAGGGGCTGAAGTAGGGGAAAGGCAGGAGTGCCCTCTGAGTTCAGTGTCCTGCTTCCACCTCTGCCCCCCTCCACCACAGGAATACACTCCTCCACATGTTCGAGAAGGACAGCAGGAAGGGTGAGGCAAGAGAAAGGGAAGGGTACAGTTTACTGCCAGCACCCCACTGAAGGGAGACCTGCCCCCTTGCAAAGTGGCACTCACAGCAATGCCAGATGTGTTATGTTGGAGGAAGCTACCGAGGCCTCTAATCAGAGCCTTCACCAGCCTATTCCCCATCTAGTTCCCCAGGGTAGGTGGGCTCACGGGGTCCCAAACCCCAAGCCGGCCCTATCTAAGCAAAGAGAAGAAAATCAGGGGGTTGTGAGGAATGGGGTTGATGGCTGTGAGGGAGGCTGAATGTGCCTACATCTTCCTTGCATCTGCTGGTCCTCTCCTCCCCCAGCCCACCCCCAGTCTGGCCCTGTGTAAGGCAGAGACATTTAAGCCCTGCTTTCAGGATCTGCCAGCCAGAATCCTGAGTCCCTGCAGGAGAGACTCAGGGAACAGCCAGGAGGGAAGGGGGAAGACCAGAGCATCAGACAGGAAGGAATCAGATCCCTGGCACCCAAGGGTGCAGAGAGTGAGGAAAGAGACCCAGCTCAGGCTGAGAGAACCAAGAACTCAGGAGAGAAGGGCTCAGTCTCCCTCCTCAGATGACTCAAGTCAGGACGTGGTGAAGGCTTCCATGGGCAGAGGGCTCCCTGAGGGAGACCATTCTCCTAGGTAGGCCTGACAGCAGCCCACCTCCCCGGATCAGGCAGGGGTGTGCAGAAGCCTGGGTTCTGGCTGAGTGAGCCAGAGGGAGTCACACCCCCTCTCCAGGCCTCAGTTGGCCCACCTGTGAGATGGGGGCTTGCCCAGCAAACTGTGCCTCCTCCTGGTTTCTCACAGGAGAGTCTGAGGTGTGCAACCGGGTGTCTGTAACCCTGCGGGAGGACCAGGAGACTCCCTGGTCAGAGGAAGTAAGGGTGCAGTGCAGACTACACTTGCTGCAGGGCAACCCTACCTTGATCTTGTGCAGGGTACGATCCATCTCCACAGCCTGCACCCACACAGACACGCCGGCCTTGCTGTAGGTCAAGTTCCAGCCCGCCTCGGCCTCACACTCTGACCGGAAGCTGCGGAAGTCCTGGTCGTCGGGCACCTGGACGCTGTCGCGGCCCAGGACTGGCCGAGGCCCCTGGGGCTCAGTTGAGGCAGCTGACTTCTCCATGGGGGAGGCCCAGAGCCCTGGTCCTAGTCCGGCTCTCCTGGGTCCTCCGCGGAAGCTCCAACAACGTCGACGCGGCTGCAGATGCTGACGCCACCTTCCAGGGACCTGAAAGACCGGTTTGGGAACCGGAGTCAGTGCGCTGGGGGCGCGGGTGCGGCTGTCCGGGGTCCTGGCGGGTAGAGAGAGACAGGCAGGAGCTGGCCAGCGCGCACCGCCGGTACAGAGCAGTACGCCCCCCGACCCCTTCGCTAGGCGCGACCCAGACCTCCGGTTTGGGGGCCGGAGTGGGGTCTGCGTATCGGGTGCGGGGGGGGGCCCGTCGGGACCCGGGGGGAGCCGCGACCCGAGGTGACGGACGGCCCGGCGGGGTCCGCGCAGCGCTGGCCGGACTGGCTCAACTAACTCGGCAGCGGCGCCGGCGCGGGGCCCGTGGTGGGGGTGGGGTGCTTGCGGGGCCGGCCCGCTCACCTGTGCCAGCTGCTCCGCCGGGGCCCGCCGGGGCCGGAGGTGCGAACGCCTCTGCCGCCGCTGCCGCCGCTGCCGCCGCCGCCGCGCTGCCCGGGCGACCGGGGCCGCGCGGGGGCTCTGGGGGGAGGAGCAGTGGGTCCCGCCGCCGGCCCCGCCCCACGCGCCCCCCCCCCCCGCCCCGCGCGCCCCCGCTCCCTCCCTCCCTCTCCCCGGGCTAGGCTGGGGGTTCCGGGGGCTCCGCTCGCCGGCGCTCGGTATTTTCCTGGCTGCGGAGGTGCAGCAGATGGGTCTCGGAGCCCCGCCCCGCCCCGCCGGGTCCTAGCGCCCGCCCTACCCGCCTCCGAAGGGGACCTGGCCCTACCAGTCCTCAGGCAGGGGTCGGGGAGAGGCCCAGATAGAGTGGGCTCTGAGAAGAAGGGCGAGGAGGTGCTCGAAGAGGGATTCTGGAAGTTACCTGCGAACCCCTTCTCTTCAACACCCTCCCATACTCACAGGTACACACCTCTGCAACAACCTAATTAGACACAAGGAACCACCCAGAGACCCAAAGATGGGCACACTCCCCCTACCACAGTCAAGAGCCCATAGCTTGCAGCCCCCAACAACCACTAGCCACTCCCATCTCACTCCCGGCTGGGAGCTTTAACCAGGCTCTCCTCCAGCCCGACTCTGGCCCTTGTCCACCACCACCCCTCCTGAGCACCCACGCATGTATTCACACACCTCGCATGGATTAGACTAGGCTCTCAAGAGCATCTGGCCCCAGAGCTCTGGGGCTACCCTGTCCCTCCCCAGGCGGAGCTGTCCAGAGCTCCACAGCCACAGGGTAGGTAGGTCCACCAGTACTCCAGCCACCCCTTTCAGCCAGGGAGGCTGCTACCTGCCCCCCTGGGTCCTAGTGCCAGCTCTGCCTCCAGCTGCCCCGTGTGAACTGAGGCCAATAGTTCAATTTCTCTGAGGTGAGGCCAGTATGAGTGGGGCAATGGGCCCAAGGCTAGCATTCACTGACCCTAGTGACTTGCCCTTGACTGCAGAGGGCTAAGGAGAGCTAGGGCCCGTGGTGAGCTCCCCTGGATGGGCAGCTAATAGGGCACAAGTGCCCATCACTTGTCCACTGCCACACGGAGAGTACATGGCCATCCTTCCCAGAACCCAGATCTCAGCCTCCTCCCACCCCAGGGTTCCTTCCTCTGCTCTGGCTGTCCCCATCATCTTTCTGAGCCTTAGCTTCCCATCTGTAGAATGCGAGCATCAGAATGTATAACCTCCTAGCCTCACCATCCTAGAGCTCTGGGATGGAACAGCTTTTCTTAAAGGTGCTGGAGAAAGATAAGGAGTTGTCACGGTGGGTTCACAAATAGAGGTGTTTCTTCCTGAAGTGCTTAGGGCTCTGAGATGTGTGTGAATCAGGCCCAATTTTAAAAGTGGAGGGGGTGAGCAGGGAGCCCTGATGGCAAGTGACCCCAAGGTCCATTCTGCAAAGTAAATCTTGTAAAATGAGTTGCAGGTCCCCATGAGGCTTGTGTGATGACCTTAGATCTCCAGTGTGAGGGGCATAGTCAGATAATCACCCTCACCCCTTCTAACCCACATTCTTTAAGTGTGTAGAAATGGGTGGCAGGGGGGCTGGATCTGGGTTCAGGAGGCCAGCGCTCTGGCTCTCTGTTATGCATGTCTTCTGCCTCCACCCCAACCCTAGGCAGTTCACTGCCCCTCCCCTGGCTTCAGTGGTTTTATCTGACAGCCTCATACCCAGGCTAATGGGAGATTCAAAGAGGGGTACACAGAGCCTGCTTTGTGAACTGTAGCCTCTGGGATCTGCCACGAGGAAAAGAGAGAGGAGCACTGGCCTGGCGGCTCCTGCCTTCTTAGGGCCCCAATGACACACATCTCAGCTGACAGCAGGCACCAGGGCAGTACCCCTCTCATGCCTATCACCCAGTCTAGGGTAGAAGAGATAAGGCTGGGGTGACAGCAGGAGATAGCAGTGAGGACAGACAGGACTTCTCCACCCTCCAGAGCACTGCCAGCCTGAGACACACAAACTCAGGGAGGTACACATGGCAGAAATCAAACCAACACTCAAATCCAAATATAGATTAACCAAGAATGAATCTTTTGGGTCTTGGGGCAGTAAAAGTGGGTGACCTGGTACCTCTGGGCTCAGATGGCTATGCCCTGGGCTCAACCCTGCCTGGAAGTTTAGGCCAGGCTAGCTGGGGCATCACTCCTCATCGTATTCATCATTAATTTGCCCTTGCAGGCCCCCCCAAACCCCAGGAATTTAGGTATCTCTAGCTCAAGGGTTCATGACAGCCTCCCAAACATGCCTGGATCAAAGCAGATTCATATCCTGTCTCAAACACCCCTGGGCAGCAGAGAGAAGGCTAGGAGGGCTGGGATGGGTGACCTGGGGGAGGAGTCTGGAGAGGAGTCCTAGGACTTGGCCATCCCTGCTTCCCACAGCCTGGAAGTGCAAAGGGCCTGTGGAACTGGGTTCAAATCCTGTCTATACCATTTCCTAAATGTGTGACCAAGAGCAGGTGACATGTCCTCTCTGAGCCTCAGTTTCTTCATCTAGAATAATAATACCTACTCTCTGAGAATTATTGCAAGGAAAAGAGTTGTACATGTATCAGTTTCACCTCCAAGTAACTAAAAATATAACCGGAGGGAGAAGGGTAGGGAGGAATAAATGCACTGTACAAAAATGGCATATTTCCAACAAAAAAGTGTTAAGGTAACATCTTGATAGGATGGTTGTTAAGATTCTCAGGAAAGAGTAAACAGTGGAAAAGCTTGGCAAAGCATGACCCTGCTCTTCCCGCTGCAGCCCCTGCACCAACCACAGGGCCCCTTGACGGAAAGTGGATTGGGTGAGGTGCCTCTCTGGGCCCCAGCCCCAGAATGGGACAACACCAATCAGGAGTCAGAGTGGGAGTGGAAGGCAGGAGCGTGTAAGAGAAAGAGAAGGTGCTTAGCAAACTGAGAGGGATCATGAGAATGTGAGGAATCATTACCCACGGTGCTGAGCAAGTGCTGGTCTTACACATGCCCCTCACAGAGAGAGCAGCTGAGGTGTGGGAGGCATGGGGACGCCCCTGAATCAAAGTAAGACAGAACCCATCTAGGGACCTCCAGTACCACAGGACTCTTGGAATGGGGGTTGGCGGTCGTTTGGAGATATCCACACCAGTCCTTGCTCACTGCCCCCTGACAGCTGTTGCAATAGGGTCAGGGCACCTGCCTGGAGCCACCCATGACCTGGTCCCTCACATTCCCCTCAACTCCCCTCGCTGAGTCCCCGTCAGGACTAAAGACCCTGAGACTGATATCATATGGCCACAGCCCCTAACTGTACAGATGGAGAAACAAAGGCTCCACCAGCAGGGACAAAGCAGAGGTAAGATCCTAGGTCTCCCAGCTCCTAACCCAAGGCTCTGTCCCTGTTCCCCATTATACACCACTACTTTCACTACCCCAGGGGTGACCTTGGGGTAGTCACCACCCTCTCTCTGCTTCAGGATTCATCCTCTGCCCAAGGGCCCCACCCTGTCCAGTGTCCTGGACAATGAGGGGCTACCAGGTCTTGACTTGCTCTGGGATGCTCCCTCCAACTCATCATCTAGTCAGACGGATGGCTGCCTGGATCTCCCCCTGGGAGATGAGGAGAAGGCCCCCCTGACGCCTTCTCCCCCAACTCCCTCTCCTCAGGGGTAACTGGCCCTGCCAGTTTAGTTGGAGAAAATTCCCAGGTTGCCTAGGGTAACGAGGCAGTATCCTGGGGGCACCGTTCTAGAAGACTGGGCAATGACCTGTGTGATGTCACCAGGAAGGAGCAGAGTAGAGAGGTAATTCCTGAGGCCCCTCTGGAAGGGCCCAGGGCAGAGCACCCTGAGGCCCCCAGGGCTGGCTCGGCCTTGAGACGCACATGTCCTTTACAGTTTGATGCAGGTGGCAATAGGCTCGGCACCCCAGTCCCAACTGGACCTGGATCTAAGTGTTTGCCCAGGGTGGGTCTCCTACCCCTGCTGGGCCTCCCTGAGCAAAGAGCCCAAGCACTGCCCTGAGGGAGCTGCTAGAGCCTGAGGGAGTCACAGAGAGGCCCACAATCACAGTTACCCACATCCCCTCTCCTCCTGGTGACACTGTCACAGCCATGTGCCATCACACTGATGTCCTGTCACAGACCCACACAGCCACATACAACCTCAGTCTCATGCGTGGGAGCCCAACATGGGTACACTGGCTCGGGTGCACCAGGTCACCCAAGTAGAGTTGCCAGATAAAACCCAGGACACCTCGTGAAATTTGATTTTCAGATAAGGAAGATCATTTTTAGTATGAGCATGTAGCAAATATTTGCTAAATCTGGCAACCTTATACCTGAGGCCCTGTGCCACACCCACATCACAAAGCCTCAGAGAGCTACACCAGTCCCTCACCTGCCCTGGGAAGGTACAGTCAGCACCCGGGTCACAGCTGTTGCACACACGTGCACATACGTGCACACGCACACACACACGAACGGCCTTGCACATCCTCTCTGTGAAGGGGCCCTGGGCCAGAGTAAGAGTCTGCCACACTCATTTTGTCTAACCTTCACAATAACCTTAGGTGGAAGGTCATACAGGGACTCTTAGCCTCATTTGACAAACGAGAAAAATAAGGCCCAGCAAGAAACAGAACCTATCCTTGGTATCCCCACGTGTGGTCCCCTGGCAGGGGCAGAAGGGGTGCAAGGGAAGTCATGTTATACCTGGGTTGGGCTGTGTTCCTGGGCAGGTCTGAGCTCCTCAAGCAGGCCTCTTAGACGAGCCTCTCCCAGGTAGGAACAATAGCCTAGGGGTTTGGGGGGGTGGACCCTCTGCCCCTTCCCCCATCCAACGGGTGATCCTAAGTGCTCCCCAGAGGCCCCTCTGGTCCCAGGAGGTGGGAGCTGTCCTGGCAGGGCACTGAGGGCCCAGCTTTGAGATTAAAAAATACGAAGAAACGGAAAGAAGGAAGTTGTGCAGGCTTCCAGAAAAGAGGCTGTCGTCCCAAGGCTGGAGTTCTTGCCCTGGTAAAAGGGCCAGAAAACCTTGTCCTCCCCAGAGACACACAAAGACACCTCCACCCCCACTGCCACCCAGCCTGAGCACACAGCTGAGGGGAGGGCCTGGGGTCAGGCAGATGGATCAGGAGCCTCTGACTGGAAACTTGAGGGCTTGTGGAAGGCTGCATCAACCCAGCAATCGAACTGAGCTGCTGCAGGCGGCAGTGCCCCAAAGACATCATCAGCAGAAGGACCCAGCCTGCAGAGGGGGTGCTGGCCATCTGGGCCTGGGCCCTCCCAAAGAGGAGTCTCCATGGTTCCACCCTGGGCCCTGCCGACCTTGGGCAAGGCCCTGCACCTCTCTGGTCTGTCTTCCTGTCGAAGGGGTGGTGCTCAGGATGCCCCTCCACCGGCCTGGGGCAGGTGGATGGGCTCTGTAAATTGTGAAGTCCTGCATGGAGGGGGGGTTGCAGTGGAGCTCTGTTAGTCTCTTTCCCCCAAGCCTGGGAGCACCCTGGGCAGCAAGACCCCGCAAGGCCCAGAGAGAAGCTCCCAGGACTCTAGGGTACAGGGACTGGAGGATGGGGAGGGAAGGACAGAAGAGGAGGAGGAATAGACAAGGTGAAATACCCTGCTCAGCAGTCTACCACAATGGTTAAGAGCCTGGGCTATGGAGCCAGGCTGTCTGGGTTAAAACCTCTTACTGTGTGATCTAGAACAAGTTACTTAACCTCTCTGTGTCTCAGTACTCCCATTTCTAGAATGAGTAGGCTAGTAGGACTTACACCATTGCCTCGGGGACGAAGTGAGTTCACGCACGTGGAGAGCTCAGCACGGTGCCCAGCAAGCAATGAGCACTCAATAAACGCCACAGCTGCTATCAGTTCTTGTCTCCTGAGGCCCCTTAACCCCCGTCTGCCAGCTGTCCCCAAGGCATGGCCTCTTTCCTAAGCCTCTGTTCCTTGACCTGGAGGCAGTGCCTCCCTCTTCTGACGTGGAAGAAAAGAAACAGTCTGGGTTCACTTGGAGCCTGGAGGGCTGAGAATAAAGCAGAAGTGAGTGCTATGACATCTTGTCCCCCTCCCTCACCCCAATTCCAAACAGCTACAAAGGCCTGGATGGGCTCCCTTTGGAAGGCCTTCGCTCAATGGCATGAGCTCCTTGCATCCACACAGCCCCTTCCCCAGTGTCTGACAACTGGATGCTAGGACAGCAGCAGGACCCAGGGAGCCTGGCTATGCCCAGCCAGCGGGCAGGACAGTACTGAGACGTCCACACTCCAGGGGCTGGTTCCTAGGACCCTGTGAAGGGCTGGTGTGGGGAAGGCTTGCTAGGAGCTCTGTCAGTGAGTGGGGCTGAAGGCTCTGCCTTGAGTCGGGGTTCATTCTGGGGCCAAAATTCACACCTGGAACAGGCCTAGAATAGACCCAGCTTCCATGGGGTACTGCCGTGCAGGGGACTCCTGCCAACCTCTACCCCCTTCCCTGAGGCCCTGGTGCCCCGCGTTAGCGGGCATCTCCACAGTGCTCTCCCGGGGGCGGCTGCCTCCTTCAGCACCTTCTAAATTTAGGGCTTGGGCTCTGTGACTCATTCCTGAATCTGCTCTGCGCCCCTCCTCCAGGAGTGTGCTCCCGTGGTAGTTTTATCTTCTGCTGCCTCAGACGGATTAACAAGGCCCTAGAATCCTACAGCAGCCACACACACCAAGGAGAGCTCCCCAGTCCACCTGCCCCAGCTCGGCTCTGGGCTTCTCTCTGACCAGGTCCTGTGCTCCCCCCTCCCTTTACCTATCCATGCACCCACCCCCACCCTGCCACTCCCCGACCACAACCCACCCAGGTGGCTGCATTTGAGGCTGGCTCCAAGCGGGACTGTGGTGGCCGTGGGGAAGGAGATGTAGCCAAGCCCTGCCCCCTCCAAACCAGCTGCCAGGCAGAGCCCTGGCCTAACATCAGGACACCTGAGTTCTGGCTCAGACTCACTCCCACCTTACTGTGGGGCTCCTGGTGAGTTCCCGGCCTCTCCGGGCTTCTCTTTCTTCCTCTGTGAATAAGGGGTTTGAACCAGACCTCCACTAGGGAGGCCTGGACCAGAGCTGAATTTACCACTGAGCAAGACTGCCATCTTCAAACAGGGTGGGCTGGCGGCAGGGTTATCTGACGTTGGGCCGTCTCCCACCCAGGCTCCTCTCTGCCCGTGGCTCCTGCTCTGTTCAAGGAACACACAAGTCAAGGCCCTGCTGTCAGCCTTTTGGGACTTCTGTCCTGCCGGGAGAAAGGGTTGTGGTTCTGGTCTCACTGTCCAGGGCTGTGACCTTTGGGCAAGAATCACCTTTACTCTGGACCCAGGTTGTGGGGAAGTGAATCACGTGCATGTAGAGGTGTAAATGCTCCCTGCCAGGTTCCCAGTGCCAGAGGGGGAAATGGGGATGTGAGTGTCCCCTTCGACTTCCAGAAATGCAGGCCCCCTGAGCACAGAGTGGAGGTATCTGGGAGATGGACAGACCTGGGGCTGCGACATCTCTGCCCCTGCTGGGCTCTGGGAGAACCCTATCTGCAGCTGGCCTCCACCTGTGTTCCTGAGTAACAAAGAGTGGCTAATGTTTGCTGAGCATGTACCATGTGCCTGGTGATGTTCTACACGTGTAACAGTTCTTAACTCATTTATTTCATAGTTATACCTCAAGACAGCCCTTGAATAAGGCTTACCACGCCACTCTACAGACAGTGAGGCTCAGAGTGGGGTAGTGACTCGCCAAGGATCCCAGCATTAAGTCACTGGGAGGGCTAGTTAAAAGCCAGGTCTGACTGCACTCCTGGCTTCTGTTTGTACCCTAAGGTAGCTCTTCTCAGCGTATACATTAGACACTCAATAAATGTTTGATGAAGATGTTTGATCACTGCCATGTAATGGAAAGATCCCTGTCCTAGTCCAATTTTACGCCAGCTCCTTGTGTGTCCTGAAGAAAAGTTCTTTCTTCCTTTAGCCTCTGTTTCCCCTGCTGAAAACAGATGATAAGTGAAGGTCCAGGGAATTAGATACTTGGAGGTGGGGAGGATCTTGAATTTCTATTTCTACAAACACCTGCCTTTCATGACTTGCCTGAGGAGGCCCCATCCGCAACCAGACCTTAGGGTCTCCTAGCCCCTCCTATACCTATGTCCAGAACCTCTAAGAGCACTCCAGAGACAAACAACTGGGTACAGCCCAGTTCCAAAGGACAGAGAAAAGTTCATTTCCCTGGCAGGCAGCTGCCTGATCTTGGGGGGTGGTAAGGTATGCCTATGGTGCCACCTGACTGCTCCACCTGGTTGGAGGAGTGGTTCCTACAGCCTCTCAGCTCAACCAGCATCACTTCATCTCCTTAGCATCCAAGCCAGCCCAGGCACCACCTCCAGCTATCGCTGGCCCCAACTGGAATCACCTGAGCACCCAATTCCTCCCAGGCTCAGAAACAGAGCCCACTCTTTTCCATTCAGGGTCTGTCCCCTTCATATTACTCCTTCATCTGTCACACTTGAGTTCGTTCGTTTACCTGGGCCACTCTCCTGAGAAGCAGGGTCTGTACAGCTCCAGCAACACTGTCCTCTGTCTTCAGGATTCTCCAGTTCCTCCTTAGTTTCTGGCCTTTGGTAGTCATCTCAACAGAACAGGGCCTTTCTCCACTAGGCCCAGGTTGGGTAGGAGAAGGATGAGGAATAGGGACTCCTCCAGACTCCATCTCTCTAAGCCTGTATCCAACAAAGACACTAATCCTTGGGGTGCAGGGAAGGGCTCCAAGCCCAAACGCAGGAAGCCTGCGCGTTAGCCCTTGCTCACAGACTGCTGAGACCTGGGGCAAGCTCCTGCCCTTCTCGGGGCCCTCAGTTTTGCAATTTGTATAATGAGGAAATAGCTCCTCAATCTGCAATCACCCGATTATAATAATCTTTTGCCTTTATACATTGCTTGGCAACTTAGTTTCACTTCCGGATCTTATTCAATCCTTCCAATAACCTATTTCCATTTACAAATGAGAAAGCTTAGGTCCTCAGGGGAACAGAACTATCAAGGTCACACAGCAACTCAGAGATAGAGCCTGGGCTACAGTCCTTGAATCCTGAACCATCTGTGGTCTTCCACACTCTTAAGATAGGACTCTGGCTGTATGACTTTCTCTGACCCGTTGCCCCACTGGTAAAATGACTGCTCTAAGGATCAAATTAAGAGAGGCAATGAAGGGGGCTGTGCTTTGCAAACCATAAGAAAAAGGACAACAGAAGAACAACGGGACGGTTACGTTACTATTTATTACTCTTACCTTTGCTAAGGCGCCCCCTCGTGTCCATCCCGAGGCGCTCCGTTTGCGCAGGCGCTCTTTGGTGTTTACGGAAGCCTTGAGGCCCAGCATTTGCGCGTGCGCTCCGCGTAAGGGGCCGCCCAATGGCCTTCTGGCTGTTCGCCGTCGGACGCTGCCTTCAAGTCCCCTAGTGGTTGTGGCCGCCCAGTTACTATGGTTCCCTGGGGCCCTGTCTGCTCTGCTTGGGTTGAGGCGTTTCTACAACTCCGGAGCGGCGGAGACCTAAGGAATGGCAGGGAGAGGCACAGCGCGGTCTCCCAGGACTCCAGCATCTCAGTTACCGCTGTACTTTAGTAGGGGTGCCGACTTTGGCGCCCCTCACGGCAGATATGGCGGCCCGTGCACTGCCTCTTGGGAGCCTCAATTCGCTGCTAGAACTTTTCCGAGTTGGAACGCTGTTAAAACTACATTTCCCAGAAGTCCAAGAGCCAGAGTCGCGGGAAAAGGGCCTGGGGCACGTGGGGAGATGGAGTGTGGGGACGGTAGTGAGTTTGTGCAGGCAGGGAAACGCGATGAAGTGGTGGAGCCTCGCTCTCTGAGCCTGGGCTGTGGGTTCGAGGTACGCACGAGTTACACGATAGCTGTCATAGGGAGAGAGTAGCGCTGTTGGACTGAGTTTTAGAAAGAATACTACACACTACGTGTCTGCACCTCCCACAGGGCTTCCATCCCCATCACTCTTAGGAGACTGCACTCCCAGGCGTCACCGTCGCCTGGGACTCTGAGTTCTCTTACTGCTGTTCAAAAGAACTGTTTATAATAATGGAAATATTCTATAGCTGCGTTGTCCAATAGGGTAGCGTCTAATCTGTGGCTACTGGACATTTGACATGAGGCTAAGTGCCATGGAGGAAGAAAAACTTTTACTGAGTTTATTTTTTAAATTCAATTAATTACTTTTAATTACATTTAAATAGCCACCTATGGCTAATGGCTACCATATTTGACAGCGGCACACTATACTAGACTAGACCTCTTAGTGTTCAATACCAACAATCACCTTCCTGCTTTGTGAGACCTGACAATTTAGTTTTCTTCCTACTGTTGACTAAAAGTAAGTACACCACCTAAAAGTTGAGAACTTTGTTTTATTCGCGGCCTTACTGAGGACTATAGCCGGGGATGGCAGCCTCTCAGATAGCTCTGAAGGACTGTTCCAAAGACGTAAGGGAGGAGCAAGGAGTTTTTCCTGAAAAAAACATGTAGTGAACATCCAAAGATTACTGCTAATCACACACAAGAAACCAGACATCTCCAGTTAATTGTTTTAGTGCCTATGCATGGGAAGATGCAAGAGTCTGGGCTCATTGAAATTATTCCTTTGGTATGCAACTTAACTATCTAGGGCTAGTATCCTGTTTTTCTCCATCCAGAATTCCCCTCAGGGTGCACCGTTCAGGGGTGCCTGCAGTGCCTGATGGCTGGATGGCAGGAAGCATTCTTTGTTTACTGACGTCAGGCGACACTGTTTTGTCCACACTGCCTACTCACTACACTTAGGCTTTGCAGATTCCACCTCCATTGTGTGTCCCTTGAAAACCCAAAAATTAGTTCAGACTGTAAAAATCTGCTGTGATGTTCATCAGGCTGGAATAACGGGCACAGATAAAGCCAGCTGCAAAATTAATAAGAAACAATATTTTCCCCAAGGATATACTGCAACTATAAAATGTCATAACAACCCCCTCCTTTGAGTGACTACTTCTTTCTTACCGAGCAACTTTGTTTTCTAAAATCATAGACTGTCAGAAATTTTGCTGTTTGAAATTATATAAGTAGGAATGAAACTCTTGCCTGGAGGAGTTAAATCACTAAAAGGACAGGATTTACAATCCAGGTGCAGAGACTCAGATAAGGGATTTCTAAACATATATTCCACATCTGCCTTAACTTTATTGTTTCCAAGGAAACAGGACCTTGAGTCCACTGAGCAGTCCAGACGCAGTTCTGCTTTGCTTTGAGCCATCAAAATATTGCCTCATTTAAATTTCACCTAATTCCACCTCTCTCTCAAATCCTATAAGAACTCTATTCCTTTTTGTTTGGTAGGACATCTCATTTTTCCTCTGATGTGTTGTCTTCCTCCTAGCAATGGGTCAATAAACCTAACTTCATTGGACTATGGATTTGTCCCTGGTGATCTTTGATTGGGTTGACACGCTGAAATACTGGTGTCGTTCTGGTTCTATCACAGGCCCTCTCTTCACTCTGCGTACTCTCTTTGGATGACCTCATTCACTTCCATCCATAAGCTGATTCCCCAATTTATGGTTTAGGCCTTTCTCTGGCCTCTGGGATGTCTGCTTCTGGTTCCTTAAACGCAGCGTATTTATTTATTTTTTGAAATTCATTTATGTATTTATTTTTGGCTGCGTTGGCTCTTCATTGCGGTGCGCGGGCTTCTCATTGCGGTGGCTTCTCTTGTTGCAGAGCACAGGCTCTAGGCGCACGGGCTTCAGTAGCTGTGGCTCGCGGGCTCCAGAGCGTAGGCTCAGTAGTTGTAGCGCACGGGCTTAGTTGCTCCGCGGCATGTGGGATCTTCCTGGACCAGGGCTCGAAACCGTGTCTCCTGCATTGGCAGGTGGATTCTTAACCACCGCGCCACCAGGGAAGCCCAAACTCAGTGTATTTAATACTGAATCTTTTTTTTTTTTTCTTTTGGCAACCACTCTTCACTGCTGTGTTCCAAGTAAGAACTAGGCACTGACCACCTCTGACCATGAGATGGTGGGACACTCCTCACCTGGGTCAGGTACCTCTTCACTCACTGTCCTCAAACGGCATCACACTGGATCAGCTGCTTTTCACATAGGTCAGCAGCCTAAAACTGTAGAAAGTTGGAAGGAATGATGGGCTGTAAGTGAAAAGCGGGTCTCAATTACTCTGCCCCTTTCCGCCCCCACCGCCCCCGAGCCCTTGATAATGGCTGGGGCCTCACAAAGGAGGCTGCAGAGGCGATCCCACCTGTCTCCCCCTCATCTCTCATGGTCTCCTCCCTAGAAGCTCTTCCAGTTGTGTCACCAGCTCATCCAGTCCCTAGTCCCTGCTAGTGCCTTGGGAATTTCATAGCCACCTATTTTCGCTGAGCCTGGTGGCTTTGCATAGGGTCGAGCTGTGGCCTGCCTGCTGCCCAGAGGGAGGGTGAGTACTGTGGGAAGAAGCTTCCTCTTGGGCTGTGCTTGGTTTTCTCTTGAACACGGCTAAAACCAAATATACTTCAACATCTTGAGGATTTAAGTTCCTTGTGAAGGACCCTCTTGCCACTTTATTCCACCCCACCTCTGCCACATCTCATCTACCAAAGAATTTTCTATTCCTCTTATTCATATAACTTTGACCTGCCTTTTTGGAAAATGAGAAGAGGTCATCTTTCCTGCCCATTTCAAAGCATTGTTCACATTCGCCCATATTGAATGATGCCCAAATCACAAGTTTCTCTCCTTGGTGGGTGTAGTTTCAGTTCATCCCATTCCAAACACTGTTTTCACTTTAATGCAATAGTCAACAGTGCGTGCACGTGGTGTGTAGGGAAGGTTGGGGGTCCCAGGACCCCTTTAGCTACAGATGAACTCACTTCCCTCAAACCCCAAGCATTTTGACCATTTCATGCTTTTAGACTGTTTAATTTTTAGTTCTATATTATTTAATTTATAATCTTTGGTGGTCCATTGGTTATAGACATAAACAACTATTTAAAGAGAAGCATAAAAATAAACCTATAAATTTGTCTAAAGATGACTGTTGCCAGATTCTTGCATTTATCCAATCAAAATGTATACACGGCACATCCAGATGTCACTAAGACTGCAAAGCTACAGCTAGAAAAAAGAAAAAAAAAGTGGACGTGATGATCATACTTCATTTGGCTTTTCATGTTCCGAGAATAAAGCCAGCCCACTCTCCCCGGTATCATTTGTGAAAACTGCTTGCAAACAGCAGTCTGAACATTTAATCTCATCATTTAGAAACAAAACATAAACATTAGAAACAAAAAATAAACCTGTTGGATTTTAAAAAGTATTATGATTACTGTTATTTTATTTATTTTTGGGCAAGCCTCGAGACTTGCAGGATCTTAGTTCCCTGACCAGGGATCAAACCCGGGCCGCCTGTGGTGGAAGCGCAGAGTCCTAACCATTGGACCTCTAGGGAAGTCTAAAAAGTATTATGAAGTATTTCAGACATATATTTCCATGTTAGGACACACAGATCCAGCTTCTTCTTTGGATTTCATTGAATTCCACCTTGTGGATATACCATATATGTAACCATTCATCCTGTCATATACTGGAGTGCAACTGCTGGGGCCAAGGGTGTGTTTGAATGTGTGTGTGTGTAGTATGACCAAAGTGCCTTCCCAAGAGGTTAGCCCTGTTTACGTTCCCACCAGCAGGAATGATGGTTCCATTTCCCCTCACCTCTAAATATTAATAAATTTCTTAATTTTTACCAGTCTGATGAGTGAAACTTGACCTCTCAGTCATACTTTAACTTACATTTCACTAGTTTTGCATAGTTTTATTTTTTGTGGACCATTTGTTTTTCTTCTTCTGATAAAAGTCATTGCCCGTTTTTATACTGGGTTTTCTGTTCTTTAGTTGACTTGTGGAAGTTCTTTATATCTTTTGGATTTTACTAATTTGTTATACATGTCGCAAGTATTTTCTCCTCATCCATCTCTCTATCTGCCTCTCTTTTTACTTTGTGTATAGTGTCTTTTTACTTTGTATATAGTGTCCTTTCACTTTGTGTATACTATTCTCTCTATCTGTTTTCTCTTTTTACTTTGTGTATATAACATAAAAATTACCACTTTAACCATTTTTAAGTGTACAGTAATTCAGTGGCATTAATTACATTCACAATGTTGCACAGCCATCACCACTATTTCCAAAACTGTTTCATCATCTCAAACAAATTTTGTAAACATTATGTAATAACTACCTATTTCCTCTACACAGCCCCAGTAACCTCTAATCTACATTGTCTCCATGAATTTGAGTATTCTATATATTTTATATAAGTGGAATCATAAAATATTTGTCCTTTGGTATCTGACTTATTTCACGTAGTATAAGTTTTCAAGGTTCATACAAGTTGTAGCGTGTATCAGAACTTCATTCCTTTTTATGGCTGAATAACATTCCATTGTAGGTATAAACCACATTTTGTTTATCCATTCATCTGTTGATGGACACCAATTGTCTCCACCTTTTGTCTATTATGAATAATGTTACTATGAAATGGGCATACAACTATCTCTTTGAGTCCTTGCCTTCAGTAAATCTAGCAGTGGAATTGCTGGGTCATACAGTAGTTTACATGTTTAACCTTTTGAGAAACCATCAAACTTTTCCACAGCAGCTGTACCATTTTACATTCCCACTAGCAATGCCCAAAGGTTGTTCCAATTTTTTTCTTTCTTTTTTTTTTTAAATTAACTTTATTGGGTACAGTTGCTTTACAATGCTGTGTTAATTTCTACTGTACAGCAAAGTGAATCAGCTATATGTATACATATATCCCTTTTTTTGGATTTCCTTCTCGTTTAGGTCACCACAGAGCACTGAGTAGCGTTTCCTGTGCTATACAGTAGGTTCTCATTAGTTATCTGTTTTATACATAGTATCAATAGTGTATATATGTCCATCCATATCTCCCAATCCATCCAATTTCTTAACATCCTTGCCAATGCATATTATTTTCTATTAAAACAATTTTTTTAAAATTATAGCCATTCAGGGCTTCCCTGGTGGCGCAGTGGTTGAGAGTCCACCTGCTGATGCAGGGGACACGGGTTCGTGCCCCAGTCTGGGAAGATCCCACGTGCCATGGAGTGGCTATGCCCATGAGCCATGGCCACTGAGCCTGTGCGTCTGGAGCCTGTGCTCTGCAACGGGAGAGGCCACAACAGTGAGAGGCCTGCGTATCGCAAAAACAAAACAAAACAAAACAAACAAAAAACTAAAACTAGAATTACCATATGACCTAGCAATCCCACTACTGGGCATATACCCAGAGAAAACCATAATTCAAAAAGACACATGCACCCCAATGTTCATTGCAGTACTATTTACATAGCCAGGACATGGAAGCAATCTAAATGCCTATCGACAGATGAATGGATAAAGAAGATGTGGTACACATATACAATGGAATATTACTCAGCCATAAAAAGGAATGAAATTGGGTCATTTGTAGAGACGTGGTTGGATCTAGAGACTGTCATACAGAGTGAAGTAAGTCAGAAAGAGAAAAACAAATATTGTATATTAACGCATATATGTGGAACCTAGAAAAATGGTACAGATGAACCGGTTTGCAGGGCAGAAACAGAGGCACAGATGTAGAGAACAAATGTATGGACACCAAGGGGGGAAAGCCATGGCGGGGTGGTGGTGGTGTGATGAATTGGGAGATTGGGATTGACATATATATACTAATATGTATAAAATATATAATAAGAACCTGCTGTATAAAAAAATAAAATTCTAAAATTAAAAAAAAATCCTCAAATTTCCTGAAAGTAAAAAAAGATTTTGATAGTCATTGTTTAATTTTTTTTAAGCAATAATAAAGATGATGTGAAACTAAAAAAAAAAAAAAAGGAATGATGTAGATCTATGTAGTCTGATATGGAAAGTTCTGCAAGACATTGAAAATATAGTTACATAAAGAAGCAAATGTGGAACAGCGTGTAAATGCTACATGTGTGTTTATAGTCTCGTATATATATAAATATTTCTGAAAGGATACACACTAAATTGTTCATGGTGATACTTCTAGAGAAGGAGACTGGGACATTGGTGTGTATCAGCAATAATGATGCGTTCACACCGATTTTTCTCTTCCAGGGAACAGGGGAGACTACATTTTCCAGCCTTCCTAGTAGATGTGATCTCACCAACGAGGAGGTGGGCAGAAGAATGTGTCACTTCAGGTCCAAGGCAATTAAGTATCAGTGTGAATGTTCTCCCCCACCCCCCACCCCTAACCTCTCTCCCATCCGAACAGTTGGGATCAAAGAACTCTGAGATGATGGAGATGCTGGGAGGAAGCAGCTTGGATCTGAGTCACTGTTGAAGGAGAATAGTACACCACATGGTCTACCCCACACTGGAATGTGAGGGAGACATACATTTTTGTGTTTTAAGCCACTGAGATTTGAAGGTTTATTTGGTACCACATATAGTGGATTAAAGATGGCCAGAAATTCTTTGACGCTCCTTTCACTGAAAGCTGGGGTCTCTGTCCTTGAATCTGGCCTGGACTGGGACTGCTTCGGCCAGTAGAATGCAGAGAAAGTGATGCTGTGTAAGCTTCTGGGGTCAAGGCTTAAAAGACCAGTAGCTTTCTTGCTGTCTGTTGGAATGCTTGTTTTGGGATGCATCCTCTCAGAATCTAGCCACTGTGCTCTAAGAAACCTAAGTTATGTGGTGGGGCCACATGTAGGGCTTTCGTTTTCAGGTTTTCAGCTCGAATCCACCTTCCAGCCAACAGCCAGCATCTCCTGCTGGCTAAATAAGTGAGCCATTATTAGCGACCAACCCGGCTGAGTCTTCATATGATTCCAGTCCTAGTTGTGACTACGACCATGTAAGAGACTCAAAGCAAGAATCATCTGAGCTCAGGCAACACTCAGAATCATGAGAGCTATTAAGAAATAGTTGTATTAAGTAATAGATAACCAAAAGACCACTGAATAGCCTGTCCTATGCTAACCAATATGAAGGTGTGAAGAGGCTCACTCTTATACTATTTGAATTTTTGGCTACGGGCATGTGATTTATTTTTCAGTTAAAAATGGTTACAATTTTGAATTCAAAACTTCTAAGTACTGAGTAATGAGAGCTGTTTATGTGTGTGTGTGTGTGTGTGTATATATATATATATTTTAATTTTATTTTTGGTTGCATTGGGTCTTCATTGCAGTGTGCGGGCTTCTCATTGAGGTGGCTTGTCTTGCTGCAGAGCATGGGCTCTAGGCACGCGGGCTTCAGTAGTTGTGGCTCGCGGGCTCCAGAGCGCAGGCTCAGTTGTTGTGGCGCATGGGCTTAGTTGCTCCATGGCACATGGGCTTAGTTGCTCCGCGGCGCATGGGTTTAGTTGCTCCACGGCACATGGGATCTTCCCGGACCAGGGCTCAAACCTGTGTCCCCTGCATTGGCAGGCGGATTCCTAACCACTGCGCTACCAGGGAAGTCCCAACTTTTCATATTCTAAAGAAAAAAAAATAAATATTTTTAGCCAAAATCAAATACTTCTTTATCATATACTATCGAAAAATGACAAAATTATTTTAAATTTCCTAGGAGTGTTTTGTGAGTCAGAAAAGGGTTAGGAAACCCTCACCCCAATATGACTCTCCAACTGAGAGAAATAACGCCTCTGTGCCTCACAGCAATAACATACCCTTCAATGTGCACAACCTAAGCTCCTATGATGGTGTCCCCAGGCACCTGCAAGTCAGTCAGTCCTAAAGGGAATTTATCACTGTTGTCAACTGGCCCTGAGCCTCCAGTGGGTACCATGCCCTTCTCCTGGGCACACCTTCTAGTTAATGTTAACACCCACCACCCACTCCTTCAATAGACAGGCTAGGCTTGGGCTGGGGCTGAGGTCAGAGAAGGCTTAACTCAGTGCAGGTGCAACAAAGTTTTTCTGGAGGAGGTGACCTATGAATAGGAGCCAGGCCCACTAGAGGGAAAGATGTTCCAAACAGCAGACATAGCATGTGCAAAGGAAATGAGGGTCAAAGACAGTGGCACAGGGGGTACTGAGCTCAACTCATTGTGGTTTCAGAGCAGAGCAGGGTACACTCTCCTGCGGTGTCACTGGCATTTACAGCTTTCCAAGACCTGTGACCCATCCCCATCTGCATTTCAACAAACCTGTCACCTCCATGGCTTGTATGGCTCCAGCGAATCTCTCCTTTCATTCTTCACACCATCCTGTCTGCAGAGCTCTGCACAGGGGTCTTGCTGGAGGCAGTTTTGTCACAGTTCCCTGCAAACCCACGATTCACTGTCAAGTGTACCTGTAAGAGATGCTGCTGCTCTTCCAGAGGCCGCCCAAATAGAGTGATCGGTTGAGCCCTGAGTCAGGGTTGCTGATACTGGGTTGCAGGCCAGCTCAGCCATCCACTCCTGTGCAATCTCAGGCAAGCCTTTTCTCCCCTCTAGGCCAGGGGTTTGCTGGATGAAATCAGCTGCACTCCTTCACTCTCAAGGTCCTAAATTTTCTGCGACGAACTGGACCCTAAAACCTTGCTCCCCACAAGGGCAGTTCTGCCTCCCGTCCTTCCAGGCTCGAATCTGCTGGAAGTTTTTATGCCCTCAAACCTCTGCATTTGTTTTTCCAGCTGCCTGGAATCCGTTTCTCTCTCCTCCTGGCCAACGCCTATTGCCTCCCTTACGACCCAACTCAGTGCCATCACCTCCGCAAAGCAGGGCCTCCTCCCTTCAGTCCCTTCCTCTTCCGTGCTTTCTTATCTCGCTGTCATACATTGTCTGCCTTGTGTCTGTGTCGCCTCCCCTCACCGATCTTGAAGGCCTCGAGGGCAGGGTCCGGGTGTGTGTGGGGGGGGTCTCCAGGTGCCCGGTTTAGAGAGCCGCCTGGTCCAGAGTGTCTGTTACTGTTGACTTCAGTCGGGGCGCGGTGGGGTTAAGGAACACAGGCTCCGGAGGCCCCGCCTGCGGAGCGCGCCAACAGGCGAGGGGGAAGCCGCCCCGGAGGCTCCGACCTCGCTCCTCGCTCTCTGCCCCGACAGCGATAGGAGACCCCACTCATGTGAGAGTTTTTGTGGGATCCGGGTGGTCTAGAGCCTGGGGCGGTTCCCCCCCACATTTTCGTTCCGTTCTCCCCCCCAAGACCACTCTTAGTACAATCCGGGGATTCCCCGCCGCTGCCCGCCCCCTGACGTCACGGAGTCCCCTTGGAGCCCCGCCCCTGCCCGGCCGCGCCTCCTTGGGCGGGGGGAGCGCGCGGTGCAAGGGGGAGAGGGCGGCCATGGCGGGGCCCAGCGACCCCGGAGTCCCCGCCGCCCGCTGGAAACGCCACATCATGCGGCAGCTTCGACAGCGAGACCGAACGCAAAAGGCCCTCTTCCTGGAGCTGGTGCCGGCCTGTGAGTGCAGTGCGTCCCGGGGCCGTCGAGGGGATAGGGCTCCGGCGCGGGGAAGCATTTGTCTGGCCCCTCCGTCTGTGACCGAAGTGCCCCGACGCCTTTTCGCCTCCGAAGCCTGGGGCTTGCTGGACTCGCTGTCTCTTACGCGCTATCTCCGACTAGCCAGCGTTCCTGCCCTTTCCCGTCCAGGCTCTGCTCAGAGCCCCCTCCGGGACGGAGCTCCCTCCTAGTGCCCCCGCTATTGCTCGCCCCTCTGGGCCTGGCTCTGCCTTCCACCGGCTGGGCTTCCTGTGCACGGCTTCATAAGCGAATGTTGGATTTTTAGGGTCTTTTAGACTTACCCTTCTTGGGCCGTACCCGGGGTAGAGCCTGGTCAGTCCATTTGGTCCTCATAAGCACAGTGAAAGATCTCGGGGCTGTCCAGAGCAGCTACTTTTAAACTCTGAATCTCTAGGGAGGCAGTTCAGAATCTGAGGCTCTGCCACTGATAGGTGATCCTGGCTCAGGTTTTTGGAACATCTCTGTGCCCAACCAACCCCAGCCTGAGGGAGAAGCAGGGGGATTCAGGCTGCGGAGGGAGGTGGCTGAGCCTGGGGAAGTCAGATTCTCATAGTGTTTCTGCGGAGCTGGTCAGGAAGGGGTATGGCAGTTCAAGCCAGGATGAACAGGTGTGCACCTGTGTGTAGCACCTCTGGTCATCTGAGATTGTATGTTTGGGGGT
Organism: Lagenorhynchus albirostris; assembly: GCF_949774975.1. NCBI lineage: Eukaryota > Metazoa > Chordata > Mammalia > Artiodactyla > Delphinidae > Lagenorhynchus > Lagenorhynchus albirostris. The sequence continues at coordinate 50,496,916 of NC_083103.1, forward strand.
TAAAAGTCTAATCACAGTCCCTCCAGCTCCGTCACTGGTCCTAATCTTGGCTGCTGCTTAACCATCTCCCCCCAGCCCCACAACTGAATTTGTTGCTCTTGTCCTGGGAGATTTCTTTGCAGCCTTCTGGGCTGCAGGTCCTCTCCGTTCAGGTATATGAGGCCAGCCCCCTGCCTCTAGGCAGCCTCACTTCTCCACTGCTCTGATGGACAATGGAACAGTCCAATTTGAGGGAGTCACCCCCATCCCCTGGGAGCTGCAAATCTGTGGGACTGGAGTGATCCTGGAGGGCTGAACTCAGAGACACTGGAAGTCCAGTCTTCTCTGTGGTCTTCGGCAGGTCATACCCCTAAGCCTCCTATTTCTCACTCATAAACTGGACAAAATGGCATCTTCTTTAGATTTGCTGGGGGTGAGGGTGGGGCAGAGCAATTCCCTGAGGGTTGGGGTGGGGTTTTGTGTGAGAACAAGGCCAGCAACCTAGGTGACCGACCTAGGTGACCTAGGTGACTGGTAGCGGACAGGAATAGGGAAAGGAGCTGAGGAGTTAGGCCTAGGCTTACCATGTCTACCCTACCTGGACCTGGTGAGAAAAGAGGAAGTGACCATGGTGGGGGTGGAGAGGCTGTATTCCAGGGTCTGTAGCAGAAACTACCAAACTCAAGGACTTTCTGTTCTGGCCTTGGGGAAGCCTTACACCAACACTGGGGAAGTCAGGGTTGTTTTTTAGCCCAGAAAGAGCCCCTGGAAGGGAAGTATCTTGCCAAAGACCACAGGCTAGTGGAGCTCAGTTTGTTTCATTGCTCTTTGGGGACAGGCCCCGCCCTGGGTATCAACCCCTGGCCCCTTCCTTCCCTTGAGAACCTCAGCAGGCAGTACCCAGCCATCTCCTTCCCCTGCAGTGGTCGTCCTTCTGTGTCCCTGGGAGAGCAAGTCTTCTCCTGGGAGGGCCTGGGGGCTATGCTCTTAGAGGGTGTGCAAGGGCTGGAGGTCCTGATGGAGCTGCACAGACACCCCTCAGGCAAGGGCAGAGCCCAGCCTGCCAGTAGCTCCCCATTCTGCATCCCTCGGCTCCTGCAGCCCTCCCAGCCAGAGAGGTAACTTGTATGCCTAGAGTCTCCTGGAAAGTCTGTCTGTGCTCCAGGCTCACCTTTTTGCACCCACAGATAACCGTCTCCTAGAGAAAGCAGAGCTGCTGGCCCAGTTCTCAGAGAAGCTGCAGCCAGAGCCCACCGATGTCACTCGGGCTCTCCACCAGGGCGGCTGGTGAGTGTTTGTATTTGTGGTCACAATGGCCTTCCTGTGCCTGGGCCCTGCCCCCAGTGGCTATGTGGGGTTCATTCTCTCCCAGGCACCTCATTGGCCCTTGGCTGCTGCCCAGGGGAGGGGGAGGCAGGCTCTCCAGCCTTCCCCCCGGCCAGCTGCTCAGAATGTCCGTGTCTCTGCATTTGTCCTCCCACACCCACACACCTCTGTCTTTTTCTGTTTGCCACCTGATGCCTACAGAAAGGGCACAATGCCACCTATTCCAAAGAGGGAGCGAAGATGAGAACCAGGAATGGGTTGGGGCTCAGAGTTGGGAGGTGCTTCTTGAGGGGGGGTCCTGGCCTGGGAACTCCAGGCCTGGGGGAATCCAAGAGCAGACGTTCCCGGGCAGCTCTAGTTTCTGGAGACTTGCTCTTTCCTCTACTGACTTTCTGGCTCCCACCTTCCTCAGGAAAAAGTTCACGGCTCTGGTTTCAGACTGTTCGTGTGTATCCTCTGGCTGAATGGAGGGACAATGAACACCGCTCTCTGATTGGTTGACAGGGAGGAGGAGTCAGGGCCTGACTCAGACGGAGTCCCATCACCAGCAGCTCTGAGGGTGAAGTGGCAAGAGGAAGAGGAGGGGCTCCGGCTGCTGTGTGGAGAGGTAGGCTGGGCAGGGGGCTGAGAGAGAATGGGGTGGGCTCAGGATCCAGGACTCTGGGGCTGGGACATGTCATCCAAGGGAGTCAGCAAGTGAGGGAGATTCCAAAGTCCAGTGCCTTAAGCCAGACAGGGGTCAGAGTGCTCTCTAGCTTGGCCCTGGCAGCCCAGGATGAAGTGGGCTCCAACAGCAGCGGGAGGAAGTGCAGTGAGAGCTCAGGGAGGGGTGTGTGAGGGATGCAGGAAACAGGCAGCCTCTGTTCCCCCTTCTGGATGGTCCAGCCTGCTCTGCTCACCACTTGCCCTGCAAACCTCAGGGCCCAGTACCAGCTGACACTCAATACACATTTGCAGACCAAAAGTAAGGTGGTCCATCTCCATGGCAGGGTGTGCTAGCTCCACCTGCCACTGCTTCCCCCCGCCCCTGCCCCATGGTGTCTCTTGGCTTCTGGTTCACCACACTCTCCTGGTTTTCCTCTCACTTATGTAGCTGTTGCTTCTGAACTTCCTTCTCTGGCTACTTTCCCTCCTTTTTAACCCCCTCCCTTCAGATGTGGGTGTTCTTTGGAGCTTGGGTGGGTTAACTGACTCCCAAGGACTTTCTGTTTGCTAACTCCCAGACCCATCTCTAGCTCAGCCTTCTCTTATGAGCTCCAGACTCTCTTGCTCAGCTGCTTTTTGGACTTCACGCCTAAAATCAGACTAACCATCGCCCCTGTGATTATATGGCCAACACCACGTTGAGAACGCTGGGCTAAGCGTTAACTTCAGCTAATCCTTCGCAACTTTATATTTCAGAGGAAACGAAAGCTTAGAGAGCTGGAGCCAGGATTTGAACTCTCTCCCGCACAAATCCCCTTTCTGTGATCTCCATTCATTCTTTCAACAAATATTTATTGACAGTCACTATATCCAAGGCATAGGCAATGCAGCAGTAAACAGGACCTGACCCCATGGAGCTTCCAGTCCACTGGAGGAGGCTGAGGGGCCAGTAAGCACCTACCTAGTTACCACATGCCAAGTCCCTTGCTCAACTAATGTGTATTTGGGGCTATGAACCTAGTGGTAGCCTCTCCCTGAGAGCCCCTGTTGTAGTTGCAACTCTACATTTGAGAGGTGATTCTCAAAATCTGAGCCCCCTTCTGGGCTGTGAGAACCCCGAGAACTGGGATGCCTTTGGTTTGCCTCCATTGTATCCCTGGGGCCTGTCTCCACAGTCCATGCTAATGAATATTTGTAGACTAGGTGATAAATGAGATAGATCATCCCCCCCTCCACTGGTAGTCACCAGGCTGGAAACCCAGGGACACCTCTAACCCCTAGCAGTCCTCCATCCTGAGCTAGTCACCAGCTCAAGGATCCTGCCTCCAAATCCATCAACTTCCATTTTTTGTGCCCTGTCTGCCTGGTCCAAGTTACTCTCATTCCTTGGTGGACCACTCCTCTTTTGGCACCCCCATCCATTCTCCATTCTGTACTCAGAGTGATTTTTTTTTTTTTTTTTTTTTTTTGCTGTACGCGGGCCTCTCACTGTTGTGGCCTCTCCCGTTGCAGAGCACAGGCTCCGGACGCGCAGGCTCAGCGGCCATGGCTCACGGGCCCAGCCGCTCCGCGGCATGTGGGATCTTCCCGGACCGGGGCACGAACCCGTATCCCCTGCGTCCACTGCGCCACCAGGGAAGCCCAGAAGCCCAGAGTGATATATTTTAATAATAAAAATGATCTCCAGGGCTTCCCTGGTGGCGCAGTGGTTGAGAGTCCGCCTGCCGATGCAGGGGATATGGGTTCGTGCCCCGGTCCGGGAAGATCCCACATGCCGCGGAGCGGCTGGGCCCGTGAGCCATGGCCGCTGAGCCTGCGCGTCCGGAGCCTGTGCTCCGCAACGGGAGAGGCCACAACAGTGAGAGGCCCGCGTACCGCAATAAATAAATAAATAAATAAATAAATAAAATAAAAATGATCTCCATTAAAAGAAAGACAAGTAATATACAAATACATGCTTGTTGTGAACATTTCAAGAGAACAGAAGCCCATAGAGTAAAAAAGTGGAAGCCCCTTTCACCACCTCTCCCCATGATCAGTTTGGTACATATTTTCCAAAGCTCCTTAGCCTGGCTCCCAAGTTGAGTCCTCCGGCCTCAGTGTTGCATTTCCTGCCACTCTCTTGTCCCTGAGCTCATGGTTCCCTTTGTCTGGGGTGCTTCCACGCACCCCTCGCCCTCAGCATTCCCTCCTCATCATGTCCTTAGAGACAAACCACTCAGTTCCCATTGGATATGCCAAGGGATGGGGAGGGGCTTTTTCTTTAATTCTTAGTACTGTTTCACATATCACAACAAGCATGTATTATTGTTGTTTTAACTTTTTATTTAAATAATTATAGATCCACAGGAAGTTGCAAAGACCGTACAGAGAGGTCCTGTGCACCCTTTACCCAATATCCCCCATTGGTTATATCTTATGTAACTATAGTACACACAACCAGGAAATTGATATTGGTATGAAGTGTATATAGTTCTTTGTCATTTTGTCACCTGTGCAGATTTGCATGCCCATCAGGATACAGCACTATTTCATCACCACAAAGATCTCCCTCTTGCTACCCTGTTTTAGTCACAACTCGCCCCTCTCCTCCAATCATCCCTAACTCCTAACCACTAATCTGTTTTCCATCTCTATTATTTGGATTTTGAAAAGCATCAAAAAACTACTGAATGCCAAAACATCAGTGAAAGTATATGACAGGTGAGGAAGTAGAAGTGATGATCAGATTGTTTAATGGTGGAAGGAATTATAAATGTTATAAACTGGGCCAACCCCGGCCCACTCACACCAGGAGTCAGTGCAGGTGGACACCAACCTTGCTCCTCAGCCCATCTCTTGCCAGGCCCATGTGAGAAAGAACACAGGGACAGGTCAGCAGCAAGAGCCCCCAGCCTTGGTTATTTCATATTCCTCTTGCCACAGTGGTGGGAACTGCTTTGCTTAGCATCTGCCTCTCCCACTGACCCCTCAGTTCTGTGGTTTCCCCAGCTCTTGGCTCTCGGATGAAGGACTGTTCAGTGGGGCGGGGGACAGATGAGATGACGCTCACCCCCACTCTGGGGCTGGGGGCAGCTCTGGTATTCAGTCTGGGCCTGGCGCTCCCACAGTCCATTCCTGTTAGCCTGTGTGCCTCTGCTCAGAGCTCCTTCTTGCTCTCTGGGATCTATGCTTGGGTAGGCCAGGGCTTGGAGAGGTGGGGAAAAGAACACACATCCCTTGAACCCTTCCTATACCCCAGCGCTTTACTTGGAGCATGTTAGGTGGCCTGGGTTCAGATCTCAGTTCTGCTGTGTGACTTTGGGCAAGACACTGAACCTCTCTGTGTCAATGTCCTCATGTGTAAAATGGGGGAGAATGGCAGTTCCTACTGGATTAAAAGAGTTAATACTGTAGAGTGCTCGGAATAAGACCTAGCACACTTAAGTGCTATAGAACCAATCATCATTATTTGAGATACTGTTCCTTATAGTAATTCCGTGTTACCCAGTGAGGTAAGCACAACCATTCCCACTGGACAGGTAAAGAAACAGAGCTGGTTTAGAGCGGTTAAATGACTACCCCGGGTCACAGAGAATATAAGTGGCACTGCCAGAATTGAAACTCGGGTGTTAGGCTTCAGAGCCTAAGGCCCTTCCGTTGATCCCTGAAACAGCAGCGCATTCCTGTGCTTGGTGCAACGCCTGTCTGCGCCTCAGCTTTCTCTTGAGCTAGGGGGCGGGTGAGAGGAGAGGCAGACCCCGTCCTACTAGCCTCTCGGCCAGAGAGGGGCTGCAGGCCCTGCCCAGAGGCACCCATGCCTACCTGTCCGGCCCCTCCGCCGCTGCAGATGGCCTACCAGGTGGTGGAGAAGAGCGCAGCCCTGGGCACCCTGGAGTCACAGCTGGGTGAGCGGCAAAGCAGGTGAGGCGCGGGCGGTGCGAGAGGGGTCCCCCCCCCGCGCACCTTGGGGAGGCTTGGGGTCATCACTGCCAGGGGGAGGGGACAGGGTCACCCCGCGGGTCTCCGGAAGGGCCTGACAGCTTTCCCCACATCCTCAAACGCCCCCCAGGCCTGTGGCTGGTCGCAGAGGCCAGGAACTGCAGGACTGCGAAGGCTTGGTCGGAGACGTGGCTTAGCCGGCCGGCTGGCCGCGTGGCCAGGGGCAAGTTTGTCCCAGCTCCAAGACTGGTTCCCCAGGGCGGTGATGGAGGTTCTCCGCGTTCTCCAGGTTGGCAGCTCTGGAGGCCCGCGTGGCGCAGCTGCAGGAGGCGCGGGAGAAGGAGGAGGGACAGGTGGATGCGCGGCGCGCGCTGAACGCGGCACAGCGGGCGGCCTATGAGGCGCTGCGCGTGCACGTCGGGCACCAGGAGGCGGCTCTGCGCAGGCTCGAGGAGGAGGCACGCGACCTGCTGGATCGGCTGGTGCGGCGCAAGGCGCGCGCCGCAGCCGAGCGCAACCTGCGCAACGAGCGCCGCGAGAGGTGAGAGCGCTGGGCCCGCCCTTCGGGGACGTGAGCGGCGGCGTGGCCTGCCGGGGCGGGGCCGACCCCGCCTTCTGGGCACGGGAGCGACCCGACTCTCAGGAGGTTTTTCTATCCCAGGGCCAAGCAGGCGCGGGTGTCCCAGGAGCTGAAGAAGGCAGCCAAGCGGACAGTGAGCATAAGCGAGTAAGAATGAGGATGCGCCTGAGACCTGCCTGCCGAGGCTCTGCCGCGGGCTCTGCCCCGTGGCCTCTGCAGTGCCCTGCCCCGGGGCCGCTACAGTTCTACCCCGCCCCCACCTGCCTACGGCCGCCGGTGCACCTTACTGCAAGTGTGCACAGCCGCGGTGCCGAGGCCCCCAGGCAGAACGAGCCCAGGACACGTGCAGACACGTGTGGTCGTAGGAGCCAGCACCTGTGCCCGCCACACATGCGTCCACAGGGACACCCTCATCTCTGGGTCTGCACATCCTCACTGTGGCGCGGAGGGGCTGGCCTGGTCCCTTAGCCATTCTGAGCTTAATTCTCTCCCCCAGGAGCCCAGACACATTAGGCGATGGGATCAGAGAGGAAGCAGACACTCTGGCTCTGGCAGCTGAGCCAGCGTTCCTGGAGAGTGAGGCTGGTGAGAAATGGAAGAGGCCCTTCAGGTGAGCACTGTCCCACAGCTCTGAGCTGGGTCCCATCCCAGAGTCTTCCTCTAGGACCTTGGGCCAGCTCTTGGGTTGAGAGGGGTCTTGAGAAGAGACTGGGGTACACTTGGACCCCAGGACAGATCTGACCTCCAGTGCCTGGAGCCACTTAGGGTCAGTGCCACCTCTGGGACCCCAACCTCTGTCCTCACCCCCTTTTTCTCCTTCCCAGGACCAGAGCTCTGGGGGTGGGATGTCAGGCTGGTGAAAGGGTGTGACCAGGAGGGAACCTGTTGGCAAGGTCCAGGGTTCAGCTGTCACAGGCATGTGTGTGCATACACAGGGACATCAGAGCATATGTGTGTACAAGCTTAGGTAAGCATACCTGAATGCCTGTGAAGTATGTGTAGATGGGAGCTCATATGGGTGGGACCTGATTGAGGCTTCAGTCCTTGGATGCCCCGCACCCCCAGTCTGCCCCGTCTGTCTTGATTTGCCTGGCATTGAGACTGCCCTCCCCGCATTCCCCAGCCTGTAAGTTCTCCTCCAGTCCTTTCATTTTTTTTAATTTTTAAAAAATTTTAAAATATTTATTTTTGGCTGCATTGGGTCTTCGTTGCTGTGCGCGGGTTTTCTCTAGTTGCGGCGAGTGGGGGCTACTCTTCGTTGTGGTGCGTGGGCTTCTCATTGCGGTGGCTTCTCTTGTTGCGGAGCACAGGCTCCAGGCGCGCGGGCTTCAGTAGTTGTGGCACGCAGGCTCAGTAGTTGTGGCTCACGAGCTCTAGAGCGCAGGCTCGGTAGTTGTGGCACATGGGCTTAGTTGCTCTGCGGCATGTGGGATCTTCCCAGACCAGGGCTTGAACCCGTGTCCCCTGCATTGGCAGGCGGATTCTTAACCACTGCACCACCAGGGAAGCCCCTGGAGCCCTCTCTTGCAGGTCGCTGGTGTCCAGGCCTCAGGGTAGTGAAGGAACCCTGGGGAGGGGCATGAGATGCAGTCCCCAAAGCCTTAGCCCTGGTGGGCCAGGTCATCTCAGGACACATGATCTCCTGGGTATTTTTGGGATCTAGGTTTCCCAGCCCCCTGCTCCCAGCCTTGTGCTTTCTCAGCCTGGGGGCACCTTCACCCCCTTCCATAGGCCCCAGCTCAGCCTCCCATGAAATTTTGTTGGGGGGCACTTGGGTGATGAGGCAGGTCTTAACCATCATGGTGAAACTGGGAGACTTCATTCCAAATCCCTCCCTTCCTCCATCTTCCTGGGACGACTCTGGGTCATCGTGCTCTCCTGGCCTTGGAGGAGCAAAGTTCTTGTCCAGGCTCAAGAGTGTAGGGATGAATGACTGCTGTCTGCACAGCCACCGGCCAGTCCCTTAGCACATCTCTCTCGATTCTGCCCCAGGTCTGCCTCCGCCACCTCCCTGACGTTGTCCCGCTGTGTGGATGTGGTGAAGGGGCTTCTGGAGTAAGTGTGTGTGTGCACCGACATGTGTGTGAAGGTGCTGGGCCCCTTGGATGCGTGTGTCAGGCTCCTGGAGCCCAGGCTTGGGCTGTGTATGTGTCTCAGTGTGTCCTTCCGTACGTTGCCCAGCACTCTGTGTGTGAGTCTCTGCTGAGTCCCAGAGGCAGGAGCTGGGTGCATGGCCTCATTCCCAGCCCCTGCCTGGCTATCTTCCAGGCTCTGGCCCTCATCCTGGGTCGTCACAGGGGACCAAAAGCTCCAGCCTGAGGCCAGAAAGGAGCTACTACTCATTTGGGAAATGGAGGTTCAGAAATGTCAGGGATTTGTTCAGGGTCACAGTGCCAAGCAGTGGCCAGGCCAGGACTGAAACCCTGCTCCGAGGTTTCTCTGCATCCACCAACAACCCTGCCCTGCCTCTGCGCCTGTCTTGGTGCCCCTACTGTCTCCACATTGACTCCCGGGTCAGAGGCTGGTGGGGACCGTGCCTGCTGCACCTCCTGGCCATGTTCTGCTGCCTTCCGTGTCTGCTTCCTGTTGTTGCTGCTTCAGGAGAGCTCGAGGCTCCCGTGTCAGAGGCCTTGCTGAATGCCCTCCTGACCCCCTCCTGCAGTTTCAAGAAGAGGAGAGGCCACTCAGTTGGGGGAGCCCCTGAGCAGCGATACCAGAGCATCCCTGTGTGCGTGGCCGCCCGACTTCCTACCCGAGCTCAGGATGTGCTGGTAAGGAGGAGCTGGGCCAAGTGCATGGGGTACGATATGGGAGTGCAGGTCCCAGGAGTGGTCCAAGGAGGCTGGGGAAGCAAGGATGGGCCCCTCACTGGGAGCAGGAGTTTTCCTCCCACAGCTTGTGGTGGGAGCCCTTCGGCATTTTATAATGAGGGAGAGACAGGAGGCCGGGAGACCAGGAGGCCAGGTAGTGGAGTATTGGGAACATGGCGGGAGGCTGCTGCAGGGGTCCAGTCAGAGGTGATGAGCCCTGGTGGGGCTGAGTTTGAAACTCAGTGTTCGAACAGAGACCTGATGTGTGCAAGAATGCGTGACAGAGAGCTGTGAGCGTGAGCAAAGAGGTGTGTGTGGCGAGGACCAGGGGCACTGACCTCCCCTTTTCTCCACAGGATGCCCACCTCTCCGAGGTCAATGCTGTTCGTTTTGGCCCCAGTAGCAGCCTCCTGGCCACTGGAGGGGCTGACCGCCTCATCCTCCTCTGGAATGTCGTGGGAGGTGAGGGTCCCTGCCCACAGGCCAGCCTCACCTTCAGCTTGCTCCTTGGTGGGAAGGGTCTTGAGTCTTTGCGTTTCCTCACCTGGGACATTCTTGTGGGCAGCAGCAAGAGTTCTGGGCTCACTGCTCCTAAGAAGGGCAGAGCCTCCCACTTCCTGAAGTCGAGGCCTGCGGGGTGGGGAGGGCTGAGCTCAGATGGTCCCTGTTGGGGTGGTGGAGGCACCATGTCACGAGGTTCTACAGGGACAGGCCCTTGAGGAGCAGGTCCCTTGGGCCCCCCCACCAGGCCACCTCTTCTAGTGCCACTGAGCCCTCAGAACTCAGTCGTGGGGCAGATGTTAGCTATCTACTCTGTGTTCTGTAGCGGGGGGTGTACTGGGGAGCGAGAGCTGGCTCCCAGAGGCTTCCTGGAGGAGGTGAGTCTCCAGCTGGCCTGGCTCTGGCTTGCCGTGTGACCTAGGGACAGTCCCTTCTCTCTGGTCTTTTCCAGACATCCGCGAGATGACCTGCAGCCCCCCGGGGCCCTCTGCTGGCAGTTCAGGAAGGTGCAGCCTCCAGCTAGACCCCACCCCCCACCCCCCAACCCTGGCCGCTCCCCCAAGAACAGGCCCAGCACTTCTGTCCTCTAATTTAGGAGAGATTCATCTTCCCACTCACAGTCCAGGCTCCTCTGTTTCGTGAGATTAGTGACTTCACTTGTCCCTTCTCCTGGTCCCCCCAGGGCGCCTGGAGGCCAACCAGACCCTTGAAGGAGCTGGCGGCAGCATCACCAGTGTGGACTTTGACCCCTCGGTGAGAGGACCTGGGGGGCATAGGATGTCCCTCCCCCAGTTTCCACACTGGGCAGGTGGGGGCTTTGGGGCCTGAGGGAACATCACGGGTATCCTAGAGCTCCTACACAATCCTCCTCCCTGGGCCTCGATTCTCCCCTGCCTACCTGGGTGACCTGGGCTGGGGGAAGCTCTGAGGCAGCCCTGACCCTAGCTCTCTGGCCTGCAGTTGCCTCTGGCCAGGCCCAGGTTCAGGACCTATCCTTTCCCCTCTTGTCTCCCCAGGGCTCCCAGGTACTGGCAGCTACTTACAATAAGGCCGCCCAGCTTTGGAAGGTTGGGGAGGCACAGTCCAAGGTAAGGCCTGACTGGGGAGGCAGCCTGGGGGTCAGGGGTCATGCCTTGGGCCTGGAGGGGTTTGTTATGGGGTCTTGGCCATACCCTTGATGCATATCTGGGATGGTGGCAGGAGACACTATCTGGACACACAGACAAGGTGACGGCTGCCAAATTCAAGCTAACGATGCATCAGGCGGTGACCGGGAGCCGGGACCGGACAGTGAAGGAGTGGGACCTCGGCCGAGCCTACTGTGAGGCCCAACCCTCCCCTTTCCCAAGGGCCAGGACCCTGCCAGGCTATGGGGGACCTCAGCCTGCTCTCTGGGAGTGGCTTCAAGATTTACAGGCATTTGGGATGAAACCTCCCAAGGCCCCTCTTCTGTCCCCCCATCGATGATGCTTTCCCTGGTTTCTAGGTGACCTCAGGCTTTGGGCTGGGAAACAGGGGACCTGGGTTATAGTTTTGGGAGGACATCTTACCTCTGGGGCTTCTGGGCCTCAGCTTCTCCATACATCCAGTGGGTTGGCTCCTGATAACCCTTCTCTGAGGCTGGGGCTCTACTCCTTGGTCCCTAGGTTCCAGGACTATCAATGTCCTTTCCTACTGTAACGATGTGGTGTGTGGGGACCATGTCATCATTAGTGGTCACAATGACCAGAAGATCCGGTTCTGGGACAGCAGGTGATAGGCGCGGGCTGTGGGTGGTGGAGGTGGGGGCGGGGCTCCTGTATTCTCTTCCTTTTTCTAGCCATGGAGCTGCTGAGGGTACCTTGGGGAAGCGAGGCTCTGGTGGCCTCTGCTGGGCTCGGCCCCTTGAAGGCTCAGCTGCCCTTGGAGACCTGTCTCCTTCTTATTGGCCCTCGGTCCAACCAAGGGACCCTGCCTGGGTCTTGCCAACCAAGATGGAGAATCTCTATTTTTCCATATAATCACCACTTTTTAGTCAAAAGGAACAAAAGTTATATTGTTTTCTGAGCCTAAGAGCCCAGCATTAGGCTTGAATGGTTTATAAAAGCCAGTGCTGGAACCAGTGCCAGAGCCAGTGCCAGGCCTGCCTCAGGCTGCTTCTTACTCATCTGCAGAGATTGCCTTTTGAAACCCTTTGCACTCTCTTGCACATATTTAAAGACAGACTTGCATTGCTTCCCCGCCCCCACCCCCAAGACTTATTTTAGTGACCCAAGGGTTTAGTAAGTTCCTGATGGAAGGGGCTGGCTGCAGGGGGAGGTTAGTCGTCAGCCTTGGCCTTAGTGGCCTGAGACCAGGGGGGCCTCTGGACTTCGTTAGTCTGTCAGGAGCACCTCGTCAGGGTGGCTGCTGCTCATCCTCGCCTTTGTCCCTGCTCCTCAGGGGACCCCGCTGCACCCAGGTCATCCCTGTGCAGGGCCGGGTCACCTCCCTGAGCCTCAGCCACGACCAGCTGCATCTGCTCAGCTGTTCCCGAGACGACACGCTCAAGGTCATCGACCTGCGTGTCAGCAACGTCCGCCAGGTGTTCAGGTACCTGCTTTGTGCCCACTGATCCTGTGGCTTTGGCTGTGGCAGCTGGGCCTTGTCCCCTGTAAAAGGCCCGTCAGCGGGGGGCCCTCCCTGGAGGCCCCTCTGGATCAGGGCCTGGTGAGGTGGCCAAGCCCTTGCCGGAGAGAGGAAGCTCCGTAAGTTCCTGGCTGAGTCACCTCCATTCTGACCCGACCCTGTCTGTTCTCAGGGCTGATGGCTTCAGGTGCGGTTCTGACTGGACCAAAGCTGTGTTCAGGTGTGTCCATGAGAGCACAGCACCCATGCCTGAGTGTGTCCCATCTGTCTGTGTCTGTGTCCTTACCTCTAATCTCCTCTCTCTGGCTGTGCTGTGGCCCCTGCAGCCCAGACAGAAGCTACGCACTGGCAGGTTCCTGGGATGGAGCTCTTTACATCTGGGATGTAGACACTGGGAAACTGGAGAGTAGCCTTCGGGGACCCCATTGGTGAGCACGGCCACTGCCCACCCACCTGCCCACCCCAGCCCCAGTACCCCACCCCCGGCCCTGCCCCAGTCCTGCTAAGCTGATTCCAGGTCCTGACATGCTGGGCATCCTGGAACCCCCAGCCCTTGTCCCGTACCTTCCATTCCCTGCCCCCCCACCTGAGCCCTTCATAGTTCACAAGGTGTCTTCCCATGTGCACTTGGGTCTGCTCTCACCACAGCCCTCTGAGCCCATTTTACAGGTGAGGAGATGGGCTCGGAGAGGGCTTCAAAATGCCCAGGTCCAGTAATGAGGGGCAGAGCCCAGCAGTGGACGCCCCCTGAAGCCTGCCTCTCCCTCTCCTCAGCGCTGCCGTCAATGCCGTGGCCTGGTGCTACTCTGGGAGCCACGTGGTGAGCGTGGACCAAGCCAGGAAGGTTGTGCTCTGGCACTAGTGCCACGACTCCCCTGCCTGAGCTGGAGCTCTAGTCCAAAGCCTGAAGCTGGAGGACAGCTTCCCACTGCCCCAGAGGCTCCAGGGCCAGTAGGGGTGCAGGGATGGGGGTGGCATTTAGTGGGTAAGAAGGCCTGGCAGGACCTGGCCTGTTTGTTTAAAAACAAAGTGTGGGTTGGGGGGGATTACTGTATTGTTTATCTCTGGCAAAAGTGGAAAAAAATTACATTTAAACTGGCGTCTGCTTGCCTCTTTGCAGCATTCAGGGAACAGGGAAGCCTTTGGGTGGAGGCTCAGGGAGACCCAGGCTGGGCTCCCTTTCCTCCCCCCCGCACAGAGCTGGGCAGAGCTGGCCCGCCTTCTGTGCTGACAGCATGAAGAAAGGCCCAGAGGCAGCAAAGGACAGTGGCTTTTGGAGCAGTGGAAATTTCATCCTCGGTCTAAGCTGGTCCTGGTCCTTGGGCCCTTCTGTTTCAGACACCCAGAGTAGACCGAGGCTGAGGAGGGGCCATGTGAATTCTGAGGAGGGAGCAGGGGAGACAGCCGAGAGGGGCCCTGTGGAAAGGATCCTGAAAAACCAGAGTGATGTCAAGTACTCGGTACAACAGGCCTGCCTTTAGACCGGGGCCGCATTCTTGCCCCAGAGGCAGACCCCTTGTGTGGCGGGGAGGACATCCGTGGGCTGGGCCTGGGCCTCGCTTACATCAGCATCAGATTTAAGCCACACAACAAGCATCTGGAGTACATGGCAGACCCAATAGGGTGGAACCTGGCCACTCCCATTCCCTTCCCCAACCTGGGGCGTGGAGGAGGGTCAGTGGGACGGCCATTGCCAGTCACCAGGTGTTGAAGGGGACTTCTGTCCCTGAGTGATAGGGGCTGACCTCTGGGGGTCCGCGCAGTTGAGATTCAAGGCTTTACTCTAGAACTCTCAGCCTCCTTTATTACCTTACAGTGTCTCTCCTGAGTCCCAGCGTTTTGCAGACTATTTCCAGGATGGGCAGGAGAGAGCTAAGAGCCAGGACTCTGCAGCTAGACTGTCTGGGTTTGAATCTCTGCTCTGCTATTTAGTAGCAGAATGATTCTGAGCAAGTTACTTAATGTCTTTGTGCCATAGTTTCCTCCTGTGTAAAATGGGAAAATAGCAGTATCTACCTCAAAGACTGTTGGAAGGACTCGATGCATCAGTATTTGTAAAGTTCCTGGCACGTGACAAAGGCTGTTTAGGTGTTGGCTGAATACCCAAATCTACACTCTGCTGATCCCAGCTCACTCACTGCCCTCGGCCCAGCTGTCCCCTGAGCTATGGGTGACATACCCAGCTGCCTCCTAGGCATCATCTATCCCTGTCATAAGCGTCTCTTCCCCTCACACCCCACTTCTTGGGCACCAAGGCGTGGGGCTGTTGCGTCTAACTCTCCTTTCCATTCCTGCTGCCACTGCAGGCCACCTTGTCCTCGACCTGCTGTCTCCACCTAGTTCCCTCCTTGCCATGGCCAGAGTGACTTTCTAAGGTGTTGTGGTCATACGTCCAACCCTTTGAAGTTCTGCACTGCCTGCAGAGAAACTCCTTACCCTCAGGATGTGGCCTGCTGGCCTCAGCTGCATCTTCACTTTGTTGCTACTCTGAATGTGTCTTGCATGTGATTTTCTCTCTGCCCAGAATGTTCTTCCCTCCCAACTCCTAATTCAAATTTGTCCTTCAGGATCCCTGAGCCTCTCCTGACCTGCCAGGCTGGCTAGGAGCCTCCTCCATCTCTGTGCCCCACCCCCACCCCCGTTTGTGTCTGCCTCCCTCCATCTCAGTCAGGAAGCTCTTGGAAGAGGCCAGGATGGGAGCAAAGTATTCCCTGGGATCAGGCCTCAGCCAGAGAAAGCCTCAGGGAATGTTCATAAGTGACTAAATTCTCTTATTTGAGGACTCAGCAAGTCTAACAGTCAAAGACTCTAGGAGTCCAGGATCTTTTGAATCTAAGACTGCTGAAGGTCTGGCCCTCATGCCCTGGCTCCCAGCGGCCACCAGGAGTCACCAGCTGCCTAGGTCTGCCAAGGCCATTCTCCCGCCTCCTGGGATTCACGGCCAGAAAGACCAAAGCTTCCAGTAGCCACCGTTACTGAGCTGCGTCAGGCCCTGTGCCTTCTATCCAGTATCTTGTTCCTCCCAACCACCTTGTGATGTAGGTGTCTCTTTCACAGATGAGAAAATTGAGGCTCAGAGAGGGTGAGTGATATGAGATCATCACAGCTGGCACAGCAGGATTGTGACTCTTGTCATACTTTTTTTTTTTTTTTAAACAAAATGTCAGCAAATCTGCGCTCCCAGTTAGGCAGAGCTGCAGGGCACTACCCGCTGTGCTCCAGCAGTGTGCCCACTGCCTCCATCGGGTAGGTGATTCTAGCTTTCTGTCTAAACTAAATCCCTCCCTGCTTCTCTTTTTCCATTCTGGCCCTGGGTGCCTAGGCCTGAGCCTGGGGGGCGGTTAGTGTCCTTTGAACTGAGGGACATGCAGGGCCGCAGGAGGGAGGTGAACTTGAATCCTGGGAGGCTGTTAAACCAGCTACATCATCTGGGGCAAGTACCTCACAGGACTGCAGTGAATTCAGACTGCTTAGAGAATGCAGAAAAGGAGCTCAGGAAATTATATGACTCAACTCCTGGGACTGACCCCTTTACTCCCCTTAAGCCTTCCTTTCTTCATGGGGCAGCTCTGCTAGCACATGCCTGCCTCACTTCAGGGAGCACATGCACACCTTAACTTACATGGAGGGAATGCTTCCTGGAGGAGCAAGTCTGGAAGGCCAGAGACAGGCTGGGCATTACAGGGAATGAGGCAAGTGTGGGGAAAAGGGTTGGCAAAGGCCAAGCAGGGGAAGAGCTCAGAGGGGTGCCAGCTGGGAAGGCTGCACCTCTAGTCTTTGCAGTCCCGGGCAGCAGAGGGGGCAGGGATAGAACCCTGTGCTTAAAACCACTCTGATATGGGGACATGTGTATGCATATGGCTGATTCGCTTTGTTGTGCAACAGAAACTAACAGGTATTGTGGAGCAATTATACTCCAACAAAGATGTATTTAAAAAAAAAACGCTCTGAGCTTCCGGTTCTCTCCAGGTTTTCAATAGTTGCTACTCAGGTGTTCAGTACACAGGGGCTGCCTGCCTGAGTTTTTTCCCTAATGTCAAAAGTGTCACCCTTGCTGTGCATATGGACTGAGGGCCAGAGAGGGACCAGGGTCACACAGCAGAGCAGGGATAAGAATCCAGGCCCCCGATTCCCTCTTTTCTAAAAACTGGACTTAGGCTCTGCAGAGAGCTGCTGGCCTGGTCTTCTGGAGGCCAGGTTCTAGGTTCTACTCCCAGTTACCTTCCTGAGAGAACTTGGGCGAATCACAGTGGGGAGAGTTTCCACGTCCGTGAGACACTCCCTGCTCCATGGCTCTGCACCTCACCAGTGGTGATCCAGGCTCTTCCCTGGGGCTGTGGTACAGGCATGGGTACCACCTCCTCTACCTGCCTGAAGCTTGAGAGGGAGAAATGACAAGAGGCTCTTGCTCTGGGGTCCTACTGCCCCTTGGTCATCTCCCTGTCCTGGGAGAGGCACCTTGGCTTGAAACTGCTGTTCCCACATCACCCCCACCAGATGTGAGCCCGTTGGTGACAGGGATGGGAACTGAGTCACTTATGTCTCAATGCCCAGAACGTGGCCTGGGGCAGTAAGTTTGCTGACTGAACAAATAGAGGTGGTCCTGGCCCATCGTTCTCTGGAGGAATCCTGGTGGCACTAGGTATGGACCCATCTGTGAGATGCGATGTGACGTGTCTGGTACAGGTAGTTTTCTTCTTACAGATGCACATCCACTAATCAAAAATATTTTCAGCTTATCTGTACATTATCTTATTTGATCCCCCTGGGTCTTATGAAGTTTGTATTGTCTTCTCGTTCCCACTTTAGAGACAAGAAGAGGAAAGCCCAGAGGGGTGAAGGGATGACCCTAAGGGCACAGGTAATCGAGGCAGCCCGGGGACTTGAATACAGGCCTCTTGACCAGGCTCTTCCCCTGCCCCTCATAGGAGCAAGTGGGTGACAAAACACATGCTTAGGTGTTGAGCACACAGTCTGGAAGAGGTGTGAACCCTAAGAGGTGTGTTCATTTCTGCTGTTTCAGGATAACATTCCAGGAAAATATTCCCAGACCAGGGCTCTCTGACACAGACACAGCAGAAATGCTGCATTTGTTTTTTTGGCCAGTGGGACCAGGGGAAAATGGTCCAGAAACAAGATGCTCTTTGGCATTCACGGGGTTCTTGGCAGATCAAGCAGTAACAGCAAACACAGGGAACATCTAGGAGGAAACTTATACTGGTTAAGTTGTAGGATTTCAGGACAAATTACAATTCTCTCCCTTCTAAACTAAAATTTCTGTAACGTATTTTAGTCATGAAAAACAGCTTCATAACGAGCATTAAATGCAAAGATTCAGCCAGATTTTGTTACAAGGCCCCTCAGAAGGTTAGGAAATGATTCACAACTGAAAGCTTTGGCTAGGCTTGTTGGGCAGTGAGTGAATAGTGCAGCCCGGGTGTGACCACAACCCAGAGGACAGTTTGCTCTGTCCCAGTGGAGAGTTCAGTGGCTTGAATTTTCAACTTTTGGCCATCCTGAGAAGTCTCTGTGTTCGTAAAGTCTGTTCTCAAATATTGTGACCTTTTTGTGTGATGTTCTCACTCTGCATCTAGAAACTGAACTTATCTAGAACATAAGAGTTGGATAAGCTCTTGGAAATCATCTCATTCTACTTCTTTTAAAGCCAGGGTTGTGGCAGCCCAGTGGAAAGGGCGTCCATCAAGCGGTGGCAGGGCTGCGGCCAGAGGATATCCTCCCAGTTGCTTCTGTCTGCCTGTGGATGTGGGCTGGGGTGGTGGGTCAGAGGAAAGGGATCTAGGTGATGTGCTGCGAACCTGGTTCAGCTGCCTTACCTTTAGTTCCTGTGATGAAGGAGGCCCGAATGTAGCTATGATACAGGGGTGGGATGATTAGCTTAATTCCGTCCGCTGGTCACAGACCAGGCCTCTGGGGCCAACAGTAGTCTTGAATGCGAGCAGCTTTTATTAGCAGGGGAAGGCAAGAGATGGAAGAGATATTAAATGTGCACTGATAGTCCTTACCATATTTATGGTGAAGCATTTTCACACCCACTCTTTCCATTGCGCCTCATGACAGCCCTGTGTTACTAGGAGGCTGGAAGGATAGCAAGGAGCAGTTCTGTAGGGGAGGCTGCTGAAGGTGGGCGAAGTGATGGTGAGGGATGCTTGTGGGGACCACCCTGTGCTGCACACTTTACATGTCCTTGGATCCACAGCATTATTCTCATGTTTCCGATGGGGACACTGAAGCTGGGTTCCACAGCTGTCAAGTGGGAGGCAGGATTTAACTCAGACCTTCCAACTCCAAAGTCCATGTTGTCTTCTACGCTGTTGGTGGGAGTGTCAATGGATACGGTCATTTTGGAGGCCAATTTGGCAACATCTAACAAAATTAAATACACACATACCTTTTTGACTCTCAAGTTACGTATTTAGGAATTTACCCAATATTTTCACTGGAACAAATTTTTAAAGAATTATGTACAAAGGTGTTCATTTCAACTTTCGAATAGCAAATGGATGGATACAACCTCATCATCCATCACTGTAGGAATGTTTAAATTATGATATATCTGAACAGTGGAATATAATGCAGCCTTCAAAAAGAATGAGGTAAACCTAAATGTATTATATAATCTCACATATAAAAAGGCAGTGTGTGCATATGAGTTCTATGCACAGAAAACGTCTGGAAGAATACATATAGCACATGCACAGCTCTGGAAGAGGAGGGCTGTGGGGCCCCTCCCCAAACAGGCTGACCTCTCGTCCTCACTGGGCCGGCTGGCAGCCAGAGGGACTCGCCTTTTCACCTGGAATCCTCTAGCCACCCCCGAGACCAGTAAAATCTCCTTCCCTTGACTCATTACTCAGGGTGGAGGTTTAGGAAAGGACAGAGTAGTCCAGAGTGCCCACTTCCTAGAAGCCAGCAGTCACATCCTCTGAGGGGACTCAGTGGCCCTCCTCTCGCCCTTCCAGCTGCAGAATCAGAGCTCCCTCCTCAGCTCCCTCAGCACACTCTCTGCCTCGCCCTTCCAGTACCTCACACAGTACTGTCCTCATGTGTATACCTTTTTTCTCCACTGGGAAAGAACCTTGAGAGCCAAGACCACAACTTATTTATTTCTATCTCTAGCATTCAGGGTATTACACATGGCAGGTGGGTGGCATGCAGGACTGTTTGTCCCATGGATGGATTAATTTACTTCCCCCTCTCTGTATCTGTTGTAGGGTTTAAAGGAGGGCCTAGAAGTGTCTTTATAAGAAGCACTGGGTATTTGGAAAAGCCTGCTTACCCAAATCTCTTTATAAGTAAAACTTAGAAAACTTAATTCCATTTTTTTATTATTCAACATTTTATACATAATAAATACAAAGTTTTTACAGCCACTGTAAAGAAAGCACATCTGCACAGAGGCGCTTCCTCTGAGCCCAGCCGTGTGCACTGTGACACTGGATTACATGTCCTGGAGGGAGGGGTTCTTTTTAAAAAGGAGGCATATTTTTACAACTTTGTATTTTTAAAATAAAATTAGCAGCTCTTCCAAAAAATATTTTAAAATATAACAAAAGATTTCAAATAACCCTCTGAGAATGTGGAAAACCCAGATTCAAGGACAATTTTGCTAGCTAAAGAGAGAATACAAGACTGGGTGGCAAGAATTGCCTGATTTCAGCACTTTGAAGATTTCTAAAGTGCTTTGAAGATTTTAAACTTGTCAACAAACTTTAAAATCTTAAAAAAAAACCCACCCTTTAAATTTTTTTTAAACTTAAGAATAAGTTTGATAAACACAAAAAGACCTCAAATAGATCAACAGGTTAAGAAGCAAAAAACAAAAACAAAAATCCTCAAATCACGGAGAAGATTCATCAATGGGTACTGTCACTGAAGTGATCAAATGACTAACTGAAAATTTCTTCAGCTCTGACCTTACTTTTGGTCAAAAATCCCATGGGGACATTTGGCGAGCATTTCACGTTTTTAGATTCTTAGGAGGGATGGCATTTTCAAAGCGTAAGACAACTTTCGATTTAAATTCTACAAATTTGATTTAAAAAAAAAAAAAAAAGCAACTGGCAAACATCCCTTAGTCCCTAAGCAATGCACTCCCTATCTTCCATAGGAGGTGGAGGGCCGCCGGAGGCCTACTCTGGGACGCCTGCGGCTATGGGTTTGTTAGCCTGCAGAGAAGGCTACTCCTGGCTCTCCCTGTGACGTGGAGAACCTGTCAATTTGCACCTGTGGAATCCTTTAGTCCTTCACAGGAAGCTGGTTTCCATGAGCCACAGGTTCTTCCTCCCAAGGAAATGTCAGGTCAGTTGGACCTGGGAAGCTGCATTTTATGTGGTGGGTGGCTGCCTGGGCCAGTGGACTGGCTTGGGAATAAAATAATGCTAGAGGCCTCCCCAGTAGAGAAGCTCAACAAGGCAAGTATGTGTCCCCAGTTTATCTAGACGTTCAGATTCTAAGGATACTGGTCAGAATAGTATACGCTGCAAAAATTAAAATGAAAAATACCCAAATATAAAAAGAACATTAAATTGGCTCATTTCAGATCTGGAAGCTCCATTTCTGCTTTTGCCACAGCCTCCTTTCTATTAGTCTATGTGATGGGATGAGATTCGGCTACTAGTTCAGCCCCTCCATGTTAGCTCCACTAATACTAAATGAATGGCATAAATATTAATACAAAGGACACTGTTATTGTTTTAAATCTGTTAGTTGTGGAAGAGATGTGCATTAATGCAATTGGTGCTAAACTCAGGGCAGTCCATTTTTTTCCAATACGGTTTCAGTTTCTCAATTTGGGGACTAACTGCGGGGAGGAGCCAGCCTCTCCTGAAATCCCTCCTCCTGCTTCCTTATGTAGCCAATGTGATCTGATTAAACTCAATCAGATGAGCAGAAGCCACTTGAAGAAAGATGAGAATCTTTGCCACATCCTTGTGGCCACAGTAATATACTGTACGAGTGCACATGATCAGTATCTCTGTGACTGTGCCCTGATCGAGGCCTGGTCTTGAGTCTCATACAAAAACGGGCCACTGTTAGGCAAGAGGGCTGTCCCCCTCTGTGCTTCTAGGGCCCTCTAGGATTTGTGCTGTGGTAGGAGAGATGACATAGAAAATGACAACAAAAAAAGGCACAAAATATTCAAAACATGGGAGGAGTCTACCAGGCCACCCAGTCACATATAATCCTCCTTGTTTTTGCTCTGTTCGAGTCATCATCATGCAAAGGTGCCTAAAAAACAAGACTGGCCAAACTCTAAGCCTGGCCTTGATTGTAGCAGTAACGGACGGGCAAAGCCATCATCACACCAGTGTGATTTCCACATCCTCGATCTTCTCTGCTGGCCTTCGGTGGTTCTGCGTAGGTGGAGGGGGAGCTGCCCGGACCTGAGCAGGAAACCATCACATGGATTGTCAGTCAGCTTCCCGATCCAGTGCCTGAAGCATCCAAACCCCAACTAGTCACTTACCCAAGGACATGGGCACCCCAGGGCTCTCAGAAATGCTCTAAGCATGTGCTTTCAACTTAATTTTCACAACTTCTTACACTGAGAAGGACCTATTGTTCTGGATGAAATGTGAAACTCATGATTCAGGTTCTTGCCTAGGCTGAAGTCCTCACGGGCACAAGAGTCTTTGTAGCCCTAAAAGCCTCGTCCAAAGCAAAGGCCTAGAGTTGAAAGCGAGAGAGCAATGCTTGGAGAACTGAAAACCTTTCAACATGTCTTGGAAGGAGAGTTGCAAGAGAGAAGACTAGAGAGGTAGGCTGGGGGTAAGTCATGAAGGGCCTCATTAATCCATATTTAAAAATCGGAGCTTTATTCTGTAGGCAAAGAGGAATCTTTGGTGGATTTTAAACAGCAGTATCAGATGTGTGAAAAGATGACTCAGGTAAAAGTTTGAAGAAAACAGTGGTGGTGGGCGAGAATACAGGTGACAGTTTTGGAGACTCCTGTGGTGGTCTGAAAGAAAGCTGATGTTGGCCTGCACTAGGGTTCGGGCAGTGGGGCAGCAGAGAGTGGAAAAACTTGACAGCTGTCTCCAAGGTAAACCTGGCAGGACTTGGAATGACTCTTTGTGGAAGGCAGGATCAGGGAGGTGTCACGAGTGATGGCAGAGCACTGGCAGGATGGGGGTACCACTCACCAGGACAGGAAATATGGGAGAAGGAGTATGTCTGGGAGGGAAGATAATTAACTCGTGTTTTGCTGAGTTTTGGGGGTTTTGGTACATACACACTGAGATTTCCACAAGTCTGAAGCTCAGGGAAGAGACTGGATTGGCAGTTATAAATCTGGGAGTTGTCAGTAAATAAATGGTTATCAAAGCCTTGGGAGTAGATGAGATTACTCAGAGAGTGACTCTAATGACTTTAAGAGAAGCAGCCCGTGGAAAGAACCCTGAGAAGCATCAACAGAGATGGATAGAGGCAGAGAAGCCCGCAAAGGTCAATGAAAATATAACAGGGAAGAGCCAATTCTGACTCTGTGTTGGATCTGTTTCTTTGACTTTAACCTTTGCTTTTTGTTGCTTTTGTTATTATAATCATACATAGTGGCCTGCCTCAGGGAACCCTGCCCCTCTGCCTGAATGTTAAACTAAAGTGCCTTTGTTCAGCTCACAGGGAGACAATCTGACCCTGCCCACCTGTGAATGGCTGCAGAAAAGAAGAAATTAACACATGCCCTCCCCATGCTGGCCAAGCAGGCAAAACTAATGGCCTAACTTTACTTCCTCACCTCCTCCCCCACCTCTAAAGAAACAGGCATCCAAGATGGTTTTTTGGGGACCCTAGTCTGCCATCTCCTTGGTCTGCCGGCTTTCCAAGTAAAGTCGCTATTCTTCGCCTCAATACCTCATCTCCCGATTTATTGGCCTGTCCTGCGGCGAGAAGAGTGAGCTTGGACTCAGTAACAAAAAGGAAGGGCCAGGAAGTAGAAAGCAGACCAGGAAAGTGTGGTAGAACAAACAGGTCCACTTCTCTCCATTCACGCTCTTACCCGCTAGTCCACACTACTGTCCCCTCTTGCTTGGACCACTGCTCCAGCCTCCTAACGGCTCCCTGTGTCCATTCTATCACCTTCCATTCATCCTCCACTTAGCTGCCATAGTAGTGTTTTAAAAATGCACAACTGGTCATATCACTGTCCTGCTTACAATCTTACAATAGCTTCTTAAACTTTTAGGATCAAGAACCAAGTCCTTAACGAGGCACTCAATATCTGCTGAATGAACAAAGCCAAAGGTAGTGAGTGGTTCAGAGAACTGTGTCAAATGCTGATAAGGGGGTCTAGGAAAATAAAATTGCAAATATGCACTAGATTAGCATGCGAAAGTTATGACCTTGGAAGAGCTGTTTCACAGTGAGGTGGTGGGGTGGAGTCAGTGAGGGGTGAGTAGAGGTGATTATTTGTAAGAACAGATTCCTTTGAGAATAGAAGCTCTCAAACCTCAAAATGCATGTATCTTATTTCATTTCAGTGTCCGTCAAAGAGGCAATTAGAGGCCTGGAAAATAGGTTCTCATAAAATGCCTGCTGGAAAAAAAAAATGCTTCTGTTTCACAATTAGACCACTTTAATGCTCTCAGAGCTTGTTATAATTTAAATACACTTTCATAGCTGTCACCTTGCAATCTCTCCCTGGCTCAGTGAGGAAAGCACCAGTGTAAGCTAGACCTTCCAAGATGTGTTCATTTTTATAGCCTTCCTTTTCCAGAGCTCTTTTTAACTTCCCAACTCCATCTTACCCTGGCATGGAGGGAATTAGTAACAACACAGGGGTCATGGAGATACATTAATTTCTAACTTTCAATTTGGAGAAACTACGCATTCTATAACCCTGCCAGATAAGAGACTTACAGGTCGTAGTTTCCCATATGAGGTCTCAGGAGTATGTCTGGATGCCTGTGAGAATCCTGGCGATTCGGCATGGAAGCTGTTTTCTAAGGGAGGGAATCAAAGAAGCTCAATTTATTGCGTTGTTGAGCAATAAAAATGCTAATGGAGATCTGTTTGCTCTTCAGGTGAACGTGTGGATTTCTGAATGAAAGCGTATGTAGACCCATGCCCTGGAGAACCCTTACCATTTGCTGAAGGAGAGCGGGGGAAGTACTGGGAGCTCCTCTTATCTGGGCTGGGGTAAGGGCTACTAGGAGGCTGGTCATACAGTGGCAGTGGAGGCAGGGAGCCGGGCAGCTTGGGGGAGGGAGAGATCTGCAGCAAAGGGAAGAGAGGTTACGAAGTGCTCACTTGAGGAAGGAGAGACCAGCAGGCTTCTCGGACTACTCCTGGCAAATTACTTTTCTTTGGAGCTAAGTTATGATTATTAACTTTCTTGGTCAGCCTCATTAGAAGCAAATGAGCCTAGAATAACCACCCCAACCCCCAGTTTTGTGTTGCATTTAACTTTTTCCTTCCACAGATCTCATTATACTACTGATTTTAGTTTATCTTAAACAGTTACCAAGTCAAACCATTCTCGAGAGTTCTATTGAAAACATACCAAATTAGTCAGTTCAGTGAAGAACAAAAAAAGGGACAAGTTGTATTTTTCAGTGAAGATAAAATAATTGGCTGAGTTTCTGACTTCCCCACGTTCTGTAAATGTCACGCTAAGTGGTCACAATACCACACAAGCAAGATGGACAGACATGTTCCTTATGGTCCTGGACCTGCCAGGCCTGCTGTGACTGATCCGAATTAGAAGTTTCCCGTAAAGACAAGGTTTGCTATGATGAGCTAAGCCTATGGAGCTCTGGCAGGCTCATCAGTTCTCTGAACAGGACTAGTAGGACCTGGGCTGGGCAGGGAGGCTCTGACAGTGTGAGGGAGAAAAAGAGCAAGCTAATATTTTTACTGCATAAACTAACCACAGAGACAATACATTCCCTCTCTGGTTTCTTTCTTTCTCTCCACCAAACCATTCTTTTGTATGTTACACACAATTTAGTATTTTCGTTCCCCAATTCAGAGAACAGAATGTGGGAGAAGTGAGCTGTCATACAGCCATTGCACAAGAGCCTGACTGACAAGTCTCTGCTTCCCAAATTCAGTTTTGCAGAAACCCGGTAACCAAGGACTGGAGTGGTGAGGGTGAGGCCAAGACCACAGCCCACTTTTGCGTGGGTCAACAGACTCCTTGGGAGTCATTTTCTTTAAACATCTTTTAATTCAGCTTTCTCCCCCTGTTGTGCACCTGAATCTCTCGCATCCATGGAGTGTCACCATTTTCTGAGGCTGAAAGTTCTTCCACTAGCACTGATGGGAAAACTCCAATCCGCCCATTGAATTCCCCTTCCCAGAAGCCATCATCATCCTGGTTTTCTTTGTTCAAGATTCGGATGATTGCTCCCTCAGGAAAAGATAATTCATCATCTGTCTGGCCCTCGTAGTCATAAAGTGCTTTCACAAAACAGACTAGGTAGCAAGAGAGAGAAAAATGCAGTAAGAACACCGACAACCAGGTTACTTTTGCAGCCACCCCATGCACAAGTGACAACTAAAAGGCCATCGTACAGCTATAATTCTGTACTCACTGAAGATCAACTTTAGGGTTCTACTGTACAGGATAAACGGGACCAAATAAACATATTACAGAAAAGGAATAAAGTTGTGCTTTTTAACCTACTGAAGGCTGACTCCAGGGTAATACAGTTTAGGCCAAATGTGACCAAATAAAGAGTGCCTTGTTTCAGTCTTTACCACTGGCATCTCCGTTGAGGCTGCCTGAAACGAGTTCGGCCTCCGTGGAATTGCTGGATGTGTGTGACCGACTGTCCAAAGCAGCCAAGGACTGCAGCATGCTCAGCAGACTGTTCGAGGTGGGAAACTGTAGGTACTTTTCTGGTACATAACCCACTTGGCCGACTTTATTTCGAGCCTGAGTAAAAGACATGTGACAAAACAGGTTTGCACACACAATTTGGACAGGGTACAACAAGAACCAAAACAAACTCCTGAAAATGTCACAAGAAGGGGCGATATGAGCAAAGGAATATACCTTTACCCAGTCTTCCATATCTCCATCTTCAATCACTTCTAACACCTCATGTTCCTCAATGGTCAACTCATCTGGTTGAGAAGCCTGCAATGTAGGATGGTCATGGACAAAATTAAAAAGGTTAGATAAAGAGCAGATGTGAACTGATCATAACAAAAACTGGGGATCAAAATATTGAAATGATTTTGAAAAACGTATTGAACATAAAAATTTGAGTGTTGTAAAACTATCATAATGAGGTGAAGTTTTACTTTAAAAAACTAAACAAAATAAAGCCACAACAAAAACTGGAGAAACGGAATCCTCAAGAGGCAATCAGGTTCAGTGAACACAGCACTCTGCTGGAAGTAGAGGACCTGGGTTCTAGCTCCAGCTTATGTATCTATTGGTAAGTTATTCAACTTCTTGATGCCTCCATTTCTTCAAAATGACAATCCTGCCATTCTCGGGAAGATGGGGGAGTTAGTGTGGGATGAATAAGCACAGAACCATGATGATTTGGGAAGCACAAGCAAAGGAGAAAGCCGTGAATTAGAACTACACCAGAGGGCTACCATGGAGGTGCAGGCTGTGAAAATGCAAAGAGCTATGTACATGGATTGACTGATAGCTTGAGCAGTGCCTGGAATTTGTCTGGAATCACCGTAAAACAGTGGCCAAGAGAAGAAAATTGTAGGAGAGAAATGACTGATGCTCCAACTTAACTGTAGAGACTAGGCTGATCCACTTGTGTGCTTCTGCAGAAGTTGCTGTGATTTTTTTTTTTTTTTTTAATCCCTAACAGCAGGAGTCCACTAGCACCAGACACCTAAATACTACCCCTGAGGCAGTAGAATCTGAGAGCAAGCTCTCAGGGACTCTGCAGGGGGGTTGTAGAGAGAGACTTTGTGACTTTGTTTCATAAAGAGACTTGCCTGTCACATGTAACAGGAGGGGTCTGCGGACATCTTCTGGCTCTTAGTGAACAGCCTTAAAAGCTTTCCCCAAGTCCCAAGATTAGTTAAAACTACTGCTTTAGACCATATAGTTTTTCAGATCTCACAGTCTCAAAGTGTAAAATATCTCCAAATTACACAAGCAAAAGTAAGGCAAGACTCATTTCCAAAGACTCATTTCCTATTTCATGTACGTTTCATCAAACCCAGATTCTGGATATTGCTATAATAGCTACTTGAGACAGAAAAATAGTATTGAAAATGGCTGACCAATCACAGAAATACTCCAGGACAGAATTTTAAGTAGATTACCTCTGATCTCAAAATATGAGGGAAAAAAAGCTCACTGATTTTTGATAGCTTTTCCAATAGAATTTTTAAAAAATTTAATTTAATTTTTATACAGCAGGTTCTTATTAGTTATCTATTTTATACATATTAGTGTATATCTGTCAATCCCAATCTCCCAATTCATTCCACCACCACCACCAACCCCCTCCAATGGAATTTTTTCACTAATCTGAAACCACACTATGCCTTGAATATACCAGCAAAAGGCACCTACATAACAAATTCTGTGGCAAAACTTAAAAAGTTATCCAACACAACCAGATTTCAGTGTGTGTGATGGCAAAGCAGGAGGGTTAAGAACACCTTTAAATACAATGCTGCCCTTGTAAAAAAAAGTCATGAAGGTCCATGCGAGTTGTCCAACATTGTTATATAAGCAGACACTAGCTTGATCATACCATACCCAAGCAGTGACCAATTCTTCCACTTGACAAGGTCAGGTCCTTTGCATGACACTCAAAACCCTGTGGTCTCTTGATGCTTTGGCCCCAGCAAACCATTCCCTATTCTCTGAACATACCACGTTCTTTATTGCCTCTATGCTTTTATCAGGCTGTTCCTTCTTTCCAGCAGGCCCTGCTCCCTCTTTCCCATCTGGTGACTAGATTTAGATTACTGTGAGTTCAAGTCCAGCTTCAGTCTGTTTCTACAGGCAAGTGACCATAAGACCTTTTAGAGCCTCAGTTTTCTTTTTTATTCCTATTACAATGTAAGCTCCACGAGGGCAGAGATTTTTGTCTGTGTTCATCAATGCTATATCCCCAAGCCTAGAAAAGAGCACAGCATGGTACATAGAAGGTGCTCACGTACTGATATTTGTTGAATTAATGGGTTGGTTGATAATATCTTCCTTATAGGGTTATTGAAGGGATTAGAAAAAAATATATATATATGTATGATACCGGGTACACAGGACTTCATAAATGGTAGCTATTATTATTACTCATGATTTGATGCCAAGCTTATATGTTTTCCAAGACCACCCACAATGAGCTGGCTGCTTTTTCCTCCTTTTATTCTTAGAAGGCTTTGAGCATCCCTCTAACACTGACTACTGTGGCTCTCAAGTTAGTTGTTTGCACTTTTGCGCTTCCTATTAGAATGACTTACTTAAGGCAGGGAATGTAATTCTTCTCACTTATCCCAAGTAAAGACAGCAAGTAGTCAGTAAATAGTTATTAAATAAACACGTGGTCTCACACTACCTCATGAAGTCCTAATACGCAGTGGCAGCCAGGACCCCAGAAGCAGCCATGCCCTCCATTCCCACCACCATCTCTCTAAATTTCCTGTTTTCTTTTAAAACAATATGATTTTTCCTGATTACAAAAGTAATACATGTTCACTGTAGAAAAGCTAGAAATATGTATAATTAAGACCTTAAGGTAATACAATTTGGTATCTTACTTTTTGGACATATTTCTTCTTACATAAAAAACTCTAATATAATTTTCAATTATCTTCATAAAATTTTGTTATGGTTACATTATATGAATGGTTAATTTACTTAACTATTTCCTTATTGGACTGCCAACTTTGCTATTATAAAGTAGTACTATGATGAAAGAGCATTTTGTATCCAGAATGTTTTTCTGTATTGTGGGTCACTTTCTTAGGATATATAGTAGTAGGGACAAAGTTATGAGCATTTTTAAGGCTTTTGAAACTACTCCTTAAATTTAGCTTTTCTTTGTTCTCACCAGATTAACTTAGGCCTTCTTTGCTGGTCTGGACCATAGGAATCACAACTAGGCTTATAGAGACTAACTCCACTCTAATCTACCCTCTCTGGAATATCTATACCACGACCAGGGTTACCTTATTTAAAAGCCTAGTCTGATTTTAGGACACCCAATGGCTTCCTTCAGCCAGGATAAAAGCCAAACTCAGTCTGATCTACAGGTCTATCTGACATCTTTACTTCCAGCTGCTCTATTTCCCACACTTGATGCTCACACAACACTGAGTTTAACATTTCCTGAACACCCTATTATCTCATCAAACTGTGTCTCTGTATCTGCTGTTTGCTTATAAGGCTCTTTCCCTTCCCTACCTTATCACTGTAACTAGAAAGATCTTATTCATGACCCCACTGAAATGCTACCTCATCTGTAAAATTCCTCAGATGTAATAATCACTCAGATACCTAGGACCCTCTCTGTTTAAGGACCTTAAATTTTAATTCTGGAACTTCAAAGTAAATATAATACTGAGACGGAAGATAGGGAAACAATCCCAACCAAGTTTTATAAAATTTTAAAACACCTTACAAGTATCTCGGAAGATGACTTCAAATTTTCAAAAGGTTATCAAAACAGTTTACATTGGGAAAAAAAAAAATCCCAACCCTTTTAGAAAAGAGGAAGTATTGTTAACTTAAATATATAATAAAAGGATGTTAAATGAAAAAAAGTCTGGTAATCACTGATATTGAGGAGTAAATAATATCAGCTTTTGGCTCTCCAGGGATGGTGGTGGTAGGAGTGAGACTGTCCCATGTATGATTTAGATTCTCCTCAGACCCTTCCTCTGCTGTTGTCCCTTAAGCATGGCATTAACATGAAAGGAATTCATTTAAATTAGTGCCATTCATTAAAATGAAAGGGATTCATTTGTTCATGCCTTCCTTACATCATTCATTTATTCATTCCACAATTATTTCCTGAGGACCCACTATGTGCCAGGCACTGTCCCAGGTGCTGAAGACACATAAACAAGGTACACAGACATAGACAAGGTTTCTGCCTTCATGGACCTTTAGTGGACAGTCAGATAAAGAAGTATGAAAACAAACAACATTCAGTTTGGTTGGTGATAGGTGCTATATAGTAAATAAATGAGGACAAAAGGGCAATGGGATAGAGTTGTGACTGGGGAGTTGGCTATGCATTTAGGTGGTCAGGGGAAACCTGAGGAGGCACTATTTGAGCTGAACCTATATGAAGAGCAGTGGGCAGCCAACCAAGATTTGGGAAAAGACAGTTCCAGGTAGGGGAGCAGCAAGTGCAAAGCTGTCAAGTCAGAGAGGTGCGTAGTGCTTTTGAAGACTGAAAGGCAGCCAGAGTTGCTAACGTGTAGTGCATGGGCTGGGTGGGTTGGTCTGACATGAAGCTAAGGAGATTTGCAGGGGCCAGATCAATCTGGACATTATAAACCCTTGTGAAGAGTTTATTTTTCTTTGTGTGATGGAAAGCTTATAAAGGGTTTTAGGCAGGGGAATAAAATAACCTCCTATACGTACTAAAGATAATTCTGGCTGCAGAGTGGAAAGTGGTAGACAAGTATGTCGGTAGACAAGTATGAAGAAGGGATACCAATTATTAGGGTTTTTTTCTTTTACAGTAATCAAAGCAATGGCCTAGACCAAGATGCGAAATGTGAATGGATTCAGGATATGTTTTGGAGGTGGACTCAACAGAACTGGCTAGTGATTGATGAAGGGAGTAAGGAAAAGAGAGGAACCGGGGAACTGAAACTCAATTTACTTTGAGTAAAAAGGTAATGGGAAAGCAGGGCAGGGGTGAGAGAGATTAAGAACTATTATACCAAATCAGGTTTGGAAGTTCAGGAATCTATTTATCCAGATCCTTGCTTAACCTGGAAACAAGAGGTGGTTATATTAAGGTTAGGAAAGGTAAAGTTTAACAAAACTGCTCTGTCAAGCAATTTTATTTTAATATCAATTTTGAGAACTATTGTAACGGAGGGTCTTGTGTCAGGCAATTGATAAGGGTAAGAGTTCTATTTACAGAAAATTTACTAGATGTCAGGCACTGTGCTAAATGCTTTGCTATAAAAGTGGTATCTCATTTAGTCTTCAAACTAGCCCTATAATATTATCCCCATAACATAGATAAGAAAACCGAGGCTCACAGAGACCAAGGGACTAGCGTGGTTATGTAGATCGTAAGTGTCAGAGACAGGATTTTAACCGAGGCAGTCTGACTTCAGAGCCTGGACTCTTTCCCATTATGTTATGTTGCCTCTAATATGAACTGAACACCAATTTTATGATAAGTACAGTATAAGAGGCTGGGTAGATACAGTTACTTGTATCTTCAGAGTTGTCACAATTTAATGTGAGAAGTATGTTAGAGAAATACAAACCTTATAGGAATAAACAACTTTGCAGGTGAGTGGATAATTTCTTAAGGTGCCAGAAGGGCTGGAACTGCTGTCATCAAAAACATCCATGTTGTCTTCAAACTCTTCTCCTTCTTCTCTTTCGGTATCTGCATTAAGCTAGGAAAAATCAGAAGCCATTGGCTAGCTTGCTTACTTCAAGAAAATGGATGAAAGCAGGAAAAACACTTAAAACCTGATTGTTTCAAAATGTTAATTTACTTATTCAACTGCACAAAGAAAAGTATCTGTTCTGTTCTCACTTGCATTTTTCATGTTATGAAAGGACAGAGTTTTTTTTTTTCTTTTTAAAACCAAGAGTCGGGCTTCCCTGGTGGCGCAGCGGTTGAGAGTCCGCCTGCTAAGGCAGGGGACACGGGTTTGTGCCCCGGACAGGGAAGATCCCACATGCCGCGGAGCGGCTAGGCCCGTGAGCCATGGCCGCTGAGCCTGCGGGTCTGGAGCCTGTGATCCGCAACAAGAGGCTGCGATAGTGAGAGGCCCGCGCATTGCTATGAAGAGTGGCCCCCGCTTGCTGCAACTAGAGAAAGCCCTCGCACAGAAACGAAGACCCAACACAGCCAAAAAATAAACAAAAATGGACAAAGGACTTGAAAAGACATTTCTTCAAAGAAGATATACAAGTGGCCAACAAGCATATGAAAAGATGCTCAACATCACTAATCATTAGGGAAATGCAAATCAAAACCACAATGAGATACCACTTCACACCCATTAGGATGGCTATTATAAAAAAACGAGGAATTAAGTGTTGGTAAGGATGTGGAGAAACTGTAACACTCGTGCATGGCTGGTAGGAACGTAAAATGTGTAGCTGCTTTGGAAAATGGTATGATGGTTCCTCAAAAAGTTTAACACAGAATTACCATATAATCCAGCAATTTCACTTCTATTCTTTCAATTCTTTTCAATTTTAATTTCTATTCTATTCTTTCAATCCTTCCTCCCCAAAGAGTCTGAAAGCAGGAACATGAACAGATATTTGATTACCAATCTTCATAGCAGCATTATTCAGAATAGCCAAAAGGTAGAAGCAACCCAAGCATCCACTGAGATGAGGGGATGAACAAAATGTGGTATATGACAACAGAATATTATTCAGCCTTAATAAGGAAGGACATTCTGACACATGCTACAACAGATGAACCCTAAGGACATTAATATTAAGTGAAATAAGCCAGTCACAAAAAAGATAAATACTGTATGACTCTACTTATATGAAGTACCTGAAGTAGTCAAATTTATAGAGACATAAAGTAGAATGTTGGTTGTCATGGATTTAGGGGTTGGAGGACAGGGGAGTTATTTTTTAATTTTTTATTTATATTTATTTATGGCTGTGTTGGGTCTTTGTTGCACAGGGGCTTTCTCTAGTCGCGGCAAATGGGGGCTACTCTTCGTTGCAGTGTGCGGGCTTCTCAGTGCTGTGGCTTCTCTTGTTATGGAGCACGGGCTCTAGGCGCACAGGCTTCAGTAGTTGTGGCACGTGGGCTCAGTAGTTGTGGCTCATGGGCTTTAGAGCGCAGGCTCAGTGGTTGTGGTGCACAGGCTTAGTTGCTCCGCGGCATGTGGGATCTTCCTGGACCAGGGCTTGAACCCATGACCCCTGCATTGGCAGGCGGATTCTCAACCACCGTGCCACCAGGGAAGCCCCAGGCGAGTTATTGTTTAATTGGTATAGAGCTTCACTTTTGCAAGATGAAAAGAGTTCTGGAGATGGATGATAGTTATGGTTGCACAAAAATGTGAATGTACTTAATGCCACTGAACTTTATATTTAAAAATGGTTTAAATGGTAAAGTTTATGTTATGTATATTTTGCCACAGAAAAGGGCACAGTTCCTTTTGAAATGTAGCACAAGGAAAATAATTTAACCCAGTTTCAATGTATATTACCCATCATAGCTAAAAGGCATATATTAATTAAAATCGAATTGAGTGTAAAAAATGTATTTGAGTATTGTCCATTATATTAAAATACAAATAATATTTATATGAGCATAAATGTCTAACAGAGGTAGGCAAAGTAAGAAGAATAAAGACTGGAGAATAGAGGAGATTGGCTTGTTTTTTTATATACCTCTGAACTATAAACTATTAGAATAGGCATGTTTTACTTTTTATTTTTTTAAAATAAATGTATTTATTTATTTATTTTTGACTGTGTTGGGTCTTCAATGCTGTGTGCTGGCTTTCTTTTAGTTGAAGCGAGCGGGGGCTACTCTTCATTGCGGTGCGCAGGCCTCTCATTAAGGTGGCTTCTCTTGTGGCGGAGCATGGGCTCTAGGTGCGTGGGCTTCAGTAGTTGTAGTACATGGGCTCAGTAGTTGTGGCTCACGGGCTCTAGAGCGCAGGCTCGGTATTTGTGGCGCACGGGCTTAGTTGCTCTGAGGCATGTGGAATCTTCCTGGACCAGGGATCGAACCTGTGTCCTCTGCACTGGCAGGGGAATTCTTAACCACTGCACCACCAGGGAAGCCCCTGTTTTACTTTTTAGATTAAAAATCCAATAAAGAAGAAACAGAATAGGCTCAAAGGTTTCTTGGTTTCTAGCTACACATAAACACTTATTTGGCTACTTTTCCCTATGTTTAAACATGCAAAGGCACTAATGCTTACACATTAAGGATATAAGGAATGGAGAGTCAGAACTGGGCCTTACAGTAGAACAATTAATTAGAATACCAAATACCTACTATATGCTGAACACTAAACTAGGCTCTTAGATATGAAATGAAGGATGCTGTCTGCATTGCAGGAGTTCACAACCTAGAGTGGGAAATGAGCACAACCAAATGCTAAATGCACAGAGGGCCCTGTGAATATGGAAAGGGTGAATTGAGAAGAAGGTCAGAGATTTCCTGAGATTCAATGAGTCAAAAAGTATAAGTTGCCTATAATGTCAAGTTCTACTCTTTATTGAGTTAATGTGATTTCTCTTGTGTAATTATCACTGACATTTTAAAAGACTCTCTTCACCTGCTATTTACCTAATAAAATTCTAAAGAACTGGGGGAAGGAGAGGGTTCCTGAAGAATAAATAGTACATACTTCTTGTCACATTTATTGCCTCCATTTCAAAGCCCCTGTAGTAGTCTCATTTATAACTATTACTGAAAATTCTCCACAGCTGAGTGCCTCACATGCCTTATCTTACAAATATTCATGTATGGTCAGTCAGATCAATGACAAAATAGACTCAAATCTTGACCTTTCAAATTATCTCAGGCTTATGATTCTATTATTTTCCAATAGGGTGTCATATAAAAGATGAGGTTCACATGCAGGAAACTGCCGTAAAACTAACTTAAACATATTTATATATACTTGGAAGACATTGCCTTTATATTCTAGTAAAGGTTATAGACATTACAAAAAAACAAAACAAAACAAAATACTCATACATCTATAAAAACTAAAATTAAAGCCAATGTGGGTAGAACATGTTTCCAAAAATATAGCATAAGGAATGTTAATATGTACTGTGCTTTGGCACTGGGAATCAATCCAATACACTTCATTTTGGCAACGTTGTTTGATACTAAACGTTCCTTTCTTTCTCCTTCATTTTGAGTTCATTTTTTGATTCTCATGGAAGGGACTGAAAGGTTGCAGTGACAGCAATAGGGGTCACTGCCACATGCTTTTGCATTGCTCTAGCAGCTTTCCAAAGTATGTCATCTCAGGACAATTTCTTCCTTTTTCCTCTTCCACCCTCTGTAACTTAGCTGTTGCAATGCCTTCTTGACCCAGCATTTCTAAAATCACATTCTTCCTGTTTCTTAACAACTGCTCACATCCCTTTTCCTTCCTGTCATCTGACAGAATTTTAATCAAAACTATTCTTTCTAGCTGTATTAATATTTTCCCTTTCTTAGATGTTATAAAATGCTTACTCTTATTGCAAGGGCAGAAAAGAACTTTTCCAAGTTGGTTTTAGTAGCTGACCTCCTGTATTCAGCAAAATTATCTCTGAAGGGCTTCATCAGCTTTATGGTCCGTGGATCTGACAGACTTGGGTTTGAATGCTGACTATGCCATTTACTTGCTATATGACCTTGGGCAAATTATTTGACTTCTCAACTTCAATGACCTCATCTCTATAATGAAAATAATTACTTCTTAACAAGGTTATCATAAGGATTAAGTGAGGCAATACTTAAACCCTTAACACATGCTTGGTACATAGGAGGTACTTAATACATCATTATTGTTTTTATGAGAAAAGGAGAATATAGATTAAAAAAATCTGGTGACATCCAGCACAGAGGAAGGTAGCTCCCTATAACTGGCCAGGAGAGCCTCTGAATTCCATCTAGACAGAAAAGTCAGCACAGTGAACATCATTCCAGACACAACACAAGTATATTATAAAAAATGATGTTGAAAATATCAGCAAAATGGATTTCTGTTTCCAGGCAAGATGGAATAATATTAGAGACCAGATTTAAACTCCTTCCAGAAACAACTAAAAAACTGTTCAAAATATATGAAAGAACAGTTTTCAAGACACTGGACATCATGTGATGAAAGTTAGTGATCCTTGGTGGATGGGAAACAATTTCCCCAACTTACTGTATGAAAAAAGTTTCCAAGCTGAGATATAGCAGGAGGGAACCCAAGAAAAGGATGGTGGTCTCCCTGAATTGAGGATATGGAACTGGGAATTCAGGAAGGTCAAAGTGGCTAGAGTTTGCTGGGTAGAGTAATGAAGAAATACATAGAGAGAACTCTGGAAATCTGCAGAGGTCTCCCTCAAGTCTTCAGCTAAGTACTGATCAGCACATATATGTCAAGAACTACCTGAAGCCAGCAATAGAACCACCCAAAGGATTAGAGGGAACAATCCTCAGCATTCACATAGGTCTGGGAATATTTCCTATTCCCTCTTAACAGAGCAGAAAACCTCATAAGGCACAGGGCATCATGTAGGGAACTGAGAATATCAGTAAGGATACAGAAGACTTGAACAACACTATAAACCCACTTGACTTAATTGACATTTATAGAACATAACAGCTAACACCAGCAGATTATATATTCTTTTCAAGTACACATGGAACATTTACCAAGATATACCATATAATGGGCCACAAAACAAGTCTCAATAAATTTAACATGATTCAAGTATGTTATCTGACCACAATGGAAATAAATTATGTCATTAATAGAAAGGTATCTGTAAAATTCCCGAATATTTGGAAATTCAATAATACTTCTAAACAACCCATGAAACAAAGAAGAAATTAAAAGGCCAATTAGAAAATATTTAAAACTGAATGAAAATAATAACACAGTGTATCTGAATTTGTGTGGTATCTGAATTTGTGTGGTGGCGCTTAAGCAACATGTAGAGTGAAATGTTTGTACCAAATACCTATATTGGAAAAGAAGGAAAGTCTCACATCAGTGACCTTAGCTTCCATCTTAAAGAATTAGGAAAGAGCAGGTTAAATCCAAATTAATCAGAAGAAAGGAAATAATAAAAACCAGAGCAGAAATCAATAAAATAAAAAACGGAAAAACAACAGGTAAAAAAGTCAATGAAATCAAAAGCTGTTTTTCTTTTTGTGAAGATACATCAAAT
Source organism: Lagenorhynchus albirostris (assembly GCF_949774975.1). NCBI lineage: Eukaryota > Metazoa > Chordata > Mammalia > Artiodactyla > Delphinidae > Lagenorhynchus > Lagenorhynchus albirostris. The sequence continues at coordinate 50,534,318 of NC_083103.1, forward strand.
TGATAAACCTCTAGTAGGATGATCAGGGATAAAAAAGAGGAGACACAAATAAACAATATCAGGAATAAGAGAAGTGATGTCACTACAGATTCTCCAGACAATCAAAGAATAATAAAAAATATTATGAGCAACTTTATGCCAATAAATTTGGCAGCTTAAATGGAACTGACAAATTCTTTGAAAGATACCTATGATCAAAGTCCATTCAAGAAGAATAAGTTGAATAACCCTATCTCTATTAAAGAAATTGCATTTGTTGTTTAAAAAACTCCCACAGGGGGCTTCCCTGCTGGCGCAGTGGTTGAGAGTCCGCCTGCTGATGCAGGGGACACAGGTTCGTGCCCCGGTCCGGGAGGATCCCACATGCCGTGGAGCGGCTGGGCCCGTGAGCCATGGCCGCTGAGCCTACGCGTCCGGAGCCTGTGCTCCGCAACAGGAGAGGCCACAACAGTGAGAGGCCTGCGTACCGCAAAAAAAATAAATAAATAAATAAAATTTCTGCTCTTTGAAAGGCATTGTTAAGAAAATGAGAAGACAAGCCACAGACTGGGAGAAAATTATGTAAATCATCTATCTGATAAAGGATTTGTATCCAGAATATAAAAAGAACTCTCAAAATGCAATAAAAAGAAAACAAACAACCTAATAAAATATGGTTGAAAGATCTGAACAGACACTTCACTGAAGAAGATATACAGATGGCAAATAAGCATAAAAGAAGATGCTCAACATTATTAGTGAAATGCAAACTAAAACTACAATGATACACTACTGCACACCTATTAGAATATCTAAAATTAAATAGATTGACCATACTAAGTATTGGCAAGGTAGTGGAACAATTGGAACACTAGTACTCTATTGGAGGGAATGTAAAATGGTACAACCACTTTGGAAAACAGCCTGACAGTTCTTAAAATGTTAAACATATAGCCACTGTATGACCCAAACAAACATACATTCATAGCAGTTTTATTTGTAATAGCCCCAGACAACTCAAATGCCCATCATCAGGGTGAATGGATAAACAAATTGTGGTATATTCATACAACAGAATACTACTCAGCAATTAAAAGAAATGAACTATTGATACATGCAACAACATGGATGATACTCAAAGTAATCATGCTGAGTGAAAGAAGTCAGACAAAACAAATTGTACACTTTTAAATATGTGTAATCTATTTTATGTCAATTATACCTCAGTGAAACTGTTAAAAATATCAGTAAAGCTTGGGAATTTTAATGACAACTGGCCACACAGTATTTGAAGATGCTATAAGACCATTAATTATATAAAAATAGGGCAGTCAGTGATTCACCAGATGCTTAAAAGAAAAAAAGGAAAAAAATGCATAGCAATTGAAATGAATCATGATAAAGGTTAGAGGAATAAAGGGTCATCCACAGAGTAAGAAAGTATAGTAAAGAGCAGTGCTTTAGAGGCAGGGATATCTGGGGTCTAATCCCAGCTCTCTCCACTTACTAGCTGTATACTGTTGGGTGAGACAGTTAATTCTTCTAAATCTACCTTCTCATCTATAAATACATTCAGGATGGTTGTGATCATTAACTGAAATAATGTATGAATGTGCCTGACATGGAACCTAGTACAGAACAGATGCTTTACCAATGTGAATTCCCTCCTTTTGGTAGTATTTTAAGCTTAGTTGGTAGAACTGGAGTAGACAACTTATCTTGAGGTTCAGACTAATATTTTTGAACATGTAATATATGTAAGGATCTGTGTCAGGTAGTTTACTTGTTATTATGGCTATGGAGAAAGTCAAAGAACATAACACAGCTAGAGACACTTCTCTTAGAAGTGAAATGCTCTACATTTTTTCAATGTCCTACTTTGGTCTTGGCTGTCAGTAAGTGAGAGTGGTTCCCTCAATCTGTGGACACCATTTCAACAGACATTATAGGTAATTTCCAGCACCTAGCAAAGGGTCTCATGAGCAGTGCAGGCTCAATACATGCTTACTGAATGGAATTAAACTGATGTTACTGGGAATTTGAAATGTTAGTTTCATTAAAAGTGTGGACATTTTGAGTATGGAGTTTAGTCCAATAAAAAGACGACTGCCCATTTGGAAATACAGTAAATATAAAAGCAATTGAAGATTGTTGCAGGTGTGTTCCATTATTTTCTAGTTTACATTTATTTCATTACAAAAATCCATTGTTTCTTTCTTTGGGATTTAGCTCAAGCCAACGAACAGATTTTTGTATTACAAAAACAAAGCCTGCTGGATGCAAGGACTATAAGGCATTATTGAGGCAGATGGGAACCAAACTAGCATCCTAAAGGTTTAAAATCTTTATTCTTGTCTTTCAAACACATATTCAACATGGTCTTCATAATGAGTAGAGTTAGAACTTCTTTCTTTTATTTTTTTTCAAATGATTTTTTAAAAAATATTTATTTATTTAATTATTTGGCTGCACTGGGTCTTAGTTGAGGCACACGGGATCTTCGACCTTTGTTGCGGCATGCAGGTTCTTTAGTTGCGGCATGCAAACTCTTAGTCGCGGTCTGCGAACTCTTACCTGTGGCATGTATGTGGGATCTAGTTCCCTGACCAGGGATCAAACATGGGCCCCCTGCACTGGGAGCACAGAGCCTTAGCCACTGGACCACCAAGGAAGTCCCCTAGAATTTACTTCTATGCAACTCTGCAAAATGCTCATATACTTAGGGAGGCTACACAACAGAGTAATTGTCCGGATGCCTTGGCATGGTAGTTGGGGGAAGTGGCTGAAGACAAGGAAGTTATGTAAACACTGTCAGCTATAGTTTGAGAATCTAAGGAGGAAAAAAAGAGCAGAAAGAACAAAAATAAACCAACCTCAAACTAAAAATCTCTGACTCAGTAGTTCTACTTCTAAGAACATATCTTACAGAAAAAATCCCTAACGTGAAAAAAAATGCATACAAATGTTTTTTTTGTTGGTTTTTTTGTGTTTTTTTTGCAGTACGTGGGCCTCTGACTTGTGGCCTCTCCCGTTGCGGAGCACAGGCTCCGGATGCGCAGGCTCAGCGGCCATGGCTCACGGGCCTAGCCGCTCCGCGGCATGTGGGATCTTCCCAGACCGGGGCATGGACCCGTGTCCCCTGCATCGGCAGGCAGACTCTCAACCACTGCGCCACCAGGGAAGCCCCCATACAAATGTTTTAAAGAGTATTATTTAGAATATGTGGAGGCAATCTAAATATTAAACCTAAAGAGAACAGTTAAGTGAACACATTCCTGATGGAATACTATAGGCATGAAAAGGATGATTATGAAGATCAACCATCAGTATGGAATGTTAAATAAAAATATACAAAATTAACTTTATTATGATAAATATGTTCAAAAAGGAATAGTAGAAAGAGGAAGGAATTCAATCAAGTTGCTAACAGTGGTGTTATAAGGATGGAGCTTTTGTCATTTTTTCTCTACTGTACTTCCTAATTTTTTATTATCTAGTTATATAACTCTTTCTACTCTACAATTAACATAATTTCAAAATTAGGTTGTAAACTGGGTATGGGTTTTTGAGTAAGAGAAGGCAAGAAAATAAGAGAAGGAAAGGCCCAGAGACCAACCTGGGTGTGGGGGCAACGTCCGTTATGCAGTGGAGGGGTCACCCCCACACCCCAAATCTCAGTAGGGGCAGGTCAGAGTTGCACAGCATGAAGGGTCACCCCCAAATCTCAGGTTCAGGGTCAGTGCAGGGCCTGTTTTCATCAGTGGGAGAAAGAAGGGGTCCTCCACTGACAGAACCGGTTAGAGGCCCGGCAAGAAGAAATGATTTCAAAACCAAAACTTAAAAAAAAAACAACCAAAAAACGTTAGAAGACGGATAGGAACAGCCGGAGGTGAAGGAACGAGGGCAAGTTCTTCAGCCAGAAGCCCCACGAGATTCTGTTGAATGAAAAACCATGTTGATCGCAAAGCAACTAACTCAGGTTCACGTAAACCAGCTCCCAAACTTGTTTTGAACTTGCACTCACCCACATTTGCTGTACAATTAAAACAGCCCTATCAGTATTCCTATTCCGAGAATATGGAGATGAAGAAAAAACAAGAAATTCTGGTAGAGGTTGCATTATTTAAAATACTGACTTACAAAACTGCACTTGGCTTTTCAAGTCCTGGTGCTCTAAATGCAAGGGTTGATTCTCTCAAGTTCCTCACCCTGTGCCCCCCCAAAATACACTTCTAAGACTGGCAAAAAAAAAAAGAAAATAAGAGAAGGGAGGGATGAGTGACAGAAGGGGTGACTGGGTCACTAGCAGCAAACCAATCATAGGAAGCTGTATGTAGACTCTGGTTAACCATCAACTGAATAATTATATCAGTAGAATGCTCTCCGTTTAAAAAAAATTGCTATATTCTGTGTTTTTTTCTTCCCAATCCTATATTCTGTACCACAGCATAATACAGAAGGCAAAGAGTTAATACTCGAGTAAATATAGTTCTATCCTTATTCTATAAGGTAAACAGACTCTATATTTTAAAAACACTTATCTTCTATAGGGTACTTTACACTAGTAGTGTCTAACAGTACTATTAACCATGTTTTCCAGATGGAAGGGAATTCTAAACCTGATGACTAATGCTTTTGTTGGCATCTATAATATAAGAAATAATTTGGCCCTCAGAATGTGTATTTATGCTCCCTGCCCCTCGCCAGCCAGCTGTCAGTATGAAGAGATACAAATCCCTCTAAATTATTTCAGGGCTGTCCTTTAAAATCAGGTTAAATAAATATTGGGATTTCATTAAACTATTTTATGCCTACACTTTTCCTTTATTTATATTGTTATATCCCTCAGCCGAAAGTGGGAAGACACAGGCTCCGTAAGAGTGACTAGAGGGAAGAAAGAGTGGAATGGGATTGCAAAATGCTCCTTTCACGGAGGATGACATGTCTCTAGATGAGCTGCTGTTTTGGGAGAGTTGTCAAAAATACCCAATTTATTCAACACTTACAACCAGACTGTACTACTCACTGCCAGACACTATACTAGGGACATCTCCTTCACTTCCTTCCTTCATATTCAGAAGCTTTTCTTTATCTCCTGTTAAAATTCTTCAAGGACTATCTTTAATGACATCTCCTTCATGAGGCAAACTTCTCTCCTCTTTTTCTAGCTGGTATAGGCAAACCTTGGAGTATTATGGGTTTGGTTCCAGACCACCGCAGTAAAGAGATTATCACAAGTGAGTCAAACTAATTTTTTGGTTTCCCAGTGCACATAAAAGTTATGTTTACACTATACTGTAGTTATTAAGCATGCAATACCATTATGTCTAAAAAAATTTACATACCTTAAGAAATACTTTATTGCCAAAAAATGCTAACCATCATCTGAGTCTTCAGCAAGTCGTAATCTTTTTGCTGGTGGAGGGTCTTGCCTCGATGTTGATGGATGCTGACCGATCAGGGTGGTGGTTGCTGAGCGCTGGGATGGCCGTGGCAGTTTCTTAAAATAAGACAGCACTGAAGTTTGCTGCATTCATTGACTCTTCCTCTCATGAATGATTTCTCTGTAGCATGCAGTGCTATTTCGTAGCATTTCACCCACAGTAGAACTTCTTTCAAAACTGGAGGCAAACCTCTCAAACCCTGATTTATCAACTAAGTTCATGCAATAGTCTAAATCTTTTGTTGTCATATCAACAATCTACAACATCTTCACCAGGAATAGATTCCATCTCAAGAAACCACTTTTTAAAAAAAATTTAATTTAATTAATTTTATTTTTTTGGCTGCGTTGGGTCTTTATTGCTGCGCATGGGCTTTCTCTAGTTGTGGCGAGCAGGGGCTACTCTTCGTTGCGGTGTATGGGCTTCTCATTGCAGTGGCTTCTCTTGTTGCGGAGCAGGGGCTCTAGACACACGGGCTCCAGTAGCTGCAGCACGCAGGCTCAGTGGTTGCGGCATGTGGGCTCTAGGGTGCACGGGCTCAGTAGTTGTGGTGCACAGGCTTATATGCTCCACGGTATGTGGGACCTTCCTGGACCAGGGTTGAAACCTGTGTCCCCTGCACTGGCAGGTGGATTCTTAACCACTGTGCCACCAGGGAAGTCCCAAGAAACCACTTTTTTTGCTCATCCGTAAGAAGCAACTCTTTATCCATTGAAGTTTTATCATGAGATTGCAGCAATTCAGTCACATCTTCAGGCTCCACTTCTAATTTTAGTTCTCTTGCTATTCCCACCACATCTGCAGTTACTTCCTCCACTGAATTCCTGAATCCCTCAAAGTCATCCATGAGGGTTGGAATCAACCTCTTCCAAAGTCCTGTTCATACTGAAATTTTGACCTCTTCCCATGAATCATGAATGTTCTAAATAGCATCTAGAACGGTGAATCCTTTCCAAAAGGTTTTCAGTTTACTTTGCCTAGATCCATCAAAGGAATCACTATCTATGGCAACTATAGACTTATGAAATGTATATCTTAAATCATAAGATTTGAACATCAAAATTACTCCTTGATCCATGGGCTACAGAAGGGATATTGTGTTAGCAGGCATGAAAACAACGTAAGTCTCACTGTACATCTCCATCAGAGCTCTTGGGTGACCAGGTGCATTGTCAATGAGCAGTCATATTTTGAAAGCAATCTTTTTTTCTGAGTAGCAGATCTTAACAGTGGGCTTAAAATATTCAGAAAACCATGTTGTAAACAGATACACTGTCATCCAGGCTTTATTGTTACATTTACAGAGAATAAGCAGAGTAGATTCAGCGTAATTCTTAAGGGCCCTAGGATTTTCAGAATGGTAAATGAGCACTGGCTTCAACTTAAAATCATCAGCTTCGTTAGCCCCTAACGAGAGAGTCACCCTGTCCTTTGAAGTTCTGAAGCCAGGCATTGACTTCTCTCTAACTATGAAAGTCCTAGATGGCATCTTTTCCCACAATAAGGCTATTGTGTCTACACCGAAAATCTATTGTTTAGTGCAGCCACCTTCATTAATGGTCTTAGCTAGATCTTCTGGATAACTTGTTGTAGCTTCCACATCAGCACTTGCTGCTTCACCTTGCACTTTTATATTATGGGACTGTTTCTCTCTTTAAACCTCATGAACAAACCTCTGCTTGCTTCCAACTTTTCTTCTGCAGCTTCCTCACCTCTTTCAGCCTCCATAGAATTGAACAGAGTTAGGGCCTTGCTCTGGATTAAGACTTTGGCTTAAGGGGATGTTGTGGCTGGTTTGATCATCTGTCCAGACCTCTAAAACTTCTTCTCTATCAGCAATAAGGCTTTTTTGCTTTCTTATCATTCATGTATTCACTGGAGTAGCACTTTTAATTTCCCTCAAGAACTTTTCCTTTGCATTCACAACATGGCTAACTGTGGCTCAAGAGGCCTAGCTTTTGGCCTATCTTGGTTTTCAACATGCCTTCCTCACTAAGCTTAATCATTTCTAGCTTTTGATTTAAATTGAGAGATGTGCAACTCTCCCTTTCACTTGAACACTTTGTAGGTTATTAAGTGGCCTAATTTCAATATTGTTGCATCTCAGGGTGTAGGGAGGCCAGAGAAGAGGGAGAGAGACAGAGGAATGGCTGGTTGGGGGAGCAGTCAGAACACACACAACATTTATCAATTAAGTATCCCAATGGGTAAGATTCATGGTGCCCCAAAACACTACAGTAGTAACATCACAGATCACCATAACAAATATAATAATAATGAAAAAGGAAACCTTCACTTCATTAAAAAATGCAATTATTTGTGAAGTGCAATAAAATGAGGTATATTAAGCTTTTCTGATAGCATTTCACAAAATCATGAGATTTTGGAGCTGGAAGGGATCTTAGAATCTCTGAAACCCAGAGACTTTTTCCAAGGTGTGTTGATGAGTTAGGAGTTAGCAATTCGAGTTTGCTACACAATAGCTCAGTCATACACTGCCATGTATTGTTAAGATCCATAAAAATCTGTCTGCTCTGCCAGCTTGTAAGCTCTTTGAGGAGAAAGACCAAGTCATCTCCAATTTGCCCAGGAAGTAGGCACATAAGTGATAAGTGCCTACCCAGTTGATTTAGTTAGAAAAGGTGCTAGTCTGAGGAAAATCATGTGTTTGATTGGTTGCCAACAGTACTGCTGAAGAAGCCAAAAGCACGAATGTGCCTGGAATTTGCCATCGTCATAAGTTCTGTTCAATAGAATAACCTGAATTAGATGGAAATTGTGACTTTTAAAAGATGCAACAGTAAGAGACATTCCATGAGACAGAGCAACTCTGCTGTACTAAAAACAGGGCAAGTTCTTCTAACCCCAAAGTTATGTGGGTGATATGTGCTTATTACCCCCAGTTAGATTACCATTAATAGTGAAATAAAAATAAACCTTCAATAGATTGTTTTTCCTTCATATGCACACCCACACACAATCCTTTTTTAAATATGCAAGTGTATTCTCATTAGAAAATCAGAATGCTATGTGAAAAAACTGATAAAACTTCCAGGAATGTTCTTAAACTTTGGCCAATTTCTCTAGCAAGGATTCCTTTTATCTGAAAGGCACAAACAATGAAGAGGCACTATGGATACAGTGGAAATTCGGAAGATTAGAGTTTTAGCTTTTAGTTTGCTACATTCCATCTAACTATCAATTCATTCTCTGTCCTTCAACAGACATTTATTGAGCACCTACTATGTGCCAGGTACTTTGCTGTGCAGAGCAGTGAACCAGGTAGGCATGGAAGTTACATTCGAGAGAAGATAGACAATAAACAAAAGAAAAGAAGATGACAAGTATAGATTGTAATAAATGCCATATGGAAATAAACTGGATGAGAGAGGATAATGGGTAGGGAGAAAGCAGCAGAAAATACTTTAGTTTGACCAGGGAGGTATTATATATCTACCTATGTAGTATCAGGCAAATCACTGAACTTTTCTGATACTCAGATCTCCAGGATGAAAAACTAAGGTTGAACTGGATGACACCAGAGTGGAAAAAGCCCTGGATTTGGAGGAAGAAAACTTAAGCTTGAGTTCTGGCTTTGTTTGTAAAACTATACCTGCAGCACTGTCTCCCTGATGAAAGATACTGTGAGCAGAGTGTGACAGCCCTTGTGAACTAAACAGACTAAGCCACAGACTGTGTTCCTTTCCCTTCTTTACAATTGTTTACAACTCCCTGGATGTTTATTTTCATTACCCTGGGAAGACCTCTGAAAACTCTGGAAACATCAGACTAAAAGTTTTATCCTGCTACCTCCAGACAAGAAACATACCTACTTCATGAGTGGGATAATGATAAAGCTACTAGTGATAACATACTTTTCACTGCACATTTTAAGAAAAGCACTATTTTTTTCTTCTCGCTTTCCTGCACTAAATTTAACTCAATTAGTGACAGACTAAAGGAAAAAACCCCAAACCATTAGCAAAACCATTATTTTTTCTTTAAAATTTTGGCTATTATCAAGTTTGGCTACATAGTCAAAGAATAGCATCCTGCAGTGAAGTCAGCTCATCGTATCCAAGAAGAGAAACCGTACCGAGTGTAACGTTCCATTATTGGTCACTGCAGGAAGGCGGGCCCATCGCTCATTTTCCAGTTCTTCCATCACTTGGTTCATTGCACTCTTTAGCCATGTGTCCACGGAAACACCAATCTGCTTTAGTAGGTCCAGCCGGGCTTCAGCTTTCAACTTAATTATCTAAGAAAACCAAGAAAATGGTCAGAAATCAGAGCATTTTTTCCTCAAACTGATTGTTTTTAAGTTACTCCTGATTTATTAATTAGAACAATCTTGATGTTCATTAGCAATTCTTCCTTGGCATAGATGTTAATTTTTCACTTGGCAGAAGGGAGAGAGGAACAGGGGAAGAAGGGAAGAGGGAAGGGAACACAAGAACAGGAATCAGAGCTTGCTGACAATGGAAAAAGGCACACTTGCATTTTGACAAGTTACATCAAATATAACTTATCAAAAGGAAGATGTTAATGCACCATAAAGTCTGTTTTCCTTTCCTTTTAATAAGGCTACGCCTCAGAACATACCAAAATTTAGCATTTTCAACAGCCTTCTAACCCATTTCCTGGACTTTCTCTTCTCCTCTATAATCCATCTTTTACAAGTCTACGAATGATCTCATCAGTCACTTCCCTGCTTAAAAACTTCCACAATTCCTGACTGCCTACTGAGTACAGATTTTATATTAAATTATGATGCAGCTGTCAGAAACAGAAGATATTGAGAATAAAAAGTTCCTGTGCTCCAAATTCAAGAAAAGGAAACACTGTCTGTTTTTTGGCTGTTCCAAGCCATAAGCAAGTAATCATAGAATTAGTTTAAACCTGTCCCAATCAAACAGTAACTGCTTTACTCCAATAGCCATGCCTCTGAGTCAGCCAATCTGTGACAGCCCCAAGCTTCTGCAGGGCAGCCAATCAACCACAGCCTCACTCCAGTAATCATCAGCAGTTAAGCTTCCACTCCTGCTTCCAACAGTCCATCAATCCCTACACACCAGTTAAAAGCTAGTCTGTAACACATGCCCAGTTTTGAAAATCTGCCAATCCCTGAAATCCACACTTCTCAAAACCCTTTGCATTGGTTCTACTTTGTCAAAAAGATTGTATTTTGTAAGTATCATTCTCTTTTGTTTTAGCAAGTAGTAAACTCAGCTTCATTCTTCCTCATATTAGAGTGGTTGTCTCTTCCTTCAACATTTGAAGGCTCCACTGAGATAATTTTGAGGACCTTCACTTGATGGCCTTCTGTGGACATCCTGGACAAACAAGTATGCTCACTGAGCCCTTCTGGTATGCGATTTTGATCACTCTCTGGATTCTCTGCTGAGGGAGTTGGTATCAAAAAGGATCTGACATCTGACTTGTTTCACTGAGCTCTCATTGCTGAATTTATATTGTATTCCTAAGATTTTAAAATGAGATAAAGGGACTTCCCTGGTGGTCCAGTGGTTAAGATTTTGCCCTTCCACTGCAGGGGGCACGGGTTTGATTCCTGGTTGGGGAACTAAGATCCCACATGCGGCACGGTGTGGCCACACACACACAAAAAGAGACAAATTCATATTACATAAAATTCACCATCTTAGTCATTTTCAAGTACACAATTCAATGGTTTTGGATATCATATAGACCTTTATATAAAGTTTTTGGCTTGCAGGCACACTATTTGGTAAACGGTCTTGTAAAAATCTTATTCTTCTAATAATTTTTTTTGGTAACAACTTTACTGAGATGAAGTGCACATATCATACAATTCACCCATTTAAAGTGTATAATACAATTGGCTTACAGTATATTCACAGATATGTGCAATTATCACAATTTTATTTTTTTTAAACTTTTTATTTTCTATTGGAGTATAGTTGATTAACAATGTTTGTGATAGTTTCAGGTGTACAGCAAAGTGATTCAGTTATTCATGTACATGTATCTATTCTTTTTCAAATTCTTTTCCATTTAGGTTGTTACATAATATTGAGCAGAATTCCCTGTGCTGTACAGTAGGTCCTTGTTGGTTATCCATTTTAAATATAGTAGTACAATTTTAGAATATTTTAATCATCTCCAAAAAAAGCCCCATATCCTTTAGTTATTGCTCCCTTATCACTTATTCCCTGTAGCCTATAGGACCACTAATCTACCCTCTCTCTCTATAGATTTGTCTATTCTGAACATTTAATATAAATAGAACCATACAATATATGGTGTTTTGTGTCTGGCTTCTTTTACTTAGCATAATGTTGTTGAAGTTCATCCATGCTGTAACATGTATCAGTATTTCATTGCTTTTTATGGGTACTGTGGGTAGAACACATTTTGTTTATCCATTTGTCAGGTGATGGGTTGTTTCAACTTTTCAGCTAATATGAATAATGTTGCTACAAACATTAGTATACAAGTTCTAGTGTGGACATATGTTTTCATTTCACGTGGCTATATACCTAGGACTGGAATTGCTTAGTCATAAAGTAATGGTATGTTTAACCATTTGGGGAAATGTCAGATTGTTTTTCAAAGCAGCAACCTCATTTAACAATCACACCAGCAGGGTGAGGGTTACCATTTCTTTACATCCTGGCAAACCTTGTTAATGTCTGCCCTTTTTGATTCTAGCCATCCTAGTGGATGTGAAGTGGTATCTCACTGTGGTTTTGATTTGTATTTCCTTGATGACTAACGATGTCATCTTTTCACGTGCTTACTGATCATTATATATCTTCTTTGGAGAAATGTCTACTCAGAACCTTTGTCCATGTTTAAATTGGGCTGTGTTTTTACTGCTTTTATTTTGCCTTTGTCTTTTTATTGTAAGTTTTTGATGTATTCTAGATCAAAGTCCCTTATCAGATACATGATTTGCAAATTTTTTTTCCCATTATGTGGGTCTTTCACTTCTTGATAGTGTCTAGTGAAGCATAAAAGTTTTAAAAGTTTGATTAAGTCCAATTTATCTATTTTTTTCTTTTGTTGCTTGGGCTTTTGGTGTCTTATCTAAGAAATTAATCCAAGGTCACAAAGATTTATCCCTATGTTTCTTAAAATAGTTTTATAGCTTTAGCTGTTATATTTGGGTGTTTGATCATTTTGAGTTGAGTTTATTTTTTTATATGGTGTGAAGTAGGGGTCCAACTTCATTCTTCTGCATGTGGATATCCAGTTGTCTCAGCACCATTCTAGTATGCATTTTAAACTAATATAAGCAATGAAATGTTTTTGAAAAATAAGTGAACCAACAAACCTCTTCTTGGAAATTATAAATGTAAGTCATTTAATTGCTGAAGCAAAGAAACAAAGAAAACAGAGAGAGACAGAGAGAGAGAAGTATATTCTGTTTTCTCAAATCCAAGTAATCTAGTTTTCATAAGATTTATTCTTATCAGTACTTTACCAAACAATCGAGGAACATGGTATTTGCAAACTTAGATTTTTTTTTTTTTCCAGTACATGGGCCTCTCACTGTTGTGACCTCTCCCATTGCGGAACACAGGCTCCAGACACGCAGGCTCAGCAGCCATGGCTCATGGGCCCAGCCGCTCCGCGGCATGTGGGATCTTCCCGGACCAGGGCACGAACCCGTGTCCCCTGCATCGGCAGGCGGACTCTCAACCACTGCGCCACCAGGGAAGCCCTAGCTGTTGTTTCTTGCCAAGTTCCTTGGAGTTTCTGCTGCACATGTCTATTTAGGTTTAGCCAAGGATTTGGATGGTTATTTATATGCAAATTTGAGAACTCCCTGACATCCAAGCTCAAGCCAGTAAGACTTAGGCTCTCTGCTTGAATTTTTTAAAATAAATAAATAAATTTATTTATTTATTTTTGGCTGCATTGGGTATTCGGTGCTGGGCGTGGGGGCTATTCTTTGTTGCGGTGCGCAGGCTTCTCACTGCAGTGGCTTGTCTTCTTGTGGAGCAGGGGCTCTAGGTGCACGGGGTTCAGGAGTTGTAGCTCACAGGCGCTACAGCACAGCCTCAGTAGTTGTGGCACACGGGCTTAGTTGCTCCACAGCATGTGGGATCTTCCTGGGACAGGGTTCGAACCCGTGTCCCCTGCATTGGCAGGAAGATTCTTAACCACTGCGCAACCAGGGAAGCCCTTCTCTGCTTGAATTTTAGTTGTACAGCCCCTCACAAAGAGCTGTAAAATGTAAATGTCACCACGAATAGTCCCATTCTCTGAAGAGTCTTTTCCCCTCTAGATTTTATATGCTTTGGGTCATTTTCCAGTTCTATCAAATAGGTATTTTAAATATTTTTACCCTTATTAATAATTGTTATCTAAAAGAGGATATAAGCTAGCCCCTTATTATCAGAAGCAGAAACCCTTGTAGAGATATATTCTACATTCAAAGAAATCTTGAATTTCACTCAGCAATTTACTATTAATAATATTTGCATTGTAATTTTGAAACCGTTTAATATAGATGTAAGATAAGGCAAATAAAATATCGTGTAATATTATTAGGAACTTAAAATTTCAATATGAGATAAAAAGATATAAATATAAAACAAAGAAGTTTAATAAAATCTTTCCAATTTTAAATTTGAATTGAAAATATCAATATGAACTCATGATTTAAAAAAAATTCCTAGCTCTAACAATAAAGGAAGGGCCAAGAAATAAATGACACCCATAACAATAAGCACCTTCACAGCCTAGACTTTGGTGTCTAAATACTATTTTATATTAAAAGAAAGCAGAGCTTCTTGGAGAAAAGGCTAATTCTAAGTCTGGGCAGGGAAAATACAAGGTGAGCCTAAGATAGCTTGTTGTGCTAGAAAGCAAAAAATGTTCAAAGACTAGTGGGAGTAATGTCAAAAGGACACAGAAGTCAGCTTAAATGGACTCTCAATGGCCAAATTTAGACAATATTGGGCTTAAAGAAGGACAACTGTAATACTGAAAACAGATTAAATGAATAAAAATCTATAATAAATTGTAATACATAAGGTGGGACTCCATGAGGAGACTTTGTAAAGAATTAAGTACTGGGGAAAGAACATCTACCGTGGAGCTGTGAACTGAAAAACTCCCAGAGATCGTATAGGGCTGAAAGATGTTGCAGTTCCATCCAGCCCGAGTTGAGAGACCAGAGACCTTGTTGGATACTCATGGCAAAAGAAGAAACTGCAGAAAGGAAATTCATTAGTAATAAGGCTAAATTAGCCCTACTGGAAAGGCTACTCTAAACCAACCCAAAGCTTAAAAACAGGCCTTGAACAGATCAAACTGAGCTGGCTGCCCAAACAAAACTCAACAGGCTTTAAAATAAGAAAAGAGAATCCAGAAACTCAACAGCTAAACAGTCACAATTCCTAGTATTCAGTAAAAAATAGTACTAAGTATTTGAATAGCAGAAAAATATGAGCCATAACCAAAGGAAACATCAGTCAATAGAAAGAGAGCCAGAAATCACAGATATGACGGAATGAGCAGATGAGGACTTTAAAGTCACTATCATAAACATACTTAAGGATTTAAAGGACAACATGAAGATAAATGGGAGTGAACTGGAAGATATAAAGAACCAAATATAATTCATAGAGCTAAAAATGTAATATCTGAAATCACAATTCACAGGATAGCCTTAATAGCAGGTTATACACTACAGAAGAAAGGATTAGTGAACTTGAATACATAATAACGCATCAAACTGAGATTATGATAAAAAATAAGCCTGGATAAAAGTGTGTGGGGTAAAAAAAAAAAAAAAAGTGTGTGGGGTGATCTTTATATGCGATGTATAGGACAATATCAAGTGATCTATTATTCATGTTGTTGGAGTTGAACTAACCTATACGACAGAAAGCAGATCAGCTGTTGCCTGGCCACAAAAGAACCTTCTGGGGTGACAGAAATATTTTATATCTTGATTGTGGCAGTGGATATTTAGGGGTGCACATTTATCACAGCACATTAAAGTGTTTACTTGAAATGGCTACATTTTATTTTATGTATATTATGCCTTAATAAAGTTGATTTTTAAAATTCCATGACATAGTAATAATACTTAAGAAAGGGAGAAAAATACTCATTTGCTGTCCCTGGAGGTGACTAGTACTTGTTAATTGCAATGGAAAAAGAAAAAAGAACTTTAACAGTAGAAAGATTTGGTAGTGCCACCTGAATTGAAAGTGACTATTCTTAGCATCATTAGTGAGAAAACTTGGTAAAAGCATACTGTGATGGAAAACACAGCATCATTTATAAAGTATTCTTGCCTAAAATATAGACTATAGTCAGATCTTTAAACTTAGCTTCCATTTTATAGTATAGAAATAAACACATAAATTTAATATTGCAAAATATTAATAGTTGAATTTAGCATATTGGAAAATATATATTTATTCTTCATCTTTTTTGTATGTTTGAAAATTTTCACAATAAAAATTGAAGAAAGTGGTTAGTTAAGAGGTCTACTAACATACTACATTATAAGAGTACAGTGAAACCCCACAATAACAAGTCTGGAGGTAATATAAATTTGGATATAATATGATTGGAAATTTTGTTTTTATAGCAGGGTCACCCTTAGCATTTCATTAACCTTGTAGTAATGAGGCCTCACATTTTATGCAGCTGAGGTTTTTCGACTTCTCTTATAGCATTATGGCAAGGGTCTTACCATTTTTGAGTCATTGAGTACAACAGTGACATTGTAATTTTGAATTCCTCATGTACAAGAGAAACTTATGAGATGATAATTAAAAAAAATGGTATCTATTAAAATGTGTTTATATAGACAAGAAGTGATTTTAGTTTTGGTTTTGTTAATTCATTTGATACCATGTATTTTGGCTTTCAAATGAACATTCAATTCAGATCATAAAATTTAGTTAATATCTTGGAGAAAGAGTCATATAGTTTATAGTTCCTCCTGCAGACATTAATACCTAACATGTATAAAATATCATTAAAAATTTCTGGGTATCTTTGACTTCTTACATTAACTTCCTCCTCTTTGTGTTAAACATTTCACTGTTGAAAAAGAGAAAAAACTGCCCTCAACCCAGATAAAGGTACAATTTAAACACACAAAAAAATAATTGTATCCTGAAACATAAGTCATATACAGCTTCCAAAAAGGGCATTTAAAACTCCTGGTTTCTTGGCAAGCTACCTTAAAAATAGGTATGATATGTCAGATCAAGAATGTGTGTGTATCCGTATGACAAAAGGCATTTCAAAAAATTCAAATACCTAAATACCAGGTTAAGAAAATTGTTATTAAAGTTTAATTTAAGCAGTTATTGCCTCAATCCAATTCTTAAATTAGTCAGGGGCTGCAAAGAGTAGCACAGCTAGTACAAATATTCTTGTGATAGTCGTAGAGATCATAACAATATAACAATAGGTTGTTCATCAATGTATATCTAGTATATTCATCAGTATCTGGCACGCAGCAGATACTCATTAAGTGTTTGTTAACCTAATGAATTAGTGAGTCTGTCCCCAAATTAACCAGCCAATAATTAATTAATCACTATATAACCTCTATTATACTATTCTTTGGAAATAGTATACTATTCCTATTCTTTGGAAAAGCACAGGCCATTTACAGTTTCCATTTCTTATGACTGGACAAATTTCTTTAATCTATTACTGAGTGCCACAAATATTTCTATTCTAATTAGCAACACTGAATGGAAACACATTATAGAAAATATTGGATAAAGCAGATTAATCAACAAGGGAGGGTAGCATTCATGTTGCAGGAGTTAAAAACCAAACATAAAGGACATAATGGAATTTTAACTAGTTTACTCTCTTTTGTGTATTTATAATAACTATTGAATGGAAAGAGAAAATCCAATACAAATGATACAGAGGCAGAAAAAAGAAAAAGAGAATCTATTGAAACCATTACTGTCAATTCCTCTGAAGGCTCTTGTGGTCTAGTCTATGCAAAAATTTCATTATGACATTCTTGTAAATAATACTCTAATACTACCCTCATATTTTCCATCTAATTTTAGCTGGGTTGTTTTTTGTAACTGATAAGTGGAAATCAAGTAAGAGATTGCTTTAAGATAGCAGTAGGATAAACTATATTTCACAGATATTCAAAACTGAGATAATGGATCTGACATCACGGTTTTTAGCATATTGCATATTTTTGGTAAGAAAATTACCTTTGAGACTGCAGACTTAAATACTAGTATTAGGAGAGATGAGACGTTCTGTTGTGGGACTCTCACTTCATATTTTTAGCTTTAAGCTAACAAACAGAGGGCAGTTTAGCACATTCATGGAAATAACAGGTCATTCAGCCTAAATGCAGACTTTGTGTGATTGATACCTACTACTGCTACTACTGAAGGGCATGGTGGAGGTAGGGTACCAGACAGTGACACCATGGATGAAGTCTGGAAATGGAAAATACATGAGAGAACACACCCTTCAGAAAACTTCTGAGACTTGTCCTGTTCTGTCAAGGCTCTGAAACTGGCTTCACGCAGAGTCTGGAGAAACGAACAAGAAAAGTTCTTCTACACAAGCCAACGTTTCTCAAACTAGGCAAGAGCCTGCCAACGTGCTTGGCCAGAACCCTAGGGCAGCGGTTTAGCCATGACCCTGAGTTCAGTGAGGAAAATGGCTATTTATCGTTCACTCTGCTCTCTTCACTATGGAGGCTGTGGATCATGTGCCAGGAATGAAGGCGAGCTGGGGTTACTGGGGCTTCTCTAGACCAGGCAGATAGCAAGATAGCAAGCCTCTTCTGGTTCAGATCACTTCCATGGGGCTGTGCCAGAAACATGCTCATATTCCCTGTCTTTGCTGATGCTGCCTCTCCACTTACTACCAACCCCCACTCCTTGCCCCCGCCCCCATCACTGAAATACTGCCTCAAAACCTCTAGAGATCTGAGAGTGTATTTGAAAATCACTAGCTTAGATTAATGCTCAACCCAATACAAGAATTTCTTGTATAGAGTCTTCTTATACACTTATAGTGCTGCACTATATCTTAGGGCAGCTTATTTTGCCATTGGGCAGATCTGTTAGAAAGTATTTCCCAGTAGCAAGCTCAAATCTGCCTCCTTCCTACCTTCTTTCAGTTCAAGTTCTGCCTCTTGAGGTTGCATGGCATAAGTCTGTGCTACCCCTTTTTCATCTGTCAATATCCATCTTAAGTCCTATCTCTTTGTGTTACCTGTCCTAACAACTCCCACAGTGACCTCTGTGTCCTTTGGGTTCCTTAAGTGTTAAGTACACTCGTGTGGACCACTCCTTGGCACTTATGCTTTACAGTCTTAGTTATCTTGGGCATTCTTTAAGCCTTCCTAACAAGAACATATTCTCGTTGAAGGCTGGACAGTCGCAGTGTTTTTTTTGTTTTTTTGTGGTTTTTTTTGTGGTATGTGGGCCTCTCACTGTTGTGGCCTCTCCCGTTGCTGAGCACAGGCTCCGGACGCGCAGGCTCAGCGGCCATGGCTCACGGGCCCAGCCGCTCTGCGGCATGTGGGATCTTCCCGGACCGGGAACCCATGTCTCCTGCGTCAGCAGGCGGACTCTCAACCACTGCGCCACCAGGGAAGCCCCGCAGTGTTTTTTTAATGTCTACTTCCACGTCCCTTCACTATGTTGCACTGGATAGATAACTAAATACAAGTGTGCACAGGTCCTTCATGAACTGGTCTTAACCACAATGACTTTCCTTACTTTCTACCACATTTCTTTACAAAAATCCTCCATGCTAATCAAATCCAACTGCCAAACTACATCTTATATCTTCCTCCTTTGCAAATAACTTTTCTTTCCATCTCAACTTCTCCCCCTCTAGGTCATGGAATATTAGCCTAGGGTACATGAACTTCTGAATACTATAAATAAAACGTACATTTTTTTGTGGTAGAGAGGGTTTCACACTCTCATATGATCCTCAAAGGGTCCCATGACTCCACAAAAGATTAAAATCCACTGCTGTAACTTTTGCCTTGTCTGCTTAACCAACTCTTCTCTATTCTTAAAAAGTCAGCTTATGCCATTGGATCCAGTGAACCTTTCATACGGGGGGAGACTTTTCTAGGCACTGAACTTATATGTATCAATTTCTATACTATGCTGACTGATTTATTATGTAACTTGTGAAAACTTTAAAATTAATATCTTTATTGTAACTTAATTCTTTCGTTATTTGATGTTTCATGATTGTAAACTCTTCATACTGGGTTCAGTGTCTTTTTGTTATGTGTACTACCTTGTATGAAACAGGCACTCAAAAAGAATACTCTGGACACAGATGGTGAATCAATCTTCAAATTAATCAGTGTATAGAAACTGAATTCTAAAGGTCCACATCACGGCTGTGACATTGCTGGAGCTGGGCAAAATGTCACAATTAGCTGCCACCTCACCTCTGCTTTACGAATATTTTCTCTAGCTTCATCTATTTTCTGTTCCAACTCTGTTCGGCCTTGTTCTGAAACTGCAACTCCATGACATTCCAGATCATCTAGAACCTATTAAAGAAAATAGGAAAATGATGATTGCTTTCTATTTTTCTCTTTTTTTTCCTTAAAGTGACTAGAGTATCTAGATAATTTTAAAGACTTTAGTGACAAGTGACCATGATTCCCTTTTTAACCTTTGTTTTCATTTATTTATTTGATAATTTAAAAACCTCTGAAAACTGAGTTATTTGTAGTGAGGTGGATGGACCTAGAGACTGTCATACAGAGTGAAGTTAAGTCAGAAAGGAAAAACTAATACCATATGCTAACACATATATATGGAATCTAAAAAAAAAAAGGGTCTGAAGAACCTAGGGGCAGGACAGGAACAAAGACGCAGCCGCAGAGAATGGACTTGAGAACACGGGGAGGGGGAAGGGTAGGCTGGGAAGAAGTGAGAGAGTGGCATGGACATATATACACTACCAAATGTAAAATAGATAGCTAGTGGGAAGCAGCTGTATAGCACAGGGAAATCAGCTCGGTGCTTTGTGACCACCTAGAGGGGTGGGATAGAGATGCAACAGGGAGGAGATATGGGGATATATGTATATGTATAGCTGATTCATTTTGTTATACAGCAGAAACTAACACACCATTGTAAAGCAATTACACTCCAATACAGATGTTAAAAAAAAAAAAAACTTCTGAAATAATTATAGACTTACAGGAAGTTGCAAAAGTAGTAGAGTCCCTTCACCCAGCTTCCCCCAAGGGTAACAACTTATCTAACTATAGTACAATATAACACCCAGAAAATTGACACTGGCACTATCTATAAACCTCATTTGAATTACATGTTTTGATATGTATACCTTTAATTTTTAAAAATTACATGAATATAAAGCATTGTTTCTAAATAACAACTAATACAAAATGGTAAAAAGTCTGTTGTATCTTCATACCCCACCATGTGCTCCCCACCCCAAGATAAAGACTGTCCCATCAATTTATTTGTATTTTATCAAGCCATCTCTTATGTATTTCCTTACATGCTTTGTACAGTTTTGTTTGAAAAATAATAAAATGAGATCTACCTTCCCTTCAATGTGTCTAAGAAACCTTTTTGTGTTTGTACAAACTGATTGACTTCATTCTCTAATTAATCCACAGATTCAATAGTTCAACCATACCATATTTTGTTTACTCTTACTATATTGCTGAGTTTTCAAATTTCTCAATACTATAAACAGTACTGTACAAACAACCTAGTCAATGATTCTTTGAATACATACGAGAATATTTATCTAAGGTAAAAACACAGAAGTGGAAACTGTACATTTTTATAGACATTGCCAAATTGCTCACAAAAGGCTGTACCTACTCTTCTAGTAGTGTGTAAGAGCATGTTTCTCTACATTTCACCAACACTGGATATTGTCAATCTTTGAAATTTTATAAAAATTATCTTATTGTTTCAATTTTCATTTCTCTGTAATAGAATATCATTTCATATGTTGCTGGTCATCTCTATTTCTACTTTTATAAATAGGCAGTTCATATCCTCTAACCATTTTTCTACTTTTTTGTCTTTTTCTTATTACTGAAATATATTTTCTTCCAGATATTAGTCCTTTTTCTGTTATTTATGTCACAAATATTTCCTCCCATTCTATTCCCTTTCTCTTTTTTTTTTTTTTGTGGTACGTGGGCCTCTCACCGTTGTGGCCTCTCCCACTGCAGAGCACAGGCTCCGGATGCGCAGGCCCAGCGGCCATGGCCCACGGACCCAGCTGCTCTGCGGCATGTGGGATCTTCCCGGACCGTGGCATGAACCCGCGTCCCCTGCACCGGCAGGCGGAATCCCAACCACTGCGCCACCAGGGAAGCCCCCTTTCTCTTAACTTTTAAAAGTTCTTTTGTTTTATAGAAATTTTTTATGTAGTCATATTTATCAAGCATCTTACTTTATGGGTTCTGGGTTTTGTGTCTTACTTAAGAAGCCACTGGTAATATGCCAAAAATATTCTATATGTTTTTTAGTTTTTAGTAGTCTTGTGTCTAGCATTTAGCTCTTTAATTCTTTTGAAATTTACCTTGTACATGGCAGAAGGGAGAAATCTAACTGCATATTTTTTCCCCAATACACAGACAATTGCTTTAATGCGATTTACTGAATAAATCCTTTCCCCAAAGAGTTGAAATACCATTAACATGTTTTTGATTTTTGATTTACTTATTTTTTATAAGTTTTTTTTAAAGTAATTTAATATTTTTTTATTTATTTATTTTTGGCTGCATTGGGTCTTTGCTGCTGTGCGCAGGCTTCCTCTAGTTGTGGCAAGTGGGGGCTACTCTTCCTTGTGGTGCACGGGCTTCTCATTGCTGTGGTTTCTTTTGCTGTGAAGCACGGACTCTAGGCGCGCAGGCTTCAGTAGTTTCAGCACATGGGCTCAGTAGTTGTGGCTCGCGGGCTCTAGAGCACAGGCTCAGTAGTTGTGGAGAATGGGCTTAGTTGCTACACGGCATGTGGGATATTCCGGGACCAGGGCTCATGTTCATGTTCAGGGACCGGGACCGTGTTCTCTGCACTGGCAGGCGGATTCTTAACCACTGCACCACCAGGGAAGTCCAACATGCTTTTTATTATGAAATATTTCAAATATACTCAAAAGTAAAGAGACTAGTATGATGAACTCCTATATATTGATCACTAAGATTCAACAGTTAACGAGACTTTTCCACATTTGCTTTACCTACTATCCTTTATTTTTCTTGTGCTAAAGCATTTTAAAGCAAATTCCAGACATCCTGTCATTTCATTCCTATATGTTTTAGTGAAAGTCTCTAAAAACATGAACTTAAAAAAAATACAACCACAATACTGTTATCAAACCTAACAATAATTCCTTGGTAGCCTTAATATGCTGTTCAGGGCTTCCCTGGTGGTGCAGTGGTTAAGAACCCGCCTGCCAATGCAGGGGACACAGGTTCGAGCCCTGGTCCAGGATGATCCCACATGCCAAGGAGCAACTAAGCCCATGCGCCCACAACTACTGAGCCTGGGCTCTACAGCCTGTGAGCCAAAACTACTGAACCTACGTGCCGCAACTAGTGAAGCCCGTGCTCCACAACAAGAGAAGTCACTGCAATGAGAAGCCCGCGTACCACAATGAAGAGTAGCCCCTGCTCGCCGCAACCAGATAAAGCCCACAGGCAGCAATGAACACCCAACGCAGCCATAAATAAATAAATAAATTTATATATATATATATATATATATATATGTAAAAAATATGCTGTTCACCATTAAAATTCCCTGTCTGCCTGAAACTGACTTTTTAGGGTGGTTTGTTTGAATCAACAGCTAAAGGTCCATACATACACAGATCATTTTTTTTGATATATTTGTTAACTCTTGTATGATACTACAGTTTTAATTACTATAATCATTACTGCATCTTTCAGTATGTGTTAAGGCACAAATGTCTCATTATTGTTGTTACTGGCTATTCTTGTACATGAAGAAAAATTCAGACACATTTTAGGATCAGACTGTGAAGTTTCTCTAAAAATATTTTTTAAGTTTCATTGGGATTTCACTGAAATTACAAATAAATTTAATTTAAAAACCACATAAAAAAAGTCAGACAGAGAAATACAAATACTGTATGTTATCACTTATATGTGGAATCTAAAATATAAAACAAACTAATGAAAATAACAAAAAAGAAACAGACTCACAGATATAAAGAACAAACTAGTGGTTACCAGTGGGGAGAGAGAAGGGGGCAGGGGCAAAACAGGGGTACGGGATTAAGAGGTACAGACATGCATAAAGTCAAAAAGCTACAGGGGTGTACTGTACAGCACAGGGAATACATCCAATATTTTATAATATAACAAATGGAGTATAATCTTTAAAAATTGTGGATCACTATGTTGTACATCTGAAACACATAATATTATAAATCAACTATACATCAATAAAAAAAAGAATTTAAAAGTTAAAAAAAAATCTACAATATTTGAATCTCTCCAATTACCCATGTCTTCTTTGATAAAAAAAAAAAGTCTTTCTTCTTACAGGTCATGACACTGGTTGATTTATCAGTATTTTATTGCTGTGGTGAATAATTTTTTTCCAACTGCATTTTGCAATTGATTATTATTTCTAGCTAATATGAAAACTAATGATTTTTGTATGTAGTCTTGTTTCTATTGACTTTACTGAACTCTTAACTACGTCTGATAGTTTGACAGCTGGGTCTCTTATATTTGTGGGGGGGTACACAATCACCTCATCTATAAGTAATGACAGATGTACCTCTTCCAAATATTTAAACACCTTATCCTTCTTTCATTAAGAGCATTGATTAAGTGGTGATCACAGGCACTGTTTTCTTGTTTTATCATTGTGGTAGGTAGAATGGTCTCCAAAGATGTCCACACTCTAATCCCTGGAAATGTGTATATGTAAGACATAATTTACTGATATATTAGAGTTATAGACCTTAACACAGATTAACGTCTGGATTATCTGAGCAAGTCCAATCTCATCACATGACTCCTCACAGGCAGAGAACTTTCTCTGGCTGGAGTGAGATGAGAGACAGGCCAAAAGAGAAGTCAGAAGAGATTCCAAGCATGAGAAGGATGCAATGCACTGCTGCTGACTCTGATGTAGGAGCCCATGTGCAAGGACCAGAGAGAGTACCCTCTAGGAGCTAAGAGTAGCCCCTAGCTGTTACAGTTTAAAGAACTGTTATCAGCCCTACAGTTATAAGGAACTAGATTCTGACAACAACCTGAATGAGCTTGGAAGTGGATTCTCCCCCAGACGCCAGCCCAGTGGACACCTTGATTTCGGTCTTGTTAGAGCTAGAGCAGAAAAACCAGCGAAAAAAAAAGAAAAAAAAAAAAAAAAAAGAAAAAAAGAAAAACCAGCGAAGCCCACCCAGACTTCTAATGTATAGAAGTGTGAGACAATAAACTTCTATTGTTTTAAGCCACTAAGTTTGTGGTAATTTGTTACGGCAGCTATAGAAAACTAATACAACCATCAGGTATAATGTTTGCTCTAAGTTTCAGGAAGCTATCCCTGTCAGAGTGAAATAGTCTTAATCCAGTTGGCTGGGAATTTCGTTTTACTTTTTTTTTTTTTTTTTGCGGTACACGGGCCTCTCACCGCTGCGGCCTCTCCCGTTGCGGAGCACAGGCTATGGACGCGCAGGCTATGGACGCGCAGGCTACGGACGCGCAGGCTACGGACGCGCAGGCTCAGCGGCCATGGCTCAGCGGCCATGGCTCACGGGCCCAGCCGCCCCGCGGCACGCGGGATCCTCCCGGACCGGGGCACGAACCCGCGCCCCCTGCATCTGCAGGCGGACTCTCAACCACTGCGCCACCAGGGAAGCCCTCGTTTTACTTTTTAATCACTAAGGCATACAGCATTTTATTATGTGCTTTATTGGCAACTATGACAATAATTATATAATTTTTCATCTTTATTCTGTAAACGCATTTTATTATACTGATATATTTTCTAATGTTGAATCGTCCTTGTACCCTAGTCATGTGCTTAAAACACAGTTGGATTTATTTTTATTAAATTTTATTTAGCATTTTTACAAGTTTGTTACATCTTTGTTAAAAATCAGTTGACCATATATGTGTGTGCCTATTTCTAGACTCTTCACTTTGTTCCATTTATCTATAAGTCTATTCTTACACCAATACAGTAACATCTTGATTACTGCAGTTTTGTGTCTTGAAATCAATTAGAGTAAGCCCTCTAACTTTATCCCTATTTTTCAAAATTGCTTTGGCTATACCAGATCATTTGCATTTCCATGTATGTTTTAGAAGCATTTTGTCAATTTCTACAAAAAAACCCTGCTGGGTGTTTCACTTGGATTTCATTCTATATATGGACTAACTTGGAGATAAATGGTATTTTAAAAATATTGAGACTTCTATTCCACTGGTCTATATGTTCTTATGCGAGTACTACAATGTCTTGAATACTGCAGTTTTGTAATAAGTTTTGAAGTTTGGAAGTATGAGTCCTCCAACTTCATTATTTTTTCAAGACTGTTTTGGGTACTTGGAGTCCCTTGAGGTTCCATATGAATTTTACGGTAGGTTTTTCTATTTCTGCAATAAATACTGTTAATATTTTCATAGGGATTGCATTGAATCTGTAGATCATTTGGGGTGGTATGTCATCTTAACACTATCTTCCATTTTGTGAAAGGAGGATGTCTTTCCACTTATTTATGTCTTTTTAAATTCCTTTCATCAGTGTTTTATACTTTTTAGTGTAGAAGTATTTTGCTTCTTTGGTTAAGTTTATTCCTAAGTATTTTATTCTTTTTGATGGAAGTGTAAATGGAACTGTTTTCTTAATTTCCTTTTCTTTCTTTTTTATGTTTTTGTTTTTAAATTTATCTTACTGAAATATAGTTGATTTACAATGTTGTGTTAATCTCCTTTTCTAATTATTCATTGTATAATGTATATTATATGGTGTAGAAATGCAACTGATTTCTGTGAGTTAATTTTGTTTCCTGCAACTTTGCTGAGTTTATTAGTTCTAACAGGGGTGTGTGTGTGTGTGTGTGTGTGTGTGTGTATGTGTGTGAGTGTGTGTGTATGTGTGTGAAATCTTTAGGATTTTCTACATATAAGATCATGTTAGGACTTCCCTGGTGGTCCAGTGGTTAAGACTCCATACTCCCAATGCAGGGGGCCCAGGTTTGATCTCTGGTTGGGGAACTAAGATCCCACATACTGCAACTAAGCCCGCATGCCGCAACTAGAAAACCCCATGCACCACAACTAGAGAAGAGTGCATGCTGCAATGAAGACCCAGAGCAGCCTAAATAAATAAATAAATGATCCTGTCATTGGT
The DNA here is from genome assembly GCF_949774975.1 of Lagenorhynchus albirostris. Taxonomy (NCBI): domain Eukaryota; kingdom Metazoa; phylum Chordata; class Mammalia; order Artiodactyla; family Delphinidae; genus Lagenorhynchus; species Lagenorhynchus albirostris. Next base: position 50,561,121 of record NC_083103.1, read on the forward strand.
GAACAGAGATAATTTTACTTCTTCCTTTCCAATTTGGATGCCTTTTATTTCTTTTTCTTGCCTAATTGCTGTGGCTATAACTTCTAGTGCTATATTGAATAGAAGTAGTGAAAGGGGGCATCCTTGTCTTATTCCTGATCTTAGAGGAAAAGCTTTCAGTCTCTCACCATTGAGTATTACTGTTTTTTAACAAACTGAATATAGGCTTCTTTGTGTTTTACCTACCTCGGGTTTGTTGAACTCCTTGGATTTGTAGATTTACAGTTTTTATTAAGTTTGGACAATTTTCAGCTACAATTTTTTTCAAATATTTTTCTCTTTCATTTTATTGCTTAAACTATACCTTACTAGATTAAAGCCCATCAGAGGTCACACTATAAAGAACTAGAAAAGTCATTGAAATCTGTCTGTGTCTACCTCCTAGAAGAAAGACTCAACATGCCTTGATAACAGAGGGGGGAAACAGATTTATTTTTAACATCTGAACATTTACTTTCAAATAGAGTCAGACATTCTAGTGGAAAAAACCTCTTTGTGTGCTTCATATTTTGAAGTATAAAGCTGCAGTAATTAATCTCATCACTGTTTATTAGATGTGTGGTAGACAGATAACTTGTCTTTCTAGTTCACAAATTTTTTGATTGAGATAAACTGTATTAGAGGAACTGTACCCAAAAGCTTATCTGTCCTTGAATCTGATTTAGGTGACGAGATTCTAGATTTCAAGCTGGAGTCTGATGCTGAGCTTTGGGGTATTTTGGGTGAAGAGGAGAGTTATATTTTGCATGCAAGAGGCATGTGAACTGTTACAGCCAGAAGTTAGGCTGTGGCAGATTGTGTTTTTCAAAAGATAGCTACTACAATATTTCCCATTCCACATGTTCTTCTAGAACCTTGCAATTTCCCCACCAAGAAATATTGATATTTTATGACTTCTCTCCTTGAATCTGGACAGGGCTTTGTGACTGCCTCAATTAATAAAAACATGACATAAATTAAAATTTTGTTACTTCTGAGGCTAGATCAGAAAAGATGGTATAGCTCCTACTTGGCTCACTCTTGGGGCTCACACCTTTGCAGCCCTGTGCTACCAGCTACCATGTAAGAAGTACAGCTAATCTGAAGCCACTATGTTGGAGAAACTGTATGGAGAGACCACAAAGAGACAGACATGCAGGAGGCGCTCTAATTATTCCAGTTCCCAGCTGTTCAAGTCTTCCTGGTCCAAACACCAGATATTTCAGTGGGGAAGCCTGTGAGATAACTCTAGCACCAGCCACTATCTGATTGTAATTACATGACAGACCCCCACCCCCACCCACTAAATGAGAACTGCCAAGCTGAGCCCATCCAACCCCCAGAGTAGTAAGAAACAATTTAAAAGATTCTCTTTTTGTGGCATTAAATTTGATGTGGCTTGTTATGCAGCATTAGATAAGTGGAACACTGAATTCGAGATGCCTGAGAAAAGATGTGACAGTGAAAAGAAGATGTCAAAGCAGGCTAGAGGATATATGTATACACAGAAGAAAGGCCCATTGTTGGAGATGGTAATTTATTATTTGTTGGTAAATGAAACCACAGCAGTAGTAAAGACTGCCTATAATGAGAATAAAGAATAAGAAAAGAAGATAGCCTAGTATGGAAGCGTAAGGAATTTAAAATGTAAATGTAAGATGAAGAAAGAAGAACCTTTAAAAGAATCTAGGAATGTTAGAGAGAAAAAGGAAAACCATGACAGTGTTTAAGTCATGGATGACTAGAGAAGAGAATATTTCAAGACAAAGGGAACTGTCAATTGTGATACAACTGCCAACGGGTTGAGTAAGATAAGAAATTAAAGTGGCCTTTTTGGATTTAGTAACAGACATCACTGGTAATTTTGGCATGTGCAGTCTCTATGAATTGGTGCAGGGAAAGGGGAAGAAGGGAAAGCTCAAATGTAATGGGCTAAAAAATACGCGGGAGGTTAGGAAATAGAGATACTAAACACAGACAATTCTCTTAAGAAGCTGGATATGAAGGTAAAGAAAAATAAGGTTATAAATAAATGGAAAATAGAAAAAAAATTACTATATCTAAAATAATTTCTTTGTACTTAAAGTTTCGTCTTTTTTAAAGATTTATTTATTATTTATTTATTTTATTTATTTTTGGCTGTGTTGGGTCTTAGTTGCGGCACGTGGGATCTTCGTTGAGGCATGCAGGATCTTTCATTGCGGCGTGCAGGCTTCTCTCTAGTTGTGGCGTGTGGGTTTTCTCTTCTCTAGTTGTGGTGCATAGGCTCCAGGGCACAAGGGCTCTGTAGTTGTGGCATGCAGGTACCAGAGCGCATGGGCTCTGTAGCTTGCAGCATGCAGGCTCTCTAGTTGAGGCGTGCAAGCTCAGTAGTTGTGGTGCGTGGACTTAGTTGCCCCGCGGAATGTGGGATCTTAGTTCCCTGACCAGGGATTGAACCCGCGTCCCCTGCATTGTTAAGGAGGATTCTTTACCACTGGACCACCAGGGAAGTCCCTAAAGTGTAGTCTTGAAGATACATTTTCATGGAATCTACAACTGCATTTTCAGAAAGTCTGTCTTAGAGATGAAAAGCCTAATTCAACATATGCACATCTCTTCCACTGCCCAAAAGATTATAATACACTATCACTAGTCTTCCTTAAGCAATTCTATGGCAAACAGATAAATTACTGTGTTGCTGCTAGAGGGCATAAGGAATTTTCAAGTTTAGAAGATAGCTGAGAACATACTTCTGAGTGCTGAGAAATTATAGAAAAAACATCTATTGGGTATTTTCCACATCAATAAAATTCAACTCCTTAAACTGGTTTGACATTTGGCTTAATGCCAGACATAACCTAAGATTCTCTATCACACTTACCCGTTGTTGGTGAACAATATTTTTGTGCTCCCGTGCCACACGTGTGGCCCATTTCCGAGCCTCTTTGTTTAAACTGTGCTCCTCTGTGGTCCCAGTTTCTGATTCTAACTGTCGGCTCTACAACGCAAGAGAAAACAGAGAGAAAAGTACTGTTATCCTTATTGAAATCACTACCATTTTGTAGGTAGACCAGAGGGCCTTCACTTTACCAGCACTCAAAACAGGAGGCATGCTCCACTACTGTGGGAAGCAATGTCTCATGTCACAGGAGATTAGCAGAAGACAAAGAGGACGGTATGAAAACCGTAAATGATCACAGATTTTTGTCTTACATTGCTGAACATTAAAGCTTCATCTCTAACTGTAGCACGATCCATTTTGGGTATAAAGCAAGCTAGCTAAGCTAAGCAAAGAAGAAAAAGTATTTATGCCAACCTACTATGACACTAAAATAGTGGCACAGACAAAATGGAAACAACTCAACAGTTTCAATGGGATTAAAGAATCATTGCATAGAAGTGAAAAGAGAAAAATAAAACAATACAATAACAGCGACACAACCTATCCATCCTCAAAAATATTGGGTTTAATTTAGTTATACTTACCACCAAACCTCAAGCTAGCTTTTGTCGTTCTTCTGGGCCTTAATGTCATCTCAAAGATAGGGGTGCTAGATCAAATGATTACTAAGGGTTTCTTCTTGCCCTAAAACGCTATAACCATATTTCACAAAGAACAAACTGAAAAATCAAACTAAACGAGAGTAATAGTTAACCACTATTATGCAAGGTACTGTGGAAAGTGCTTCACATAACTTTTATAACAATCTTATGAGATAGGTCACACAGCCATTTTATAGAAAAGGAAATCAAGGCTCAGAGATGTTAAATAAAATTTCCAGTGTGCGCCAGATATTCAATTGTTACAACTTCCGATTCCAGAATTAGAGCTCTTAAGCACTAAACTATTTTAACTTTCTCTAAACTCTTAAGAACCCATGAAAAAAATCTTTAGTAAAATAACTAGGAAAGAAAATAATTTTTTAAAATATGAATTATCCAAAGATGATTTTAATACAAAAAGCAAAATTTTAGAGTGGAAAATCTTTAAAAACTGACTTTTGTGGGACTTCCCTGGTGGTCCAGTGGTTAAGAATCCGTCTTCCAATGCAGGGGATGCGGGTTCAATCCCTGGTCGGGAAACTAGGATCCCACATGCTGCAGAGCAACAAAGCCTGTGCGCTGCAAGGAAAGATCCCGCATGCCCTGCATGCGCAACGCAGCCAAAAGTAAATAAATATTAAAAAAGAAAGTAAAAAAACCCAAGCTGACTTTTGCAAGGTCACATATAGCTCAAAATTGGTAAACAGGATTTGATAAATTGGATTAAAAATTTAATATTTTTGTTGGGGGGACTGTAGGCAAGGTTGAAAAACTTTTACTCTATGCAGACATTTCAGCTAAAGCTAGATTATATAATGATAAATGAATTGAAACATATTCAAATCTAACCAACTTTACATTTACATTTTATACCGATTCATTCTTTGGGCTATTAGGGAACCAGCTCTCTTATTATATTTATTTTGAAAAAGGATCTAGGCATTTACATTATCTGTCCTCAGAAGCCAGGGTTTAAAAAGTTAAACCCTAGATGAAGACGCAAATGTAATCTATAGGATGTATGGTAGAAAGGTATACTCTGAAGAGCCCAGGTACAGGTTTTTAAGCCAGATAAACCCAGTTTTAATCCTCTCTATGCCATTTATTAGCTTCATGATCTTGGGCTGTTAGTTAATCTGTGTCTTAGTTACAGCCAAAAATTGGTGAAAATGCCACCTATCTCATAGGGGTTATTTAGGGCAAAACGAGGTCATATTTTAAACATTCTCTTATGGTATATACATAAGCATCCAATAGATGGTAACTGCTAATGTTAAAGACCCAACAGAAAATTACTTGAAACAAAAAATTTTGTCATTACTGTTAATAAAAAAGTCCAAATAATTCCCAGGTTCTTGATAGCCCAAATAATGAAGCAAAAACAAGACGGAAGATATAATGAAAGGATCTCAAAGAGAATGAACTTATAAAGCACAGAGTAGATGAGAAAGGAGGCAACTGAGAGATATTTAATTTTTATTACTGAGGTACATTTTAGGAACTGGTAAATGGGTCTAAAAATGTGTGTTGGCTGCATGGCCAACATGCCCATACAGAATCTGTACCTTTTTACTGAGTATTATCTGTACTTAAAAGCTGGAGAAAAAAAGATAGGGCTTTTTTCTCATTCCCTATGGGTTTACTATTACTCAGGAGTGCCCAATGATCAGAACAGATCACAATTACCACTGATTGGGAGACGTGACTTTGGGACCCTCTGGGTAGGGAATAATAACACATAACTAAAATTCAAGTAAACTGATCTTTTTCATGAATTCTGAAATCAAGCCATGGAAAAACATGGCTACCTATAATACAGTTCTAGACAAATGAGAATTCCATACAAGGCAAACACAGCCCAGGGTACTAAACAATACATAGAGAAATGTTCTAATGCCACTCCGGAGATCAAAGATGAATATAAATCTGAATCTAGTAAAGATCATTACCTTTTAAAATGGTGGTATCAGTAGTGGTTGATTCCAGCAAAGGAATGCTAGTGACTGCTTCTTTTTAAAATGCTGGCTAATTTAATCATTGGTTCATACTTCTAACACTTTTCCTTTACCTCTTAAAAGTACAGTTAAAATACATAAAGGAATAGTAACATATAGGCTATTAAGCACAATAATTTAAAGAACATTGTTATTTTCCTGAAGCAGAACATGAGACTTTTTTTTTTTTTTTTTTTTTTTTAGAACATGAGACTTTTACAATTAAATATCAAACAGCATTGTAGCCTAGCTCTGGAAAAGTGCACTTATTTAACTTGATTATTTTAAAAGAGGCATATATTATAACATAACAATTCCCAGAGTAATAGTAGAACAAAAATAATTCAAATAAATTACAAACTGAAGAGAAATGCTATAAAAGGAATTTCCTATCGACTTTTAAATGTAGATTAGGTAGTTTTTTATTAGTCTGTCAATTTGGGTTATTTGATAAGTTAGGTCAACTAAATGTGATTCTTGAAAATTTGGAAACATCAGATTTCAAAAATCATACAAACTTTAATAAAAAATTTCAGAAGCAGATAGGTCTTTTCCTAGAAAATAAATGTCAATCCAAACACAAGCCTATGATTTTGAGTACTGTTCCCTCGGGCTGGAATAACTCCCCTATATTTTTTGTCCACAGACAAATTCCTAGTTATTCTTCAAATCTCAGTTCAAGTCCTTGTTCTCTGTGAAATCTTCCCTGACTTTCCCAGATAGACTCAGTGGCTCCTTCGCTTTAGACATATCTCCATTATATTAATTTATTAATTTGTTAGACATCTACTGAGTGGCTACTGTCAGGCCAACATCAAATTATACTGTGCCTGCTGCATGTATGTTTCCCATTTGTCTTTAGGCAATCTGAGGCCTCGAAAGGATACATTTCCTGGCCTCTAGCACCATGCCTAATAGTACACAGAATGCCCTCAGTAAAGGCTGGTAAACATATAACCTAAAGTGAGGGGCAGGCCACCAGATTATTAGAATGGTGCCTTCAGAGGGACAAGAGAATAAACATACTGAATTAGAATCAGCTTCTAATGGATGAAGGAAAGTATTTTATGTAGGGAAGAACAGAATGAACTGAGGAGAAAGGGGACTAATTTATTGAGTACCATGCATTTTAATACAGGTTCTCAAAGCCCACTTGAGGATTGAGATCCCTCTCCCATAAAAGGTCTCTTTCTTCATGTTTAAATTCTCACTACAAAATCCACTCAAAATGGATGACTAAGGAAGGAATTTTTTTTGAATTTCCCAATTAAGGAATTTTTATACATTTTATTTTATGAAATTTATTTGTTCTTTAAAAAGCAGCCATTAGGGCTTCCCTGGTGGCGCAGTGGTTCAGAATCTGCCTGCCAATGCAGGGGACATGGGTTCGAGCCCTGGTCTGGGAAGATTCCACATGCTGAGGAGCAACTGGGCCCATGAGCCACAATTCCTGAGCCTGTGCGTCTGGAGCCTGTGCTCCACAACAGAGGCCCCGATAGTGAGAGGCCTGCGCACCGTGATGAAGAGTGGCCCCCGCTTGCCACAACTAGAGAAAGCCCACGCACAGAAATGAAGACCCAACACAGCCATAAATAAATTAATTAATTAATTTTAAAAAAAGCAGCCATTAGGGAGTCACTGGGCCTGCACACTCTGCGGAGGGAAAGCCCACAGCTTCCGTCAGGTGAACTGGGAAGCAGACTCTTGAGTTCACAGCTGGCCTGTGGTTTTTGCATCTCATCAAGGAGCTCCTCCTCGTACAGCCATGTGGATGAAAGGCTCTTGGTGCTCCAGCCACGCGTCAGGGCTCTGCCTCTGAGGTGGGAGAGCCAAGTTCAGGACACTGGTCCACAAGAGACCTCCTAGCTCCACGTAATATCAAACGGCGAAAATCTCCCAGAGATCTCCATCTCAACGCCAAGGCCCAGCTCCACTCAACGACCAGCAAGCTACAGTGCTGGACACCCTACGCCAAACAACTAGCAAGACAGGAACACAGCCCCATCAGAGAGGCTACCTAAAATTATAATAAGGCCACAGACACCCCAAAACACACTACCAGATGTGGACCTGCCCACCAGAAAGACAAGATCCAGCCTCATCCACCAGAACACAGGCACTAGTCCCCTCCACCAGGAAGCCTACACAACCCACTGAACCAACCTTAGCCACTGGGGACAGACACCAAAAACAACGGAAACTATGAACTTGCATCCTGCGAAAAGCAGACCCCAGAAACAGTAAGATAAGCAAAATAAGAAGACAGAGAGACACACAGCAGATGAAGGAGCAAGGTAAACACCCACCAGACCTAACAAATGAAGAGGAAATAGGTGGTCTACCTGAAAAAGAATTCAGAATAATGATAGTAAAGATGATCCAAAATCTTGGAAATAGAATAGAAAATATACAAGAAACATTTAACAAGGACATAGAAGAACTAAAGAGCAAACAAGCAATGATGAAGAACACAATAAATGAAATTAAAATTCTCTAGAACGGATCAATAGCAGAATAACTGAGGCAGAAGAACGGATAAGTGACCTGGAAGATAAAATAGTGGAAATAACTACTGCAGAGCAGAATAAAGAAAAAATAATGAAAAGAATTGAGGACAGTCTCAGAGACCTCTGGGACAACATTAAACACACCAACATTCGAATTATAGGGGTCCCAGAAGAAGAAGAGAAAAAGAAAGGGACTGAGAAAATATTTGAAGAGATTATAGTTGAAAACTTCCCTAATATGGGAAAGGAAATAGTTAATCAAGTCCAGGAAGCACAGAGAGTCCCATACAGGATAAATCCAAGGAGAAACACTCCAAGACACATATTAATCAAACTATCAAAAATTACATACAAAGAAAAAAATATTAAAAGCAGCAAGGGAAAAACAACAAATAACACACAAGGGAATGCCCATAAGGTTAACAGCTGATCTTTCAGCAGAAACTCTGCAAGCCAGAAGGGAGTGGCAGGACATATTGAAAGTGATGAAGGAGAAAAACCTACAACCAAGATTACTCTACCCAGCAAGGATCTCATTCAAATTTGACAGAAAAATTAAAACCTTTAGAGACAAGCAAAAGCTAAGAGAATTCAGCACCACCAAACCAGCTTTACAACAAATGCTAAAGGAATTTCTCTAGGCAGGAAACACAAAAGAAGGAAAAGACCTACAATAACAAACAAAACAATTAAGAAAATAGTAATAGGAACATACATATCGATAACTACCTTAAATGTAAATGGATTAAATGCTCCAACCAAAAGAAACAGACTGGCTGAATGGATACAAAAACAAAACCTGTATATATGCTGTCTACAAGAGTCCCACTTCAGACCTAGGGACACATACACACTGAAAGTGAGAAGATGGAAAAAGATATTCCATGCAAATGGAAATCAAAAGAAAGCTGGAGTAGCAATTCTCATATCAGACAAAATAGACTTTAAAACAAAGACTATTACAAGAGACAAGGACATTACATAATGATCAAGGGATCAATCCAAGAAGAAGATATAACAATTGTAAATATTTATGCACCCAACATAGGAGCACCTCAATACATAAGGCAAATACTAACAGCCATAAAAGGGGAAATTGACAGTAACACAATCATAGTAGGGGACTTTAACACCCCACTTTCACCAATGGACAGATCATTCAAAATGAAAATAAATAACGAAACACAAGCTTTAAATGATACATTAAACAAGATGGACTTAATTGATATTTATAGGACATTCCATCCAAAAACAACAGAATACACATTTTTCTCAAGTGCTCATGGAACATTCTCCAGGATAGATCATATCTTGGGTCACAAATCAAGTCTTGGTAAATTTAAGAAAACTGAAATCGTATCAAGTATCTTTTCTGACTGCAACGCTATGAGACTAGATAACAATTATAGGAAAAGAATCTGTAAAAAATACAAACACATGGAGGCTAAACAATACACTACTTAATAACCAAGAGATCACTGAAGAAATCAAAGAGGAAATCAAAAAATACCTAGAAACAAATGACAATGAAAACACGACAACCCAAAACCTATGGGATGCAGCAAAGCAGTTCTAAGAGGGAAGTTTATAGCAATACAATCCTACCTTAAGAAACAAGAAACACCTCAAATAAACAACCTCACCTTACACCTAAAACAATTAGAGAAAGAAGAACAAAAAAACCTCAAGGTTAGCAGAAGGAAAGAAATCATAAAGATCAGATCAGAAATAAATGAAAAATAAATGAAGGAAACGACAGCAAAGATCAATAAAACTAAAAGCTGGTTCTTTGAGAAGATAAACAAAATTGATAAACCATTAGCCACAGTTATCAAGAAATAAAGGGAGAAGACTGAAATCAATACAATTAGAAATGAAAAAGGAGAAGTACCAACTGACACTGCAGAAATACAAAGGATCATGAGAGATTACTACAAGCAAGTATATGCCAATAAAATGGACAACCTGGAAGAAATGAACAAATTCTTAGAAATGCACAACCTTCCAAGACTGAACCGGGAATAGAAAATATGAGCAGACCAATCACAAGCACTGAAATTGAAACTGTGATTAAAAATCTTCCAACAAACAGGGCTTCCCTGGTGGCGCAGTGGTTGAGAGTCCGCCTGCTGATGCAGGGGACACGGGTTCGTGCCCTGGTCCGGGAAGATCCCACAGGTCGCGGAGCGGCTGGACTTGTGAGCCATGGCTGCTGAGCCTGCGTGTCCGGAGCCTGTGCTCAGCAACGGGAGAGGCCACAACAGTGAGAAGCTCACGTACCGCAAAACAAAACAAAACGAAAAAAACTTCCAACAAACAAAAGCCCAGGGCCAGATGGCTTCACAGGCGAATTCTATCAAACATTTACAGAAGAGCTAACAGCTATCCTTCTCAAACTCTTCCAAAATATAGCAGAGGGAGGAACACTCCCAAACTCATTCTATGAGGCCACCATCACCCTAATACCAAAACCAGACAAAGATGTCACAAAGAAAGAAAACTACAGGCCAATATCACTGATGAACATAGATGCAAAAATCCTCATCAAACTACTAGCAAACAGAATGCAACAGCACATTAAAAGGATCATACACCATGATCAAGTGGAGTTTATCCCAGGAATGCAAGGATTCTTCAATATATGCAAATCAATGTGATACACCATATTAACAAATTAAAGGAGAAAAACCATATGATCATCTCAAAAGATGCACAGAAAGCTTTCGACAAAATTCAACACCCATTTATGATAAAAACCCTCCAGAAACTAGGCATAGAGGGAACTTTCCTCAACACAATAAAGGCCATATATGACAAACCCACAGCCAACATTGTCCTCAATGGTGAAAAACTGAAACCATTTCCTCTAAGATCAGGAAGAAGACAAGGTTGCCACTCTCACCACTATTATTCAACATAGTTTTGAAAGTTTTAGCCACAGCAATCACAGAAGAAAAAGAAATAAAAGGAATACAAATCAGAAAAGAAGAAGTAAAGCTGTCACTGTTTGCAGATGACATGATACTATACATAGACAATCCTAAAGATGCTACCAGAAAACTACTAGAGCTAATCAATGAATTTGGTAAAGTAGCAGGATACAAAATTAACGCACAGAAATCTCTTGCATTCCTATACACTAATGATGAAAAATCTGAAAGTGAAATTAAGAAAACACTCCCATTTACCACTGCAACAAAAAGAATAAAATATCTAGGAATACACCTACTTAAGGAGACAAAAGACCTGTATGCAGAAACTTATAGGACACTGATGAATGAAATTAAAGATGATACAAATAGATGGAGAGATATACCATGTTCTTGGATTGGAAGAATCAACATTGTGAAAATGACTATATTACCCAAAGCAATCTACAGATTCAGTGCAATCCCTATCAAACTACCACTGGCATTTTTCACAGAACTAGAACAAAAAATTCCATAATTCGTATGGAAACACAAAAGACCCCGAATAGCCAAAGCAATCTTGAGAAAGAAAAATGGAGATGGAGGAGTCAGGCTCCTGGACTTTGGACTATACTACAAAGCTATAGTAATCAAGACAGTATGGTACTGGCACAAAAACAGAAAGATAGATCAATGGAACAGGATAGAAAGCCCAGAGATAAACCTACATACATATGGTCACCTTATCTTTGATAAAGGTGGCAAGAATATACAGTGGAAAAAGACAGCCTCTTCAATAAGTGGTGCTGGGAAACCTGGACAGCTACATGTAAAAGAATGAAATTAGAACACCCCCTAACACCATACACAAAAATAAACTCAAAATGGATTAAAGAAAAAAAAATGGATTAAAGACCTAAATGTAAGGCCAGACACTATAAAACTCTTAGAGGAAAACACAGGCAGAACACTCTATGAAAGAAATCACAGCAAGATCCTTTTTGACCCACCTCCTAGAGAAATGGAAATAAAAACAAAAATAAACAAATGGGACCTAATGAAACTTCAAAGCTTTTGCAGAGCAAAGTAAACCATAAACAATATGAAAAGACAACCCTCAGAATGGGAGAAAATATTTGCAAATGAAGCAATTGACAAAGGATTAATCTCCAAAATTTACAAGCAGCTCATGCAGCTCAATATCAAAAAAAAAAAACAACCCAATCCAAAAATGGGCAGAAGACCTAAATACACATCTCTTCAAAGAAGATATACAGATTGCCAACAAACACATGAAAGAATGCTTAACATCATTAATCATTAGAGAAATGCAAATCAAAACTACAATGAGATATCATCTCACACTGGTCAGAATGGCCATCATCAAAAAAACTACAAACAGGGCTTCCCCGGTGGTGCAGTGGTTGAGAGTCCGCCTGCCGATGCAGGGGACGCAGGTTCATGCCCCAGTCCGGGAAGGTCCCACATGCCGCGGAGCGGCTGGGCCTGTGAGCCATGGCCACTGAGCCTGCGCATCCGGAGCCTGTGCTCTGCGGTGGGAGAGGCCACAGCAGTGAGAGGCCCGCGTACCACACACAAAAAAAAACAACTACAAACAATAAATGCTGGAGAGGGTGTGGAGAAGAGGGAACCCTCTTGCACTGTTGGTGGGAATGTAAATTGATACAGCCACTATGGAGAACAGTATGGAGGTTCCTTAAAAACTAAAAACAGAACTACCATATGACCCAGCAATCCCATTACTGGGCATATACCCTGAGAAAACCATACTTCAAAAAGAGTCATGTACCACAATGTTCATTGCAACTCTATGTACAATAGCCAGGACATGGAAGCAACCTAAGTGTCCATCGACAGACGAATGGATAAAGAAGATGTGGCACATATATACAATGGAATATTACTCAGCCATAAAAAGAAACGAAATTGAGTTATTTGTAGTGAGGTGGATGGACCTGGAGTCTGTCATACAGAGTGAAGTAAGTCAGAAAGAGAAAAACAAATACCGTATGCTAACACATATATATGGAATCTAAAGAAAAAAAAATGGTCATGAAGAACCTAGGGGCAAGACGGGAATAAAGACACAGACCTACTAGAGAATGGACTTGAGGATACGGGGAGGGGGAAGGGTAAGTTGGGACAAAGTGAGAGAGTGGCATGGACATATATACACTACCAAACGTAAAACAGATAGCTAGTGGGAAGCAGCCACATAGCACAGGGAGATCAGCTCGGTGCTTTGTGACCACCTAGAGGGGTGGAATAGGGAGGGTGGGAGGGAGGGAGACGCAAGAGGGAAGCGATATCGGGACATTTGTATACGTATAACTGGTTCACTTTGTTATAAAGCAGAAACTAACACACCATTGTAAAGCAATTATACTCCAATAAAGATGTTAAAAAAAAAAGTAGCCGTTAAAAATGAAGTACATTTACTCCTCAAATACATTTACATTGTACATATATAATATTTACTTCCCAAAGAAATCTAGCTGTGTCATCCTGGGTAATGTACTTAACTTTCTCTCTGGGCCTCAGCTTTCTCAATTGAAAATCAAGACAACTGAAGATGAGATGAAATCTCAGATCTTTACCAGTGCTGAAATTAATTTTAGGAGAACAAACAGGCTCATGCATTGGCTGTAAGCAGAGGGAACAGTGTGTTTCTCTGGATAAGAGACCCAGAAATTTTGCTATTCTACTGCTACTGCTCTGAGCTCCAAATTCTTTTTAGCATTATCTGAGAGCCTCGCCTAACTCAAGAACAGAAGAGCCTCTGTAAAAATAATAAAAATATTCTTAAAACATATTTTTAATTTACTTGGAATTTTAAATTCATGATATAATTTTAGGAGGTACTGGAAATGAAAAACATAAAGACAAACCACTTGACGGGAGGTCAGGATGTCAAATTTCTGAGATGGTTAGGGAGTATAGATAATGTAAATATTAGGTATCTATGATATACTATTGAATGAGAAAAAAAAGTTTAAATTCAAGTCTATTTTAAATCTACTTATACAAAGTTGTGTATCCGCATCTATATAAGTAGGTACCTGCAGAGAGATGTTCAGGATATTGACCAAAATATTACCAGTGGTTACCTCTGAACAGTGAGGGTTCAGGTGAAAACTTTTTTTTATGGTTTTTTTTTTTTTTTTTTGTGGTACGCGGGCCTCTCACTGTTGTGGTCTCTCCCGTTGCGGAGCACAGGCTCCGGACACGCAGGCTCAGTGGCCATGGCTCACGGGCCCAGCCGCTCCGTGGCATGTGGGATCTTCCCGGACCAGGGCATGAACCCGTGTCCCCTGCATCGGCAGGCGGACTCTCAACCACTGCGCCACCAGCGAAGCCATATGCTTTTTTATAATTAGAAAACTATAAAGCTATGTTAATTTTAAAAAGGGGTATCATTTATTGACTATTTAAGCTCTGTGCTAACTGCTTTACATACATTTAGTTCTCAAAACAATACTAATAGGTACTATTCTCAATTTATAGGTATGGAAATCTAGGCTTAAAAAAGGTATGTGCCTTTCTGAAGCCACTAAGCCAGTAAGTGCTGGATCTAGAGCTTGTATTGAGACCTCTCGAGAGTCCTTGCTATTTTTATATGACCATACTGTCTCATTAATTATTCAATTTATCTAACACCAATATTGATAACATAGAGATAGTAATATTGAAAAAGACATTGCTAAAATACAAATTTCTTTTCAATGAAATTTTGTCTAGGCTTTTACTTAAATGTTAAGACATCTTTTGATTTAGGGACTTCCCTGGTGGTCCAGTGGTTAGGACTCCGCACTTCCACTGCAGGGGGCATGTGTTCCATCCCTAGTCAGGAGGGCAGAGAGCTAAGATGCCGAAAGCCGTATGATGCAGCCAAAAACAAAAGAAAAGAAGAGACATCTTTTGATTTAATTTTGTTTTTAGAAAAACAAAAGCCAAACTCTTTCAAGAGTTTAGGAAGGCTTTCAGAGCCTAGCAATGTTGTTTTTAAAAATTACAAATCTTTTTAGAAAGTAATATTAAAATACAGTCTTCAAAATTTACAGTTATTAAATAACTTTAAAGAACTACACTACAGAGTGTTTTTATTTTTTTTGGCTGTGCAGCTTGCGAGATCTTAATTCCCTGACCAGAGACTGAACCCAGGCCCTTGGCAGAGAAAGTGAGGAGTCCTAACCACTAGACCATCAGGGAATTCCCGCTCATTCCAATATATTCTTGGTATATTAGTCTTTAAGTCATCTTAACTGTTTTGTCCTTAGAGAAAGATATGATTTCAGTTCATTTTAAGGTTAGCATAAGGGTATAGAAGGTTCAGACATATATCTGAGCCTGCATGCAGAAGGACAAAGTGAGTAGGGATAGAAAAGCTGATTTTCACACAAGAAACACAGTCATTATTTTTCAATTCTGTAACCAAAATATAACCATTTGAAAGAGAGGAAAAGAGATGGTCATGTATGATGAATGAAAACCACTAACAGAGTAAAATACTAGCATTCCAATCCATTTTCAAGAAAGATAATGTTAGGGTTGTCATGCTAATATCGTATGCCAGGAACAATCTTATTAACCCTCATTCAAGGGATCTGCACTACTTGTTTACTGGTAGATAAGAGATGTATTGTGTTAAATATTTGATCCAGCTTATTCTTTATGAAATTTAATACTACACTGTTAATTATTTTAAGAAAGTTAATTATTATTTGTTCTCAGAAGGACCTCTTCAAGTAAAAAGCATCTGGATCTTTGTAGACTATTATATTTTTAGCACTCATGTTTATACAAGTTCACAGTCCTGTAATTTTGAAATCCAAAACGCTCTGAAAATCATTAAGTTTTTTTTCCTTTTCTTTTTGGTAAGTTTGGAGCTAAAATTTGAAGTGAACTAAAGAGAGGTTATTTATAGTTTTTATTTATTTCATTTGATGTGAATATTCAAATGTTTTATTGCAAAGATGCTGTGTTTGATCACTGAGTACTTCCATACACCCTGCTCAGGGTGTTACACAGTATATGACAGATGGATTACCTTTCTAAAACCTGAAAGATTCCAAATTTTGAGACACACTGACTGAAAGCTTTTGATAGGAGATTGTGGATCTTTTATTTTTATTTTTTTTGCCACACTGCACAGTATGTGGAACTTTCCCAACCAGGGATCGAACCCTGTGCCCCTTGCAGTGAAAGTGCGGAGTCTCTACCACTGGACCACCAGGGAAGTCCGAGACCGTGGATCTTTAAGTCACATATTTTGTGGAGAGAAGTGCAGCAGTGTTCCTCATGAGACATAATTTAACTTATTCTGATTTAACTATGCTTGGATAGCAGCACTTTCACTTAGAAGAGAAGTGGCAACTCATCCGGATAACTGGGTTGAGTGTGCCTTGTCTCTCAGGGGAGTAAACTAGAAGACAATTAATGCTGCTTGAGCTTTTGAACATTTCTGGAAAACCTTGGACAACTGAGGAAAAGGATATACAATTACAGTAAGGCTGGGCTGAGGAACTAATGAGAACTCTGAAAAAGGAATACCCTTCTCTTGTCTTGGCTTAGAATATCAAAGGTAAATCTGAAAGGAGAATATGTCCTTGACATGAAAACAAAAGACTACCAAAAAACCTTGTGTCTGGTACTCTCTAGATGTATGTAGAGGCATGACTGGATGGAACAACCTCAGGAGTATACCTTTAGTTTGGTAGCTCTAACAGAGACTTTGCTTTAAGAGCTATAATCACAAGGTATATTAAAAAAAAAAAGCGAACTTCCAGGCTCCTTGCATGTCAGTACGTTACCAAGGCATCTATGGAAAGCTCTGGATTCCTCTCAATGGCTAGAAAAGGCACCAGACTGGGAGAAAGATTATATAGATGGTAAGTTTTCTGTGAAAACTAAGTCCTTTTTGAAAGGCTCTAGAACTTAGGACAGACCCCTGTGAACACTTGACTGTAGGTACTGCTGATTCTAGAAAGTGACACATGTCTATAATCAGGGTCTTCCATTTTTGGATACTGTTGCCAGTATATGTACAAGATGATGGTACCTATTTACCCAACAGGAGGATTTTTCATAAATTCTCTATCACAATGCTTTCATGATGATGAGCCAATGCTATATGCAATATAAGATTCCCATCAACAGAAAGAGCCACTTGTAACAATGAGAATTTTCAGGAAAATTCTCTGCATGATATATTGACTCCATATAGTCTTTTATAGACAAGGGCATTTTTGCTAAATACTTATTTTTAAATAGATGCATAAAATGCCCCACGTAAGTGAAACGTTAATGTGCAAAATCCTAATTGCAGCAAGTGGTCTTCTTAATATAACTGTTAATCTATAGAAGGCAGAATTAAATATCAGAACTAGCAGTTCAAATAACAGGAAAAGATCATATGTTGGAAATTTAACGTCAGCTCTTTTCTTTTATCATTATACGTGAAGTTCTTATTATTTGCAGTTCAGAGAAGGTAAAGAGGAAAAGGTCTTCTCATCCCCACCAGGAAGTTTGAGGGAAACGTTTCCTTAAGTTTTTCCTGCTTGTATAGGTCATACTTATCTAAGTTTTGTGGACGTGCATGTTTCTCGTATTATTTCCCATCCCAGGTTGACCTTGTCCTTTTTCACAGGATGTGAGGAAATGCTCCCTAAGGGTACACATCACTAGTTCTGGTAATGGAAGGGAGACACACTGAGATGTATACAGGGCAGAGAGATGCTGAGCAAGGCAAGTCATGTTCTTATAAGAAGAATAAGAATGGACAGTAATTGTTAGCTATTGGCTACTCTTTATTCCACACAGATTGCCTTTTAGCCTTAAAAACTGCTGAGAGGTTGGTGAGTTATGCCTTGTAGAATAAAATAGGAGAGCAGAAGTCCCAAGGGACTTTCAGTGATAGACTCAGTAAGGGAGTTGAGAACTGGGGGCCATGACTGCAATATTTTATAATCTTGGTAATGTCTTCTATATTTGATATTTTAGTATTTCTTATAGTAATTAGTGGCACAACCTAAAAAAATGAAATATGCCTGTCCTGTGGATAGAAAAAAAAAAAAGGCTGTCAACATTTATTTTCTACCTACTATGTGCAAGGCACTGAGTCAAGTTTAATTTTCAAACGCAATAGAGTCATTTCATACAAGGAAGCTGAATCAGAGAGGTTAAATATATATAAATATGTAAATAAAAATAAACACAACTTTTTTTAATTCCATATATATGTGTTAGCATACGGTATTTGTTTTTCTCTTTCTGACTTACTTCACTCTGTGTGACAGACTCTAGGTCCATCCACCTCACTATAAATAACTCAATTTCGTTTCTTTTTATGGCTGAGTAATATTCCATTGTACATATGTGCCACATCTTCTTTATCCATTCATCTGTCGATGGACAGTTAGGTTGCTTCCATGTCCTGGCTATTGTAGATAGTGCTGCAATGAACATTGTGGTACATGTCTCTGTTTGAATTATGGTTTTCTCAGGGTATATGCCCAGTAGTGGGATTGCTGGGTCATATGGTAGTTCTATTTTTAGTTTTTTAAGGAACCTCCATACTGTTCTCCATAGAGGCTATATCAATTTACATTCCCACCAACAGTGCAAGAGGGTTCCCTCTTCTCCACACCCGCTCCAGCATTTATTGTTTGTAGATTTTTTGATGATGGCCATTCTATCTGGTGTGAGGTGATACCTCATTGTAGTTTTGATTTGCATTTCTCTAATGATTAATGATGTTGAGCATTCTTTCATGTGTTTATGAAGAACCTAGGGGCAGGACAGGAATAAAGACGCAGACCTACTAGAGAATGGACTTGAGGACTCGGGGAGGGGGAAGGGTCAGCTGGGATGAAGTGAGAGAGTGGCATGGACTTATATATACTACCAAATGTAAAATAGATAGCTAGTGGGAAGCAGCCACGTACCACAGGGAGATCAGCTCGGTGCTTTGTGAGCACCTAGAGGGGTGGGATAGGGAGGGTGGGAGGGAGGGAGACGCAAGAGGGGAGAGATATGGGGATATATGTATATGTATAGCTGATTCACTTTGTTATAAAGCAGAAACTAACACACCACTGTAAAGCAATTATACTCCAATAAAGATGTAAATAAATAAATAAACACAGCTAGCACACAGCACAGCCAGGATTTGAATCCAAAGCCCATGATTTCTCATTGTACAACACCTGTATGAATCTCTAATACAAGTATGACCCATGTGACAGCTGAATGACTCTTCAACATAGAGAGCCTGATAAATGTAAATTCTCTCATTGGGACTTCCCTGGTGGTCCAGTGGTTAAGACCCTACGCTCCCAATGCAGGGGGCCTGGGTTCCATCCCTGGTCAGGGAACTAGATCCCGCATGCAGCAACTAAGAGCCCTCATGCCACAACTAAAAAAGATCCCACATGCCACAACAAAGATCCCACGTGTGGCAACAAAGACCCAAAGCAGCCCCAAAAAAATAATAATAAAATTTAAAAAATTATTTAAAAAAAACTTTAGGCTACATTCCATATCCTTCTCAGAACAATCTTGTATTAAAAACTTTCATTTCAGTGAAGAAAGGTGAACTTTACTATTTCTAGAAAGATTTTTGACTTTCTGGTATCATCTGATACCAGAAGATATAAAGAAGAATAAAGAAAGGATACTTTAGAAATCAGTAACTCTAAATGGAAATACAGACATGGAAATATTTCAGTATTAACCATGAGCCAGCTACTAAATTACTACATTAGATGAAACTTGCCACTGATCACTGTCACTTGTAACCATCTTATGGTTAAACTAAGATTCCTAATTTAATTCTATGGCTGCACAGAATAGATAACTGTGACCTTATAAAACCATTTTGGCCAGTTCCTTTTGGTATATCATTCTAAAACATGACTCAAAATAATCATATATTAAAATAAAATGAAAAGGAATTTTGATTTACCAACAGATAAAAAAAGATAAGCCACAAAAAGAAGAAGTGCAATAATTTCAACCCTTAATTAAATTCCAGTGGTAATACTGTGACTGTATGTTTTCAACTGGACATTTTTGACTTTTGTAGGGAAAATATTGGAATTTGAGATGGGTTATATTAAAAAGTTTTTTAAAAAAATGTTAAGATAATATATGAAAACCTTCAGAAGAAAATTAAGTTAAATTTAATCATGGTGGTGACTTTAAAAGTCCTATGGCTTTCCTGAATGCATCTTACCTAAATCTAGATCAAATATTTATTGACTACTCATCTCTATATAAGGCAAGGGTATATACAAATTATACACAATAAATATCTATTGAGTGAAAAATGAAGGTGTTAAATCCATAAGGAGTTCAAAGTTCCTAATATAAATTATAAAATCCAAAATAAAATTAAGGAACACTACTGTCCCGCAGGGGGAATCCATCTGCAATTATCATATCACTGTCCTACTTGAAAACATTCCATAGTTCTCCATATACTACCATATGTAAAACTCATACACAAAATCTGGTTGCAACCTACATTTATGGTGTTGTTCAACACCTTCACCATACCAAACCTCCTTGCTATTTCAACAGGTGATGCACTTTCAAGCTTTTCTGGCTCCAACACTTATTAGCTGAGTGATCTTGAGCAAATTTCTTAACTATAGTTTCCTCGACTATAAAATGAGGATTAAAAAGAGAACCTAAAATATAGGATTGTTGAGAGGACTAAATGAGTTAATACAGGCAATGCAATTAGAAAAATATCTAGCATGAAACAAATCTTCAGTGAATTTCACCTATTATTTTCATTATTTTCAATTGTTATTTTCACTTCCTGGCATGTTGTTTTTCAATCACTGCAAAGTAAATTTCAATTCATCTTCAAGATCTAATCCATACTAAGAAGACAAACAATCTGATAAAAAAAGACAAAAGATATGAATAGACATTTTACCAAAGTAAATATATGAATCACTAATAAGCTCATTAGAAGATACTCAACATCATCAGTCATTAGGTTAATGCAAATCAAAACCACAATGAGATACTATTTCACATCCTCTAGGATGGCTATAAGCAAAGAGGTAGAGAGACAATAACAAATGGAAGTGAAGATGTGGAGAAACAAGAACCCATATACAATGGTAGTAGAAACACAAAATGGTAGCCACTTTGTAATAGTTTGTCAATTTCTTAAAAAGTGAAACAAATTTACCATAAGACTCAGCAACTCAAGAGTATTGAGAACATATTCATACAAAGACTTGTACACAAATGTTAATATCGGCATTATTTATAATAGCCAAAAGTGGGTAACAACCTAAATGTCTATCACTGATGAACAGATAAACAAAATGTGGTATATTCATAACACTATTCAGTAATTAAAAAGGTACAAACTACTGATACATTCTAAGACATAGATGAACCTCAAAAACATGCTAGGTGAAAGAAGCAAGACATAAGAGACCACATATTGTATGATTCGATTTACACGAAATTTCTAGAAAACGGAAATCTACAGAGAAAGAAAATAGACTAGAGGTTGCCTGGGCAGGGGATGGGAATAGGGATTAACAGGAAACGGAAGTGAGGGATCTTACTGGGGTCATGAAAATGTTCTAAAACTTACTTGTGATGATGGTTGTACAATTTGGTCAATTTACTAAAAATCAGTGAATAATATACTTGAAATGGGTGAATTATATGATATGTAAATATGCCTCAAAAAATTTGTAAAAAGATTATACTACATCAGGGCTTCCCTGGTGGCGCAGTGGTTGAGAGTCCGCCTGCCGATGCAGGGGACATGGGTTCGTGCCCCAGTCCGGGAAGATCCCACATGCCGCAGAGCGGCTGGGCCCGTGAGCCATGGCCGCTGAGCCTGCGCGTCCGGAGCCTGTGCTCCGCAACGGGAGAGGCCACAACAGTGAGAGGCCTGCGTACCGCAAAAAAAAAATTATACTACATCAGGATGCATTAACTGTATCCATCAATGGACAGCAGGAGCACTCTAACATATACAGCACTTGCCTCATTATATTTTACTTATTTGTGTACATGTCAGTGAGCTCATCTAGTCCAGGCTCTTAACATGTAATAGCTATCCTCAGCCTCTATCTGAACGACTGGCACTCAGATGCAGTAGGGACTCAGTGTCTGTTGAATTAAAATATGCTCCAAAATAGGATAGTAACAATAGCAATTTCAGAAATACGACAGAAGATAGTGGCAATTAGTGCTTCCTACATGCCCTGCATTTCCCCGGCAGGAGGAGTAAGTTAATGGGGCGCTGACTGGCACTCTCCGTGACAGGCTTTTCCAAGAGGAAACCAGAAAAGCAAGTAAACAATGGTGCCATTCTCATATGAAAGAACAGTACTAGTCCATACTGAGTAAAAACAATTATTTGGGATTTTACTCTTTGTGAGCAGTAAGAATACTTAATCTACAACAAAACAAAAAGTACATACAACAAATTTTACAGGTAAAAACATTTTCAAAATGATTATTCTAAAGACTTTTTCAGTGGTTGACAATCTGGGATGATTTTTACAAATGTGTGAGCATTTATCTTTTTCCATTATGAAAAAATTAACTGCTCCCCAAGTGCTGAACATTTCTTCTTAGAAAACAGAGTAGCATGTGGAAAGAACATTAAACTGCAATCAAGACATTAATGTGTCATTAATTCACTGTATGACTCTGGACAAGTCTCTCTTCCTTTCTAGGCTTCAGTTTCCTCTTTAACAAAGGCAAGTTAGCTCTAAGGTTCTTTCCAGCACTCCTGCTGAGGAAAACTAAGGTGCTTCAGACAAGATGACAAATGAAAAGCTCAATCTTTTCACTATAAAGAGGAAAAGAAATCCCTAATTTATAAGGGAAAAACGGAAAGCCCCAGCTTATGCATTCAGTAGCCCCTTACACATATATTTATAACTTTCATTCCAATATCAGGTCCCACCCTTCATCAGCATGCAAACCCACACACCCCATCCCTCCCACCCTTGACCCACACCCCCATATACCTCAGCTATGGTCATTCTCAGAGCAGTGACAGGGGAGAGCTCAATATCCACCAGCTGGGCAGCTTTTAAACTCTGCCCAGTACAGATTGCACAAGGACAGAAAACAGCATAGAGTTAGAATTTTAAGGCAAACAGGGACACACAGCTAAGAACATTTAGCACAGTGTTCAGAAACAATGAAGGATTTCAGGTTGTCATTGGGCTTTGGATGAGTGAGATGAGAGTCACTATTATTCTGATTTTCCTGAGGAAAATGGGCAAAGATAAAATAATCTCAAATTAGTCACAATTTTAAGTCAAGCTTGGCAAACTTGTCCATACCCTGTATCCTCAGGACAATGTCTCCGAGTCATTCAGCAAAAGCTGGTCGATAAAAAGAGGCGCTACTATAAAGGGCAAGGGTTAATAAATCTAGAGGGAAATGCTGATTTCCTACATTTCTTTATATAGCCACTAACAGGGCTACTTAAAATTTAGTAGGAAAAGTAATGAAGATATCTCCAGCAAAGGTTTCTATTAAACTGATACCATTAAACTCTGATATCATGAACTCCCCTGGTTTTGATTCTAGGTTTACCAACAGACTTTACCAATACAACTTGACTTCCCTCTTGGTTTGTCTGCATTGAGAGAATGTGCTAGATATGCCAACATGTGCTTTCTCAACTTGTAGAAGTTAAATACCTTTTAAAAAATGTCATTAAATTAGTATTCTGGTTCTTTTTCTTTAATTAAAAAATGGCTATCATTTTTCATAGATTAAACTCAAGGATAAAAATGTATGATTAATGATTGTTTTTTAAACACTGCCAATTTGGCATTTGTGTTAATACTTTAACATTCTAAGAAATCTGAAAGGAATTATAAAGGGTCTATGATTTTTAATAAAACCAGTAAAAATATTTGTATGCATATATTCATTATTCTATTTATTAATTCTATTCTGGTTAAAACTTAACCACTGGTTTCTTTGGAAGGGTATGCATGTGAAGAATTTCATGAATAGAAAGTATGTAATTTACATTTGAATTGAAAAAAATTTATGGAGTATTTTTTTCTTTTTCCCTCAGTTCAGTTTTCAGATTTCCAGTAACTTGTTTTATGATTTAACCCTATTAAGCAGAAAGTTGTTAGCATAAAGATACTGGGCGTGTTAGTCACATTTTAGAAAGAAGAAATGTCACAGTTTCTCTGCATCCTCACAGTTTTGTTATAATATTGAGATACACTCAGTTTTTGTCTGTCTATTCCAAGGATAGTAGTTATTTAAGAACAAACATAGCTTAAAGACAAATGAAATGAAAATCTGGAATTCCCTTACAGTATCACTGTCACAAGGCTGGAACTGGAAGGGCTGGGGTTTGTGAAATACAGCATTCTCTTGTAAAAACAGCTGAAGATTATAGTCTCGTACCACCTAAAGAGAAAATAAAATATCTTTAAGTCTTTAATAAGGTTAAAATGTTCAATAATTGTGTTTTAAAGTTTAAGCTTTATTCTGCTGTTTTCCAAAAATGAGCAATCATCCAGTACTACGTGGTCAAAAAGAAATTATAATTACAATTTTTTTTTTCATTTTAGATAATAGTTGTCATCCTTGTGCCCCATTTTCTCAAGAATCTAAGCATGGAAAGTACTAGTTTAGAAACTAGCCCAGATTTGGGGACTAGACAATATGCACTACTTTAAGACTACAAAAAGATGGCTATTACACAAAATGTTATTCTTTTGAACATTGGGTGGGGGTGTGGGGGTGTGGGGGCGTGTCGGGGGTGGGGGGTGCAAATAGGGAAGCACATTAGTTTGTCAGGTCTCTCTCAGTTCTAAAGTTTTGTAGGCCTCTTAAAGTTTGCTTTATGGAGATTGCCATCTACTAGGAAACTGCCAAATAACCTTATACGTAACACAAAATAGTATTTTTCCAGTACTTCTTGCCACCTTTTAAGGAGGCTATATTCTAATTACCATCTTAAAGCATACCAAGAAGACAGACTAGAAAGTAATTTATAAAGAAGGGGAATTCTAATACACATAAAGTAACAAAACAAATAGCACAGAAAGACAGTCATCTAAAAAGAATTCATTGTATTATATACTCTGGGAAAGAGTGGAAATCAGCAACATGTGATTGTGCAGAAACCCATTTTCTATTTTGCTACACTGCTTACCCTTAACTCTTCTTTCATTTGTAGTATATTACAGCTCATTAGCACCGCTGCCAGAGGATGGGCAGAAGAAAGAAAAGTTTAAAGCAGCTCTGTGGCTATACTTTAGTAGTCCTGGGAAAAGAATTCATTCAGGAGATGGAGAAAGTAGGAGGTATATTCTGCATTTTATTTACCAGCACAACCCAATTCTCTATTGCTCCTCTGCACCTCCCACCCCCATTCAACAACCATTTACTGAGAGAGCTTACCAGGCCTAATGTTAAATGCAGCAGAGAGGGGGAATACACAGAGGAATAAATATGAATAAACAAAGTTAATATCTTCGAGGAATTTATAATCTAGAAACTGGGAGAACTAAACAGATTACACAATTAAAATGCCTTATCAAAGTATGTAGAAGGTACTAGGAGAGCACAAAAGATGGTGCTATTTAATCCAGACTGAAGGGGTGGGATGGAGGAAGGAGTGGTTGAAAAAATATGGTCATGAAAGGCTGGCTGAATAAGCATATTCTCAAAGGGAAATGTGTTTTTTTCTTTTCCTGGATTCCAGTTTTAAGCTAGAGTAGCTGTGAAAGCTCTTTTTTATTCTTTTTAAATTTATTTATTTATTTATTTACTTATTGGTTGGTTGGTTGGTTGGTTGTGTTGTTTCTTCGTTGCTGCGCGCGGACTTTCTCTAGTTGTGGAGAGAGTCTACTCTTCGTTGCGGTGTGTGGGCTTCTCATTGAGGTAGTTTCTCTTGCTGCGGAGCATGGGCTCTAGGCCCGCAGGCTTCGGTAGTTGCAGCACGCGGGCTCTAGGGTGCGTGGGCTTCAGTAGTTGTAGCTTAGTTGCTCCACAGCATGTGGGATCTTCCAGGACCAGGGATCGAACACAGGACTGCACCACCAGGGAAGTCCCCTGTGAAAGCTCTTGACACAGCCCTGAGACACAGCCTCACTAGTCACCATGCAGAAAAAAGCTAAGAGGATCATCCTTCTAGTTGCTAAACCTATCCTCTCAAGCACCACAAACCAAACTTCCTTTTCTTTCTTTCTTTCCTCTTTTTCTTTCTTTCAAGGGGGAAGTATCAACCTTTTTAAATTTTTAATTTTTTGTTACGGAACATTTCAAAGTAGAGAGAACAGAATAATGTATCCCCATGTACCTACCACCCAACTTCCAAAAACACAAATTCTGGTTTCATCTATAAACTTACCTGCTCCTCCTCCACCCCAATTATATTGAAGCACATCCTAGACATATCATTTCATCTATAAATATTTCAGTGTAATGTCTAAAAGACAAAGACTTTAAAAAATATATTCATATTAAAATTTACAAAAAATATTATAAAACAACCAGTAAATGTTCAAATTTCTGTTCCATATTTTAAAAAGTTTTACAAATTGGGATCACAGTAAGGTTCCCACAGTGCAAATGGATGATGTTGCTTAGGTTTGTTTTCATATATAGGTTTCTTCCTTCATCTCCCTTACCCCCACCCCCCTGCAATTTGTTGAAGAAACTGAGTTTTTGTTTTGTAGAGTTTCCCACAGTCTGAGTTTTGTTGACTCCATCCTCGCAGTATTCTGTTTCTTGTGCGTCCTGTAAGTTGATGCTTCTTTGTGTTTAGGTTTTTGTTTTATTTTTATTTTTTGACAAGGTGGTGTTTACTTCTATGAAGAGGCTTGCCTCTGACTCGTCTCTTTTTGATATTAACAGTTGTAGTGGGCTGAATGAATGGTGGCCCCCCAAAAGAGATGTCCACGTCCTAATCCCTGGAACTTGTGAATGTTACCTCATTTGGAAAAAGGCCCTTTGCAGATGTAATTGTTAAGGATTTTGAGATTAGGAAGTCATTCTGGATTCTGTGGTTGGGCCCTTAATCTAATGATAAGTGATGTCATTATAAAAGGCAAACAGAAGAAAACACAGACAGAAGAGGAGCCAATGAGACCAGAGGCAGAGATTGGAGTAATGTGACCACAAACCAAAAAATGTCTCAAGCTATGAGAAGCTGGAAGAGGTAAGAAACTGATTATCCTCTGAAGCCTTTGGAGGGAGTGCAGCCTTGCTGACACTTTCATTTCTGACTTTTGGCCTCCAGAACTCAGAGGGAATAAATTTCGGTCATTTTACGCCATCCAGTTTATGGTAATTTGTACAGCAGCCTAGGAAACTAATCGAACAGACCTATGATGATAAATGCCTAAACATATTAGGGGTTACAAAAACTAGAGATTTTTCTATTATCACTTTTTCAAGGAATTCTATCATTCCTTTTTCATTTATTAGCGGGAATACTTCCATAAGAAAAACTTTCCAAGTCAATTATTTAGTTACCTTGAGGTACATTTTGTATAAGGCAGGATAAACATTTCCTCTTCCCTTTATTAGCTAGTTTTCAAATTGAGCTGTTCCCCTAGCAACCTCCAAAGAATGACCAATTATAGCTTTAGTAAATTATTATTATGAAGTCATGGATTTTAAAATATTTGATGTGTTTTAATCTACTGTTGTTATTATCATTATTGATGCTAAAATTATCCCATCTTTGGCTAGCAAGATCACATCCTGAGTCCCTTTGAGATGGGACTAGTAGTTTTTGATAGTTTTGACAGTTTCCTTGCTTTCCATTACAACAAATTATTTAACATTTACCTTAAATATTTCATGTCCCAGATCTAGAATCAGTGCTGTTTTCCCAAGAAGCACTGTTTTTATTTATTTACTTTTATTATTATTTTTTTTAAGTGAGTAGGAGAAAGTACATAGAAAACAAGATCTGTACACTAGAGGTACTGGGTTAGTTACTGGTCTTCTGTCTTGAACAATTCATTTTGAAAGGAAGTTGCAAAGAGATCCTGTGCACCTCCCAATGTCGCTGTCTTGCATAAATATAGTATATATCAAAACCAGGAAATCGACACTGGTACAAAGCATAAAGCTTATTTAGATTTCACCAGTTATATATGCACTCATTTTGGGGTGGTGTATGTGTAGAGGTCTATACAATTTTATCATATGTATAACTTCATGTAACCACTATCACAATCAAGATACTTAACTGAACCATCACCACATGACTCCCTTGTGCTACTCCATAATAGCTCCCTCTACTTTCTTCATCCCTAATTCCTGGCAATTGCTAATCTGTTCTCTATTTCTATAAATATGTTATTTCACAAATGTTACATAATGGAATCATGCAGCATGTATCTTTTCTTTTTTGGCCATGTGGCACGGCATGAGTGATCTTAGTTCCCTGACCAGGGATTGAACCCATGCCCCCTGCAGTGGAAGCACCGAGTCTTAACCACTGGAACACCAGGGAAGTCCCACCATATATCTTTTTGAGATTTCCACTTTCACTCAGCATAATTTCCTATAAGTTCATCCAATTTGTTGCATGTATCAACAGTTCACTCCTTTTTATTGCTGAGTAGTATTCCATAGTATGGAAGTACCACCATGTGTTTGATCCCTCACTCACTGAAGGTCATTTAAGCAGTTTCCAGTTTCTGGCTATTATGAATAAAGCATTTGTGTCCAAGTTTCTGTGTGAAAATAAATTTTCATTTTCTCTGGGATATATGTCCAATCTCTCTCTCTGTAAATCTGTTACTGAAGTATAAGTGACATACAATAAACTGTACATATTTAAAGTGTATACTTTGATAAGTCTTAACTTACCTATACACCTGTAAAAATATCACCACAATCAAGATAATGAACTTATCCCTCACTGTCAAAAGTTTCCTCATCCCCTTTGTAATCTTTCCCTCCAGTCCCTTCCTGCTCCCCTCTGTCATTCCTTGTGACAACTGAGGTCAGGCCTTAAATCTCATTACTGATGCATCCTTCAGCAACTAGCACAGTGACTCTGTCTAAAGTAGCATTCAATAAACAGTTGTTAAAGAACACCTCTGTATCCATCACTGAGATTAAATAAAACATTACTATTACCGTCAAAATCTATATAACCTCTCCTTATTGCATTCCCACGTTCCTTCGAAAGGAATGTTCCTCTACCTGTTTTTTTTTTTTTAAATGTTTTTTAAGTGTTATCACTCCCACTCCCCAATCCAGGGACCCTTTTAAGACATTTTTTCCCTAATCTCCCTCTTTGATTAAATTTTAATACCACAAATATACTGTATATATGTTTATGTATTATGGAATGCTGTAATATCTAAGATTTTTTTGCAAACCACCCCTCAAAATCCAGAAGCAATTTTTACTCCCCTGGGGAATATCTGCCCCTCTGCAAATGCATGCTGCTTTAGATGTAACCACTCTACTGAATTTTACCAAGCTCCTCTTTTCTTTTTTCCTTTTAATAGTGTTACTACATATGATGTATCTCAAAATGATACTGTTTTCTTGGATATTTTTGAACACTGCATAAATGGCATTTTAGTGTGTGTATTCTTTTGCAAGTTGCTTTTTTTTTAAAATTGAAGTACAGCTAATTTACAATGTTGTGTTAATTTCAAGTGTAAAGCAAAGTGATTTAGCCATACACACACATGCACAAACACACACATATTCTTTTTCAGATTCTTTTCCATTATAGGTTACTACAAATACTGAGTATAGTTCCCTGTGCTATACTGTAGGTCCTTGTTGTGCAATTTGCTTTTTGCTCAATATTACCTTTGTGAATCTCATCCATATTAATGCATGTGCCTACAGAGCTTCCTTTTTTTTTTTTTGCAGTACGTGGGCCTCTCACTGTTGTGGCCTCTCCCGTTGTGGAGCACAGGTTCCGGACACGCAGGCTCAGCGGCCATGGCTCACTGGCCCAGCCGCTCCGCGGCATGTGGGATCTTCCCGGACCGGGGCACGAACCCGTGTTCCCTGCATCGGCAGGCGGACTCTCAACCACTGCGCCACCAGGGAAGCTCCAGAACTTCCATTTTTATTGCTATCTTGTATTCCATTATTCACCTTACTGTCAGTGGACAGCTGGGTTATTTCTAGCTTTTTCTAGTCTTATAAAGGAAGTTGCTATGAACATTCTTTCAAAAGTCTCCTGGTACCCATGTGCCAGAGTTTCTCTAGGTTATATTCCAAGCAGTAGAACTGCTGGGTCATAAGCTAAGTGCATCTTTAAATTGACTAGATAATGTCAAATGTTTTTATATTGGATGTATCAATCTGTACCCTTCGGGGCAGTGTAAGAGTTTCTGTTAATCCATATTCTCACCAACAGTCATTCCTGTCTGTTTTTGTCAATCTCATAAGTATAGAATAGAATCTCACGGTGATTTGAATTTCCATTTCTTTGATTAATAGTGAGTATAAGCGTCTGTATTAGTTTCCTAGGGCTGCCATAACAAAGTATCACAGATGAGGTGGCTTAAACAACATAAACTTGTTTCCTCAGAGTTCTGGAGGCTAGAAGTCCAAGATCAAGGTGTTGGCAGGGTTGGTTTCTTCTGAGGGCCTCCTTCCTTGGCTTGTAGATGGTCATCTTTCCCTGGTGTCTTCATATGGTCTTCCCTCTGTGCCTGTTTGTGTTCTAACCTCCTCTTATAAGGACACCAGTCATGCTAGATTAGAGCTTGTCCATATGACCTCATTTTACCTTAATAACCTCTTTTAAGGCCCTATACCCAAAAACAGTCACAGTCTGAGGAACCAGAGGTTAGGACTTCAACATATGAATTTTAGGGGGACACAACCTAGGCCATAAAAACATCTTTTATTTATTTATTTATTTATTTGTGGCTGTGTTGGGTCTTCGTTTCTGTGCGTGGGCTTTCTCTAGTTGCGGCTAGCAGGGGCCACTCTTCATCGTGGTGCACGGGCCTCTCACTGTCGTGGCCTCTCTTGTTGCGAAGCACAAGCTCCAGACGCGCAGGCTCAGTAGTTGTGGCTCATGTGCCTAGTTGCTCCACAGCATGTGGGATCTTCCCAGACCAGGGCTCGTTCCCGTGCCCCCTGCACTGGCAGGCAGATTCTCAAGCACTGCACCACCAGGGAAGCCGATACAAACGTCTTTTAATATGGTAATATCTATTTATGTTTTTTATTCTGTGGGACACATGTTGTATGATGTATCAGTACTTCATTCCTTTCTATGAACAAATAATATTCCATTGTATGGATATACTGTATTTTATTTATCTAATCATCAGTTGATTGACACTTAGGGTGTTTACAATTATTGGCTATTATGAATAACACTGCCGTGAACATTTCTGTACAAATTTTTGTTTAAACACTTTTTTAAAAAAATAAATTTAATTATTTATTTTTGGCTGTGCTGGGTCTTCGTTGCTGTGTACAAGCTTTCTTTAGCTGTGGTGAGTGGGGGCTACTCTTCATTGCAGTGTGCAGGCTTCTCATTGTCGTAGCTTCTCATTGTGGAGCACGGGCTCTAGGCGCACAGGCTTCAGTAGTTGTGGCACGTGGGCTCAGTAGTTGTGGCCTGCAGGCTCTAGAGCTCAGGCTCAGTAGTGGTAGCACATGGGCTTAGTTGCTCCATGGCATGTGGGATCTTCCCAGGCCAGGGCTCGAACCCATGTCCCTTGCATTGGCAGGCAGATTCTTAACCACTACGCCACCAGGGAAGCCCTAAACACTTTTTTTCAATTCTCTTAAAGTGGAAGTGCCGAGTCATATGGTAACTCTGTGTCTTATTATTTTTTTTGTGGTACGCGGGCCTCTCACTGTTGTGGCCTCTCCTGTTGCGGAGCACAGACTCTGGACGCGCAGGCTCAGCAGCCATGGCCCACGGGCCTAGCTGCTCCGCGGCATGTGGGATCCTCCCGGACCGGGGCACAAACCCGTGTCCCCTGCATGTGTCTTACTTTTTGAGGAACTATCGAACTGTCTTCCACAGTGGCTGCACCATTTTACATTCCTACAAACGCTGTACGAGGGTTCTAATTTCTCCACATCCTTGCCAACACTTGCTATTGTGTGTGTGTTTGTTTTTAAATACTAAAGTTACCCTACCAGGTGGGAAGTGGTATTTCACTGTGGTTTTGATTTGCATTTCTCTAATGACTAACAGTGCTGAGGATCTTTTCATGTGTATATTTTCATTGGAAAAATGTCTATTGAAGTCCTTTGTCCATTTTTAAATTGGGTCATTTGTCTTTTATGTGTTGAGTTGTAAAAGTTATTTATATATTCTGATTATTAAATTCCTATCAGACACATGATTTATAAATATTTTCTCCCGTTCTATGGACTGTCTTTTTCACATTCTTGATAATGTTCTTTGATGCACAAAAACTTTTAATTTGATGAAGTTCAGTTATCTATCTTTTCTTTTATTGCTTGAGCTTTCATGTTAAATCTAAGAATACACTGGCAAAACCAATAAAGATTTACCTCTGTTCTCTTCTACAATTTTATAGTTTTAGGTTGTTGACTCATTTTGAGTTAATTTTTATATATGGAGTGAGGAAGGGGTTTAACTTTATTCTTTTGCATGTGGTTATCATGTTGTTTTAGCACCTCTTATTGGAGAGACTATTCCTTCTCTATCAAATGGCCTTGACAACCTTGTCGAAATCAATTAGCCACAGATGTTTGAGTTTATTTCTGGACTCTCAATTCTTATTGGTCTACACGTCTATCCTTATACTACTACCATACTATCTTGATTAGATTGCTTTGGGGAATATTGAAATATATATATTTTTAAATATTTATTTATTTTTTTAGGCTGAGCCAGGTCTTAGTTGCGGCACGCAGCATCTTCGTTGCAGCATGCATGAGGGATCCAGCTCCCCAATCAAGGATGGAACCCGGACCCCCCTGCATTGGGAGCATGGAATCTTACCCACTGGACCACCAGGGAAGTCCCTGGGGAATACTGAAATATTAGTGATATGAACTCTTCCAATCCATAAACATTTATTATTTCCATTTATTTAGGTCTTCTTTAATTTCAGCAATGTTTTGTAGTTTTCAATGTACAAGTTTTTCACGTTTTGGATAAATTTACTTCTAAGTAGTTATTCTTCAAATGGTATTGTAGTTAGAATTATTTTCTTAATTTTCTTTCAGTTCATTCATTGATGGAGTATTATGGAAACACAACAGATTTTTGTGTTTTGATTTTGTATTTGCAACTTCTGCTGAATTCATTTACTAGCTCTAGGACTTTTGTGGAATCTATAGGAGTTTCTATAATCATGTCATGTGCAAATATAGATAATTTTACTTCTTTCTGATTTGGTGCCTCCTATTTCTATTTCTTGCCTAATTGCTCTGACCAGGACTTCCAGTACAATGGTGAATATTAGTGGTGAAAAGTGGGCATCCTTGTCTTGTTCCTGATCTTAGGTGGGGAAAGCTTTCAGTCTTTCACCATTGAGTGTGATATGTGATGTAGGTTTTAAAAAAATGCCCTTTACCATGTTCAGGAAGTTCCCTTCTATTCTTAATCTGCTGAGCATTTTTATAATAAAAGAGTGTTGAATTCTGTCAAATGCTTTTCCTGTGTCCTTTGAGATGGTCATGTGATTTTTCCCCTTCATATTATTAACTTTACTTTTTTGGTAAGTCTTCAAGGTATTAAGAATGACAATACTAGACAATTTAATTTCCAAAGAAATATAGAATAACATTGTTATTTTTGAATTGTTAAAAGATCTACATTATTAATTGGTAGGAATTCCCTTATGCAGACAGAAAGCAAGCACACATAAACAAACTGTAAGGCCAGAAGAACTACTTTTAGAATTAACTATGCCAGAGAAAATATCTCTGACAACATCTGCTTCAGTTACATGTAGAAAGCATTTCATAAAATATTAAGAAGAAAAGCAAGCTTCATAAATAATTAAAATTAAACAAAAGTTCCTAGGGCCAGCTGTTTCCCTTTAGGGGATAAAAGATATAGAGGGCATCGTAAAATTTACAATGTGTCACTATGGATTACCTCCAAAATATCTTTGAGAACATGTACAGTTACAATTTAGATATGTGGAAAAAAATGAATTCCGCCCCCCCCCCCAAAAAAAGACAAGCTAGCAATGGTGTAGAATAAAAACCAGAAGAGTTTCAAACTTCTTTTTGGGTTGTTAGATCACTAGGTTGCTTTTAGCAGTATAACAAGAGCAACATAACAAGCTCTTTGTAACAGAAAAACACGTGGCATAAAACTTATAGGTATGAGCTCTTCTGGTACTAGGAACAAAAGGGCACAACTCCTAGTTACATCATTCTTACAAAAGTTTTATTACTACCACTTTCAATCTAAACAGAAGAGCATCTCATTTATTCCTCATCCCGGGGAGTAAGAAACTCATATGAGTGAATGTAGTGGAAAATAAAAGCTTATCTCTTTATGTGTCCAAATCAGTTGATTCATTTTTAATTCACTTTCTATGAAAATAATATATGCTAAAGAGATAACATAGATAGTAGTAGAGCATGGAAAACACTATGTGTGAGTGTGTGACCTCAGGCGAGCCACATAAACTTCCTGGGTCTGTTTTCCTCTCTATGAAATGAGCATGATAATACCAACCTCAGAGGATGTGCTAAAAACTCCTAGAAAATTGTTAACTGCTGTATAAAATATTAGCACATTTTAAAGACTATATGTTTACCTGTTTTATAAACTAAAGGTAGTGTATTCAAACTTAACTTATTCTTGGAAAAAGAGATTTCAAGGAATTCTGTCTGGGGACAGTCTCTCTGATAAAATTAGAAATGAAAAATGCCACCCTATTACATACTCCCCCCATTGAATGGAAACTGGAAAAACTCACTTTTAAATAATTCATGGGTTAATGACAGGGGCGGGGGTGGGGGGGTGGAATGCAGAAACAATAAAAAAGCCCTACAAACATATCATAGACTGCAATTAAAGCAGAAAGAGAAATTTTTTAGGTTCAAGTGGATTTACTTGGAAACAAGAAAGACTGAAAATATAGAACCTAATAGAAAAAAAGCCTGAAAAAGAATAAAAATATAAGCTGTAATAAAGTAGAAAGAAATAATGAATATAAAGGCAGAAATTAAGGAGATAGGAAACAATAACATTGAGAAGTAGAACAAGAGCTGGCTCTTGGAAAACATTAATAAAATAGACTGGTAAGTCTAATCGAAGTAAGAGAGAAAGCACAAACAATATTAGAAATGAAAAGGGAGACAACTACAGAGGCAAACAACTTTATATGCAAATTTATGACATCAAATTTGATAAATGAAATGGACAATTCATCTAGGAAAGTGTAAGTTACCAAAATGTACTAAAAAGAAACAGAAAATCTGAATGGACCAATAAATATAAACAATCTGATTACTAGTCAAAAATCAACCTCTCCATAAAAGGAACAAAACCAAGATGTTTTTATAGACTTTTCCCTGCAACATTCTCTCATGGAAGATGCCAAATGTACACACGTTAAAATAAAAAGAATTGTACAGAAACACCTATATACCCACTACCTAGATTCTTCAATTATTATTTTTCTACATTTTCTTTCACTTAACTATCCATCTATTCATCCATTTATCCTTTCTATACATCCATCCTTTTATATCTTTTATTGAATCCTGGGGGGTGAAAATATAAGAATACAAAAATATGACAGGATTTCAAAGCACCAGACTAGTGATATTTGTATTCCCATATCAACTTAACATTTTAAATGTTTTTCTAAAAATAGAATTGGAGCTATGGTACACTGAAAATAAGAATAAATACACATGGAGACGTTCAGGAAGAAAAGTCTGTGTCCCTTTTCTTTCCTGTCTTTGGACACTGTCTTGTGAGATGGAGACCCTGATTCCTTTCCAAACAACTTTCTAAGGTATTAGCTAGTTCCTGCTCCTCCTGCCAAAAAGGAGAATTGAACTGGATCTTTTAAAATAGCAGTTATAAAATGATTTTAATAAATGTATTCATTCAGTCAGGAAACATTTATTATGCACTTAATTTATCAGAAAGAAAATAAGATTTATTAATCGCAGGAACAATTTATCTTCCAAAGGGCAGTTTCTCTACTGCAAAAAATTTTAATCTGTCAGATCCTAAAGAAAAACGATTTCATTTATTTTCTATGTAAACAGTGTGACAGGCCAGCAAAGTTGATGGATGTCAACACTTTTGAATGAAAAGATTATTATCAAAGAATGACAGCATATAGAAGGCAAGGTTAATTTTTAAAAACAAGATATTATAACATTAATTTCTTTATCAATTATAAAATGCTAATTTTCCTTTTTGTGCCCCTTTATTATTCTTCGCACTGACACATGACCTTGTTGTTTTACAAACTGAGTGTATTTAAAATTCATTTGAGTGAAAGATAAAAGCTCTTTAAACCATTCTTCTCAAGAGCAACATATATGGCAATAGACTTTTTTGACCTTCATCAAGGAGAACAATACACGCTCCAATTTTGTTAGAAGAAATAGCGTTTCCAGGAAATTTGTCCTTTAAAGCATTCTTCTAATGTCATTGGTACCTTCATTTTGTTTGTATGCAAAAAACATTTTAGATTCTAAAATGGATAACATCACATATTGCACTAAAGGTAACTCGCCTTGCTGGAGGTTTCTAATAAAAACTGGAATGTGTTCTGCACAGCTTGGCATGTCTCTAGCTCCGTCCGGCTGAAGGCTATTAAATAATCCTTGAGGTGGTCATATACATTTCCATCAAGAGCCTGTAAAAGAGGAGTAAACAAAAGCAAAAAAATTATGATAAAGCTTTGACACACAATGCCTATTGTTTAAAAGGTAAGTTCAGTTTAAAATCTATTAATAAAAAATAAAAGATATAGATCGTTATGTAAGAATAAATATAAACCTTAAACAATCACTTGGGAAAACATGAATTTCTCTAATAAATAGGAACTAAAAAAGGTAAACCCCAATATTGGTAAAGTTGTGGGGACAGGATAACACTTGGGAGGCAAAATGCTTCATTTCTGATATTTGTTCATCTGCTTATTAGTTATGTCAACTTCTGTAGTCACTTTATAAGAGTAGGCGTGGGAGTTAAATGAAATAATGGATGTAAAGGATCCAGACACAGTGCCTGGAACAGAACAGACATTCAATAAACATTAATCTCCTCCATTTTTCCTCATCCATTATTGGTAAGATTCTAAATTAATATATTCTTACTATAGAGCAGTCAGAAAAAAAACACAATAGAAATAGTAAAAATAAAAAAATGACTCAGAAATCCTGTTTTGAGGAAGCAACAACAATGCAAAGTCTACAAAGAGTTTTAAACATTCTTACTTATTTAAGCATTTAGAGCAGAACTCTTTGAAATTGAAAAAAAAGAAGAGAAAACCACTAAACATTTGAGATACATTAAGTTATGATATACACAGACTAAAATATGCATAGCCACCAAAATAAAAACTGTGGAAACTGTGTAGATGGAAAAGAATATATTGAATAATTTTAGGCTAACAAAGTAGAATAGGATACATACATACATACATACTAGCAACAGCTATAGGAAAATATATCAATAGTAATAATAATAAAGGTTCTGCAGTCTTACAAATTAACAAAGATCTTCTTAAAAATTGAGGTAAAATTCGCATACCATAAAAGTCACCATTTTAACTATTTCAAAGTGTACAATTCAGTGGCTTTTAGTACACTCACAATGTTGTGCAACCATCACTACTATCTAATTACAGGGCATTTGCATCACCTCCAAAAGAAATCCCATACCCATTAAGTGGCTGCACCCATTCCTACCTTTCTCCCCGCCTCTGGCAACCACTAAACCACTTTCTTTTTTTTAAATTAATTAATTAATTAATTTTGGGGGCTGCGTTGGGTCTTCATTGCTGTGCGCAGGTTTTCTCTAGTTGCAGCAAGCGGGGGCTACTCTTCGTTGTGGTGCATTGGCTTCTCATTGAGGTGGCTTCTCTTGTTGCAGAGCACGGGCTCTAGGCATGTGGGCTTCAGTAGTTGTGGTTCACGGGCTCTAGAGCACAGGCTCAGGAGTTGTGGTGCACGGGCTTAGTTGCTCCGCGGCATGTGGGATCTTCCCAGACCAGGGCTTAAACCCGTGTCCCCTGCATTGGCAGGAGGATTCTTAACCTCTGTGCCACCAGGGAAGCCCCTCTACTTTCTAATTCTATGAATTTGCTTATTCTGGACATTTCATATAAATGGAATCATATGATATGTGGTCTTTTGTGCCTGCCTCTGTCATTTAGCATGTTTTCAAGGTTCATCAATGTATTAGTACAT
Source organism: Lagenorhynchus albirostris (assembly GCF_949774975.1). NCBI lineage: Eukaryota > Metazoa > Chordata > Mammalia > Artiodactyla > Delphinidae > Lagenorhynchus > Lagenorhynchus albirostris. Next base: position 50,599,467 of record NC_083103.1, read on the forward strand.
TTTATGGCTAAACAATACTGCATGGTATGGATATGCCACATTTTGTTTATTCATTCATTAGTTGGTGGACATTTGGATTGTTTCCACTTTTTGGCTATTATGGATTTTCCAGTTCTCTTGGGTATATACCTAGTAGTGGAACTGTTGGGTCCTCTGGTAATTCTGTGTCTAACTATTTGAGGAACTAACAATCTGTTTTCCACAGTGGCTGCACCATTTTACATCTCCACCAGCAACATATAAAGGTTCCAATTTCTCCACAACCTCATCAATACTTATTTTCCGTTTTTCTTTTTTTAATTATTCAAGCTGTCCTAGTGGTATCTCATTGTGGTTTTGATTTGCATTTCTCTAATGACTAATGATGTTGAGGGATTTTTCATGTGCTTATTGGCCATTTGTATATTTTCTTTGAAGAGATGTCTACTCAAGTCCTACACTCATTTGTAAATTGGGTTGTTTTTCTTTTTGTTGTTGAGTTGTAAGAGTTCTTTATATATTTGAATACTATTTATATATTTGGATACATATATCTTATAAGATATATGATTTTCAAAGATAGCCTCCCATTTTGTGGGCTACATTTTTACTTTATTAATAGTGTCCTTTTTTAAAAAAAAAATTTACTTATTTATTTATTTGGCTGCACCGGATCTTAGCTGCAGCACACGGGCTCTTCACTGCAGCATGTGGTATCTTTAGTTGCAGTATGCAGGATCTTTAGTTGTGGTATGTGAGATCTAGTTCCCTGACCAGGGATCAATCCCAGGCCCCCTGCATTGGGAGCACAGAGTCTTAGCCACTGGACCACCAGGGAAGTCCCTCAATAGTGTCCTTTCATGCACAAAAGTTTTAATTTTGTTGAGGTCTAATTTAGCTATTTTTTTCTTTTGTTGTTTGTGTTTTGGTGTCATGTCTAAGAATCCTCAATGGAGGTTTTATAGTAAGGAAATTATATATCCTACTTTCATTAAACAGTCACTATAAAATTGACTTTTAAAAAATATACAAATTCTGTCCCCAAAGCATTAATAAATCTGCACGTTCTATAGTGCTTAAACCACTAGATGGCACCATCAAGCACTGTAAATACAAGCAGCGCAAATTCCTTAAGATTCCTTTCCATGAGGTTATGCAACATCCCCAGAGAGACTGCTGGTGTTAAGTCTGAATAACAATTCCTACCTTAGGACATGCTTTTCATTAACTCGTTAGAAAATGAACATATAGCTACTTCTGATATGAGGTTGTGCCTTAGAATGCTCTTGGTCGATGGTCATATGACCTTCTGTTTGCACGAAACCTTGGAACATTTTATTTAAACATAGCAAACAGCAATATAGCCATCATGAGCTCCAGCCCGCAGAGTTTCTAATTGAGTAGGTTAGGGGTGGGGCCTGAGAATCTGTATTTTCTAACAACTTGCTGCTGGTCTGGGGACCATACTTTGACAACCACTGGACTAAACGGTCATTTTAGCTGATTAGATTGAATATTTATGTAGACTTAGACCCTGGTGACCCTGTAGAAGCACAGTGGCTGGAGGCAGAGAAGTCCACCATCCTGAATAGGGTCAAGAGCACCAATATGTGAAGTAGGCAGATCAGCATCTATTTTCAATTGAGAATCATGCTCTACTTCAGAATTATAAAGGCAGCATGGGAGAGAACTTGAGTTCTGAAATAAGTTGGATATGGGTTAGAATCTCAGAACTTTTACTTCATCATTTTGATGGTTTTCTCTTCTATAATTAGGGAAAGTGGGAATACCACATACTCCACGGGACACTATGAAGATCAACTAACGTAATGGAAATGGCCCAATGTTAGTCTCCTTTTTTGCCTTGCTTAAAAATCTTTAATGGATTGGCCACATGTTGATAATTATTAAAGCTGGGTAATGAATACATGGGGGTCATTATACTACTATTTTTACTTTGTTGTATACGGGAAATTTTCCATAAAAAATGTAAAAAGAAAATCTGGATATCATATTAGAAAGAAAAAGTGATGCTACAAAAAAAAATTTTTTTTAAGCTCCCACTGTATATTTTGAAAAGTCAAAATTCTTCAGCTGGTATCTAAAGGCCTTTATAATCTAGTCCCAAACTACCTCTCATTAGCACCATCTCTTACCACTGTTGTCTGCACTGTACTCACATCCCAACCACACCAAGTCATTCTGGAAAATGACATTTACTATCATGTTTCCAATTAAGTTATTCTCTTGGCCTGGAATGTCCTTCCCTTCTTATTACACACTCAAATAGTAATAATGATGGCGAACACAGGCAACTAATATTTACTAATGGCTCACTATGTTCCAAATGCTTTACGAAGATGACTCAACCAGTCCTTAGTGCTTCCACAATCTTTTGTATGTTGCGTGGGTATTATTGCAAGTCATGGATTAAGTCTTATTCAGGCACAGTGCCTGGCAAATAGCAGATTCTCAAAAATATTTATAAAATAAATGAACGTTTTACTCTAGAGTTCAATACAGCAACAAAAATGCACTGAATTAGTTAGCTCACAGGCAAGCTATTCCCACCATATTCCAGTTAAGAGAAAAATGTACCATTAGTCATCATGTACCAAATACAGTAAAGGCTTTTCTTGGCTTCAGGGACACAAATGAGGCTTAATGAATTTACATTAGGTGGGAGGTGGGCCAAGTGACTGGGAGCCTCTTATAGCACAAAGAGATTAATCTTAAAATATTTCTTTCATCATATCATCATATTCATACCCAGAATACCCCAGATTTTAATTATTACCTTTATAGGGTTGCAGTGTTCATTAACCTGCCCATGTACCAATTTTTCTGGTTGATAAGAATAAGAGAGCTGGAGGTCTTCTGGCCTAGGTGTATTATTGCTAGTGTTCATAAAGTTAATGCAGGAGGTACAAAAATTAAGAAATGGCTTAAATTCAAAACACAGGAAGTGGAAGATTACCCTATGATTGGCTCCAGCCCCCTGCCTCAAGTTAACTGCAATTGTTTGAACCAGTGATGATGCCGAGAGATGAAGTTCAAAGCAATTCTGGCTAACACTGTCTCAACCTGGTTTGTGATTAGAAGGTAGAGTGCATATATGGACTTTGATAAAAAGCCAATAATTAAAAAGAAGCAGTTCCCTGAAACAGAATTAAATACTGGGAACCAAAGGAAAGAGCTTGAAAATGCTTTTTACAAATGCTTCCATCACAGTACTTATCACACAGAGTACTTACCGTTGTCTACCATAGTACTTAGTAACTGTCTCATGTGGATTATTGCTGCAATCTCCTATTGCTCTGCATACAGTTGTCCCTCCCACCAATATGCAATTCTAAATTGCATATTGAAAACATTTATATATGTATCTGATTTCCCCAATACACCATTAATTCCTTGAGGGCAGCAACACTTGTTTCTGCCTATATCCCTACTTTAATCTTAGCAGAGAAAGCCTGCAATAAATACTTACTGAACTGAACTGAGAGGGGTGGAAGGTACAAAAGCAGGCCCCAATTATATGAGAGGGAAGGCACTGAAGAAATATTTTGAGAGTAAATTAGAGAGAATCAAGCATTTACTTTATCTTAATTGGGTCAGTTTTACTCTGATGAAAATATATCATGTAATTATTCAGACTGACTTAAATTTTGACCAGACGCTATTCCCCTTCTCTGACTTTCACACCTATATATCCAACTGCCTCTCAGACTAAACCATTCTCTTCTCCAACTGCTCTTCTTCTTGTGTTCCTAGCTTAGTATGTAATGCCACTATCCACTCACCTGCCTAGGTCGGACACTTGGAAGTAAAGGTTTACTTTCCCCTCTGCCTTTCTCTCAACATCTAGTTAATTACTAAATCTTGTTGATTCCATTTCTTAAATATTTATCAAATCCATCCCCTCCTCCTATCCTTCACAGCTACTACCCTCCAGACATCCTGTTTCACCTGGATTACTGCAGCAATCTCCTGTTGCCCTGCATCTTGCCAACCTATTTCTACATTGAGGCTAGGCGGATGTTTCCAAGCTGCATATTTTACTTGACTACTCAACAATGTTCACTGACTACTCATTACGTTTAAACTAAAGAACAAACAAAACAAAACAAAAACCTTTATGACTTTGTGACTGCATGATCTGGACATGGCTTACCTCTTTGCTTCTTTACTTACTGCTCCCCATTTCCTTCCCTATTATCCCTACAATGTACATCTTTTGATTCCTCCAATATTCCTCTTTTATCTCTGGGTTTTCACAAAGGCTCTTCTTCTTCTTGACTTCTCTCTACTCTCTCCTCCTTGGCTTGGCTAACTCTTACTTATCAAGATCTTCACTTAATCATTAGCTATTCTGGACATCCAGAACGATTAAGTCTTTTTGCTTTATAACTCCTAATCATAGTGTAAAATTTTAGCATAAAATAGGCATTGGTAATGCCTATTTTTCTGTCTTTGCTTTTGGTTTGTTAAGTTCCATGAAGGGAGGGATCTTGTCTGGCTGTTTACCACTGTGTCTTCTGTACTGAGTGCAGGGTTTGATGTACTGGTAGTATTCAATATATATCTGTTCAACAAATAATACACCAATCAGAATTCACATGTTAAAAAAAAAAGAATGAGCCCACACTTGAGTCCCATGGTGGAAAAGTAAGTCTAGTGATGTTAGGTAACACTGGTAAAATTTTGTATAAGCTAGAGAAGAAACTAATTTCACAAAACTCTGTCTAATGCAGTAGTTTTAAAACCTTTTTAGTAGTGGCATCTTTTTATGTGGAATCCCAGACATAAAACATATATGACATTGCATACCTTCTCTCTCCCTCAGATCCTACTCTCTTGACCACTGGGGTAAACTTGCAGGCCAAGCTGGTATGCAAGACAGAACAGCACACCCCTGCCCTTTGCTCAAACTTATTGGGCAGAGCCTGGCACTTGACCTAAATTAGGTCATCCCTGGGATGGAAGCTGAAAGATGAGTTCAAAATGGCCTATTCTTCCCACCAAATGGCTATTCTTCCCCCCAGGACACTTAAACCAACTTACAAGGAAAAGCAGTGATGAGAAACTTGGCAGAGTAAAGCTGGGAATGGGGGGCAGAGGAGAGGGCAAGAGACTATCCTTGGATTGGGTAGCTCCTGAGCAAACATCACCTTGTACTTGTGATTTGTTTACCTGAACCAACAAATTCCTATTTTGCTCCAGCTACTTTGAGTTGAGTCATTGTGATTTGCAGTTAAGAGACTCCTTACTAAAGCATTATGGATGATACTTGTAGCCTATATCAGCCCTACTATCTAAATTATTTCTCTTGGTTGCATTATAAGAAAAAATCTTGATTCATAAAGATCACTAACTGCAAGTAATAATTCAATAGCTTGCCTTACTATTCCTGGTTCTGTTCAATTAAACAGATCTAAAAGTTTGAAGCAGGCAATTTTTATTTCAAAGCTGAATCACAAATACAATCCAAAAGCTTCATGTATTTCTTTTTTTTTTGTGTGGTATGCGGGCCTCTCACTGTTGTGGTCTCTCCCGTTGCGGAGCACAGGCTCCGGACGCGCAGGCTCAGCGGCCATGGCTCACGGGCCTAGCCACTCCGCAGCATGTGGGATCTTCCCAGATCGGGGCACAAACCCGTGTCCCCTGCATCGGCAGGCGGACCCTCAACCACTCGCCACCAGGGAAGCCCCATGTATTTCTTATAAATTTAAAGTGAGGTAAAAACTTTTTAAGGCTTACAGTAAATGATAAAAGTGTCACGACTATAATAGTTTGACAAGGACATGCATGGTGAAGATGCATCTGAGCCCTGTCTAGCATTTATATGAGCAAGACACAAGAATGTTCTCTAAGTATAGTTGTATGTTCAATTTCAAATGAGCAGATGTGCACAAACTTCACTTCCTATATAGATATGTGTGCAGAGCCATAAATTTCACAATCTATGACACATTAGAATTCACATATATGCTCAGAAATGGCAGGAGAAGCATTCTTTCAAGGTTTACACAAATATGAGTTTATCTGGCAGTATGAGCTTCTTGGTGGTTTCCATTATGCAAAAATTTGGGAAGTAACTCATCCAAGTGTACATTTTAAACACAGCCAAACTTTGTTCTTGATTATTTGGTACAAATTGCTAGGGGAAGAAGTCTGTAATACCTAAACTGAGAAACCACAGGGACTTTCATTAGCAATATGTTTTAATAATCTAGCACTGTTTTTGAAAAATCAGAATTTGAATGCCTTTAAGCATCCATGTTCTTTTCAGTTACCTGTAGGCCATATATTCTCTTATATATTACTTCTGCCCTCTTTACTCATTTGATCAACTTGATCTCTAAAATCAGCTGAGTTTGGAACTCAACTCATAGTAGTGAATACTCAAAGTAGTAAAGAAAAATTGGGATATCCTAAAGACAAATTCAGAAGCTTAGAATTCTAGGGTGTCCTACTAAACATTTACTTTACAGGAAAGTATAAATTCCTGGAACTTATTTGAAGAGGAACATTATGATGAACTAGGAGTTAGGAGAAAGAAAATTTGTCATTTTTCTAAGCATCTGATGCAATTTTCCCTAAAGTAAGAACTTTAAACAGTGGCTTCCTTATTTAGATCCAGGAAGGGCAGAGATTCTGTAGTCATAGAGTTATGCTGAAATCTCTTGAGTTTCCTTAATGCAGCCTAGAAAAAGCAAACCCTTCTTTTTCTGACAGCAATGGGTATTCTACAAGAGTCTTTGGTAAAAGTCAAGGATATAAATATCAAGATGATGATAAATATAAGCTGTCTTAAAATTAAATCATGAAATTCTATAGTCCTCCTTTGCTGATGGAAGAAAACAATAATTGCCTGCCTACATTTGTTTTTCTTTCTGAAAAGACTCCAAGGTGTACTTAGGCAGGATGCAAAGAAAAAGTAGATTTTTACAAATTTAAAGAGATCAAAGCAAGTACTGGGCTGTATTTGCATCACTGTAAATATCTTAATAGATGGTTTAATTTGTCAACTGATATAAAGTAAAATTAGAAACACATCACCTAATTTTATACTTGGTTATTTTATTTAAAAGCACTAAATTACTTCAGTTCTATGAAAGAGGAAACAAGTAAGAAACTTTCTGTCTGTGAATTACAAAGCCAGGAAAGGAAAATTTAATACTGCTTTTCTACAAAGTCTGTGTCGTCAGGCTTCCCTGGTGGCGCAGTGATTGAGAGCCCGCCTGCCAATGCAAGGGACACGGGTTCGGGCCCTGGTCCGGGAAGATCCCACATGTCGTGGAGCAGCTAGGCCCATGCGCCACGGCTGCTGAGCCTGCACTCTGGAGCCTGTGAGCCACAAGTACTGAAGCCCGCACACCTAGAGCCTGTGCTCCGCAGCAAGAGAAGCCACTGCCACGAGAAGCCCACGCCCTGCAACAAAGAGTGGCCCCTGCTCACCGCAACTAGAGAAAAGCCTGTGCGCAGCAACAAAGACCCAATGCAGTCAAAAATAAATAAGTTAATTTATTAAAAAAAAAAAAGTCTGTGTCGTCCTCTTGAGTTACTTACTAGCATGAATTATCTAGTTGTGTGTGCTAAAACCATCTCAAAATTTAGGTTGCAACCCCAAAGCAGCATGGTTCAATAGAAAGCTTTGAACCACGTACACCTGCATTCAAATCCCAGTTCAACCACTTACTAGAAATGTCACTTTGGGGAAACACTGAACCTTCTTGAGCATCAAATTCCTGATCTGATAGAGTCTAGAGAGTATGGTACTTACCAAAGATGGTTATTAAAATAATAAACCCTAAACATTTCTATGTTCTACCCAAGAATTTCACCTATTTCCTTTATAGGACCTATATTAAAGGATTTTGGTGACAGACCTGGTTTTGAGTCTTGATTCTGCTGTGTACTTAAGCTGTATAACCTCTCTAAGCCTCAGTTTCCTCATCTAGAAAGAGATAATAATAGTATCTTTTTGTGAGGTCTGTAAAACAGTGTACCGTTTTATTAATTCCCTTGTTTCTTTTACTAGCTCTTTTTGAGTTCTTTTCGTAGTGGTCACCTGAGGATTACAATTAACATCTTAATTTAAAGCAAACATGTTTGGATTAATGCAAACTTAATTCAACAGTATACAAAAACTATGCTCCTACAGAGACTTCCCTGGTGGCACATTGGTTAAGGCTCTGCGCTCCCAATGCAGGGAGCCCGGGGTTTGTTCCCTGGTCAGGGAACTAGATCCCATATGCATGCCGCAACTAAGGAGCCAGGAAGGTGCAACTAAGGAGCCTTTGAGCTACAACTCAGGAGCCCACCTGCTACAATTAAGACCCAGCGCAACCAAATAAACAAATATTTTTTTAAAAACAAACAAAAAACTATGCTCCTACATACCTCTATTCTCTCCCTCTTCTTGTCATAGAGCTATATCTTTATACATTATAAGCCCATCAATGTTTTATAATTATTGCTTTATGCATTGTCTTTTATTTTAAAGGGAGAGGTATTTTATTTATTTATTTATTTATTTTTAATCTTTTGTCTATGCGCCATGTGGGATCTTAGTTCTCCTACCAAGGATCAAACCCATGCCCCCTGCAGTGGAGGCACTGGAAACATAGTCTTAACCACTGCACCGCCAGGGAAGTCCCTATTGCTTTATGCATTGTATTTTTTTTATGCACTGTATTTTTTTTATGCATTGTATTTTAAATCAGCCTTAAATTATCTACTCCTTTCTCAAACTGGATAATCTCAGTTGTCTGATCTTTAAGTTCATGGATTCCTTCTTTTGCCAGTTCAGCTTTGTTGCCAAATCCTTCCAGTGTATTTTATTTTATTATTTTATTTTATTTATTTTTATTTTTTTGGCGGTACGTGGGCCTCTCACTGTTGTGGCCTGTCCCGTTGTGGAGCACAGGCTCCGGACGCACAGGCTCAGCGGCCATGGCTCACGGGCCCAGCCACTCCGTGGCATGTGGGACCTTCCCAGGCCAGGGCACAAACCCGTGTCCCCTGCATCCGCAGGCGGACTCTCAACCACTGCGCCACCAGGGAAGCCCTTTCCAGTGTATTTTAATCTCAGTTACTGTACTTTTCAATTCCAGAATTTCTATTTGGTTCCTTTTTATAGTTTCTATCTCTTTGTCCATATTCTCTCTTTGGTGAAACATTGTTCTCATACTTTCCTTTAGTTCTTTGGACATGGTTTCATCTAGCTCTTTGATCATATTAAAAACAGGTGATTTAGAATCTTTCTTTAGTAAGTTCAACATATGGGCTTCCTTGGGGTCAGTTTCTACTGACTCCTTTTATTCCTTGTGTATGGGTTATACTTCCTTGTTTCTTTGTATGTCTAGTTTTTGGTTAAGCATGGGACATTTAAAATATAATGTGGCAATTCTGGAAATCAGATTCCCCTCTCTCCCCAGGTATCTTGTTACTCCTGCTGTTTGCTTATTTACTGACCATGTTTTATCTCTGTGCTCCAGGGAATCCCAGAACTTTGCAAGGAGCTTCACAGACTCCAAAAATACTTGATTTAAAAGCTTTAATATTAATATATATCACTTTGACTATCTTTTAAATATACATGAATTTTAGTCCCTCAGCCATTTATTATTTTCCATCTCACCCTCCTGCTAAACAATCTTCATTTCCAACAAACACTCCAGAATTAGCAATCAAGTAAAATCATGTGATAAAGGTGAGTGAATTGGGCAGGCAAACTTAAAGCAGCGTACTTCAAGAGAGTCAAGCGAAGACTATACTGGTCTGAGTATACTGCTTTAGGAAATCCCTTTTGCCCCCATCCCAATCTCAAATCTATTTTGTTCCTCACATATATACTTACAGGCAAAAATAATTAGAGTAGCTTTCCTTATAGTGGAAGCTGAGGATATAATCACATAATTTTTGCGGTCCATAAATTATTTGTGGGAATTTACATTTTGTTTTTATTTTAATAAATCATTTAAAAAGATATAATTTAACCCAGGATTATACAGATGATCACCTTTTACTGGAGTACTGCCGTGTGATTTCTGTGCCAATGCTTGTGTTCACAATCAATGGGCCAAGTAGTTTTACTCCAGTGGTCTTAGGTTAATGAGAATAGGTCTTGAACTTAAAATGACCTTAAACTTAAAATGTAAATGACATAGTTGAAACACAGAGGAGATCAAATGACATCAGTGGGTGCTATACTAACAAAGCGAAAAGGGTGGTGAGAGAAAAGAGTCATTATAGGCGTATGGTAGTATAGGCACTGACAAATCAAAAGAATCTGAAGAGAATACCATAACTTACATTTCAAGTAGCAATTTAGGGTCAACTGATCATTATCAGCTATGATATTTAATTCATTTTGTCAATCTGAATTTTACTGATTTTATACATTCGTTTATAATTAAATGATAAATCTGTTTTGGTTTCATACTTGTATAAAAGCTATAAGCATATATTTTTAACCTGGGTTTATTTATACATATTTAAATAACACTGTAATCAAAATAATTTAAGAGCCTACAGGAATTTTTGCCCATGAAAAAGAGGGTCCTAGATTATTCAAAGGTAAAAAGTTTCATCACTGTTCCAGTTTTTACTCCACCTCAGGACTGTTTAGAAGAGCATGCCTCCTGCTTAGTTAAATAGCAGATTTTTGTTCACCAACTATACCACCCCTGCAGTAAAGAGGGGCTCTTCCTCAGCTGTGGTCCTGATGACCAACAGGTAGTGATGATATGGGCACAGTCACACAGCTGGAAGCAAGAAGATCTGAAGGGATTTCCCTGGTGATGCAGTGATTAAGAATCCGCCTGCCAATGCAGGGGACACGGGTTCGATCCCTGGTCCGGGAAGATCCCATGCGCTGTGGAGTAACTAAGCCTGTGCGCCACAACTACTGAGCCTGCGCTCTAGAGCCTGCGAGCCACAACTACTGAGCCCACATGCCACAACTACTGAAGCCCATGTGCCTAGAGCCCATGCTCTGCAACAAGAGAAGCCACCGCAATGAGAAGCCTGCGCAGCACAACAAAGAGTAGCCCCCACTCGCTGCAACTAGAGAAAGCCCATGCACAACAATGAAGACCCAACACAGCCAAAAATTAAAAAAAAAAAAAAAAAAGAAGATCTGTAGGGACAAAAGGCCTTAAGGAGGAAAACAGAAAGGCTTCTGGGAGAAACTATGACTAAAGTTCAGATCGTTAGGTATGTAAACCAGAAAAACATACATATCAGACAGTAAATAGGATTGCTGAAAATAGAAGAATTTTTGGCATTCCAATTTAGATCTAGAATTGCGCCATATTCATCTTTTGGTTGTATTATTTAAATATCTTCTGAGTGCACTTTTGAGACTAAAGTATTGAAATGCCAGAAAATATTTAGCATGAAGAATATAAAGCCTTAGTTTTAATTCAGGAAGCATTATCCCAGATATAGGTAGTCTGAAAGTTCCTTACATTGAAATTTTAGGGAAGAGTTAATACACATTTCTTGGATATATATGGAACGATTACCAGAAAGGGTAATCTAAGGGTAGTCTAATGCCCTTCAAAGGTTTCTGAACTACAACTGGTGGTTATACTGAACGGGGTCTGATCTTTTATAGCTCAAAGACAGCCTGTGATAGGAACAATCTTAGACATATGGTATATTAACATGTGATAGCTAAATTTCTTTGCACCTGAGTTTTCTATGTAATTTGTACTATGACACAAGGACCTACTGCATAGCACAGGGAGCTCTGCTCAATATCATGTAACAACCTAAATGGGAAAAGAATTTGAAAAATAGATACATGTATAACTGAATCACTTTGCTGTACACCTGAAACTACACAACATTGCTAATCAACTATACTCCAATATAAAAAAAGTTAAAAAAATAATTATTCAACAGTTCAATTCAATAAAATATTTCTTGAGACCCTAAACTATGCCAAGAATGATGTTAAGGGTTGAATCTGTGTTTGTATGTGTGTATTTGAGTATATAACTATGAAGAATTTGGCCAAGTATTGGAGACAAGCATGTAATAGTATGATTTTAATTATACAGGGTTCTAGTAGAGAAGCACCTGAACAAACGTGGAGGTTTAAGGAAGATTTTCTGGAGGAAATGATGCCGGAGTGCATGTGAAAGTATTAAGAATTACATTAGTCACATTTTTTATTAAGAGAATGGTTCAGTACTTAACTACTGAAATCAGTATTTATCAAAGCTCACCTAAGACTAACATCATTTTGATTATTTTTTTCCTAATAAATCAATTCAGAAGGTTTTAAAATGGTCTTTAAGTTGCACTCTAAAGCTGATTTAAGATTATGAATGTTTTCTAAAAAATACATTTTAGAAAGTAAGGATAAGAGCTATAAACATTTTGGTCTTTACATTTAACAGAAGTGGGCTCTGAGCTAAACATGTAAAGCAGTATGTTTTCATAATTTAATACAGTAGTCAACTGTACTTTGGGGGGCATATAGTTATTCAGTATATCAAAGCTTTCAAGTATAGAGTCCATGAAAAAAGAATTTGGCTTTTCTTATTATAAACACTCACATGTCCATACTGAAGTCAATTCCAGCAACAACCTCTGCTGTGCTCAGCAGTATTTGAATCACAGAAAAAGCATTAGCTCAGGACATTTAAGAAGGAAGGAAGTCAAGAAAGACAAAATCAATTTCTCGGCAGTAAAAACAATAATTCCACTTCTAAAAAAGTAACAACTATAAACATTTTTGCACCCAGTTACTAAGACTGTAGGTGTAATAGATTGCTCCTTAAATACCTTTCTAAATAATGGATTTAAAATTATAAGACAAAAATTAAGTTTCTAGGTTCTTATTCCAAAGTTTAATGGTACCTACAATTATAACATCTTTAAAGAGTTAACGGAGGTTTATTCTGATTTTAAACGTTGCCTGTTTGGTAAAAACATTCCAGTTTGTGTTAGATTTTGATCTCTTACCAAAAACTACCTGGTTTATAGGAAATCTACGAAGATGGTGAGTGAATCTTTCTGTAATCAAGAAGTAAAGTTCCAGGGAGCTTCTTTAACAACATCTGTGGACTGCTTATTCAGTCTCCTCTGGCAAGAGCCCCTAGTGTTTTATGCAACAGTGCTATAGCCTTTGTGTAAAAGGTGCAAACAAAGCCAAACTAAAATGGCATTTATGATTATTCTTAGCTCTAATTTCATAGAAGCAGGACAAATAAATTTTAGCCCTAAGTGGGAATCAGCTTTGTCATCATTCTTAGCCTTTCAAACTCATCACTACCAAGATTCTAAAGACTGAAAGTCTTAAAACAATATTTAAATGGAATGAGACTGTGTGTATTTGTGGGGGTGTGTGCTCATTCTCTGCTTATCACAAATGCACCACACTTTCAATACTGAAAGGTCTTTTATAACGGATGTTAGTATTTTAGTTGATGTGAACAGGTTTGAGCAGACACATGCATGTCTCCAAAATGCAGTTTCCAAATATCATTTTAATATTAAAGAAAATAATATATGTAATGAGGTTAGTTTAATGTGTGGAAAGTAATAAATAGTCAATGAACAAGACTACTTTTATATTTTTGTTCTCCTTTAAGGGGCCAGAGGCCATCTGGATCTTGTTAAATATTGTATCTCCAATAAAAGGCACATAGAAGACACCAGTAAATATCTGTTAAATTATGAATGAATGAATGGCCTGCAATGAAAATGTGTGCTAACAGTACTTTATCTTCCATGTCTAAAACAGTATGTAAGAGGATGTAAGTACTTAATAAAAATATGTTAGATTTCAGTTCGCTTGGTAAGAAATATGGGCTCCAATTCTATTAATATATCACTATCTTTAGCATTAACTCTTATCCTTTTAATGATCCATCCTTTTCTTCAAATTTTAACGGTTCTGAAGAGTTGTTGAAATAGCACAAAATGAAAATGTTCAACTTATCAGTAAGCAAAAACCTAAAATAATATTAAATTAAGAGTATTACGGGCTTCCCTGGTGGCGCAGTGGTTGAGAGTCCGCCTGCCGATGCAGGGGACACGGGTTTGTGCCCCGGTCCAGGAAGATCCCACATGCTGTGGAGCGGCTGGGCCTGTGAGCCATGGCCACTGAGCCTGCGTGTCCGGAGGCTGTGCTCCACAACGGGAGAGGCCACAACAGGGAGAGGCCCGCGTACCGCGAAAAAAAAAAAAAAAAAGAGTATTACGCTCATCCAAACTGTTGCTCTCGTAAGTGTATCTATTTAATTTTAAAACACAGCTTTGATAAGGGTGTCAGGAAATAGGTATTTTTGTACACTGCTTTTCAGAGTATAAATTGATATAATCTTTCTGGAAGGTAATGAGTCTTATGGAAAGTATTAACAAATCTTTGTTTTTGACCAGGGAATACATTTTTAAAAAGCTGTCTCAAGGAAGTTATCAAAGAGGTATACAAAGGTTAGTATAAAAGAATCTTCACTACAGATTTATAAAAACAGACAAAAGCGGATATGAAAATCTATGGCATATTGATATAATCAAATACTATGTGGTCATTAAAATCACATTTTCAAGTAATATTTAAAGGCAGGAATATTTCAAAATGTGTTTCATGCGAAAAAGGTACTTGTGAAAACAAAATGATACTGATTTTGAAGCATGTATATACAATATATGCATAGAAAAAATTAGAAGGTATTAGAATAATGCTGCCCTCATAGAATGAGTTAGAAAGTGTTCCCTCTATTTTCTGGAAGAATTTGAGAAAGACTGGTGTTAATTCTTCAAATATGTGGGAGAATTCATCTATGAAGCCATCTGGTACTGCACTTTTCTATAGAAGTTTTTTGACTATGATTCAGTCACTTTATTTATTATAAAATTGTTTAGATTTTTCTATTTCTCCTTCAGTCAGTTTTGAGTTTGTGTTTTTAGGAATTTGTCCATTTTATCTAGGTTATTTGCTGGTATACTGCTTATAATATTCTCTTATAATCCTGATTTCTGTAAGACTGGTAGTAATATCACACTTTCATTCCTGATTTTAGTAATTTAAATCTTTTTTTTGGGGGGGGCAGGGTAGTGGATTGAATGGTGGCCCATAAAAGATATATCCATGTCTTGGGAATTCCCTGGTCGTTCAGTGGTTAGGACTCTGTGCTTTCACTGCCAAGGGTGCAGGTTCAATCCCTGGTCGGGAACTAAGAACTCGCAAGCCACGTGAGGCCAAAAGAAAAAAAAAGTTTCTCAAAAAAAATAAAAATAAAAAATATATCCATGTCTTAACCCCTCAAACCTACGAAAGTGACCTTATTTGGAAAAAGGAGTTTTGCACATATAATTAAGACTCTCATCTGTTCTTTTTCTTTTTTTGTTGTTAATTAATTAATTAATTTTTGGTTGCACTGGGTCTTCGTTGCTACGCGCAGGATTTCTCTAGTTGCGGAGAGTGGGGGCTACTCTTCGTTGCGATGCGCGGGCTTCTCGTTGTGGAGCACGAGCTCTAGGCATGCGGGCTTCAGTAGTTGTGGCTCATGGGCTCTAGAGCACAGGCTCAGTAGTTGTGGTGCACGGGCTTCGTTGCTCTGCGGCATGTGGGATCTTCCCGGACCAGGGATCAAACCCGTGTCCCCTGCATTGGCAGGCGGATTCTTAACCACTGCACCACCAGAGAAGTCCCTCATCTGTTCTTTTATAAGAGAAAGCAGAGAAAGAGACACGAGAAAAACTGAGGTGAAGACAGAGGTGGAGTGATGCCAGTCTATAAGCCAAGGGACTGCTAAGGATTTCCAGCAGCCAGAAACTTGAAGAAGTATGAAATGGATTCTCCCTCAGAACCTCCAGAAGGAACTAACCCTGTTGACACCTTGATTTTAGACTTCTGGCTTCCAGAGTTGTGAGAGAATAAATTTTTGTGGTTTTAAGCCACCATACCTGTGGTAATTTGTTATGGCAGTCCAAGGAAACAAATATGGTCAGTATACTTAAAGGTCTATCAAATTTGTTGATCTTTTTCAAAGAACCAACTTCTGTTTTTTGCTGATTCTATTGTTTTTCTATTTCCTACTTCATTTATCTCTGCTCTAATGTTTATTTTATTTATTTTTAAAAATATATTTATTTATTTGGTTGTGCTGGGTCTTAGTTGCAGCTCGCGGGCTCCTTAGTTGTGGCTCGCAGGCTCCTTAGTTGCAGCTCATGGGCTCCTTGGTTGCGGCTTGTGGGCTCCTTAGTTGTGGCATGCAAACTCTTATTTGCAGCATGCATGTGGGACCTAGTTCCCTAACCAGGGATCGAACCCAGGCCCCCTGCATTGGGAGCACAGGGACTTAACCACTGCACCACCAGGGAAGTCCCTGCTCTAATGTTTATTATTTCCTTCCTTCCTCTTGCTTTGCGTTTAGTTTCCTCTCATTTTTCTAGTTCCTAAGATGGAAGTGAAGGTTAGTGATTTGAGATCTCTCTTCTTTTTTAATGTATGTGTTTACAACTATTACAGGCTCTGGAAATCAACCAAAAGCAAACAATAAATTGAAAAACTGCTGACCTTTGGGTAAAAATAGTGGCAATTGTGGCATTCTTGCCTGGGGCTGTTCCCATCTCTGTTCAGTTCAGTTAGGTAATAGTTCTACCAGAATAAGGTAGAACTATTTTGAAAACCAGCAGGTTCATTGCCAGAGAGACTAACCTGATTTGGAGCAGAGATTTAAAAAAACTCATGTTGAGGGGTATTATTAATAGAAGCAGTGATCTTGGTGGGAAGTGCATCAGGAAAACTAACAGCTCTGCTAGACTGAGATTGTGGTCCCAGTGCGGGTGAGCATCTGACCAGCAGATTACCCAGAAATTTAACGTAAAGATCACAGAAATGAAAGAGCCATAAACTCTCCATGTATCCCTAGCTGATAGGAAGGCTATTTGCACATGCAGATGAGACCTTAAAGGGCACAGGAGAAAAAAAATCAAGGTAAGAATGCCTGAACTTTGAATGTACTCCCCAGCTAACAAACAGATCCATCCAAAGGGTGAAAGCCTTACTGCTTTGAAGTGTTTGAGCACAATTTCTGACCAATCACAGACTGACTTCCAAGCTATGCAGACACAGGGATGAACCATAGAAATCTAAGCTTAAAAATAAGAATAGGGCTTCCCTGGTGGCGCAGTGGTTGAGAATCTGCCTGCCAACGCAGGGGACACGGGTTCGATCGCTGGGCTGGGAAGACCCCACATGCCACAGAGCAACTAGGCCTGTGAGCCACAACTACTGAGCCTGCGCGTCTGAAGCTTGTGCTCCGCAACAAGAGAGGCCGCGACAGTGAGAGGCCCGCGCACCGCGATGAAGAGTGGCCCCCGCTCGCCGCAACTAGAGAAAGCCCACGCACAGAAACGAAGACCCAACACAGCCAAAAATATAAATAAATAAATAAATAAATAAAAATTTAAAAAGAATAAAAAGGGACTTCTCTGGTGGTCCAGTGGTTAAGTGTGTGCCTTCCAATGAAGGGGACACAGGTTTGATTCCTGGTCAGGGAACTAAGATCCCACAAGCCGCGGGGCAACTAAGCCTGTTCGCGACAACTACAGAGCCCACAAGCTCTAGAGCCTGAGTGCCACAACTAGAGAGAAGCTCACATGCCACAACTAGACAGAAGCCTGTGCACTGCAACGAAGATCCCATGTGCTACAACTAAGACTCGACGCAGCCTTAAATAAATAAATAAATATTTCTTAAAAAAGAAAAGAAGGGGCTTCCCTGGTGGTGCAGTGGTTGAGAGTCCGCCTGCTGACGCAGGGGACATGGGTTCGTGCCCCGGTCTGGGAAGATGCCACATGCCGCGGAGCGGCTGGGCCCGTGAGCCATGGCCGCTGAGCCTGCGTGTCCGGAGCCTGTGCTCCACAACGGGAGAGGCCACAACAGTGAGAGGCCCGCATACAGAAAAAAAGAAAAGAATAAAAAGAGAAACTGAGCAGAAATGTCAGTAGCACCATATTGCAGAATAGACAGATTCTGCAGAATTAGTCTGGGCAATCAATGACACAGCCAACCACCCAACTGAACAAAAACAAGAATAAAAACAGTCTTCAGAGGGGGAAAATATGAAGAATCCAGATCTTCCACAATTATAATCTCAAATGTCCAACTTTCAACAAAAAATTATGAGACATCCAAAGAAACATTAAAGCGTTACCCACACTCAGAGAAAAAGGGAGGCAATAAATATTGCCTCAGTAGACCAAGATATTTGATTTAGTAGATGCAGACCTTAAAGAAAGTTTTATAAAAATGTTCAAAGGAAATTTTGTTGAAAGAATTTAAAGGAAATATAACAACCACTCAACAAGTAAGGAATCTCCATAGCTAGATATCTATGTGAGAAATGGAATATTTCCTACCATATCAGTAAACAAAGGATGTCACAGTCATCAGCAATTAGCCCTCCAACGTAAGCCCTGAGGGAACTCAGGAAGGAAAGGACACCTGCCATCTAGCAGCCATAAGACTGCAGCCACTCCCTACAGTGAGCCCTGAGGAAACTCAGGATATGAAAATACAGGATACTGGCCCCAGATAGCTGAAGTGTGTATCAAAGGAATGATTTCAGTGGACCCAGGCTCTTGCATCTTCCCATACACAGAAAGGTGTTAAATTCCTTAACTTGATGATCTGGTTACTTTAATTAACGGTAATCGGCTTCCATGGTGGTGCAGTGGTTACGAATCCGCCTGCCAATGCAGGCGACACGGGTTTGAGCCCTGGTCCGGGAAGATCCCACATGCCCGGAGCAACTAAACCCATGTGCCACAACTACTGAGCCTGCGAGCCACAACTACTGAAGCCTGTGTGCCTAGAGCCCGAGCTCCACAACAAGAGAAGCCACCGCAGTGAGAAGCCCGCGCACTGCAATGAAGAGTAGTCCCCGCTCGACGCAACTAGAGAAAGCCTGAGCGCAGCAACGAAGACCCAACGCAGCCAAAAATAAAATAAATAATAAAAATGAATACATTAAAAAAAAACCCCAGTAATCTTTTTATGCTCCCGACTACCTGCCCTTTGTTGCAAAACTCCTATATATCCTAGCTCCCCTCTCGCCTCCTTGGAGCAGTTTCTCAGAGCTATCTGAAATGCTGTCTCCTGGGATGCAGTCCTCATTTTGCCCCCAAAAACACTTAACTTGCAACTCTCACACTGTGCATTTTTTTAAGTCTACATATGCAGGAGAAACAAAAGCATTTGATGACACAAAGACTTGTACATGAATATTCATAGCAAAATTACTAAAAATAGCCAAAACCCAGAAAAAAATCCAAATGTCTATCAACTGGTGAATTGATAAACAAAAATGTGATATTTCCATACAATGGAGTGTTATTCAAAAATAAAAAAAAATGAACTACTGATACATGGTACAATGTTGATGAATCTCAAAACATATCATGCTAAGTGAAAGAAGCCAGACACAAAAAGCCACAAATTGTATGACTTCATTTATATAAAATGGCCAGAAAAAGCAATCTATAGACATAGAAAACAGACTGGTGGTTGCCTGGGGCTGAGAGTGGGAGCTGGCATTAGCTGCAAAAAGGTATGAAGGAACATTTAGGGGTGATAGAAATTTTCTAAAATGAAATTGTAAATTTTATAAATTTTCTGAAAATGAGTGAATTGTGTATTTATGATGGGTAAACTTTTTTAAAATATAAATTTATTTATTTATATTTATTTTTGGCTGCGTTGGGTCTTCATTGCTGCGTGGGCTTTCTTTAGTTGCAGCAAGTGGGGGCTACTCTTTGTTGCGGTGCGTGGGCTTCTCATTGTGGTGGCTTCTCTTGTTGTGGAGCACAGGCTCTAGGCACGCGGGCTTCAGTAGTTGTGGCTCGCGGGCTCAGTAGTTGTGGCTCATGGGCTCTAGAGCACAGGCTCAGTAGTTGTGGAGCACGGCCTTAGTTGCTCTGCGGCATGTGGGATCTTCCCGGAACAGGGCTTGAACCTGTGTCCCCTGCATTGGCAGGTGGATTCTTAACCACTGCGCCACCAGGGAAGCCCTATAATGGGTAAACTTTATGACACAAAAATTATCTTAATAAAGCTGTTTTTAAAAACTGTCAATATATTAATATAATGAACAGTAATATTCATATGCATTATGAACAAGTAAGGAACGTAAAAAAAAAAAATCCAAAAGAGCAAAAACTATAAAATAGAAAAAAAATGTTCCACATCATTAGGAAGAAAATTATAAACATTAACTGAATGATATTAAAAAAAAACAACCTAAAAATACAGGTATCCACCACTTGTTGAAAGTTCGCTTGTTGCCACTTCACTTTTACGGAAGACTTACATTACTATATGTTTTTTGCTAACTAAAAGAAATCCAAAGAGGATTTTCACTTTTACTAAAAAAAAAGCATTCAGCATTTGTTTTGCAGTGAGCTGTTATAGAGGCAGTGCACACCTCAAGCTGCGAGAGAGGCACTGCCAAGGCTCCTTCCCCACAAACTACACTCAGCATCTCAGCACCAAGCCACCAAAGCTTTGAATTGTGTCTGTTAGCAGCTGCACTTTATCTTTATTTATTCTGTGCATTTGTTAGCCAGATGTGTCCTAAGGTAATTGCTCCTTTGCTTTATGCAACTGTGGCTTACAAAAGGTTTCATAGGAACACTCTACTTTTGGATGACAGTGGAAACCTGTACTGAGATGAGAAGACTCAAGATTAAAATATATCAACCAAGTAATCTATAAACGCAATGTACTCCTGATTAAAATACACATAGGACAACAAGCTGATTTTAAAGATAACAGAGAAGGACCATTACAAACCACTGCAATTTTGAAGAACAGATAGTGTGATACTGGGCAGGAACAGACAAAAAGACCAATGAAACAGAATACAAAACCAAGAAATAAATCTGCATGTATAAGGGAACTGATTTGTAATAGTGGTCAGTCCGCTACTGAAATCAGACAGTATTGGGACAAGCGGTTATCTAGAAAGAGGAAAAATAGAATCCTTACCTTAAACCATACATACAAGTAAATTGCAAAAGGATTAAAGACTAACTCTCAAAAACAAAATTTTAGAACATTTAGAAGAAAATATAGATTGATAACCATATGATTTCTAGGTAGGGGTACAAAAAATACCAATAATAATAGAAAAGAATGGTAATTTTTGATTACATAAAAATTCAAATCTTCTGTTCATAAATATAAATTAAAAAGCATCAGACTTTGTTACTTTTTTTTGGTTTTTTGGCCATACCACACGGCATACGGGATCTTAGTTCCCCAACCAGGGATCGAACCTGTGCCCTGTGCAGTGGAAGCCCAGTGCTGTAACCACTGGACTGCCAGGGAATTTCCTGAACTTTGGTGCTTTTAAAATATAACAAACAATTAGTATCCAGAATAAAAAAAGAATTCCTACAAATCAATAAGAAAAACATAACAATAGAAAAATGATGAAGGATATGAGTAAGCAATTCATAGCAGAAAAAAATAGAATGATGAAAAATGCTCAACTTTACTACTGTTTAGGGAAATGCAAATAGAAAATACCATTTATAACCCATCAATTGGCAGAAACTAAAATGTCTGTACTATTATGCACCGAGGAAAATGGGTACACCTACATACTGCTGGAGAGAGCATACAGTGGCACAATCCTTTGGCAGTACTAGACTATGTATATACTCTATGATTCAATAATTTCAATTCCAGGTGTAGACTTATGTGTATACAAAGATATGTACAAAAATACAGGAGCATTGTTTTAATAGTAAAATACTAGAAATCACTCAAATATCTTTCAATAGCACAATACATAAGTCAAAAGCAGTTTATAAAATGGCATTTAATACAGAAGTTCAAATGAATGAATCAGAGTTATATATATGTGGATAAATTTCAAAACCATAATGTGTTAAATAAAAATATTAAGTTGGACTTCCCTGGTGGCGCAGTGGTTAAGAATCCACCTGCCAATGCAGCGGACACGGGTTTGATCCCTGGCCTGGGAAGATCCCACATGCCACGGAGCAACTAAGCCAGCGTGCCACAACTACTGAGCCGGCGCTCTAGAGCCCACAAGCCACAATTACTGAGCCCGTGTGCCACAACTACTGAAGCCTGCGTGCCTAGAGCCTGCGCTCTGCAAAAAGAGGACACTGCAATGAGAGGCCCATACACTGCAATGAAGAGTAGCCCCCACTCGCCACAACTAGAGGAAGCCCATGCACAGCAGTGAAGACCCAATTCAGCCCCCCCCCAAAAAAAAATTAACTTGCAGAACAAGCACAAGACAATGCCATTGTATGTAATTTCTTTAAAAGCACACAAGAATATTGTAAATTGTTTATGAATATATATTACCTGAATTTTTAAAAAGTATTGAAACCATGGTTAGAAAGAAAAGACGGTGCCCTCAGAATAGTGGCTGTCCCTCAGGTGGAAGGGAATAAGAAAAGAAGGAATGGAAGAGATGAGAATTATTAGGAGTTTAAACTATCTCTGTATATGATTTCCTTAAAAAATTTTTCTGAATCTAATAAAATGTTACTATTTGTTAACTTTAGTAATGGACACATGAACATTTATAATATTATTTTTTGTATTTTTCTATATGTTGGAAATATTTTATAATTTTTTAATGTTGAAGAAATAAGAGATTTGTTTACTATTGAACACAAGTCCAAGATGCCTGATGGAAAGGTTTGAGAAGGAAAGCATTAGTGAGAGATTGAATCAGGGCAAAGGCAGCACAGACTGGCAGGGTATCAATATATAATGGTATGGGAGAGCACAGATGTTCAGGAAGGCTCAAGTCTTGGGTGGGGACCTATAATTCTGTAGAAAATATATCTACTCTATGGCTAATTTAGGGGCTTTAAAAAAAATCTCTTCTGTTTCTTTGTTTTCCCTAATTTCACTACTCATTAAGGTTTCTACCTTTGATTATGGGAAGGCAGTAGAGGTGAAATTCACACACCTTTGTTAGTTATTAATAGTCATAATGAAAGGGGAGGAAATTGAAGAGAATTACTGATGAGGTTTATAGATGAACTACAGAAATATATTAATTAATTCTCCTTTTCATTTACACTAATAATTGATTTTGATTTATAACTCTGGGCAGCTATCTTCTGGTCAGCTTTACTCCCATCACTTAACATATACACCAATTATACTCTTACTTATAAAAGCTGGGGATACTTTATTGTGTACATCAATGGAAAATAGGTAAACTGCTGCAGAATAATATTTCACTTATTGCTTAGCATTTTATGGCTTAAAAATATAAATTATATTAAAATATATAATATAAAAATAATACAAGTAAAATAAAAAATATATAAGTAATACACATACTTAAGTTCAAACCAAATGGGCAGAAGTAACTATAGTGTAGTCTAAAATATGCTTCTAAGGGAAACATTATAGCTTAGTCACTCCTGCGTGGTAGATTGGTCATATAAAACACAAATGTCAGGCTATTCAAGAGAGAGCACCAGAAACTAACATGGAATTTGAAAACTGTACACTATGTATAAAGAGCAGCTGGAAAAGAGGGAACAGAATTTTATGGGGTTGGAGGAATATAGGGAAATCATATTTGTACAAAAATCATAGGTAATCTCACTATCCAGAAATAATCACTTCTAAATATTTTGATGACTATCCTATCCTTTCTTTCTATCTGAACATATAGGTATACAATAGACTTTAAAAATAAATTTAAGACTATATCTTATATATTATTTATGATCCATTTTAACAGTTAGTAGTGTTATTTTCCATATCATTAAATAATCTTCTACAACATAATTTAAAAATAAATTATACATGTAACTTCCCAGATTAGGAACCAAGATGGTGGATAGAAGGACGTGTTCTCACTCCCTCTTGTGAGAATACCAGAATCACAAATAGCTGGTAGACAGTCATCGACAGGAAGACACTGGAACTCACCAAAAAAGATACCCCACATCCAAAGACAAAGGAGAAGCCACAATGAGACGGTAGGAGGGGCGCAATCACAGTAAAATCAAATCCCATAACTGCTGGGTGGGTGACTCACAGACTGCAGAACACTTATACCACAGAAGTCCACCCAGTGGAGTGAGGTTCTGAGCCCCACGTCAGGTTCCCAACCTGGGGGTCTGGCAAGTGGAGGAGGAATTCCTAGAGAATGAGACTTTGAAGGCTAGTGGGATTTGACTGCAGGACTTTGACAGGACTCGGAGAAACTGAGACTCCAATCTTGGAGGGAACATACTAAGTAGTGTGTGCATCGGGACCCCAGGGAAGAAGCAGTGACCCCAGGGAGACTGAACCAGAACTACCTGCTAGCCTTGGAGGGTCTCCTGCAGAGGCGGGTGGTGGCTGTGGCTCACTGTAGGGACAAGGACACTGGCAGCAGAAGTTCTGGGAAGTACTCCTTGGGGAGAGCCCTCCTAGAGTCCGCCATTAGCTCCACCAAAGAACACAGGTAGGCTCCAGTGTTGGGTTGCCTCAGGCCAAACAACCAACAGGGAGGGAACCCAGCCCCACCCATCAGCAGTCTAGCAGATTAAAGTTTTACTGAGCTCTGCCCACCAAAGCATCACCCAGGTCTACCCACCACCAGTCCCCCCCAGCAGGAAACCTGCACAAGCCTCTTAGATAGCCTCATCCACCATAGGGCAGATAGCAGAAAAAGCACAAAGAACAACAATCCTGCAGCCTGTGGAAGAAAAACCACATTCACAGAAAGACAGAGAAGACGAAAAGGCAGAGGGCTATGTACCAGACGAAGGAACAAGATAAAACCCCAGAAAAAGAACTAAATGAACTGGACACAGGCAACCTTCCAGAAAAAGAATTCAGGATAATGATAGTGAAGATGATCCAGGACCTCTGGAAAAAAATGGAGGCAAAGATCAAGAAGATGCAAGAAATGTTTAAAAGAGACCTAGAAGAATTAAAGAACAAACAAACAGAGATGAACAATACAATAATTGAAATGAAAACTATACTAGAAGAAATCAATAGCAGAATAACTGAGGAAGAAGAAGGGATAAGTAACATGGAAGACAGAATGGTGGAATTCACTGCTGCAGAACAGAATGAAGAAAAAAGAATGAAAAGAAGTGAAGACAGCGTAAGAGACCTCTGGGACAACATTAAACCCAACAACATTCGCATTATAGGGGTCCCAGAAGGAGAAGAGAGAGAAAAAGGACCTGAGAAAATATTTGAAGAGATTATAGTCGAAAACTTCCCTACCATGGAAAAGGAAATAGCCACCCAAGTCCAGGAAGAGCAGAGAGTCTCATACAGGATAAACCCAAGGGGAAACACACCGAGAAACATAGTAATCAAACTGGCAAAAATTAAAGACAACGAAAAATTATTGAAAGCAGCAAGGGAAAAATGAGAAATAACATACAAGGGAACTCCCATAAGGTTAACAGATAATTTCTCAGCAGAAACTCTACAAGCCAGAAGGGAGTGGCATGATACACTTAAAGTGATGAAAGGGAAGAATCTCAACAAAGATTACTCTACCTGGCAAGGATCTCATTCAGATTCGATGGAGAAATCAAAAGCTTTACAGACAAGCAAAAGCTAAAAGAATTCACCACCACCAAACCAGCTCTACAACAAATGCTAAAGGAAATTCTCTCAGTGGGAAACACAAGAGAAGAAAAGGACCTACAAAAACAAACCCAAAACAATTAAGAAAATGGCCACAGGAACATACATATCGATAATTACCTTAAATGTGAATGGATTAAATGCTTCAACCAAAAGACATAGGCTTGCTGAATGGATACAAAAACAAGACCCATCAATATGCTGTCTACAAGAGACCACTTCAGACCTAGGGACACATACAGACTGAAAGTGAGGGGATGGAAAAAGATATTCCATGTAAATGGAAATAAAAAGAAAGCTGGAATAGCAATACTCATAGCAGATAAAATAGACTTTAAAATAAAGAATGTTACAAGAGACAAGGAAGGACACTACATAATGATCAAGGGATCAATCCAAGAAGGAGATATAACAATTATAAATATATATGCACCCAACATAGGAGCACCTCAATACATAAGGCAACTGCTAACAGCAATAAAAAAGGGAAATCGACAGTAACACAATAATAGTGAGGGACTTTAACACCTCACTTACACCAATGGACAGATCATCCAAACAGAAAATTAATAAGGAAACAGAAGCTTTAAATGACACAATAGACCAGATAGATTTAATTGATATTTATAGGACATTCCATCCAAAAACAGCAGATTACACTTTGTTCTCAAGTGCGCATGGAACATTCTCCAGGATAGATCACACCTTGGGTCACAAATCAAGCCTCAGTAAATATAAGAAAATTAAAATCATATCAAGCATCTTTTCTGACCACAACGCTATGAGATTAGAAATCAATTACAGGGAAAAAAACGTAAAAAGCACACACACATGGAGGCTAAACAATATGCTACTAAATAACCAAGAGATCACGGAAGAAATCAAAGAGGAAATCAAAAAATACCTAGAGACAAATGACAATGAAAAGACGACAATTCAAAACCTACTGGATGCAGCCAAAGCAGTTCTAAAAGGGAAGTTTATAGCTATACAAGCCTACCTCAAGAAACAAGAAAAATCTCAAATAAACAATCTAACCTTACACCTAAAGGAACTAGAGAAAGAAGAACAAACAAAACTCAAAGTCAGCAAAAGGAAAGAAATCATAAAGATCAGAGCTGAAATAAATGAAATAGAAACAAAGAAAACAACAGCAAAGGTCAATAAAACTAAAAGCTGGTACTTTGAGAAGATAAACAAAATTGATAAACCATTAGCCAGACTCGTCAACAAAAAGAGGGAGAGAACTCAAATAAATAAAATTAGAAATGAAAGAGGAGAAGTTACAACAGACACCGCAGAAATACAAAGCATCCTAAGAGACTACTACAAGCAACTCTATGCCAATAAAATGGACAACCTGGAAGAAATGGACAAATTCTTAGAAAGGTATAACCTTCCAAAACTGAACCTGGAAGAAACAGAAAATATGAACAGACCAATCACAAGTAATGAAATTGAAACTGTGATTAAAAATATTCCAACAGGGCTTCCCTGGTGGTGCAGTGGTTGGAGGTCCACCTGCCAATGCAGGGGACATGGATTTGTGGCCTGGTCTGGAAGGATCCCACGTGCCGCGGAGCGGCTGGGCCTGTAGGCCATGGCCGCTGAGCTGGCGCGTCCGGAGCCTGTGCTCTGCGGCGGGAGAGACCGCAGCAGTGAGAGGCCCACGTACAGCAAAAAAAAAAAAAAAAAAAAAAAAAATCTTCCAACAAACAAAAGTCCAGGACCAGATGGCTTCACGGGTGAATTCTATCAAACATTTAGAGAAGAGCTAACACCCATCCTTCTCAAACTCTTCCAAAAAACTGCAGGGGAAGGAACACTCCCAAACTCATTCTATGAGGCCACCATCACCCTGATACCAAAACCAGACAAAGATACTACAAAAAAAAAATTACAGACCAATATCACTGATGAATATAGATGCAAAAATCCTCAACATAATACTAGCAAACAGAATCCAACAACATATTAAAAGGATCATACATCATGATCAAGTGGGATTTATCCCAGAGATGCAAGGATTCTTCAATATATGTAAATCAATCAATATGATAAACCATATGAACAAATTGAAGAAGAAAAACCACATGATCATCTCAATAGATGCAGAAAAAGCTCTTGACAAAATTCAACACCCAGTTATGATACAAACTCTCTAGAAAGTGGGCATAGAGGGAACCTACCTCAACATAATAAAGGCCATATACAACAGAACCACAGCAAACATCGTTCTCAATGGTGAGAAACTGAAAGTAATTCCTCTAAGATCAGGGAAAAGACAAAGATGTCCACTCTTGCCACTATTATTCAACATAGTTTTGGAAGTCCTAGCCACGGCAATCAGAGAAGAAAAAGAAATAAATGGAATACAAATTGGAAAAGAAGAAGTAAAACTGTCACTGTTTGCAGATGACATGATCCTATATATAGAGAATCCTAAAGATGCCACCAGAAAACTATTAGAGCTAATCAATGCATTTGGTAAAGTTGCAGGATACAAAATTAATGCACAGAAATCTCTTGCATTCCTATACACTAATGATGAAAAATCTGAAAGAGAAATTAAGGAAACACTCCCATTTACCACTGCAACAAAAAGAATAAAATATCTAGGAATAAACCTACCTAGGGAGACAAAAGACCTGTATGCAGAAAACTATAAGACACTGATGAAAGAAATTAAAGATGATACAAACAGATGGAGAGATATACCATGTTCTTGGATTGGAAGAATCAACATTGTGATAATGACTATACTACCCAAAGCAATCTACAGATTCAATGCAATCCCTATCAAATTACCAATGGCATTTTTTACGGAACTGAACAAAAAATCTTAACATTTATATGGAGACACAAAAGACCCCGGATAGCCAAAGCGGTCTTGAGGGAAAAAAGCGGAGCTGGAGGAATCAGACTCCCTGACGTCAGAGTATATTACAAAGCTACAGTAATCAAGACAATATGGTACTGGCACAAAAACAGAAATATAGATCAATGGAACAAGATAGAAAGCCCAGAGATAAACCCACACGCCTATGGTCAACTAATTTATGACAAAGAAGGCAAGGATATACAATGGAGAAAAGACAGTCTCTTCAATAAGTGGTGCTGGGAAAACTGGACAGCTACATGTAAAACAATGAAATTAGAATACTCCCTAACACCATACACAAAAATAAACTTAACATGGATTAGAGACCTAAATATAAGACCGGACACTATAAAACTCTTAGAGGAAAACATAGGAAGAACACTCTTTGACATAAATCACAGCAAGATCTTTTTTGATCCACCTCCTAGAGTAATGGAAATAAAAACAAAAATAAACGTATGGGACCTAATGAAACTTCAAAGCTTTTGCAACACATAGGAAACCATAAACAAGATGAAAAGACAACCCTCGGAATGGGAGAAATCTTTTGCAAACAAATCAACGGACAAAGGATTAATCTCCAAAATATATAAACAGCTCATGCAGCTCCATATTAAAAAAACAAACAAGCCAATCAAAAAATGGGCAGAAGACCTAAATAGACATTTCTCCAAAGAAGACATACAGATGGCCAGGAAGCACATGAAAAGCTGTTCAACATCACTAATTATTAGAGGAATGCAAATCAAAAGTACCATGAGGTATCACCTCACACCAGTTAGAATGGGCATCATCAGAAAATCTACAAACAGTAAATGCTGGAGACTGTGTGGAGAAAAGAGAACCCTCTTGCACTGTGGTGGGAATGTAAATTGATACAGCCACTATGGAGAACAGTATGGAGGTTCCTTAAAAAATGAAAAATTGAATTACCATATGATCCAGCAATCCCACTACTGGGCATATACCCAGAGAAAACCATAATTCAAAAAGACACATGCACCCCAGTGTTCATTGCAGCAGTATTTACAATAGCCAGGTCATGGAAGCAACCGAAATGCCCATCAACAGACGAATGGATAAAGAAGCTGTGGTACATATATACAGTGGAATATTACTCAGCCATAAAAAGGAATGAAATTGGGTCATTTGTAGAGATGTGGATGGTTCTAGAGATTGTCATACAGAGTGAAGTAAGTCAGAAAGAGAAAAACAAATATCGTATATTAACGCATATATGTGGAACCTAGAAAAATGGTACAGATGAACCGGTTTGCAGGGCAGAAATTGAGACACAGATGTAGAGAAGAAACGTATGGACACCAAGGGGGGAAAGTGGCGGGGTGGTGGGGGTGGGGGTGTGATGAATTGGGCGATTGAGATTGACATGTATACACTGATGTGTATAAAATTGATGACTAATAAGGACCTGCTGTATAAAAAAATAAAATTTAAAAAATGAATTATAGCATATCACATCATTTAGATATATCTGTTATTATTTATATTTTGTTACATATTTAATTTATACCACATACATATTAATATTATATGTCATAAACATATTCTGTTTGTTATTAAATATATTATATTTTAAAGTATATTTATATTGCTTCAAATACTGAATGTTTTATTTTTAAACATTTTAGTGCTTTTAATTTTTCATCTCGTAATCTCATGTATGCAGACAAATATTCTCATGGTTATTTATTTATACACTTAGAATACATTTCTAGGATATAACTGCTGAGGCAAAGAAAGAAAAATATTTTTTCTTTTTTCTTCTAAGAGTTTTATAGCTTTAGCTCATACATTTAGGTCTTTGATTCACTTTGAATTAAATTTTATACATGATGTGAGGTAGAGGTCCAACTTCTTTCCTTTGCATGTGGCTATTCAATTGTCCCAGCACCATTTGCTGAAAGACTACTCTTTCCTTCACTGAACAGTCTTTTTTTTTTTTTTTTTTTTTTTTGCTGTACACGGGCCCCTCACTGTTGTGGCCTCTCCCGTTGTGGAGCATAGGCTCCGGACACGCAGGCTCAGCAGCCATGGTTCACGGGCCCAGCCGCTCCGCAGCATGTGGGATCATCCCGGACTGGGGCATGAACCCGTGTCCCCTGCATCGGCAGGTGGATTCTCAACCACTGCGCCACCAGGGAAGCCCCACTGAACAGTCTTGACACCCTTTTCAAAACTCAAATGGCTATAGATGTACTGTCACTATTCTTTTATTCCTTTTTTCTCCAGCTATACTGAGATATAATTAACATATGACATTGTGTTAAGTTTAAGATGTACCATGTGTTGATTTGATGCATACATATTACAAAATGATCACCACCAGAGAGCATTAGCTAACACTTTCATCCTGTTACATAATTACCATTTCTTTTTTGTGGTGAGAACATTTAAGATCTACTCTCTCAGCAACTTTCTAGCATACAATATTAATAGCTATAATCACCATTTGTACCTTAGATCACCAGAACTTATTCATCTTATAACTGGAAGTTTATGCTCTTTGACCAATATCTCCCCATTTCCCCCACCTCCCAGGTCATGGTAACTACCATTCTATTCTATTTCTATGAGTTTGGCTTTTTTAGGTTCCACATATAAGCAATATCATACAGTATGTCCTTCTCTCTCTGATTTTACTTAGAGTAATGCCCTTAAGCTTCATCCAAGTTGTCATAAATGGTAGGATTTCCTCGATTCTCGTGGCTGAGTAATATTCCACTGTATACATATGTCACACTTTATCCCTTCATCCATCAGTAGATACTTAGGTGGTTTCCATATCTTAGCCATTGTGAATAATGCTAGAGTAAACACAGGGGTACAGATACCCCTTTGAGACCCTGTTTTCTTTGGATATATACCTAGAAGTGGGATTGCTGAATCTTATGATATTTCTAGTTTAAATTTTTAAAAAAATTTTTTGGCCATACTGCACTACATGTGAGATCCTAGTTCCCAACCAGGGATCAAACCCACACCCTCTGCACTGGAAGTGGAGTCGTAACCACTGGACTGCCAGGGAAGTCCCTAGTTTTAATTTTTTGAGAAACTTCCTCACTTATCCATAGTGGCTATACTAATTTACATTCCCACCAATAGTTCACAAGTGCTCCATTTTCTTGACATCCTCACCATCACTTGTTTTCTCGTCTTTTTTTTTTTTTGTGGTACGCGAGCCTCTCACTGTCGTGGCCTCTCCCGTTGTGGAGTACAGGCTCCGGACGCGCAGGCTCAGAGGCCATGGCTCACGGGCCCAGCAGCTCCGCGGCATGTGGGATCTTCCCGGACCAGGCCACGAACCCGTGTCCCCTGCATCGGCAGGCAGACTCTCAACAACTGTGCCACCAGGGAAGCCCTCTTGTCTTTTTGATGACAGCCATCCTAATGGGTATGGGATGATATCTCATTGTGGTTTTGATTTGATTTGCATTTCCCTTATGATTAGGGATGTTGAGCACATTTTCATGTACTTGTTGGTCATTTTTATGTCTTCTCTGGAAAGATGTCTGTTCAGTTCCTCTGCTCATTTTTTAAAAATTTTTTATTATTTATTTATTTATTTAATTAATTTTGGCTATGTTGAGTCTTTGTTGTTGGGCACAGGCTTTCTGTAGTTGTGGCGAGCGGGGGCTGCTCTTCGTTGCGGTGTGTGGGCTTCTCATTGCAGTGGCTTCTCTTGTTGCAGAGCATGGGCTCTAGGCGCACGGGCTTCAGTAGTTGTACCACATGGGCTCAGTAGTTGTGGCTCGTGGGCTCTAGAGCACAGGCTCAGTAGTTGTGGCGCACGGGCTTAGTTGCTCCGCTGCATGTGGGATCTTCCCGGACCAGGGCTCTAACCTGTGTCCCCTGCATTGGCAGGTGGATTCTTAACCACTGCGCCACCAGGGAAGTCCCCTCTGCTCATTTTTTAACTGAGGTTTTTGGGGGGTTTGTTTTTGTTTTTTGCTATTGAATTGCATGATTTCTTTACATATTGTGGATGTTAACCTCTTATCTATGATTTGTAAATATTTTCTCCCATTCCATAGGTTACCTTCTCATTGTATTGACAGTTTCTTTTGCTGTGCAGAAGCTTTTTAGTTTGATGTAGTCCTACTTGTCTTTGTTTTTGTTGCTTGTGCTTTTGGTGACATATCTAAAAAATCACTGCCAAGACCAATATGAAATAGCTTTTCCCCTGTGTTTTCTTCTAGGAGTTTTATGATATCAGGTCTTATGTTTAAGTCTCTAATCCATCTTGAGTTAATTTTTGTGAATGGTATAAGGTAGGGGTCCAGTTTCTTCTGCATATAGTTATACAGTTTTCCCAAAACCATTTATTGAAGCGACTATCCTTTCTTTTCCCATTGAGTATTTTTGGCTCCCTTGTCAAATATTAGTTTAACTTATACATGAGAGTGTATTTCCCTTTTTTTAAACTGAATTTGTAACTTTTCCTTATTTCCTTTACGATGTTTTAACTTTTCTTATTGATTTATAAGAGCTTTTTAACTCCTACATTGTCATCTACCTTATCAGATATTTAGAAACAGCACAGATAGTGGTTGTGGTGGAAACCATTTGTTGTCCACCAAAATCTGTTCTCCCTTTCTTCCTGGGCACATGGTGGGATTGTACTTCCCAGCTTCCCCTGCTGTTAGGTATGGCCATGCGAGCCAACACAATGTGAACAGAAGTAATATATACCGCTTTCAGGACTAGATCTTAAGATCTAGTATATCTTTGCTCTTAAGAGAATGGTTCTCTTTCCTCTACCCTTTGGCTAGGAAGCATATAAGTCATGACCCAGGTTTGGCCAAATGGGTGATTTGAGAAAGTGCTAGGGTCATCTTGCTACCTGGGTACTTGAATAATTTCATGGGGTAGAACCTGCTTATCTACCCTGAACTATTGGATGAGAAATAATTAACATCTATCTTGTTTGAGCCATTACATTTTGGGTCTCTCTATTTCAGTTGGTTAGCCTGTATCCTAATTAATACAGAATTAGTATCTTGTAGTGGTACGTTCCTGTAACAACAACAACAAAAAAACTAATATAGGTGGCATTTGCTAAGTGGCAGAGTAGCAAGCAGTGAGGAAACAGATGCTGCAGATTGGGAAGCTGGTAATACTTGTCACACCATGGCAAAACATCAGGTGATATTGCTGCCTGTGATAACACAGACAGTAGACCAGGGTTATAGATCATTTAGTTCTAGGACACAGTTTCTCAATCTTGGCACTTTGATTTAGATGTAAAGCACTTACTACAAGGCTTCGCACTTAGCTCAATAAATGTTAGCTATCGTTGTTATCGTTGTTGTGTTACACATTTAAAAATTTTAAGATTGTCAAATCTATCACCACATTCTCATACAGTGTCTACCTTTGCTAGAATACTTAATAATCTCCTCTTCACACTAAGATCAGATAAATCTTCACCCATATTTTTTTCTGTTGCATTTATCTTTAACAAATCTAAAATGTAGTTTGGTATGATATGGGGATCAGAATTTTTCTTTTTCTAGAGAGCCTCATCATCATTACCTTTATAATCTGGTTAATTTTCCCACTGATTTGAAATCTGCCATTTCAGAGTTTGTTTATAAGTTCTTAATATCTAACTGAGATCAATCATGCTTGCTGAGGAAATGAGGCTAGACTTGAGTAAAGGAGATAAAGTTCTTACCCTGTAAAGCTTAGGGAAAATTCTAATCGACAAGAATCCTATAAAAACACATTCTTTCTTTCTTTCACTTAAAAGATAACTTTCTGAATCCACACGCTGTTGGCACTCTCAATAGGCACACTTTAGAGCATTTTATTTTTGGTAAGAACCAAAAAAAATCCCTACATCTTTACGGTATGTCTGCACATGTTTTACCAAATGAAGATAAAGTTAAGGAGGAAGAGCACCAATGAGTTTAATGCTTGGAAACTCCCTACATACTTTCATGTATATTGGTTTGCTTGGTCGCTCAGGTGAAGTAACTCTCTCTTCTCTATTTTAATGCCACAAAGATATATAAGGTTTGAAAGGGAAAACACTAATCTAATATTAGCCTTCAGTATTTTCAGAGCAAAAACAATTCCAAACACTTTTCTGTTTATTTCTGTTCACCAACGTTAGCTATTTTGGTAAGAAAACTTGCTTATATACATAAGTGTTTATTAATATAGCTAAAACATTGTTATGTTGATCAGTAGAAGATCACAGAAGGTGGAAAGAGAAATTGAATACTTAAAAGAACACCTACGGGGCTTCCCTGGTGGGGCAGTGGTTAAGAATCCGCCTGCCAGGGCAGGGGACATGGGTTCGAGCCCTGGTCTGGGAAGGTCCCACAAGCCACAGAGCAACTAAGCCCGTGTGCCACAACTACTGAGCCTACGCTCTAGAACGCATGAGCCACAACTACTGAAGCCCGTGCGCCTAGAGCCCGTGCTCCGCAACAAGAGAAGCCGCCACAATGAGAAGCCTGTGCACCGCAATGAAGAGTTGCCCCCGCTCACCGCAACGAGAGAAAGCCCACACACAGCAACAAAGACCCAACACAGCCAAAAATGAAATAAATATATTTATATATATATAAAAAAAGAACACCTACTATGTGCCAACCACTTACACGTATTTACAACTCATGAAAAGGATACTATTAGTCCTATTCTCACAGATGAAGAAACAGGATTGCACAGGTTAAGAGATATAAGGCAATGAAAGCTTACTCCTGGAGGAAGGCTTTCATGATACAATTATCTGTTTCTTCTTAATGTCAATAGTTTGCCCTCAATACTGTATAGCAACTATACTTTAATAACCTACCCCCCGCCAAGTGAAAAAAATAGTTCACTCTCTCCAGAACCTCAAGCTGCCGTGAAGCAAAAAATAGCTATTCCTCTACTGGCTCTAAATACTTCACATTTCAAAAATTTTATTACTGGAAGTGGAAAGAATAAAAGGAACTAATGAAGTTACTGTACTCCAACAGAAGATAAAATAAATATGGTATTAAATATTAAGAAAAATAAAATATGCCGGAAAAAATGAGATGCCTAACAGTCTTGGATCAGAAAGATTAAACTTCAGGAAGAAGGACATTCTTTGAGAAATGGTCTGGAGATGGTTTGCCAAGCATCAGAAATTACGGGAGCAAGGTAACCTCCAGATCTTAGAAACTTGTAACTGGTGATGAGCATACCTCTTACCAATTCCATTAACAGGTACTTTTTCAAAATATCCCTAATCTCTAATTCTGTTTTCTGAATGATTTACAGTTTGAAAGTTAACTGTCTCTCTAAAGGCCAGGTTATTTGACGCTTCTTAGCTTATTTGACACTAATTCTCCTCGTAAAGCAAGTAAAACATCTATCTAATTTACAACTATATAAAAGAGACATCACTAATATGCCACCCAAACCATTTTTACCCACAAGAATTCATCAAACATGAATACACAAGAAGTCATGCAACAAATATTTATCAAGAGTCTATTATTTGTCATACATTATTCTAGGTGGTAGGGATATTATGTGGAAAGAAAAACCAGACCAAATCCCTGCTCTTAAACATTATGCCTGGTTATAGTAAATACAATAAACAAAAACAAAGTAAAGGATTAGAGAGTGAAGAAAAGGATGCTATCTTATTTTGGGTAATCAGGGAAAGCCTCACTGGTAAAGTAACATTTGAACAAAGACCTGAAGTGAAGAAGTAGTAAGTTATGTGGATATCTGGGGGTATACTTGCTGAGGAAGTATACCTTGCTGAGGAAATAGTAAGGGCAAAGGTCCTGAGGTGAGAGGATGATTGTTGTGGAACAGTGAGAAGGCCAATATGGCTGAATTACAATGAGGGAAAAGTGGTAGAAGACATAGGACCTTGATAAGAATCTTGACTTTTAAAATGAGTGAGAAGAGAAGCTACCAGAAGGTTTTAAGCGAAGAAATGACATCTGACTTAGGTTTTTTTTTTGGCGGCACTGTGCAACATGCAGGATCTTCCCTGACCAGGGATTGAACCCATGCCCCCTGCACTGGAAGCACAGTCTTTATTTATTTATTTTTGGCTGCGTTGGGTCTTCGTTGCTGCCTGCTGGCTTTCTCTAGTTGTGAGCGGGGGCTACTCTTCGTTGCACTGTGCGGGCTTTTCATTGCAGTGGCTTCTTTTGTTGTGGAGCACGGGCTCTAGGCGTGTGGGCTTCAGTAGCTGTGGCATATGGGCTCAGCAGTTGTGGCTTGTGGGCTCTGGAGTGCAGGCTCACTGGTTGTAAAGCACGGGCTTAGATGCTCTGTGGCATGTGGGATCTTCCTGGACCAGGGCTCGAACCTGTGTCCCCTGCTTGGCAGGCGGATTCTTAACCACTGAGCCACCAGGGAAGTCCGGAAGCACAGAGTCTTAACCACTGGACCACCAGGGAAGTCCTGACTTAGGTTTTAAAAGGATTGCTTTGGCTGTTGTGTGGAGAACAGACACTGAAGGGTGGGGTAGAAGCAGAGTCAGATAGATTTGCTAAAGTACATACAAGAGATAATAACGGTGACGGTTCAGAGTAATAGCAACGGGGAAGGGGGGAAAATGGTTCTATTTATAGGTAGAGCTGAAGGAATTTACTGATGGGATAGCTGTGAGATTTGGAGAGGGGCAACAAGGATGACTCTGGCCTGAGCAACTGCAAGGACACAGTTACCATCACTGAGATTGGGAAAATTCAAGAGTGGCAAGTTTGGGGGGGGTGGGGCGGGAAATCAAAGCTGAGCAGGTGACCAGAGTGGTCAGGAGATGAATATTATACAAAGAGACTGGGCTTAAGTAAATATATTGAGGATAATGGGAGCCAAATTTCTGTCAAAGAAGGCATTTGCATACAAATATAGATAAGGGGAAGGTTAGAAAGAATCCTGAGGTATTGGATTGGAATTGGACATCTCAATGTGAGTATATGTTTACACACACACACACACACACACACACACAGATAGATATAGAAATAGGTGTAGCTGTATGTATGTGTATCTGTCTATACTTCCTAGCTCTGTTCATTGAGAGGGACAAGAAGCAATAATACCCAGAAGCAATGAGCATACCAATTATCTAGAATTTAGTTTCTAAATATTACCTTCCACTAAAATAAAATAGGAGTTCTTGAGGAAACAGTTGATTCCAGAATTGGGGCAAGGAAAGCAAATGATAAGCCTGGAGCATCTTTCACCAGAAATGCTCAGAGAATGATAGGGACATGTGTGAAGGGCAGGAGCCAGCTTGAAGAGACTCCTATTGGTCAAGTATGGAGCAATTTGAGCATGATAATAAATAATAAGAGCAACAAATTTCAATCCATTGAATAAAATATAAATCCATCACTATGATATAAACAAACAAAACAAATAAATAAGAATAGAAACTTCTTCCGTATGAAAAAGTGACAACTAACAAATGTAGAAGAAATGATGAAGATATTTCAATATTTGGCAACCATCATAAAAGTGGCTGATTCAGGAAGGTTGATTCAACATGTGCTAAGACTGGTGGATAGGGGTTTGATGAGGAATAGGATGTTGGCATAGTTTCCTCCCAAAATATTTACCACTGCATAGGAAAGAATGATGACTTTATAATGCAAAAAACCTAGCAGACAACAAATCGACTAAGTGACTAAGATTAACATCATCAGTGGTAGGACAGGTTGATATCATGGGCCTCTTGATATGACATACTAAGAAGAGCACAGCATCATTTCTGAGGTATTTTTGTCAAGAATGCATGACCTGAGATTGGACATGTAGCAATATGGGACAAGCCCAGCTTGAGGGACAACC
Source organism: Lagenorhynchus albirostris (assembly GCF_949774975.1). NCBI lineage: Eukaryota > Metazoa > Chordata > Mammalia > Artiodactyla > Delphinidae > Lagenorhynchus > Lagenorhynchus albirostris. Next base: position 50,637,785 of record NC_083103.1, read on the forward strand.
TACAGAATCAAAGGTCTATTCTCTTTAAACTGTCAGTCATGAAATACAGGAATAAATGGAGGAACTCTTCCAGAATGAAGGAGACTAAAGAGACATGATAACTAAATGGAACAAATGGTCCTGGATTGAATCTCATATCAGAAATCAAAAAAAGATATTGTTGGAACATTGGTAAAATTAGTATTATGTCTGTGAATTGGATGGTAGTGCTGTATTAATGTTGATTTCCTGATATGGATGGTTGTAGGTTTGGATGGTTAGGTAGGAGAGTAGCTTTATTTGGGGTAAAAAAATTCTGGAGCATTTAGAAGTGACAGGGCATTATGTCTGTAATTTGCTCTCAAATGGATCAGAAAAAGAATAATTACAATGGATACACACACAAACATATACGTACACACATACACATGTTAAAGGAGAGGGAGAAAATTATGAAAACATCAGTGGAGGAATCCAAGTAAAAGGGATTCCTTAGTTTTCACTGTACTTGCGATTTTTCTATAAGTTTGGAATGATACAAATATAAATTATTTAAAATAACAACATAAAAATTAACCTTTTAAAAACTGAGTGATAAATGTATATATATATGTAAAATCTATATATATATATGTATATACACACACACACCTTACCATATTTTTACCATTTAACTACTTTAAAGTACTCTGCTGTAATCTTAAAGATTTTGGCGTTATTTCACCTGCACACTTTAGTACTATTTTACAAAGGGGGAAAATGGCTTGCTTTAAGCTGTCATAGGCGAACCTTTGGAGCTAAGGAGCAGAATACAAAAGCAGAATGAAAAGTTCTAAAACAGTTGTTGGACTTCATGTAAATAAACACTGTGGGACAAAATCTAATAACTGGGTATTCTTTATATATCAATATATTCCCACATTGATCAGTTTCTGTTCGAAGTTCATCAATTCTACATTTTCCTTTTATTAAAAACCCACATTCAGAGAAAGGTCTCATCTCCTCCCTAACTTTTACCTATACGCACTTAAAACTGATCAGATTAAAAAAAAAAATCGTCTATTTTAACCAAATATTCCTAAGAAGCAGATTTTTTAAGCTGAAAACAAAACAAAAATCCAAAATCTTGTTTCAGAATAGAATATTCTAGTCTATCAAAATACCTGACCTGTTTCCATCTATGGAAATAAGAGCACTGGACTAGATCAGTCTCTCAATTACTTTCCTCCTTTGACACACCTAAAGAATATGACACACACTCACAAGAAATACTTTGTGTGTGCATGTATGCCATGCATCTCTCTAAATATTAGAATCTGGAGGGTGAGTGGGTAGGGCACTAACCAAAGGGATTGCAAGCCTAGATGTTTCTAAGGTTCTATCAATACTCTTCACCCATTTCAGAAATTTTAATCCTGGTTTAACGGTCATCTTTCTCTTCTACTTCATATATTCTACAGTCTTTGTTCAACAGAGAGGCTTGGTCCATTCTGAGATTAACAATCTAGACTATCAATTTATGATCTGCTCCTATATTTGGTCAAGTGTCACGCTAAATGACAAGTCTCCACACAGGGTAAGCCTGATTTCAATAAACTTCAAAGATAGCCATTTCACAGCATCTGCTCCCAATAGCTTCCTGTGTTTTTTGAAGGGAGCAATAAAAGCATTTAATATTGTATGTCAGAAACTGGTTCAGCTGAGATCCAGACAGGTTAGATAAGTCATATGCTGATTGGTAGAGGCAGAACTACAATTTGAGTTCCTCTGATTCTAAATTTCTGGGGGTGTTTTTTTGTTTTTTGCTTTGCTGTCATCGAGCTACATCAGATATTTAATGCACTGACCTCAGTCTGACTTTGAGGAAGATATTTTAAACAGGACAGGCATAGAGAAAAAAACCTACATAGTTCAAATACATATTAACATGGAATATGTATGTTTTAATTTGCTGTTCCTATAGATTTAAATGGGTCCAAAGCAGAGATTTACTAGGTTGGGGACATCAAATATGAGGCCAATGTGCTGGCATTTGCTCCTCTCATGCCCACAACAGAAACTGCTAATGGATCATGGCACTTGAGCCTAGCAGTCTCAGATAACTTCTTGGCACAGCATTCCAAGCAGCCACTACTAATTTATTACAATTGGCAATTAACTGAAACCTATTTGCCATCCCTATTTCTTTTACAGTTACAAAGATTTCTAGTAAAATAGCATCCCTTCTGTAAGCCACCAAAAAGTTGCCTCTGCTTGGATAATGTTAGGGGTGGGTGTGGGGGGAAGGTATAGGATAGGGAGAGAGAATAATAAAGAATCTTATGGTTTAAAGGATGCAAGTAAAGAAAGGCTGTAATAAAAAGAATTCCCAGATGTAAGAAAGCTGAGCCAGAAATTTAGGGCTGAAGGTACAGAGAGTAAATCGTGCTTGGGGAGAGAGGCACACTTCTTATTCACCATGCTTTTGATCTGAAATACTATTGGTTCGTTGCAAAGTGGGGTAACCTATGGTGACCTAGGGATGGGCAGGTATCGTACAATACATGTGAGGCTGCCTTAGCACTTATCACATTGAATGCTTTCCAACTTCAATATTGCAACTTTTGGCCCTGCTTTTCTTTTTTAATGTTCAGTTAAAAACGTGTTCTCTGCCTGCCCTAATTGTTAGCTGCTCTACAAGTATATCAAATCCAGGTGTTTGCAAGCCATTTTGAATTGTATTCCTCTGTATTTAGTGTTGCTTTTTAAAGTACTTTTTTTTTAAAGTATGTGTAGTTCAGAAATGAACAATTTTGAGACTGAATCTTAAATGACTTGATGACAGCAATATTCCATGTTCTCTATGTACCCAAATCTTTCAGAGTAAATTATTAAATGTACCCTCTAAGCAAAATGCAAAACAAAGATCTCTGAATTTGCTATAATTCTTGTTTATACTTAATCACTTATGTCAAGAGAATCATAAGGAGCCAAACATTATTTTATGGAATTATGCAACTTAACTTATAAATTGCAATACTGAGCTCACTTTCTGAGATACACAGCATGTCACTTATCACTTTCTAATCTGTATTTCAACTTGACCTGTAAATACTGTTTCTCCCTAAGGAGACTAAGCTCTTTGAGGAAAGAAGCTGTATCTGTTTCAACTCTGCATCCTTTAAAGTATCTAAATCATAGATAGTCCTTAACAAGTAATATTATTGAAACCTAAGGATTCCATTGAAATACTGTTACAGACCTTCAAATTTTAGTCTTAGAGTTTCTTCTGACTAAAAGCAGTAAAAATGTTATTTAGTATCAATATAGGGCATAAATTCTGAGGGTGAAATCAAGGGACCACTGAGGGGAGTCTCTGAGACCCTTTTAGGGGTGTGTGAGGTCAAAATTATTTTCATAAAAATACTAAAATATTATTTGCCTTTTTCACCATTCTCTCACAAATATATGATAGAGTCTTCCAGAGTAGGTAATGTGATGATGCAATTGCTCTAACAGCTAATGAAATTTGTACTTGTCTATTCTTGTGTCCTAAAAATTTCTCAGTTTTAAAATTTCTAGTACAGTAGCTATCAATAGGTAAAACCCATATAAACAAAAGCTTTTTGGTTCCTCAATAATTTTTAAGTGTGTAAAGGGGTTCTGAGACCAAAAAGTTTGAGAACCACTGGTATAAGCTATTGATAGTCAATGTAAAAAAGAAAAACAGGAAAAATGTAAGAAACTCATATTTTGAGATGTTTTTCTTCAATAACTGTCAACTAAGGACATAAACTTTGAGTTTTTCTCTTTGCATTTTTTTTTCAGTAAAAATGTGCTTTAATTATATTAAAAAATTTAGAGAGGAGTAAGCTTAATGTGACTTCCTATCAAATTCTGGGAAAAGACTATTAAATAAATAGCTCTATAATTTGAAAAGACAAAGGTAATCACTAGGAACCAGCACAGGTTAAAACAAAAATCATACCAACATGAGATCATAACAGACCCTCTTATTTAATTAATTTATTTAATAATAATTAGAGCTGCTAGATTGTAGAACTGCCATAAAAATGGAATATCCTGATTTCAGTAGGCATCAGGGGAAGTGACTCCAGATGAGAGGCAGTATTACATGGTGGTTAAGAGAAAGCACACTGGAGCCAGGCTGGTCTGGGTTCAAATTCCAGCTCTGTCACTACTGCCTACCTGTGTGACCAGGGCAAGTTACTTAACCTCTTTGTGCCTTACTTACATTTTCTGTAAACAGGGAGAGTAAGAGTACCTACCATAGAGAGTTGGTAGGTAAATGAGAGTAAATAATTTAGATCAATGCTGAGCATATATTAAGTGCTTTTAAGTATTATTTTGTCTTTTTCACAGATGTACCTCCAATATCCAGAACAGTACTATGCACACAGTAGACACACAATATAATTTTTTTAATTAATAAACAAAAAATTATCTTTATTAATAGTGATACAGCTGACTTCTACTTTTCCACTGTATTGTGTGCTTGCTATATTCTGGGCAAAGCAGCAAGTACTTAATAAACATTTACCTCACATAATATTCCCAAAAGCAATATGGGACACTTAGCAGCCTCATTTTACAGACGAGTTAACTGAGACTTATAAAAGGGAAATAATTTGCTCAAGGTCACAAAACTATGAAGTGATAAAGCCAAGAGTCAAATCAGATTTGCTTTGCTCCAAAACTTCTCTCCTTTAATTGTTACATTATACTTAATTGTGAATAAGATTGAAAAAACTTAGATGAAAAAAACTGTGTAGCTAACAGGTTTCACAGTTGTTGAATTAACAGTGGCTTATTAAGAGACAGGGATAAACCTGGAAGTAGATCTTTACTAACCAAGTAACCACAGGGTTCTATCCATTTCAATGATTTTATCTAATTCTGGGGGAATAAATAGAAGGAAAGCTTATCAAATTTATGGATGCTACAAAGATGGAGAGTATGGTCAATATCATGAATGACAGAATCAAGATTCAAATACTTATATCTCCAAAGACTCCAATGATGGAACAGAAATCAAGAGGATTAATTTTAAAGGAACAAATGCAAAATATCAGCGGAATATGTGCAGAATAAAGGATGACTAGTTGATGGTTCTAATCTTATGTTCCAACCACACCGATGAGAAGGCACTCTTCTTGCCTTTGCACTGGTTCTTCTCTCTAAGATGCCATTATACTTCTTTGAAGAAGAAAATCCCACCATATATCCTTCAAGGCCCAAAACAAATGTTGCCATCTCTGAGAAGTTTTCCTTACTCCCTGAGACTGGGTTGGTCATTCTTTCCGCTCCGTGCTCTATCACATTGTGTACACATGTGTACACATATGTCCTCATTCCTCAAGGACAAGTGCTGTGTCATTCATTATCTTTTCATCTGGAGTCTAGCACAGTTCCTGACATATAGTAAGCACTCTATAAATGTTAACTTTTATCATCATCAGCAGCAGAATCCTCCTTGTAACTTCTGAATCTATCCTCTCATCCTTTTTAACTCATGGCCCCAGGTCATGTAGTAATGGCCTGATTTGTATTCCTGCTTTTAGTATCCATCTTTCACATGCTGTCATCTTCCTAACATGTAAATTTGATCATTTCGCTTCTTGATTCAAAAGTCTTCAATAGCTCCCCACTGTCTACAGCAGTGGTCCCCAACTTTTTTTTTGGCACCAGGGACCAGTTTCATGGAAAACAATTTTTCCATGGACGGGGGTGGGGGTGATGGTTTGGGGATGATACAAGCACATTACATTTATTGTGTACTTTATTTCTATTATTATTACATTGTAATATATAATGAAATAATTATACAACTCACCATAATGCAGAATCAGTGGGAGCCCTGAGCTTGTTTTCACTTGCCACTCACTGATAGGGTTTTGATATGAGTCTGTAAGCAATTGATTTATTATGGTCTCTGTGCAGTCAAACCTCTCTGCTAATGATGATCTATATCTGCAGCCGCTCCCCAGTGCTAGCATCACTGCCTCAGCTCCACCTCAGATCATCAGGCATTAGATTCTCATAAGGAATGAGCAACGTAGATCCCATGAATGCTCAGTTCACAGTAGGGCTCACGCTCCTATGAGAATCTAACTCCTCCACTGATCTGACAGGAAGCGGAGCTCAGGTGGTAATGCAAGGGATGGGGAGTGGCTGTAAATACAGAGGAAGCTTCACTTGCCGGCTTGCCTGCCGCCCACCTCCTGCTGTGCGGCCCGGTTTGGACTGGTACTGGTCTGTGGCCCGGGGGTTGGGGACCCCTGGTCTACAGAATCTTCCCAGTAGGGCATATAAATCCAGTCACATGCTCTTCCTACAGCCCATCCCCATCTCTTGCTACACTCTCACTATACACTATACTGTACAGATACTGAACTACTTATCTCTGTAGTCCGGAATTATTTTTGTCTCTATATCTGGAATGTTCTCAATTTGCCTGTTTGCCAGGAAAACTGAATTTGATTCAACTGTATAAATATTTCCTAAGTACTCTTCTATGGACTAAAACACAACAGTAAACAATACACACTTCCTTCTTTCAAGGCCTTACATTCTACCAAATGAGACAGAGTAAGTTTCATTCAAAAACACCTCTGTGTGGGACTTCCCTGGTGGTCCAGTGGGTAAGACTCCATGCCCCCAATGCAGGGAGCCCGGGTTCAATCCCTGGCCAGGGAACTAGATCCCACATGCTGCAACTAAGAACTCGCATGCCGCAACTAAAAAAAAAAAGATCCCACGTGCCACAAACTAAAGATCCCACATGCCACAACTAAGACCTGGCGTAGCCAAATAAATAAATACTTTTAAAAAAAGAAAAAAACCAAAAACACCTCTATGAAACCTTTCCTGACTTTCCTCCTATTTCCTCTGGTCTCATTATATTTGTACACAGTGCCATTATAGCATTTCTTACTGCAAAATAATTGTTTACTTGCCTGCTTAACTCTGCACTGTAAGCTCCACATGGGCAGATGGTTTCTCATTTTTATGTCCTTAATAGTTGGAAATAGATTCATGCATTAATACATTCAACAAATACACACACACACAAACACACACACACATATGCTAGGTAGTGTGCTAGGCCCCAGGGATACAATTATGAGTAGAGAACAGACACAACTTTGCTTTCATGAGGTTTACAGTATACTAGGGGTAGGAGAGGAAAGCAAAAAGACAACATAATCAAGTATATAATTACAAATTAGGAGGAATATTAGGAAGGAAAGAAATCTGCTGCTATGAGAACATATAGTGAGGAATCTGATATAGTTTGGAGAAGGCTTCCCTAAAGAAACAGATTTGAACTGGGACGTGAAACATGATTAAGAGTTAAGAAAGTGAATGGGAGAGTGAGGAGAAGGATAGTTTTAGGCTGAGAGAAGAACATGTGCAAATACCTTGACATAGGAGAGAGCCTGTTACTACTGAGGAACTGAAAGAGAGTCACTTACTGAAGTGCAGAGAGTGAAAAGGGCAGAAATATGAAATGAGGATAAAGAGATAGACAAAGAGATTTGACAAAGAGTCAAAAAGTGAAATAACCCAAACGTCCATCAACTGATGAAAAGATAAACGAGATAAGGTATAGCCATGCAATGGAGTATTATTCAGCATAGAAAGAATGAAATGTTGATACATGGTACAACATGCAAGAACCCTGAAAACATTATACTAAGTGAAAGAAGCCAGACACAAATGGCCACATACTGCATGATTTTATTTCGATGAAATATCCAGAACAAAGCAAACACAGAGACAGAAAGCAGATTAGTGGTTGCCAGAAGCTGGTGGGTAGGGAAAACAGAGAGTGACTGTTAATGGGGTACAGGGTTTCTTCTTGGGGTGATGAAAATGTTCTAGACTTAGATAGTGGGGTGGTAGTTGTAAAATCTTGTGAATATACTAAAACCCACTGAATTGTACACTTTAGAATGGTAAATTTTATGGTATGCAAATTATACCTGAATTTCAAAAAATAAAGTTGGCAAAAGAAAAGAGCACATAGTGCCTTTTAAATTATCTTGACTTTCCTCCCGTTCCCTTTGGAGGAATAAGAAGCCACTGAAGGTTCTAGGTAGGGTATGGGGTAGTTGTTCCAAAATTACTTTTTGAACAAACAAAAAGACTTCATGATATATAACCCAATACTCTTTGCAACACTGAGAAATCTCTCTGTCTTTTGATTTAAACTGTTATTTATAACTCTGCTTCCTAGAAAACACCTTCAGGTGGACCTGAAGCTTTTGTTCAGAAAGAGTTATTCCTCTCCAGAGGGTCACCTTCTCAGATGTGCTATCTTATTTGTAGTTATGTCTTGATGTGTCTGTCATTGAAAGATAATACATGAGGATCAATCAGGGCTCATAATGCAACAGGTAGGATTAGAATAACTGTGGCACAGGTCTCTCAGTGGGCTCCCTCCTGAATGGGAGCCCTTCTTGCCAAATAATATTTATCTCCAACTATACTGATAGAGGATAAATTTTCATTTCCTAAATGAGGCTTTATTCCGATTTCCTAAATAATAGTGCTGCGATGGCATTCCAGAAAGTCCTGAAACTTTCTACTGCTCCTGACAGTATTAAAGGCCATGAACTACTCCATGAACATAAGGCCTGCTTGGAGAAGTCAAAATGCTTCTGACCAGTCACCTTCACTCCAGGGATCCAGCTGTGCTTCTATGTACCTGAGATTCATCCTCTGACCACTACTTCTCCTTGGCGCTTTAATGGTTTTATAATAGTAATGTTAAAAGATGTTGCTACAAAAGCAAAGACAAAGACCAGCTAGTTTTCCCTTCAAAAATTGATGGGTGGGACTTCCCTGTTGGCACAGTGGATAAGACTCCACGCTTCCAATGCAGGGGGCTCAGGTTCGATCCCTGGTCAGGGAACTAGGTCCCACAAGCACGCTGCAACTAACAGTTCACATGCTGCAACTAAGGAGCATGTGTACCACAACTAAGGAGCTGGCGAGCTGCAACAAAGACCCGGTGCAACCGAAATAAAATAAATAAATAAATAAATAAATAAAATCGATGGATAATGACTTTAAGGCCTCGTCCAAGGATTCATCTTACATGAAAAACATGATTTTTATTACACACGTGTGTGTACATATGTATACGTGTATATATTTTATTACACACATGTGTGTATACATATGTATACGTGTATAATAAGCTGATAATTACCTATTATCAGCTTTTAAGATCAATATCAAATAGCACACCTGGAATACCACTTAGCCTCATTCTCACTTGTTAAAGTTAATACTTGAACTTTCTGGTGCAGAACATTAAATACAACAGTAATAGTCTACTTATTCCCTTCAAAACGTTATGAGAGAATAAACTGCATCCCAGTGCTTATTACACCTTCATCTACGGAATTACTCCTTGGATCACATTAGAATCATTTCATTTCATTTGGCTTTGAAATGTTTATCTTGCGAATAAAAAGCAGATTAATGGATTATGCAGAAAAGGTGACTGGCATCTAGGTTTTACCACCTTGTATGGTCAGTTAACTTTCAAAAGTGTGTCTGAGAGAAACACAAAGAGAGACAGAAAGAAAGAGACAAAGACCAGTCTTTGTCTTAATTTTTTGAGGGTAGACTGTTTAATCACTTTTTTTTTAACTTCTTCCTCTGTGCCTTGTACGAATTGGAAATTTAGGAAAAATTATCTTCCTTTTTCTTTAAGAAACCACAGAATATAAGAAGTATCACTGATTTGAAAACATTAAAAGATTCTTTAAAAACCTGAACCTTAGAATCAAGAAAATAAGGTATGTGTCAATTGACTGATTTAATAAGAAAACTATTAAAATGACCTGACATGCATTTAAGGCAGATATTATAAAGTCATGTCTGAAAATGGAGTTCAGCAAACTGTATGCATGTTATTTGTGATAAAGAAATACAACGTTTAAGTTTAAATGCTTTCCTGAATGAAACTTAAAACCTACACATTGGCTACACTAGGTAAAACATCACCAAGTGCACACAAGTGAGGCCTGACCCTCAAACACAGGAATAGGGCACTACGTTCAGAAAAACACCTGTCTGTGGGCAGGTGTTTAAACTGTGACTAAGTACCTCAGGGACAGAATATAATCTCTATTATATTCTGTGACATACTTACATCAGCATGAGAATCAGAATCAAAAGCCACCAGAATATCAGAAAAAGGAATACTATGTGCCTTTTCAAAATAGCTTGAAAAGGAAAAACAATAGGGAAAGGTCTTGATAAATGACTGACCAAAAAAGAAAACTTTCTAAAGCTATAAATGGCTAAGAAAGTTGAAGCTTTTGTCTGTTCACATATCACTTCCTTTCTTAGCCCCAAAGCTAATACCATCAATGTCCACTACCCTCAAGTTTTTAACCAACAGTAAATATGTTACAGAATCTAGGAAGACCAATCAAAACCGAAGTCTACATTTCCAGTCAGCAAAAATAATTCAACATTTCTAACATATGAAAGTGGCCTTACACTAAAAAAAAAAATTAAATTTAATGGAAAAATATAATACTTCATAGAAAACTGCATAAAAAGCTAAGATAATAAATAGTCAAATATTCACATTCTAATCTGTTTGGTTAAAATTTTTAAAAAGAGCTAATTTAAAGTCATTTTAGAATTTTTTCCCAAGGTCAAAGTTTTTTCAGCTTCATTAAAAAAACTCTATTGCAGCCAAAGCAATGTTGAGGGAAAAAAACGGAGCTGGAGTAATCAGACTCGCTGACTTCAGACTATACTACAAAGCTACAGTAATCAAGACAATATGGTACCGGCACAAAAACAGAAATATGGATCAATGGAACAGGATAGAAAGCCCAGAGATAAACTCACGCACCTATGGTCAACTAATCTATGACAAAGGAGGCAATGATATAACAATAGAGAAAAGATAGTCTCTTCAATAAGTGGTGCTGGGAAAACTGGACAGCTACATGTAAAACAATGAAATTAGAATACTCCCTAACACCATACACAAAAATAAACTCAAAATGGATTAAAGACCTAAATATAAGACCAGACACTATAAAACGCTTAGAGGAAAACACAGGAAGAACACTCTTTGACAGAAATCACAGCAAGTTCTCTTTTGACCCACCTCCTAGAGTAATGGAAATAAAAACAAAATAAACAAATGGGACCTAATGAAACTTAAAAGCTTTTGCACAGCAAAGGAAACTATAAACAAGACAAAAAGACAACCCTCAGAATGGGAGAAAATATTTGCAAACAAATCAACGGACAAAGGATTAATCTCCAAAATATATAAACAGCTCATGCAGCTCAATATTAAAACAACAAACAACCCAATCAAAAAATGGACAGAAGACCTAGATAGACATCTCTCCAAAGAAGACATACAGATGGCCAAGAGGCAAATGAAAAGCTGCTCAACATCACTAATTATTAGAGAAATGAAAATCAAAGCTACAATGAGGTATCACCTCACACCGGTTAGAATGGGCATCATCAGAAAATCTACAAACAATAAGTGCTGGAGAGGGTGTGGAGAAAAAGGAACCCTCTAGCACTGTTGGTGGGAATGTAAATTGATACAACCACTGTGGAGAACAGTATGGAGGTTCCTTAAAAAACTAAAAATAGAACTACCACATGACCCAGCAATCCCACTACTGGGCATATACCCTGAGAAAACCATAATTCAAAAAGAGACATGAACAACAATGTTCATTGCAGCACTATTTACAATAGCCAGGACACGGAAGCACCCCAAGTGTCCATCGACAGATGAATGGATAAAGAAGATGTGGCACATATATACAATGGAATATTACTCAGCCATAAAAAGAAATGAAATTGAGTTATTTGTACTGAGGTGGATGGACCTAGAGTCTGTCATATAGAGTGAAATAAGTCAGAAAGAGATAAACAAATATCGTATATTAACTTATATATGTGGAATCTAGAAAAATGATAAAGATGAACTGGTTTGAAAGGCAGTAACAGAGACACAGATGTAGAGAACAAACGTGTAGACACCAAGGGGGGAAAGTGATGGTTATGGTGGTGGTGGTGGGATGAATTGGGAGATTGGGATTGACATGTATACACTAATATGTGTAAAATAGATAACTAATAAGAACCTGCTGTATAAAAAATAAATTAATTAAATTAAATTAAAACAACAACCACAAAAAAAACCTCTATTGCTAGCATTCTTACCAAGTACTCTCATGCCTCTCCCCAAGAGCAATGGAACCAGTGATTTCTGCTGTATATCACTTTCATTCCCCTGCTCATTTGAGTCCATTCCTGTGAAATCACATTCTCTGCCACCATACATCCTACTCCCCATAAGGCCTAAGATGCTAATTCTTCTATGAAGAAAGGTCCTCCACAAAGAAAGACCACTGCAACTGCTCCCTCCTTATACATTCAACACCAATTTGGGGTGCTAGGTATAAAACAGGGAACAAAACAAAGAACCTGCTCTCAGGAATCTTATATTCCAGTGAGATCTGATGGCCTATACCTATTTGAACCATTTGCATTCATAGAACCACATAATTGGAAGGAAGGTATTCATGCACATATAGGGTTGCCTTGAGGATTAAATGAGATAATATGAATGTAAAGCCTGTATAGAATAAAAGCTTAATAAATAATGGCTATTATTTTTACATGCTCTTAGATTGTAGTTACTTTTGTGGAGGTCTTAGTTCTACTTCTAATTTTAAGATCCCCAGCAGCAAGGATTCACAATGTACTCATCTCACTTCTTTGGTAAAGAGGCACTTACAATTGTATGCTATACAGAACAAAGGAAATAAAAGGCCAGCCTTAAAAATGAATGAAATTCTGACATGTACTATAACATGGGTGAACCTAAAGACATTATGGTAAGTGAAATAAAGCAAACACAAAAGGACAAACATTGTATGATTCCGCTTATATGAGGTACCTACAGTAGTCAAATTCGCAGAGACAGAAAGTAGAATTGTGGTTTCCAGGGGGATACAGGAGAATGGGGAGTTATTGTTTAATAGGTACAGAGTTTCAGTTTGAGAAGATTGAAAAGTTCTGGAGGTGGATAGTGGTGATGGTTGCATAACATTGTGCATGTACTTAACATCACCAAACTATACATATAAAAGTGGTCAAAATAGTAAATTTCATGTTATGTATACTTTACCAGAATAATTAGAAAGTCAGTTTTCTCACTTTCCTTTCCCCAAAAGATCTCAGAACAAGGCAAGCATGTCCATTCTTACCACTTCTATTCAACACTATACTAAGAATCCTAGCCAATGCTATAAGGCAAGAAATAAAAAGATTTGTGGATTAGAAAGACAGAAGTAAACTATATTTGATTTGACATGATCATGATCACTGAAATCCGTAAAGAATCCACAAAAAAGCTACTAGAACTAATAAGTGAAATTAGGAACAGTAGGATACAATGTCATATGGCAGACTGCATTTGCAAAAAAAGCCACAGCAATATTTCTGGTGCTATATGTTCTTCCATAACTTTGCCTCCTCCCCCGCTTTCCCCCCCCATTAAGAAGTATAATCTATCCCATCAATCCCTCTTGACACTGGATAGAACTTTGTAACTTTTTCAATGAATGGAATGCAGAAGACTCTATGTCCTCTGAGACAATTTCATAAAAGGCAATTTTACCTGTGTCTGGTCAGCCTCCCTGCCTCACTCATATATTTGTCTCTGGAACCCAAACACAACACTGTGAGAAAGCCCAGGCAACACAGAGAAGCCAAGTGCAGCAGCTCCAGCCAATAGCCCCAGCAAGGTCCCAGCCAATAGGGAGCATCAATCACCAAACATGAGAAAGTAAGCTCTCAGAAGAATTCAGCCCCTAGCCTTTGAGCTGCTCTAGCTGCTATGGAATGGTATAGAGACAAATTAACCCCTCTGAGCCCTACCCAAAGTACAGATTCAAGAGCAGAATAAATGCTGATGCTATTTTAAGACACTAAACTTTACAATAATCTGTTATGCAGAGTAACACAGCAACTGGACAGGTCAATATGTAAAAATCAACTGTATTTCTAAATATTAATAAAAAGAATTGAAAGATGAAATTAAAACATAAATTATAGTAACACTGACATATTTAGGAATACATTTAACAAAATATATGCAAGACTGCTGAGGTAGGCAGAATTATAGGATGATTCCAATGTCTTTTGCCCTTATAAAATCTTAGTGTGGACAGAACACATGACTATGAGACATCATTCCTACAATTATGTTATGTTACATAGTAAAAGGGAGATTATCTGGTGGACTTAATCTATTCACAAAAGCCCTTAAGAAGCAGAGAATTTTCTCTAGTTAGTAGCAAAAGAGAAAGCAGAGATTGAAAAAAACTGAAAAGGATTCTGTGCCAGTTTGGACATGAAGGGAGTCATGTGCAAAGGACCTGAGCATAACTTCTAAGAGCTGAGAAGTGACCCTCAGCCTACAGCCAGTAAGCAAAAAAAGGACTTAAGTCCTATAACCACAAGGAACAGGACTGTGCCAACAACCTGAATGATCCTCGAATTGGATTCTCCTCAAGAGGCTCCAGATGAGAACCCAGAGCAGGTGACACCTTGAATTTTGGTCTTGTGAGATCCTAAGCAGAGAACCCAGCTGAGCCCACCTGGACTTTTGACCTACAGAACTGTGAGATAATAAATGGGGTTAGTTTAAAGTCTCTAAGTCTGTGTCAATCTGTTATATAGTGATACAAACTGAATATACTGCAAAGGAGCAAGAGAGAAGTTTTGGGGGGTAGAAATATTCTAAATATTATTGTGATTATGAAAATGATTACGTGGGTATATATACTTGTCAAAACTCAACCAACTGGGGACTTCCCTGGTGGTCCAGTGGTTAAGAATCCACCTTCTAAGGAGATGTTGGTTCAATCACTGGTTGGGGAACTAAGGTCCCACATGCCATGGGGCAACTAAGCCCATGCGCCACAACTACTGAGTATGTGTGCCACAACTAGAGAGCCTGCGTGCCACAACTAGAGAGAAGCTCAAGCGCCGCAACAAGGAGCCCGTGTGCCACAGCACAGGATCCCCCATGCCGCAACAAAGATCCAACGTACTGCAGCTAAGACCCGACGCAGCCATAAATAAATAAACAAATATTTTTAAAAACCTCAACCAACTGTATACTTAAAATAGATGCATTTTATTGTATGTTAATTATACCTTAATAAAGTTGACTTAAAAAAAGCTTCCCTTTTATCTGCTTTATGTATATGGATTCCATGTAGGAGTCTGTAGCAGTTGTTCAACTGCTAAAAATATTTTAAAATCACCGCTTTAGAAGTTTGGTAAAAATGGCCAAGAAGTATCCTAATATTTTGTGTCACAGGGAGCCAACCATAATATAAACAATATAGCAGGGGAAAGGATGCATCACCTCATATTCCATATACCCTTTAGGGGCTGCTCTAGAGAATTATAACCTTCTTGTTTCTGGCTCACTGCTCATATGGCTCATGTCCAATTTATCTCTGTATCACCATGCGTATCACCAAATATACACTCAAATATTTGCTGAGTTTAACATAACACACTAACAGTATTAAAAGGTATAATAAAAAGTGCTGTAACACAATCTGGCCCTCTTTGGTAAAGCTGCTAATACACACCACTCCTATGGATATTTCCTTAAGAAATTCTTGCATAAATACACCAAGAGACACATACAAGAATGTTGATAGCAGCATTGTTTATAAGAATAAAATCAAAACAACTAAACTTTCAGCTAAGAAAATGGATAAGTAATTTATGATACATAGACAATGAAATACTAAATAGCAAAATGGTAATTAATAAGGTTAAAAATCCATATTGATGAATTTCAAGAAATATAATGTTCAGTGGGAAAAAAGCAAGTTGCAGAATATTACAGGGTACAATACCATCTAAGACAATACAATATATTGTCAGAGTGGTGGTTACAACGTGGTGGATGAGAGGGATGTTTTGGGAGTAGTCATACAGGAAGCTTCCATTTTATTAGCAGAGTTTCATTTCTGAAGCTGAGTGGTGAGTTAATGGGTATTCATTTAATTTTTCTTTGAATGTATTTATATATTTAGAAATTTTCATATATAGTTTTTAAAGTTCTATACCAAAGGTCTGCAACTAAGGCCTGTGGGCCAAATCCAGCCTGATGCTTATTTTTATAAATAAAGTTTTATTGGAACACAGCCATTTATTTGTTTACATGTTGTCAATGACTATCCTACAACATCAGAGTTGAGTGGTTGCGATAGAGAAGCCTAAAATATTTACTATTAGGCCCTTTACAGAAAATGTTTGCCAACCTCTGTTTGATTTCAAGGTATACAGTGCAAATGAAGAAGCAATTAATTCTGAAATAATACGAATACAATCATGGTTATGGTTATTGGGGAAAATGATCATCAGTGTTATTGATAGCCAGATAAAGGAGGAAGGGAGGAAAACAAGCAAAAACTAAATAAGCTTTAGTCCACTGCTGTCCAACAGAACTTTCTGTGATGATGGTAATATTCTATATCTGCACTGTTCAATATGGTAGCCACTACCTACGTCACTTTTGAGCACTTGAAATGTGGCTATTGTGACTGAAGAACAGAATTAAAAATTTTACTTATACTTAATTATTTTAAATAGTCACATGTACCTAAGGACTATTGTATTTGACAGTGCACCTGTTGTCAGCAGTTGTCACCTGAAACCTAGAAGGGGGTACTTATTCAAGGGAACAATGGGAAACAGAGTTGCCTCTAGTTTAGAAAGTTTCAGCCACTGAAGGAAAGGCAAACATATGGATAATTATAAGGGCAAGGTTACATACAGATCTGAGAATCATACAATATTAATAAAAATAGAGCCAAATAATTACTCTCTGAAAGAAAGAGTATGTAAAGTAAGAGAAGCAGAGAGCCAATCTTGAGATTTGGGGACTTCCATGTTAATTTGTTAAGTTAACAAACATTACTAGGTGGGTCAGAAGCACAACAGCTAGAGAGATGGCAGGGAAACCAGAAGAGTTATGACTTAAAATCAAGAAGATGAGAGTTAAAAATGCTACACGAGAATGAAGAAGACTTTCGGAATAATTAGTGCTTTAGCCAGAAAAGCCTTTAAAAATAAAAGACTTGGATACCAATAATGACTTTCTCTTCATTTAACCAAGACAAATGTCTGTAAAAGATATGCCATATTATCATATTTTCTATATTTGTCACATATAAAGATGTTCACCTTTTATTACTTTGCCCAATTATCAAGTAGTCCAGATATGTTTAGCTTCCACTAAACATTTGTCTAGAGATAGGGTCCTAGTGTTAAGCTTTTCAAAAAGTCTTTCATTAGATTGACATTTGTTCCCTTTTCTAGTATGATGCATTATACTTCATCCTTCCTCATCCAAACCACTAAGAAAATATTCCACAAGCTTCTAAAAGTAAAAATATCAGTTTATATATTGCACAAGAATACACTACAAAAAAGGAACATTTGAGGAACAAACTACCTTACCTCCCAACAGTCAGCTGAACTGCTTTCTATAGATTTGATGAAATCAGTTATCTGGTTTCTATGGCTTAGCAATAGTTTTTTGTTTTTTGTCATTGTTGTTTTAGTTTCGAGTTTGAAAAAAACTTGCCTGATAATATACAGACACAGAGTAATATATTTAGTATCCACGCTAATCAGTACTGGCATAAGGAATACAAAATATTCCTTGGAGAACCTGTCTAAATACTTTATTTAGAAACTGACATGATCTTACTCTTTAGAATAATTAGAACAGGGTACAATCTGCCATTTTCAATTGTTAATTTTATTCTACAGTTCTCTCAGAATTTATGATATTTATAGTACGCTACCACTTATTATACTAAATTTTACCAACAAGAAGATTGGAATGGTAGGTAGAAAAGAACACAGCATGAAATCTAGGAAAGAATACAGGGTATGAAGTTACAGAGACCTTGATTTAAGTCCTGGCTATTATATACATTAACTGAACCTCACTGAGCCTCCGCTATCTGACCTGTAAAACAGGGATAATGATATTTACCTTGAAAGATGTTATGAAAACTAAATGAAATAATGTATTCTGGGTACCTAGACAGAGAACCCAACAATGTTAGACACCCAAACAGTTGTTCCACTCTCACTCCCAAGTATTTGAGGTCTCTTCTACACTCTCCCCCTCCTTGAAAACAAGATTTATTTAAAACAGAGTAATAGAATTTCTGTTACTTAATAGGACAATATATAACGTGTATAAACAAGTTTCAAAATTAACAAAAACACTCTTCATTATCTCATTTGCTCCTCACAGAAGCCAAAGGAGATAAGATAGTGCAGGATTATCCCATATTTAACAAGGAAAAAGGAAATAAGTCCAATAAGCTGGTATTATTTAAAGAACTAATGGCACCAGCTCTGAAGGCAGAGAGACCTGCCAGAGTTGAATACAGGCTTTGTCGTAGTTTCCTCATATGTAAAATGGGAATGATTCATCCTGCAAGGATTAAAATGAGATTGATTCTTCATTCACTCATTCATTCATTCATTCATTCTTCAATATGTATTAATTTACAAACATTTAGCACATATTAGGAATCAAACACTGTACTAGGTAGCAATGATGGAGTCTCAAGTGATACAGACACAATCGTTGCCTTCACGGAATGTATAGTTAAGTGGGAGATAAGGCATTTATCACATAATCACACAGATACAGGTAAAACTACAACCATGTTAAGTACTTCAAAGATGAGATAAACCATTTTATGAGACCATCATATTGGGTGGGAGTGTAACTGGGTTAAGGAGATCATGGAAGTCTTCCTCAACAAACAACACAAGAAAAGAGATCTGAAGAAATGATGAAGGGAGCAAAGAAGGAGTTCTGACCAACTCAAGAGGAGAGATACAAGGATACTGACATTACAGTTTCCCCTACAAATGGTCCACGAGAACACCCTACAGTGAAGCTCAAAGTTGACAAGTCCTACCCACAGGCTAAAAGAGAGACTATGCACGGAAAAGAAAACTTTAAAATAAATTCTGTTATTGAGACCACCAGAATTAAAAAGAGAAGATAAAGCACAAAAATCTGTTATAAAAAAAGAACATTCAGGGAACAAAAGGATATTAAAACCATGTTTAAAAAATTAAAAACTTAATAAAAGAGTTGAACTATAAAGCTGAAGAGGTCTCCCAGACAGTAGAGCATAATGACAAAGAACAATAATATAAAAAAGAAATTTGAAGGACTAGGCCAGGAGTCCTTAATAATTAGAATTCCAGAATAATTAAGTCCAACATCTTAATAATTAGAATTCTAGAAAGAGAAAAAAGGGAAGAATTAATTTAAGAATCAAAGGACATATTGATAATATTTCATAAGCTTTTAAAAAGAAAAAACACTAGATCAGATATGAAGAATGAAGAATCAGATGGTTTGGAGTTCTCAGTACCAACACAGGAAACAAGAAAACACGAAGAATTGTCTTCAACATTTGAATAAAAATTGTTTTTAACCTTTAATTCTATACCCAAGTATGAGCACAGAAAAATGACATCTTTATAACACAGTATCTCAAAAAACTTACCTCCCATGCCCAGTTTCTCAAGAAAATACTGGAGGATATTCCACCAAAGAACAAAGTAAATCAAGAAAAAAGATGTGATACAGACAGCTGGAGATCCAACATAGGAGAGAGACAAAGGAAGGTCCCAGAATAACTGCATTACATGGGACACAGAGGGCAATTAATCCAGATTAGAGGAGTAACACAAGACATACTGAGGGCTGTCATCACTAAGATCCTATCAACTGTTAATGTAAGAATAGAATGTCCAAGAAATATAAGGAAAAAAATAATCAATTGTTTAATAAATCCCTGAGAAGGCAGGAGGGAATGAGATATGATCCAAAGCTGAAGTGAAACAGTCATCTTTAGATAGTTATTGAGACTCTTTGGAAGAGTCTTCAACACAGATGAAGCCTGTAATGGGACAATAATGGAGTTCCCTTTTAATGGTTTCTATTTTCTCTGTAAATTAGGAAGAAAGACCACTTGCTAAGTGTGAAAGAAAACGGGTAAGTCAGATTTGAGGAGAAGGGAAAAAGGTGAAAAAATTGTTGAAAATAGTAGAGAAAGTCAACCAGGGAAATACAGTAGGATATCTGAGCAGTGTTGAGGGTCCATTTGATACTGGTTCTACATTAATTTATAATCATGAATCTGTTCTGTTGAAAAGTTTTCTTCAACAGTGCTTGGCTACTTAGATGCAGATATAGAGAGAGTGGTTCATCCAGAGCTGGGATTTCATTTCATTTCATTTCATTTCATTTCATTTATAGGCTAGTGTGTTATTTAAATAATGAACCATATACTCTAACCAGGATAAAGAAGAAAATGAGATAGGATAATATGCCCAAAGTGATCAGGATAATGCCAGGATAATACCAAGCAATCAAAAAAAAAATATAGCTGCTATTACTACTAACCATGGTCCTCTGGCAGTAAGTGATTTCATTATTCTAATTTGTAATCATTTCTATGTATCTCTCTCTTTGACTAGACTGAGCTCTTTGAGGATAAGAAGAGTGTCTTGTTCATTTTTGCTTCTTCCCAAAGCCTAGCATAGCTACTACACTCTAAGTGACTATTAAATGTGTATGATGAAATCAATGACTCAAATCTCCGGTTTCCAAGCTATTCATATAAATATTTTTAAAAAAGATTCTACTTAAGGCATTATAACTTTAACAAAAATCCAGAAAATAGACCTTACCAAGACAGCTGCTAAAGGACCACTGTCATTTCAATGATAGAAACTTACTAAGTAGCTAACAGCATTAATGGGAGTTTTCCAATACTGCAGTCTATGAATAAGCATGCGGAAGAAAATGAATGAACACATACAACATGAAAATTGAGAATATATTTTCCTATTTTTAAGTGATAGGAGGGACTCCTGCCTCTATTTTTTTTTTTTAATCATTTCAGTACCCTCTAATGTTTCATGAAACGAGTAATCTGAAGCATAACCTACCCAATGACGATCAAATGCCTAGGTGCATAAGGACTTCAAAGTAAGTTCAAAGATACATAATCTGATTGCTGGCTAGGCCCATTAACCTCCTCTTTGATCCTGGCAGGGGGTAGGTCCCCCAAATAATTCTGTACCTTTCCTGGTGTATAAAAGACCATAGGGTTTTAGGAAAGAGATCTTTTTTGGCTGTGGATTCAATTTAAAAAACATAAAGATGGGGCTTCCCTGGTGGTGCAGTGGTTGAGAGTCTGCCTGCCGATGCAGGGGACACGGGTTTGTGCCCCGGTCCGGGAGGATCCCACATGCCGCGGAGCAGCTAGGCCCGTGAGCCATGGCTGCTAAGCCTGTGCTCCGCAACGGGAGAGGCCACAACAGTGAGAGGGCCGCGTACCGAAAAAATAAAAAAATAAAAAATAATAAAAAATAAAGATTTTATTTTTGCTGATGCTTAAACTAATACAGTGTTCATTTAAAAATATGCAAAGGGGAAAGTATATAGTTAACAGCTTTGTTGTAATAAGCAGATGGTATATGGGGAATTACAAACTTAAATGTGAGCTGTATTAAAAATCTTTTTTAATAAAGGAGTTGTTTGAAACTGAGTATATATATTTCCCTAGAGAAACCAGGTTATACTGGGAGGCCAAGTCTCCAGTTGGTCCTTGTAAGTCTGAAGCACTGTGTAACACCTAATAAGATACTAAAATGTCTAAACCTTTAGGTCCAACATTTTATGGGAAAATGTATGCAGAGTTCTCATCTGGGATGTCAAAACAATCCCTTGTCTCTCTTACCACCTGTATCCTAACCAGCAGAAGTCAGAACAGGATAGAAGCCAGGAAAGGGGATTTCAGACAATAAACAAAAAGGAAATAGAAAATTTTGCAATACGATACTTTTTAGTTCAGTTTTACTCTCTCCATCCCTCCATTTTTCCTTAAAGTTTCCAGTAAATGTCCTGTCTCTACTTTCAAGGAAAGAACTCGTAGTTTCTGGACAGAGTTTATCTCTTTTCCAGAGGCACTGCAGAAAAAAAAGAGCGCCCATTCCTGCTGCACCCCGTTCTCAACACCTCTGATTCGTAAAGCAAGCAATTCAGTGAAAGCAATGTGGTTGGACAGTCATTAAGAACAATACATTTGAGAGGGATGGGTTGAAAATAAAGATAGAATAATCAAAAGTTTGGGTCCTTGAGACAACAGGAGAGAATGAGATACAATTCAAAGCAGAACTTATCTATCAGCAGTGAGGGCAAACCTGGCAGCATGTTAAAAAAGTTTTCTGCTCCTCCACCCTTTGTCCTTTACTTGAGTTAAAGTTAAAGATACATATAGGTGTATAAACAGAGAAAGACCAAGATCGAATTTTGTCATACAAGAAACTGTAACCCTACATTTCAGGGTAGAGACATTTTCATATAACTACGAGTTACATTTTCTCTTGTTTTACCCACAGGCACCTCATAAAATATTGATGCACAAGTTTACCTATCAATTAAGCATAATATGATAAAATTTTAAAAAGCTAAGCTTTTAAAAAATAATCATATATTAATAACCACTATACAGTAAATATCTGCTGCTGCTAGGGAATAATACAATCTTTTACTATGATTTGGCTTTAAACATTTTCTTAAACTAAAATTAATTCAGATTACATGAAACAGAGGTCACCTAAACAATACCAAGTATATTCCAACAAAATGCGAGGTAGCTTGGCTGCTATTGTATAGACTCAATCCCATACACCCAACAGTCACTCATGAGTTGTTTTGTCTTTAATGATACAATATTACCACAGATATTAAGGCTGTATTACCTTCATAATGTTAACTAAATCTGTTTGATAGTAGCGATCCTGGTGTGCATTTGCTGCCGCTAATGTAAGAAGATAATCATTCCTTGCATGGGTAGCTTTGGAATTACACTCCGATCGCCGGGCTTTTAACTAAAACATAGTAAGAGAAAAGAAAAAGTCAGTGCAAACTGATACTGTACTGAAAAACATATGAGGATACCACTCTTAGTTGGCTCCCCAACAAGAGTAAAGATGACCACGTAGAGAAACATTTATATGCATATAAAAATTCTTCAACACTATTGAAGAATTAAATAAACAGTGACTAGAACTGTTTGACACAGTAAGAGTGCTTTCAAATATTTGTTATTTACACTTTAAGAATTTCCAAAGCTTTTGAGAGAACTTCATAATGTTTTGCTCATTTTATTATGATGGGAAGATAAAGGTTCTCAAATTAAGTAAGTCCCTTATCTTCAAAGACTTGGGTAAATCTGCTGGAGTTAGAAAACAGTTTGAAAAAAAATCAGCACCCCCTAATGTGCCAAAAGAAATGCATGCTAGTTGGGAGCCAGGCAGACAAAGGTAGGTCACTAAGCTTATTTATCAGGTATTCTACAGCTTGAGGATCCCACAGGAAAAATTCACTTCCATCTGGCCCGAAATATCTGCTCAGAGGTATAAATCTGAGTGAAATGGATTTTATTGAGCTTTCTAAAGCCCATGGACTTGTTAAAGTCTCTTGGACTAAGTGTTGAAGACAACAGGCTACCTAAGCAGGTTAGGTATAGAAACTTATCTCTAAAGCAATCTTGAGAAGCAGGGAGTATCCAAAGTGCTGACACTTAGTTGAAAAACCCTCATGAACTGGGAAAAAAAGTTCTTCCCTAATGACTTTAAAATGCTTCTCTAAATGGAAATCAGATGGAAATAATTGAACTGCACCCTCAAAAGGCCCAATTCTTTTTTTTTTAAGCTAAGGTTTCTCAATTGTGAAATACACTTTTCAAAAACTCACCTTTACACTTGCCTTCTGTAAACTGATTCTTGATTGAAAAAGACTAAGTTTAGATCTATAATAAAAATAGAAAAGTATGTTAATAAAATTATCAAATTACATCATAATAAAATGATTAAGTATTATAATTACTAAATTTTTAAAAAAGTGACCTTTCCCCGTGACACTATTCTAAAAGAGAACTAAATAAATGGAAAACCAAAAGCAATGATTATTTTCTTTTATTTTACTACAGGAAGAATTTAATATCATGGTGAAACAGAAAATAGTGGGATTAATAAAATTAAAATATCCTGAATGACAAAAATACAATTTGACGAATCCAATATGTTGGTATCTCCTAATAAACAAGAGTCAACAAACTATAGATTATTCCCAGTATCATACAATTGCACATACTTTAATTTCCGCAAGGAAGCTTAAAAGAAGCCCATGGATAACCAACCTATGGAGACAAAGATTAGCAGGCTTTCAGGGCCATGTGCCAGGAATGTGCCATGAATGTGCCAATGCCAGGAATGCAATCTACTGTATGATACTGACCAGGCTCTACAAAGACCTTAATTTCATCACATCTCCCATTAAAAGTTCTTCTTGTTTGGGTGCCTGCCTATGTGGCTCCCTCCACTCTTAACATATCTATAGTATTCAGAACACAGAGATAAAGCCCTTGGACTTTCTGCCCTAATATGATTTTGTTCTATTTAAGCTTCTCTTTTCTGGTGTCCTTATTTCCCTCAATCCCTCTCAGCTCGGGAGGGGAACCATAATCTAACAATCAGTAATTAAAATATCTTGGCTTTATGCAAACAACTAGAGAGAACCATAAGGAGAAAAATGCTAAGGAACAACCAACATTCCCCACAACCAGTAATTTCTGAAGCTGCAATGTTTGTCTTGACTGCAGTGTCATGGTGATTGCCATGGGAAAAGTCAATGAATGTGCTGGAAGCTATGCCATAATATGAAATAAAGTTGCAGACCGTTTGGTATTGGAAGACAGAGCAAGCCAGTCTCTGCAGAGCAAATGTGAGGACAGAAAAAGCAGCCCTCAACTTTCTAGCAAGAGAGAAACATTCAAGGACGTACGTACAAACATGCATTCCAACTACTCCACTACTAAAAAAAAAGCTGGGTCTAAGAGACTCCTGCTATTTTTCTACCTTGCCATATTCATATTTGATGGGGGTCCTATTCATTTTGATCTAGAAAAGCAAAGGCCACAGACTTTAAAATCTGAGAGCGCTTGTTCAGGGTTAAGAAAGACTCTGTTTGGGGTATACTCATTTCGACTTTTTTTGTAGCCATTATCTAAATAGTCTGAGTTGCATCTGGATTTTCCAATATAAGGATTCAAATCTCTGGCTTCTGCTTCATTTTCTAATCCTCATACAATCCTTTTGTGGTAATAAAGAAGGTACTAGTAATAGGTAAAATAATACAGTTCCTGCCCTCAAAGATTATTATCTAGAGCAAACAAAATACATACAATGAACCATACTACATACTCCTCTTCCTCACCTACCTTCCATATGTTAATGTTCCTTAGGTTTCCAAACTCAACTTCTCATCTCATTTTATATATGATTTTTTTCATCTCTTTAACTATCATCTGATATGCAACTGACCCCCAAAGCAAGATCTTCAGGCCCAAATTCTCATCTGAGAGTCAGATATATAACCCTCTACCAAATCCCCACGGTCCCACATATTTATCAGAACATACATATTCAAAGTGGAACTCAGCCATCCCTTCAAACTGTATCCTTCCTTCTATGCTCTCTCCTAATGTACACATCTCTATCTGTCAAATCACCTATCAAAACTATTGGGTTAGGGCTTTCCTGGTGGCGCAGTGGTTGAGAGTCTGCCTGCCGATGCAGGGGACACGGGTTCATGCCCCCGTCCAGGAGGATCCCACGTGCTGCGGAGCGGCTGGGCCCGTGAGCCATGGCCGCTGGGCCTGCACGTCCGGAGCCTGTGCTCCGCAACCGGAGAGGCCACAACAGTGAGAGGCCCGCGTACCACACAAAAAAATAAAAATAAAAAAACTATTGGGTTGGCCAAAATGTTCGGTTGGGTTTTTCCGTAACATCTTACGGAAAAACCCGAAGGAACTTTTTGGTCAACCCAATATATACAGCCCAGTTTTCATTCCCCTTCCTGATCTTCCTTCTCATCTCGACTTAGCTACAAACTTTTTTTTGTGGTTGTGGTTGCGGACGCGCATGGCTCAGGAGCCCAGCCGCTCCGCAGCATGTGGGATCTTTCCGGACTGGGGCACGAACCCGTGTCCCCTGCATCGGCAGGCGGACTCTCAACCATTGTGCCACCAGGGAAGCCCTCATCTCTACTTAGAAAAACCATTCTTCAGAACTGTGTCCAAACATCACTTTTTTCTATAAAGGTTTCCTTTTTCATTAGGCAAAATTAATCTATTTTCTATGCTTACATAAAAGTGTTTTCACACAACTACTAAAATAAATTAATTACTAGGTGAGTGACTTTAGGTACTTAACTTCTTTAAGTTTACCGTGAATAAACAAATCATAAATCTACTTTAAAACACGTTTGTTTTTAATTCTAGGCTTTAAACTTCTTGAGGGCAAAACTTATCTACCTCATCTCTGTATCCATAGTACCCGATATAGAGTAATCATTCAATAAACACTTAGTGAGTGAATTAAGATAAAGAGACATTTCTCTCTCTGTTGTAGAATTAATTTTCCAGAAAAGTTACACATTGAATTAAATGTCTAATTTGCTGTATCCCCTTTGAATCTGGGCTATATTTGAAGGCAGTTTCTTGTTATCAGCACCTGTGAATTAGACCCTGTCAAATCCACACTTCTCAGGAACAGCCCCACAATTGTCCTCATTTTCACCCTGTGGACCTTGGCTAAAGTAGGTACTTATATATGCTCTACAAATCTGTCAATTCTCTGTTCTAGAATCCCTGAGCATTTTAAAAAACAAGTTCTTAAGAACCACCATGAAAGGATATTCCTAACGGAAAGCACCTAATCTAAAAACTTCAGGTCTAACTGGGAAGATGGGTTCACTGACTCTATGAAAGTACAGGAAATATTTGTATGCTTATAAAAATAAAATAATAAAGATAAACTAAGTTAGGGAAATATTAAATATGTTTTCCAGTAACATTAAACACTTTATGAGTATTCATTTGGGACATCCCTTGGGACAAAATAAACTTTCCAGGAGCCCCTAAATTTTCACAAGATGCCTATGAGATTGCTTAATTTCCTGCAGATAAAAAAGTATATTAGAAAGACAACCCTGACTCCTTCCTAGTCTGTACAAGTGTTCATAACCTTTCTGATTTCATGACTAGGCGTTCAAACTCCTACATTTTCCATCAGTGAGCTCACCGAACGGGAGTCTCACCTTTCCTCAGAGACATCTTCAGAATCCCATTCTATAACACAGGTTTATTTTTTCTTAAAAAATTTTCATCTTTCCTCAAGTTGTCATTGCAAAAATCTCTACTGCTAGCTTTGCATTTCTTTGTTATAAACTGCCAGTTCCTTCTTTTCCTAATTATTCTCAAAATAAAGGACTTTTAATTTACATATATTGAAAGTAAAATTCACACACAGTTCCTAAAGCATACATTAAAAATTATATACGTTAGAACTTCATATAAGAGAAATTCTGGGGCAAGGTTTCTATACTGAGGTCAGTGGTCTTACTCACTTGATGCGTCCATAGTCCTTCAAAGGCATACCGAGGATCAAGGATTTTCGACTACAACTGATTTACTCTGGCATGAGAAAACTGAGGCTCTAAAACCCTGATATTTAGACACCATAGCAACTTTAACCAGACTTCTGCTAAGCTTCCCATACCATGATCATCTGTCTTCTTTCCTTTTCAAAATTCAATTTAATGTGAAAACTGACTGATCAAATATTCCCATTTTGCTTACATTAATTTAAATAAAAATCAACTAATATAAAAGAAAATTTGATATCAAGTATGTAACATTTATAGGTCCAATGAAACCAATATAACCTAAGAATGACTCTATGCCTTGTATTAACAGAAAACAAAGTACTGGCAAAAATAACATTTATTTGTATAATCACTTTTTCAGAAATGCTAAGACACATACTTTGCCTCGATGTCAGCTTTCTCTCGTACTGCATGAGCCATCTGTTCAGTCTCAAAGTACTTCTTTTTGCCTTTAGCTAAATCTTTCACTGTCTCTTGCAATTCAGTTTGGATCTTTGTCAACTGGTCCACACACTGTAAAATACAAAGTGCAATTATTATGATTTTAGTCTTCAGGCTTAGAGAAAATGAGTTTGCCCTAAGAACTATGCACTATGCCCTCAGGATGGAAACCCAGGAGAAGAATCAGCACTTTTAGTACCCTTCAAATTGCAAACTGAAATACAGTGAACAGCTGGTACTCCCATCTCAAGTAATGTATCGAATAGTGTCACAGTTTGCTTAACAACTCTGCTTTGAGAAATAACCTCTGAGTGCTGCTGATAACTGACATTAAGCTAAGAAGAGCAACAGTGAAAATGCTCTTAGTGTTGGAGCATAGCAATAAAGGTAAAAGATTAAAGCAATTCTGTAATCTTCATAATATTAATAAAGTTTCTCTATATGTTTGGGGAACTGATGGTACAAAGGGTACTGAAGGATTCACTTCTGGGAAAGGAGGATTGAGATCTGAGAAGTCTGGCCACAGAGCAACTAAGCCCATGCGCCACAGCTACTGAGCCTGCGCTCTAGAGCCCGCGAGCCACAACTACTGAAGCCCATGTGCCTAGAGCCTGTGGTCCGCAACAAGTGAAACGACCCCAGTGAGAAGCCAGCGCACTGCAACGAAGAGTAGCCCCCACTCCACACAACTAGAGAAAGCCCGCGCGCAGAAACGAAGACCCAATACAGCCAAAAATATAAATAAATAAGAAATCTGAGGAGTCTGACAGGATAAGCCCAAGATGAAGGAGAGAAGCAAGAAACCTGGGTACCACATAACAATTATTACTCAAAACTATCCCCAACTCAACTCTTTGGATACACATACAGATTCTAGGAGAAGAGACAGACATAATAACTTAAAGAAATACTTAACAAATAAACTCTTATAACACAATGGGGCCAAAGTAACACTGCTTTGGGACCCTTCTGGATATCCAAAGGGGGAATTATTTTCCCCAGTTTGAAACAAACCACTGAGAAGTTTCACCAGTCTGAGGCCAGTTCAGGGCAGCCCCCATTGAAAAACTTCTGAGCCTGGAATAGCATCTTCAGTGCATGATGCAGACTGAAAAAACACAGCAAAGCAGGAAGAGACATTGGTAAGTAAGGGACTATTTTGCCACGGTGAGCAGTGTGGAATAGAACAAGGACATCAGAAAAGCAAGGATAAAGCACAAATAAACTTAGACATGTGACATATAGGCTAGAGTTTCACTACTTTACAGGAAGTGAGAGATCTGGAAGGTTCCCTATGGGTACATTTACTGAGCACTTAATAAGTGCCAGGCTGTGAATAAAGGGTAAAACAAGACAAAACAAAAAAACACCTCTTTCCCCGATGCATGAAAACTGGACCCTTAACTTCCAAGGCCTGTGTTTCAACAGAAACCTGACTAAGACACAACGTCAACTGGGTTATTCAGCAACACTACGTATAAATATGAATTTACCTGATGGGTAAATTACATCAACTTGGGAGAAACTACAAATATTTGATGGAGAAGTCTTGGCTTTGGGCTTCTGTGAGTATGGTGATTCCTGTATCTGGACATGTCCCTTGCAGGGACCTTGGAAGCTCTGTCTATAGAGCTGTAATAAAAGGTTTTCCTCTCCTTTAGAGTCTGCGGCTACCCCTGCACATGTGAGTCTCATTTCCTTGTCCCAGACCTGTCGCCTGGGGACTAAACAGAATAACTCTGATTAGCTATGTAGGCTGAAGCATACTGGTGGGAGAACTAATTCTACTAATGCAGGATGCCGCCCTGCTGCTTAACTGTGTTCCCTGTCCTAATGTCCTTCTAAGTAAACCTCATGCCAGGTGTGGCCTACGATACTCATGAGTCTGAATGTTTAGTTACATTTAAGAAGACTCCCTATGTGCACTGCACAAGCACAATACACTAAGTCCGGCACTTTATAGGTATTACATCACATTTAGTCCTCAAAACAACTCTGTGATAAAAGTATTCATATTAGTCCAATTTTAAGATGAAGAAACAGACTTAAAGAGGTTAAGCAACTTACCCAAAGTAATACAGTGAATTTACCATGTAATCCATTATAGTATGTACCCTAGTTTTGTGATAACCATGTTTTTAAGGTTTCACACAGAGTTACTTTATCTTAAAATAGTAAGCTTTAAAAGAATTGACATATAACTCACAAACCCCAGTGGTTTTTAGGATATTCACGAGGTTGTACAACCATTACCTCTGTCTCATTCCAGAATATTTTCATCACCCTAAAAAGAAACCCCATACCCATTAGCAGTCACTCCCATTTCCACCTACCCCCTAGCCCCTGGCAACCACTACTCTACTTTCTGTCTTCATAAATTTCCTATTCCAGACATTCTGTTTAAATGGAATCATATAATACATAGCCTTATACATCTTTTATCACTTTGCATAATGTTTTCAGGGTTCATCTATGTTGTATCATGTACTAATTCTTCATGCCTTTTTATGGCTGAATAATGTTTCATTATATAGACATACTAAAATAGTAAGCTTTTATCTTGCAACAAATCTTTAATTTTTAATAGCCCTTATCATAAACAAATCTCTTATTTACTAAATAATACCGTGACAACCTGACACTCCCATAGAGAAGTGCTAAACATCCCAATAATGCCATGTTTGCATGTGTGAAGAGCTGAAAGAATGCTCCATGGCTACAATTAGATATTAATAACTAGGAACTGGGGCATGGTCTGAAAAAACACAACTGTGTTTAATGGGCAAATGGAATGAATTATTTAAAAGAGGAGTCAGGTGTAAGGTATCTACATCCAAAATGTTCATCCAAAACAATGAAACTTGGCCTCATAAAACTAATCAATGAAGGGAAGCCCAAGAGTCCCAGGGTGATATTAAGCAATATTAAGAAAGGGTCTGCTAATTTGAATATTTTGAGAGGAAACGAAACACAGTAGGACAAAGGTTTTCCTGAGGACTGCAAACCATGTGGATAGGATCTCAGTATATTCACACAAAGTGAACACCATGGGTACCTGTACATGAGCACACATGCATGCACACCTGCGTGTGCACACACACACACACAGAAACATAAACACACAGTCACTCACTCCTTATATCCCTACCCTTTAAAGGACATTTATCCTTAGTCTTGGGTAACCAAACATCTTATAGAGATTACTTAATTCATTTTCATTTGTAAAAGGTTATTAAATTAAATTACTTTCTATATGTGCCACAATATCAGATGAATTTTGTGACAGTTCATATCTTTAAAAGGATTTCTCAAAAATCTCATCAGAAAACTCTGGTTGATTCTATTCCTACTTGCTTTTTCCCTTTACATAAGTTTCTAAGATACTGTTTATCAAACAGTATTAGAGATAGCCCCTGTGCACACTGAAGAGATCTCTTGTGATCCTTTCTTCCCTAGCATTCATTAAAACGACAACCAAATGTTTCCATCACCCAGGTGAACTGTTTCAAGTGAGAGTAAGCTGGGTTCTTCTTCAAAGGAAAATGCCTGCACATAACAAAATATCAAACATATTTATTAAATAAAAGTCATCAAACTTAATTTGCAAAGGAACAGGACTTCCTTTCCAACTTTTAAAATAAGTTTCTTCTGTATAAATCCAATTTTCTGAGGTGGATTAAGTCATATACTTAAAAACAAGCTTAATGATAACTACGTTAAGAAAAGTCTTGATGTGATATATGCCCAGCTCTTTCCCAAGAGTTATCAGCACTGAGCAGACAGAGAAATGGATGTGTAAGTGTACATTAGGGCTAAGGGATCATACAAAATGACAAACTTGGATATTAAAATTCAGGATCCTAGTAAAGAAATTAAAAGTATGATTCCTGAGTATGACAGATACTAGGACAGATAGACTTGCTAATAACTTGAAGACACAAATAAAAATAAAAGTAACTTGGACCAATACATTGAAGGACTACAAACTAGTACATCCTCTGACCCAGCAGTCCTGTCCTGGAAATTCATCCTAAGAAAATAACTTTTGGGACTTCCCCGGTGATCCAGTGGTTAAGACTCCGTGCTTTAGCTGCAGGGGGTGCAGGTTCAATCACTGGTCAGGGAACTAAGATCCCAAATGCCGCACTGTGCGCCCAAAAAGAAAGAAAAAGAAAAAAAAAAAAGAAAAGAAAATAACTTTTAAAAAAGTTAACTTTTATTACCTTAGTGGTAATAAAACAGAAGAATGACTAAATAAAGCAGAGTAAATGAAAAATTTATTCAGAAGTAAAAAATAATAAACATAAAGCTTGTATAGAAACATTAACAATTAATTAGGAAATAGAGGATGTAGAAAACAGGATATCCTAAAACAAATTATCCATGTATTAATTAAAACTACTGTAAAAACTAATTAGGTAAAGGAGTAGGGAACATCTATAAATAGTCTACTGAGGTAAAGAAGTTGTATATATTTTTCTGTAAGCCTATTTAAACATTAAACTCCAAGTATTTTTAAAGGATTGAATACGATTTGGAATTAGGAAGTAGTATATTCAAGTTCTTGCTCAATAATTTACTACCTAAGTCTCTCTAACATTCTTAGCCTCAGTTTCATCATTTGAAAAATAATAATATTTACAAATCTAACAGGTTGTCATGAGAATCAAATGAGACTATAATGGATATGGTAGCTGTTTACAAACTCTAAAGTATCATACAAATGTGAGTCCCAATTATTTCAAGGAAGGTAAACTCTAGTATAAATGAGAAAGTTATGGATAAAAGCACAGCTAGTTTAATATAAGAACGACAAATGTTAACTAGACTTATTGAGGTGATCATTTTGCAATATACACAAATATCAAATGACTACATTGTACACCTGAAATATGTCAATTTTAACTCAATTTAAAAAAAGAGAATAGATTAAATTTTA
Organism: Lagenorhynchus albirostris; assembly: GCF_949774975.1. Taxonomy (NCBI): domain Eukaryota; kingdom Metazoa; phylum Chordata; class Mammalia; order Artiodactyla; family Delphinidae; genus Lagenorhynchus; species Lagenorhynchus albirostris. The sequence goes on from NC_083103.1 coordinate 50,670,817, forward strand.
AAAAGCCATAGATTATTGTGGCTCTTGTTTTGGTTTATAAGCAAATGTCAGCATACAGAAAGTGATTTAGAAAAAGCCATGATATAATTCTCATTATAATCTTCACAACGGTCAGATGCTTTATAATTGTATCTAAAATTATCCCCAATATTATAAAAGAAAACTGATGAAGTAGAGAAAAATTTAAAAAGAACATGACCATTAAAATGTTACAGAGGGGGGACTTCCTTGGTGGTCCAGTGGTTAAGACTTCACCTTCCAATGCAGGGGGTGTGGGTTCGATCCCTGGAGGGGGAGCTAAGATCCCACATGCCTCACAGCCAAAAAACCAAAACATAAAACAGAAGCAATATTGTAACAAATTCAACAAAGACTTCAAAAAAAATTTACAGAGGGGTTAAAATTCAAATATATAAACAATTCATACAACTCAATATCAAAAAAACAACCCTATTACAAAAATGGGCAGAAGATGTGAATAGACAATTTTCCAAAGAAGATATACAGATGGCCAACAGGCACATGAAAAGATATTCAAGATCACTAGTCATCAGAAAAATGCAAATCAAAACCACAATGTGATATGACTTCACAACTGTTAGAACAACTATCATCAAAAATACCACAAATAACAAATGTTGGCAAGGATATGGAGAAAAGGGAACCCTGTACTCTGTTGTTGGGAATGTAAACTGGTGCAGCCACTGTGGCAAACAGTATAAAGGTTCCTCAAAAAACTAAAAGTACAACTACCATATGACCCAGCAATTCCACTCTTGGGTATATGTCCAAAGAAAATGAAAACACTAATTCAAAAAGATACACGCACCTCAATGTTCACAGTAGCATTATCTACAATAGCCAAGATATGGAAGTAACCTAAGTGTCCATCAACAGATGAATGGGTAAAGAAGATGTGGTATACACATATATATATATATGTACACACATATATATGTACACATACACATGCCACACACACACAATGGAATACTACTCAGCCATTAAAAAGAATGAAAATTTGCCATTTGCAACAACATGGATGGACTTAGAGGGTATTACGCTTAGTGAAATGTCAGACAGAGAAAGACAAAAACTGTATGTTAACATTTATATGTACAATCTAAAAAATAAAACAAACTAGTGAATACAACAAAAAAGAAACAGACTCACAGATATAAAGAACAAACTACTGGTTACCAGTGGGGAGAGAGAAGGGAGCAGGGGCAAGAGAGGGGGTACGGAATTAAGAGGTACAAAAAACAATGTATAAAATAAATAAGCTATAAGGATATATTGTACAGTGTAGGGAATATAGCCAGTACTTTATAATAACTATAAATGAAATATAATCTAGAAAAATTTTGAATCATTACATTGTACACCTCAAACTTATAAATTTTATATATATTATAAAATTTTATATTATAAATATTATACCTCAATTAGAAAATGTTACTGAGGGAGAATTTTAAGTCAAAATTGGTTGTGATCATGACAGAACCAGTTGTTTTAGACTATCTTCCTATAGTCTAGAAACTGTAAAAGTCAGACAAAAGAGATTTTTAGAAATAGCCAGCATTAAACAACAGCAATACAAGCTGGACTGAAGGGACTGTGATATCTGGAAGAACAGAGCACAGCTAGGTAAGCTCTGCATTTACCTTGACTTTTCTTCTTAGGGCAATTGTTGAATCATGGCACAGAGATGTAAGATATAAACACAAAGTGGTTTTTTACTAGACTATGGAAACAGAGGTTGGAGTTTGTGGATGCCCAAAGAGCAGGAACTTGAGAGGCTAGACCTGGAAAGAAGGGTACTACAGAGAAGCAAATCCAAAAATCTGCATGCACTTTCCCTGAGTCATCAGTTGACTTCTAAATGGCATGTGTGTAGTGAAATTCCAACAAATTCAGGAAAGAACAGTAGCTGAAAGGCTAATGAGCTGAGCAGTGAACAGAGGGATCAGAGAAGCTACATGATGTTGAGAAGACAAAGGTTGGAGTTCAAGTCTTATCAAAGTAGAAATGCTTTGGTAAGCACCCCAAACTTTCAGGTAAGACCCCAGGAATAAGGACATAAGTGAAATAGACCAGACTAAAAAGCCTAAAACCAGACCCTAACACAATCAAGGCGATCTGACAGCATTCTATCTGCCTGTTAGAAAACTTAACTCTCTTTGGAAATAGAAAACATCTTCCAGAGCCTCTATAATTTTTATCCACAGTAGGACTGTGAGGCCTACTAAACCAGTAGACCCAAATAACCAAAAACAAACAAAGAAACAGTAAATGATAAAAAGAGACCTATAGTGATTCAGATAGTGGAATTATGAAACAGAGATTAGGAGTGACACATTTAAGATGATAAAGAAAAAACATGGAGAATTGCACCAGAAACATGGACTCCATTTTTTTTAATCAAATAAAAATTTCAGAACTGAAAAATATACTGAGATTCCAAAAGATAAGTTTTAAAAGCAAATTAAAAATAGCAGAACAGCATAGTAGAACTATATACAATAGGCAAGACACAAAAACAACCCAAGTGCCCATCAACAGACAATTGGGTTAAGAAGATGTGGCATGTACAGGGAACTTTATTCAATACTCTGTAATGACCTATATGGGAATAGAATCTAAAAAAGAGTGGTTATACATGTATGTATAACTGACTCACTTTGCTGTACAGCAGAAACTAAGACAATATTGTAAATCAATTATATTCCAATAAAAATTTTTTTTTAAAAAAGGGGTGGTATACACACACATGGTGAAATATAATTTAGCCATAAAAAATAATGAAATATTGCCATTTGCAGCAACATGGATGGACCTAGAGAATACCATCCTAAGTGAAGTAAGCCAGAGAAAGACAAATATTGTATGATATCACTTATACGTGGAATCCAAAAAGTAATACAAATGAATCTATATACAAAAAGAAACAGACTCACAGATATAGAAAGCAAACTTATGGTTACCAAAAAGAAAAGGGAGGGGAGAAGGGATAAATTAGGAGTATGGGATTAACAGATACAAACTACTATATATAAAATGGTTAAGTAACAAGGATTTACTGGACAGCATAGGGAACTATATTCAATATCTTGTAATAACTCATAATGGAAAATAATCTGAAAAAAAAATAAAACTGAATCACTTTGCTGTATACCTGAAACTAACAAAACATTGTAAATCAACTCTACTTCAATCAATCAAAACAAATTAAAAGAAAAAAAAGAAATAGAACAGAGTGCTAATTAGCTGCAAGATATCAGTGGAAAACATTCAGACCGAAGTGCAGAGAGAAAAAAGGGTATTAATACAGAAAACATGGAAAAAGTACAAAAGACATGGACAGAGTCAAAAGGCCTAACAGCACAAAAGTCATAACGGGGAGGTAAATGGAATTATACTATTAAAACATTTTTATATTGTTCATGAGGTACTAAAATACTAATTCACATTAGACTTTAATAAGTTAATTTAGAGTAAAGTTTGGAGAGCAGTAAAAGTGCCAATTCATGGTAAATTATAGTAAGTCAGAAAGGCATACTGGAATCTCTAACTTAATTACTAAAAGAATAACAAGATTATAAAATTAAAAAGCTAACAGGAAAATTGATAACAAAAAGTGTAACATTACTCAATGTTACTAATCACCAGGGAAATTGCAAATCAAAACCACAATGAGATATTACCTCACACCTGTTAGAATGGTTATTATGAAAAAAACAAATGACAACAAACACTGACAAGGTTGTAGTGAAACTGGAACTGTTGTGCACTGTTGGTGGGAATGCAAAATGGTGCAGCTGTTATGGAAAACAGTATGGCGGTTCCTCAAAAAATTAAAGAAGAACTACCATATGATCCAGCAGTCCTACTTCTAGGTATTTATCCAAAAGAAGGAAAATCAGGATCTCAAAGAGATATTAGCATTCCCATGTTCACTGCAGCACTATTCACAAAAGTCAAAATATGGAAACAACCAAAATGTGCATCAATGCATGAATGTATTAAAAAATGTGGTATATATATATATATAATGGAATATTATTCAGCCTTAAAAAAGAAGGAAATCCTATGCATGCAACAACATCGATGAACCTGGAGGACATTATGCTAAATGAAATAAGTCAGTCACAAAAGCACAAATATTGCATGATCCCACTTACATGAAGTATCTAAAATAATCAAACTCATGGACGCAAAGAATAGAATTGTAGTTGTCAGGGATTGGAAAAAAAGGAAGGAGGGAGCTGTTAACCAACAGGTACAAAATTTCAGTTATACAAAATGAGCAAGTTCTAGAGATCATCTGTACAAAAATACTGTATTGTACACTTTAAAAATCTGTTAAGAGGGTAGATCTCATGTTAAGTGTTCTTATCACACTAAAATAAAAAAGAAGAAAATAAAATATAAGATTATCCAAATATAAGCAAAAAAAAAAAAAGCGTGGGGAGGAAGGGTTGGAGAAGTACAGGAAGAAAAATAGATGATTTCTGATCCTATGTGGAGTCAATTTGTTTGTAAAGTTTGGGAAGTACAACTGGAGAAGCCAATAGTTGTGGCTATGTGTTGCTTTTCTTGCTCCATTGGGAACCTATCTCAATTTCCCTTTGGCAAATCATCTTTTCCCATTTTTAGTCCATGTAGTTTGCATGAAGACTGTAACCTCTGTAACCCAAGATAAGTTGATGAGCCTTAATTCTGGTAGTTTTGTTAGTACTTTGGGGAAAGTGGAAAATGTAGGATTGCTAGCTTTGATATTTGTAAATCTAGCACTTTGGGGGGCACCACATAGAGTTGCTAAAGAATGAAGCCACTGGGGAAAGCAGAGCTAATGGATGGGAAGAAAGACTGAATTCTAATGTCATCATTTGAGGACCTGGATCCACCCCTGCCTGGATTCCATCCATGCTAAAATGTTTAGTTATACATTCTCTTCTCGGCTTAAGCCAGTTTGAAGTAAGTTTCTGTCATTTGTAATTTCAGAGTCCTGACAGGTATGCTCAATATGTACTTAGTGTTTAACAACTGCTTAAACAAACGCCATTATTATCAGCTATAAGTTAATTCACAGATATAAGGACTTGTCAAAGCTCACCAAACATTCTTAACATCTTTGCCCAGGAATGTTAGTTAAATTCAGGTCAGAGAAGAGCACAAATGGTTTTAACTCTTTCAAAATATTCTGATATTGGGACTTCCCTCGTGGTCCACTGGTTAAGACTCCGCCCTTCCAATGTAGGGGGTGTGGGTTTGATCCCCGGTTGGGGAACTGAAATCCCACATGCCACATGGTGCAACCAAAAAAAAAAAAAAAATTTCTTTACTGAGAAATGTAGAACTTCCAATAATTCAATTACATTTGGTGAATGCATTGGCTATTTGAAACATCGTATTTCCTCCCATTTAGGAAGTAGTATCAACTCTCTACCTCTGTCTCCCACCCTCTCTCTGCAGGCACTGATGGACACACACACACACACACACACACACACACACACACAATGCTTTTTCTTCCATTAGAAAGCAATGTTCGGTCAGTAGTTTATTCGCTATGTTTGTTTTGAAAGATAATTTTGAGCAAAGATAAAACTGAGGCATTCTTAAACAAATATGTTAAAACCCACTGATACTACATGAGTGCTTGAAAGAGATACATTTAGCATATTGATTTCATGCTACTAAAGTCATAAGGAAGATTAGGTTTTTTTTGTTTTTGTTTGTAAAAAATTAGTGATAATCCAAAGGACAATTAGAATCAAAACAATGGATGGCTTGCGAAATGTTATTTCCTTAAATAATCACTTTAATATTTTCTAAAGTATTAATACTTCTATAAGAAAAATTTAATTGCTTATTAGGCATCATGATAATCTCTAATTTTGTAAAACTGTGTCCTTTCCTAAAAGGACATAATTCAATCACCTACTTTCAATAGCAAGCTTTTCATAAAAATCACATTTAGTAACGATTTTTTCTATGAATTTTAAAATTCTGTACAAAGAAACAGATCTATTTAAAAACTTTTTGTAACCTATATAGCTAAACTTTAGAGTAAACCATTTTTGGTAATAAGTTTGCTATATATGGTCAAGATATGGTAACAGGGAAGAGCCAATTTTGACTCCATGTTGGATCTGTTTCTTTGACTTTAACCTTTGCTTTTCGTTGCTTTTGTTATTATAATCATACATAATGGCCTGCCTCAGGGAACCCTGACCCTCTGCCAGAAAGTTAAACTAAAGTGCCTTTGTTCAGCTCACAAGGAGACTATCTGACCCGGCCCACCTGTGAGTGGCTTCAGAAAAGAAGAAATTAACCCATCCCCTCCCCAATGCTGGCCAAGCCAGGCAAAACTAACACCCCTTTTCACTTTACTTCCTCACCTCTTCCCGCTTTCTGTTCTATAAAAGAAAGTGGTATCCAGACCCTGATAAGATGGTTATTTTGAGACATTAGTCTGCCATCTTCTCAGTCTGCCAGCTTTCCGAATAAAGTCGCCATTCCTTACTGGCCTGTACTGTGTGTAGCCAGCATAGCGAGCTTAGACTCAGTAACAATGTGTCAACTTCCTTTAAATTATTATTCAAAATGGATCAAGTTGAAACTAAGACCAATTTTCTCAAGACTTAGTGGGATTAACAACACTGTAACTATTTTAATATACACCAAACTAAGTAAATCTATTTACTTGAGTTAAGCTGAAAAATGTTTGTAAGAAGTGTTTATTGAGCTTTCAGAATGTCCACAGATTCAAATTACACTCACCTTTGTCAGTTAATAAAATACAGTAGTTAGAAGGAACATGTTGAAATCAGAAAATCCATGTTAAAATCAGAAACATTTGGACCATATAGAAAAACTCAAAGTGTACAATGCAATTTAACATAATCTTGTAGATTATAAATGTAGCAGTGAGATATTAAAATGCATACAAGAAAAGAACAAATAGAAACGATACCCTTTTTAGTTGCTGTTCTTTTAGGCTTTTCACTGTCCTTGCAGGCTCAGAAATGAAGTTTTTATAGTTTTCACATATATTGATCCGAGACTGGGCTACCTGCATTGTTCCCTCGAGAAAAGATTTCCAAACAGGATACATGCTCCTAAATTCAAAGAGGGACAGAAAAGTATTAGGCAGAGGAAAGGAAGAATAAGTTGTCTAACCTTTTGCTCACTGGCTAGCACTGACAAAATAAATGTTTTCTTTATAGTTTAAAGTGTATTTATATTGGTTCATAGGTAGTAGTATTTTTAGCATATATAACAAGTAGAAACTTGGAATACACTCTATTCCTCTATAGCTTGACAATGGGCTATTTTGATTCACTAGCTATTCTTGATACTGGAGTAAAGTGATACAAGGATTACAATTCTAGACAAAGCTAACACTATAAAAATTAGTGAATACTTCAGACTTTCCAGGCCTTTCACTGTTTCAGGAGTATCATTATGAATATCAAGTTTCATTATTTCATTATGCTATTTTCCTGATTTTACAGATGAGGTAACTGAGGCTCAGATAGATTTAGAGCAGCAGTCCCCAACCTTTTTGGCACCAGGGACTGGTTTCATGGAAGACAATTTTTCCACAGACGGGGGGCGAGAGGGGAGAATATGGTTTAGACGGTAATGCGAGCAATGGTTCAGGTGGTAATGTGAGCGACAGGGAGCAGCAGATGAAGCTCTGCTAGCTCGCCCGCCCGCCGCTCACCTCCTGCTGTGCGGCCCGGTGATGGGGGGGGGGACCGCTGATTTAGAGGATCACTCTAGATCACAATAGAGTGTGGCAATACTGAGATACAGACGAATACCTCTAAAGTACATTTTCTTTCAACCATATTATATTGCTCTCTTACAGAAACTGATGTGCTGGAAAAAAAATCATGAACAACTGCTTATGTTCTTGAGAAGTCTATTTGTTAGAGAAAAGAAGTCTATGGTATCATTGCTCTACATCTGTTTCTCTGTTGTAATAATGCTTCGCCAGCATCACGTTGCGGCCTGGAGTCATTCCAAGCAAGTCCCATCACCTTTACTTGATAAATGTGCTCTCAGAAATCTTTTGGTAAAGTCAAAGAATTATTCATCCTTTGCTTTCTGTAGCCAACTTCCTTTTTCAAACCTTCTCTTCTGCTTTGCTAAATGCCTTAGTCAGTCCCAACATGCTCCTAAACTAGTTATAAACATATTTTATAACTTACCATAACAGTGAATGGTACCTTGTTAAAAAGAGATACTTGCACTGATAGATTATAATATCCATCTCCTAAGATTTCCCTTCTTGTGTCACGTGGATTTCCTACTATAGCAATGTATGGGACCGTGTGCTACATAAAATGCTAGCTGTGGGTCAATGGATGACAGTGTGAAAACAAGAAAAAGAAAATTTGCCTGGGTCTCCATCCTACTTGGAACTAAAAAAAACTTGAAACTGCACTTCTCAACCAAGGGAATAGTTTGTGTAATGGATTAGTAGTTTGTAATACACCAAATACATCAGTTTCGATGGAAATATTCACTTATTTAAGCAGAGGTATATTACTTTCCCTTTGGAAAAAAGAGTCAGTGTGTTCTGCCACCAAAAACTGTCAGCATAAAAGCAATGATGGGCTTAAGAAGAGCAAAATGAATACAAGTAATAAATGTTAACTAAACCTATTGTGGTAATCATTTTATCAATATATGTAAATCAAACCATCATGTTGTACATCTCAAACTTATACAGTGATATATGTCAATTATTTTTCAATAAAACTGGAATAAAAACCCAGCAAAATTAATGTCCTCCATGACCTTAATGCATGACTACCAATGGAATCTAGAATGTAAACTCACCACAGAACCTCCTAAGCAGTCCAGATAATTGATTTTCTCAGAGAATGCACCGAGAGAAAAATTCAGTACTATGTTTTGCAATTATTAATTTATACTTAATACACATTTTTAAATCATAATGAAAATGAGCAAGGACAATTATGAATTGTAATCCGAAGGAAGGAAGGAATAAAGGAAAGAAGGAAGGACAGAGGAGGGGAATAAGGAGGAAACTATGCTCACCCCTTAGGTAGCACCCTTTTCCTTTTACCTCTTCATCTAGTTGACTGTTGCTCATCCTTCAAACCTCAACTTAAACGTAACTTCCTCAGGGAAGTCTCAGGATCACCACCAAGCCAATGCACAGACTCAATCAAGTCCCTCCCTGTTATTTGTTCACATGGTTCTAGCACTATTCCTTCAATTATAAATAGTTTTATGTTAATTGTTAATGTTTGTCCCTCTCACTATAGTAAAAGTTTCATAAAGGGTACATGTCTTTCTCACAATTGTATTGCTATTTCTAGGGCCTAGCACATGGCCTAACCATTAGAAAGGTTATAATCAGTATGTGTTGAATGAAAAAAAATGATTGAATGGATGAAAGTATAAATTATGAGGACTGTACAACAAAAAGAAAAATCCTTTCATTACAGAGTTTAAAAAGAGATCTTTAGAGACTAGCAGACAAATAAATAGCAGGCAAACATATTCACAACAATGACACACCATGAAACTCACAAAATTCGGTTACCAGTCAGTCAGAAGACCGGGGTTCAAGTTCTAGTTTAACCAATATAATCGTACGTAGCACATCTCACTATACTTTCATTTCCTCAACTGGCAAATGGAAAAATAACAAAAATACCAGCACCATGCAGCTCACAGGGCTATTTTAACAATTAAATGAAAATGATGTGAAAATTCTTGCCACACAGATTCTTTTAAATGAATAAATAGTAATAGTCACAGAATTGTAGAAGCAATAGAAGTACTTCTTGTTAACACAATAGTGGTAGTTCCAATGGCAGTGGTGTTTTTCATTCCAATTGTGAAAAAATAATAATGGGTTATAGAGTGATTTTCTAAAAATTTTATTTCACTAGGCTTCATATATATAATTTTGAAACATAAGGAAATGTATCAAGCATTTATGGTACTTTGTTATTCTGCTCAGGTCAGGAAATGAGGCTCAAAATTATATAAGAAAAGAAGAAAATTCTTTTAAGAACCTATCTCATGCTAGGCACTATGTCATGTATTTTACATCTGTCATATCATTTAATCCTCATGACAACTTTGTAAAGTAGGCATTATCCTCATTTTGCAGAGGAGAAAAAGTAAGGCTTGGAGAGGTTGTGAAATTTTTCTACAGCTATTCACCAGGAAATAGTACTCTCATGGTCATAACCTAAACTTTGCCATTAACAATAACTACCCCTCTGCTCTAATACCAATTTAATCATCTAATCTCTGACCAACACCTCTTGTTTCCACTCACTCCCTTTAGGATTCTCACTTCAACAATTATTCAACCCTATCACAGCCCACACAATCCATTTCATCCTACCTCCTTTCCACTGTCTTTCACTCCCTCTCATAATCTCCCTTTACAGCTCCTTACCCAGCCTAGATTTCATGGTCCACCATTATGATCACCCTCTAACGTACACCCTAGCTGAGCATGGGCTTTCTCTAGTTGTGGCAAGTGGGGGCTACTCTTGGTTGCGGTGCGCGGGCTTCCCCTTGCGGTGGCTTCTCTTGTTGCGGAGCTCGGACTCTAGGCACGCGGGCTTCAGTAGTTGTGGCACGCGGGCTTCAGTAGTTGTGGCACGCGGGCTTCAGCAGTTGTGGCACATGGGCTCAGTAGTTGTGGCACGTGGGCTCTAGAGCGCAGGCTCAGTAGTTGTGGCACACAGTCTTAGTTGTTCCATGGCATGTGGGATCTTCCCGGACCAGGGATCAAACCTGTGTCCCCTGCCTTCGCAGGCAGATTCCCATCCACTGCGCCACCAGGGAAGTCCTCTTTCGGTCATTATAATCTACAAATTCCAAACTTGGTTAAATCCAAAATTCTGTTTACACCATACCAATGTCTGTGCAATAGAACGTTGCTGGAGTAAACAATAATCATGCTGCCTAGTCTCACTTTCAACTGAAGTCAAATAATCCCTTAGTGCCCCCCAGCAATCCTACTATACTCCCCTAATCCACTTATTTGCTCACTCTTCTAGATAATTATTTCCCACCTTTTCCTCTCATCTCAAATGAGAGATATGACCACACTTTCAGCTGATAATGAAGTATGAAGATAATGTCCACATGCTCCCTCCACATCTACCTATCTCCCTGCTTTTGCACCCATACACTGTGTCATCCCTCTTTTTACTCCAATGAATTACCTGTGCTCTGAAGGCCAACTCTTCACATCTGTATATATAACCTCTAACTCAACAGCAATCCAGTAATTGTGCTTTCTCCTACAATATCAACTTTTCCCTCTCTACTGGATCATACTCATATAATGTCTTGCATCTTAAAAAAAAAAAAAAAAGCCCTCCATCAACCCTCCATTTCTCTCCAGCTACCACCCCAATGTCTGCTCCCTTTAACAGCAAAACTCCTCAAAAGAAATGTCTGAAATTACTGTTTCCACTTCTCCTCCTGGTCACTCTTGATTCAATTCAAATAAGGTTTTAGCATCCACCATTCTGAAATTACTTGTCAAGGTCATCAAAGATCTCCCTGTGGCTAATCCCAATAGTCAATTCAAGCTTTGGGCCTATTATTCAGTCTATCAGCAGTACTGACCTAGTTTATCCTTCTTGAAATTCTATCTTTACTTGGCTTCTAGCTCTCTTATAGCTTCTTATAGCTCTCTCTCTTGGTCTAGCCTTATCTCACTAGCCACAATTTAGGCTCCTTTGCTAGTTCCTCTTCATCTCATTGCCCTGTAAATGCTAGAGTGTCCCCACAGTCAGCTTCTTCTCTTCACACTCACTCTTTAGATAAGCTCATGCAGTCTCAAGGCTTTAAATACTGTCACTATGCTGACTATTCCTGAATTTTTAATTCAGACATCTTCCCTAACCCCTCAGTTGCCTATTTAACATATCCAACTTGGATATTTAGTAGGTGTCTTAAAACTAACATGTCCAAAAACAAATTCTTGATTTCCCTAAAATCTGTTGTTAATCTATTCCATCTCATTGACAGCTACTCAAACCTCTAGTTGTTCAAGCCCAAACCCCTAGAATCATCATTGATTCCTCCTTTTTTTCTCATATTCCACATCAGATTCACCAAGAAATACTGTTCACTAGACTTTAAAAATATAATGGAATCTGATTACTGTCTATCTCTTCCACCGCTACTAATGGTTTCAGCCACCATTATATCTCGTGCCTGGATTACTATAATAGCCTAAATGACCTCTCTCTGATTTTGCTCTTGTCTCCCTAAAGTCTAGGCTCTACACAGTATATCCACTGCAGTGCCAACCACTTCTTGGTACTCTGTTTTCTTTTAACTATGCTTACTGTCCTTGTCACCAAGTGACAATGTTTAATTACTCATATGCTTATTGTCCTGTCTTCTTTCACTAGAATGAAGACTCCATGCAGCAGCAGCTTTGTTTTATTCACTCTTGTATCCTCAGCACCTAGAACAGGGTCTGGCACAGCAGGCACTCATTCAATATATATTTACAGGAGGAAGGAGAGGAGGGAATGATGGAGATTAGATTCAAACCCAGATCTGTCTGGCTCCCAAACCTCTGCTCTTCTGCTGACATAAGATTGTTCTAGGTCCAGCATTACTATTAAAGAATTTTTAAAGAGTCTCTTCACTTTAAAAAAGGTGTATACTAAGTTCTTTGTGTATGTCTTACACAATTTGTGCCTCATATCTCCTATACCATTATTATTTTTTGTTAAAATGACTCACCTTTTAAACTAAAATATATGTATCTTACTACTTCATATTCCACTCTAATTGAAAAATAAAACTTGCCATAATAATTAAGTTTTAATTAGTAAAATTCAAAAATATTGATCCATATACCACCTAAAATCTCGCTGTGAACTATTTCTCATATGACTATTACACTGGAAAACAGAGAAAACCTTATCAGGGAAAATTTTTATTAAGAAATAAACCAACAAATTTATTTTGACTGTAGTGGTGGCCACATGAATCTACATATGTGATACAACACCACAGAACTTAATATGCATACACCTACATACACACAAATAAGTACATGTAAAACTGGTGAATTCTAAATTAGATTGGTGGATCGTATCAATATCAATTTCCTGGTTGTGATGTTGTATTATAGTTACGCAAGTTATTACTACTGGGGGAAGTGGGTGAAGAGTATAAGAACACTCTTTGTATTATTTCTTAAAACTGCACATGAATCTATAATTTTTTTTTAAGTAAAAACAAAAGTTTAACAAACAAAAATCACAGATCTACCCTTGGCCTGGAATACAGCACCACACATCAAGAAGACTCTAGAAAATGTGACAAGTTAAATTCATAATCTAAGATTAAGTTACACAGTGACTGATAACAGGAGAAAGTATGGTGTTTAATAAATAAGTGTTCATGTATTGCTGTTTTTGGTAGTAGGAAGGGAGACTATCCTCAGCCTAGGTAACAGAAGTAAAGGCAGGGAGAATGACGATACTCAGTCCAGTTGAGGAGTGATAAGAACTGCAGTACAACTGTAGCTTAAGGTGCCCAAGGATTGGGGAACCAAGCATGAAAAAAGGAGAAATGGCCAGAAAGGAGCAAAGAAAGGTAATTTGGGGTCAGGATTCTTCCTGGCTTTTGATATCATTAAAAAAACACTTTTTTTAATTTCATACTATTAGCAAGGAGAAACAATAGAAGATTTTCAAGTAGGGGGTGAGAGTAGGCCTATTTTACAAAGACATACAGACGTACAGGTTGGTGGTACTGTGGCAATGAAATTGTGAAGGGGAGAGATCACAGACAGAGAAGCAGCTACTTAACATTCCTAACAGAAGATGAGGTCTGAAAAGAAGTCACAGTTGGAGGCAGCTGACTTGTTGGTTCCCAAGCTGAAGAGTTAATAAAAACACAGATCATTACTAGTTTATAGGCAATATTTAAAGATAGAAATATAGATAAGATTACTTAAAACAGTCACAAGAGAGCTGAGGGAACTCCAAGAAATATTTACATAGAAAGGACTTGCTATGGTCTGAATGCTTGTGGTCCCCTGAAATTCATATGTGGAAATCCTAATCCCCAAAGGTGACGATGGTATTAGGAGGTGAGGCTTTGCAGAGGTGAAGGCAGAATAGTGCCGTTATAAAAGAGACCCCACAGAGCTCCCAAACCCCTTCTACCAAGTAAGGGCACAGCTAAAAGTTGAAAAGTCTGCAACTCAGAAGAGGGACTTCACCAGAACCTGACCATGCCGGCATCTTTGTCTTGGACTTCAGTCTCAAGAACTGTGAGAAATAAATTTCTCTTACTTATAAGCCACCCAGTCTGTGGTATTTTGTTATAGCAGCCTGAACAGACTAAGACAGGACTGAAAAACCTGTCCTCAAAGATTAAAAAAAAAAAAAAAAGGTCTTAGAGAAAGTATTATTACGGAAGTCTAGTTTCCAGGCAAACGGGGGTGGGTTTAATGGCATTAAATAGTACATGTATCATCAGACTGGCAAAAATTTTCAAAGATTGACCATGTGCCCTGTTGGTAAAAAATAAAAAGAAATGGGTAGTTTCAAATCAAATTTGAAGACATGTAAAATATACTAAGACAGAGTTTATGAAGGTTAATTTATAGTTTCACATTTTAAATGTATAAACCCTTTGACCCAGCATGTCCCCCTCTAAGAATTAACCCTTAGATATACTTTCACAATGCACAAAGATATAACTATGTGCATATGTGAGTTATCCACTGCAGCATTATTTGCAATAGTAATAAACTAACTACCAACAGAGAAATGGATAACAAACTATAATTTACCCACACTATGGCACTAACATAGCCATTAAAAAGAAGAGGGGACCTGAACAAACCAACTTGAAGGGACATCTAAAATAGACTCCTTAGAAAACGGAACCCTCATACACTGTTGGTAGGAATGTAAACTGGGCAGCCACTATGGAAAACAGTATGGAGGTTCCTTAAAAAACTAAAAATAGAGTTACTATATGATCCAGCAATCCCACTCCTGGGCATATACCCGGAAAAGATGAAAACTCTAATTCAAAAAGATACATGCACTCCAATGTTTGCAGTGGTACTATTTATAATAGCCAAGACATGGAAGCAACCTAAGTGTCTATTAACAGATAAGTGGATAAAGAAGATGTGATTGATACACACACACACACACACACACACACACACACACACACAATGGAATGTTACTCAGCCATTAAAAAGGATGAAATATTGCCATTTGCAGCAACATGGATGGACCTAGGGATTATCATACAGAGTGAAGTAGGCCCTACAGAGAAAGACAAATACTACATGATATCACTTATATGTGGAATCCAAAAAAATAATACAAATGAACTTATTTACAAAACAGAAACAGACTCACAGACAGAGAAAACAGACTTCTGGTTACCGAAGGGGAAAGAGGAGGGGGAGGGATAAATTAAGAGTAGGGGATTAACAGATACATACCACTATATATAAAATAGATAAACAATAAGGATTTACTGTATAGCACAGGGAACTACATTCAATATCTAGTAATAACCTATAATGGAAAAGAATCAGAAAAAAATATATGTATGTGTAACTGAAGAATCACTTTGGTGTACACCTGAAACTAACACTGTAAATCAACCATATTTAAATAAAAATAAAAAATAAAGTAAAATAGACTCCTTAGGTGTGTGTATGGAAGGTGTATGTGTGGAGGGAATTACAAAAGCATTATGTATATAATAATTCTAGTTCTGTTAAAAGCAGCACAACTGTTTATGTTCATGTATGCACTGCACAGGAAAAATATGGAAGAAAAGACCACATACTTCTAACAGCAATTACTCTAGTAGAAATGTGGATGGAAGATGCTTGGCAAAGAGGATGAGGTACACTTTATACTCTGTTACACATTCAACAAGCATGCATTATTTGGGTAAGAATTTTTAAATTAACAATACAAATATAAACACAAAAAAGTTAAAGGGAAATTTTAATTGACTGGGGCTGAAATAAACTCCTAATAAACAAACAAACAAACAAACAAAAAATGGCAACTGCCATTCTCACCCTCAATCCTGATCTACTGTCTTTTTTCACTATGGCACCACCATCCTCTCAGTTGCCTAAGTTAAAAAACCTGGGAGTCATTCTACAACCCTTCCTCTCCCTCCCTCTACTTCGTCCTTCAGTTAGTAAATATTTATCAAATGCTTTCTATGTTCCAAGAACTATTTTAGATACTGAGAAAACTACTTTATAGTTTGACAGTTACAGAAAACTGTTTGTAGTCTGTCTCAGAACAAATTTGACAAACACAAAAACAAAACTGCCAAATCAATAGCAAGTCCTCTAGCTTCAGTTTTCTAAATATCTCTGAAATCTGCCCCACAGCCTAATTTCTACGATAATTTTCATGGTTCAAATAAGAAATGATGAGGGATTAAATTCCTGCAATTCTATTCTTTCTGAATTCTTCCTCATATCCCGTTAGTCCACCTTCATACCCCTTTAGTCCACCTTCATACAGTTACTAAAGTATGTTGAACTTGTCATTCCTCT
This sequence comes from Lagenorhynchus albirostris, assembly GCF_949774975.1. Classification (NCBI taxonomy): domain Eukaryota; kingdom Metazoa; phylum Chordata; class Mammalia; order Artiodactyla; family Delphinidae; genus Lagenorhynchus; species Lagenorhynchus albirostris. The sequence goes on from NC_083103.1 coordinate 50,687,423, forward strand.
TATGGAAATTCTTTGATGCTTCTGTTATCTTCTGAATAAAAAAGAAACTCTGTGATATGCAAAGTCCTTCATGATGCCTATCTAGGTATCCTCCAGGTCCACCACTCCTCTTACCCTCCAACCCATACACACTTCATTGCTACCTAACATTCATATTTTCTCATGTCTCCCTGCATTTAAGGTGTTACTTCTGCTTAGAATTCCTTCTGCCCAATGCTGACAAACTCCTGCACATCCTTTAAGACTCAGCTCTAGAAGCCTAGGTTTTCCTCTACAGTCCCAATGCACCTCTACTACTACCCAATATCGCAACTGTTTATAGTGGCTATCTCCTTTAAGCTCCTTAACAACAGGCACCATACCTTCTACTCTCTTTAATCCTGAAGTCTACTTTAACAACTAGCATGTAAATAGATATTTCACATCTATCTCATAAAGAAAGAATGAATGAGGGACTCCCCTAATGGTGCAGTAGTTAAGAATCCACCTGCCAATGCAGGGGACAGGGGTTCGACCCTGGGAAGATCCCACATGCTGCGGAGCAACTAAGCCTGTGTGCCACAACTACTGAGCCTGTGCTCTAGAGACCATGAGCCACAACTACTGAGCCTGTGCTCTAGAGACCATGAGCCACAACTACTGAGCCCGCATGCCACAACTACTGAAGCCCATGCGCCTAGAGCCCATGCTCCACAACAAGAGAAGCCACCGCAGTGAGAAGACCACACACCACAACGAAGAGTAGCCCCCACTCACCGCAATTAGAGAAAGCCTGTGTGCAGCAACAAAGACCCAATGCAGCCAAAAATAAATTAATTAATTAATAAAAAAAGAATGAAAAAAGAAAGAATGAATGAATAAATGACTGAGTGTTTACATAGCTGTGTGACCTTGAGTAAAGCATACAACCCAAGACTTAGTTCCCTCATATATAAAAAGGGGATAATCATATGCACCTCACAGGTTTGATTATCACGTTTTGATAATCATGGGAGATAAAGTTCCTAGCATAGTATCTGGTATACAGTAAATATTTAGTAAAAGTTGGCTTAACATACTTTTAAAAATTAGGTTGCATAAGCTAGCCTGGGAGCAGAACCTTATCCTTATTTCTTTGGTAACCTGCATCCTGAATTTCAAACAAACTTGGAATAGAACCTATCTGTAAGTTGGAGTCCTTCTTTACTCTCTAGCAACCAGTCTCTTCCTTGGTCAGGCTTTCCTCATGCCAGCAATACTGAACATATCATTCTCACTTTCACCTCAAGGCTTTGCTCTGCTTGTCTCTTTCGCCTAGGGTTTCATCTCCTCTCTTTTCCCCCCTTAGCTGAACTTTGTAGATACTGAAAAGTCCACAAGAAAATTCCTATATTTATTTCCTGTTTTGCTTTATTATTCCATATTGCAACTACAGATGTATTATTTATAGCTATCATGCCACCTTCCAAGTTATCAGTCTTGCAACTGTGAAGAACTATTAAGGTTTCTTGTGTATCCTGCAGTTTTACATCTCCATTAAGAAATTACCTGATGATCCAGCAACTTGATTTCATATTCAGATTCCAAACCACACACTTCAATACTGAGTTCTTAATTACCCTGGATTCTCTGCTATTGTTTCATGAGTAATAATTAGTCTTAACTTCAACCAGACTGCAAGCTCTGAAATCCTGTCTTTGACTTCTGGTTCCCTCAACACTAAGGACAGTCTTGAGCACAAAAGCTATTAAATACTTCCAAATTAACTGCAAAAAAGACACCAAATTCTAAACAAAATTATAAATATTTTAAAGACATCTGTATGAAGACACAATTTATATTCCATTGTTGTCTACCTTCTTTAAAATTTGTATGTGGAAAAAAAAATTTGTATGTGGGATATTGACTAATCAATTTCTAGATACCTTGTGGGTGTGTCTGTATACTATGTATATATACATATATATAAAATATATATAATTTAGAAACTCTTTTCCCCTAGGCTCACAGAATCCTATCTTTCCAAATGTAGGATTTGTTTCAGAAGTAAGAATCAATAATGATAGAAATTACAATCTTGTTTCATTATTTTTGTGATAATGTGTTTCATTTATAGGACACTGAGGAAACAATTTGTGTTCCATTGTCATCTATCTGCTTTAAATTCCTTATGTGGGTATCAGTTAAACAAAATGGAATCTTGGCTTAAGACATATGAAAATGATCTATTTCATATACAATATATATGTTGTAGAACATTAACATTGTCTGATAATTTTGATATTATATCTAAAAACACAGCAGAGGAAAGAAGCAATTTTTTAAAAAACTGGAGTCTATGTTGTATACATGTGACATGGCTCTGTGTGAAACCAGTTTTAAAGAAAATGGGCAAGAGCTACTTATTAAGTTACCTGTAATCATTCCGATCATCAGCTTTTATTCCAGGCCAATCTCTCTTCAGATATTGACTAGCCAACTTCTGAATACCCTGTTAAAAAATACATATTTAATATAATAACATATAATATAAATTATAAAATAAGTATTGTGCTATAAAGGAAGCTCTTTTCCTTAAAATACATTACTTAGCAAATCCCATCTTTCCATATGTAAATTTAATTCAGAAGTAAAGAACCAATGATAAATGGTAGAACACCATAACTTGTTTCATTATTTTCAAAGTCTTCTCTCGTCCTCATTTTTAGGAAAAAGGTGAGTATAAAGATGAGAAAATTGAAACTTAATTGAAATGCTTTCCACGTCACCAAACTATGTGACCAGCCATAAAAACGAACTACCCCGGTATATCACAGGGAGCACAGCTGTCCACCTCCACAGAGCTCTGATTACTCAGCTTGACATCTCAATTTTCCATCACTCCTCTGCTGTGGCATATACTGCATTTCTGAATCCCAGCAGTCAAACTCATATACCAGGAAAGACTACAACACATTCAATTTGGAGCAGACAGATAAACACTGGCTTGTAAAATTAATGGACAAACCTTGTTGCTATTCCATACTAGTAATTTTCAAGACAGACTTTAAGAGTTTTTTTCTTTTTAAATAATACCATGGCACAAATCACTTAAAATGAAAAAATTAGTTTCACAAAGAAATACTCACTTATTGTTATCCATACAAACATGAACCTGGACAAAACAAGAGTATCCATAATAGGTACAGGATTTTATTGGCAAGGTTAAACTACTCACTCTGAATATAGAGCATACTACTTTTAGAAGGAAACATATGTGGTTCCCTAACACTGTAACAGGGTCCAATGTAATGAATCAGAAATCATTAACTTTGGGATATTCATCTCTATATATGCAACTTTAAAAAGAACAAATAAAATGCTGAGATGAAGAACAATCACAGTAACTGCCTGCCTACTTTAAGCAGAAGCTGCTCAAGTAAAATCAGTGGTGCATTCTATACATGGTACCTTTCTACTAAGGTCTGCTGCCAAATCAATTTGGCTTAATTAAATCCATTGTTGAATGTTTCTGTTTACCATTATTTCAATGAGCCCAAAGGGTAGCAGGAACTACAGAGAAGCTCCTTTGAATCTCGAGTTCCTTTTGAATTTGGCAATAGTTTGGTTTCACTATTTTCAGGTCCTATGTATTCTGAAAACTCGCATATAACTGCATATCCACAATACTTCCACTTACATACCTTGCACTTTGGGGAATACAATTACTTAGTCTTCCCTGAATACGTACAGAATTTTTTTTTCACTTCTGTACCTTGTTCACACCGTTCTTTATTTGTATGAAATCTCTTCCCACCACTCCCATTCCTACCAGCTGAGTTCTTGCTGCCCCTTCTTTAAACTGATTTTTAAATTTCCGAACACAAAATATTCAAAAGTATATAAAGAAAAATGTGGAAAGTTTAAATGCCTAAATGTTTGGTTTCATTTCATTAAAAGAGAATAGTGTAGGGCTTCCCTGGTGGCGCAGTGGTTGGGAGTCCGCCTGCCGATGCAGGGGACGCGGGTTCGTGCCCCGGTCCGGGAGGATCCCACATGCCGCGGAGCGGCTGGGCCCGTGGGCCATGGCCGCTGAGCCTGAGCGTCCGGAGCCTGTGCTCCGTGGCGGGAGAGGCTGCAGCAGTGGGAGGCCTGCGTACCGCAAAAAAAAAAAAAAAAAAAAGAATAGTTTATCATTATTTCTGCATTTATTAGCTTGAATTCTTTTTTAAAGAACTATCCCTCCTGGACTGTTTGGGTATGCTGAGGTACAGTTCTCAGAGGAAAGGCAAGATAAATACTTGACTGTCCAGTTTTGGTCCAAAAGTGAACAATGAATTTTTAAAGTAACATTATGAACTCACATATTTTGAATAATGGATGTGTTTCAATCTACTGCAGTCACAATTCTCTTGATGCTCCAAATGCTACATCTGTGGTCAGTGGGAGCTCCTCCAAGTTGGCTCCCATATCATGACCCCAATAGACTTTAATAATTTCTTTGTTTTCTTTTACAGTCCCTATTCCAGATCTGCAGTAAGCTAGTTTTCCAAGGAATTCTGATTACTTTCAGAGAGAAACCATATTTAGAGACCACAATCTAGGTACTTCCTTATCCTTTTGGTCTTACTTTGTATCTTTCTCTAAGAGGGCTTTCCTAATCACTGTATACAAAGTAGCTCACCCTTCAGTCAGTTGCTCTCTCTCTCATCAGCCTACTGTATTCATAACCCTTATACATTGTTACTGTCTGGTTTAAATATGCTTTGCCTATTTGCTGACTATAAGCTCCATCAGGTACAGATCTTGTCTTTTTCTTTCTTTCTTTTTTTTTTAATCACTATGTCTCCAGGCTATAGCAAAGAGCCTAGTATTTAGTTGATACCAACAATGTTCCCTGACTGCACGAATAAATGCCACCTACATTATTCCATTTCTAATGTATAATACTCAAACTCCTTTTGTGTTGTTGCCATTCTGAGTTAGAAATGTTTAGATCAAAATTTCTCTGGTTCCCTAATTTTCATAGACTCAAATAAAAAAAAACATATATCAGATTTCTAAGATTATGACCAGATGGTTTTTATACAATAAATAAATAAGTTCCTTAGTAAATTATAGTCAAATTTGACCATCTCCATTACTGAAAGGGAACATATGTGTAAGATACTCTGAAGCAATGAAAAAAGTTTATTCCATATTTAGAAGGCAGTACATATTAATTTTTATGAAGATTCAAGTAAGTTAAGATCCCTGAATTCAAAGAACTCATAATATGTAGACAGGAATAGGAAGCATACAGCATAAAATGGGAGGCAACGGATGGGTTGCCAAATAAGTGGCAATATGTGATACAAGTACCCAGAGGAGGAAAGGATCATCTGATATGTTCTTAACAAATTTACATCTCAATAATATGATAGTGACTTTTTCAGTTTAATAACTGCTAAAGTGGTTGCAGAACAATTTTTATAGAACATGGGATATGATAGGAGCCTCAGATTATGAGAAGGACTAAGAGGGCAGAATGACAGCACTGTAAATTTATATAAAACAAGTGAACTTACTAACGAGCATCTCAATACACTTATTTCTCTTAATTCTGTTAGTCCCTGTTATAACTACAGAGAAATTGGACGCTTAGGACATACAAAATTTACTTAAAGTCACAGTTAAGTTTGAATTAGAATCCCTAGTTATCATTCTAAATCTTTGCCCACAAAATCACTGTAGATTTATATAATTCTTTAAAATTTTTTGAAATTACTTCAACTTGTTATTTTTGTGCATTATAAGTTACAAGAGCAATTTCTAGAGCTCTAAACCACAATGTTGAACTGTACTAAACTGAATGGAGTGCTTCAGAGATGAGATGAGGGATTCATGAAATAGACAAACAGTGAGATCTTTAGATGAAAGACTTTATTCAAGTTAGTTCAGAGAGACAGGAATCATGGCTTCTGTGTGCTCCATGCAGCTGTTCAAGACCTAATCTGCATGGATGCTCAAGAAATACTCCATGGCCCTTATAGAAAGGTCCTAAATAACACTTCATGCTTCTGAAAGCATTCTATACTTAATTGGTTTACCTTTTACATTATGCTTAAAGCTACATCTTATGAATAAAAGGTTTATTTGTATAGAAAGTAAAATCTACCACAAGTAAATGGCTAAGGAAGATAAACCCATGGCTGGTAATTTTTTTTTAAATGGTTTTTTTTTTTTTTTGAATCACTTCCCTGGCCCACAACATTACTTTACATTACATTACTCTTTAAAACTGATGCATTAGATATAATATTTATATTTACATGAGTATCACTAATACATAATGTTGATTTGATTTCCAATACAGTTTACTCTGGAGCAGTGGTTTCTATAAAAATGTACTATCAATATACTCTTTGCAACATCCAATAATATCCCATTCCAACTTTTAAAAAAGCCATCAGTGTTTGATGTAAGACTTGCTTTGTTTCACCTCTCAATAACACTTGCTATATTGCTCTAACAAGTGAAGCAACACAAAGAAAGACACTGTTCAATAGACACTGGGAAATGGACTGATGGCTTAACCTTTTGCCCATTTACCACAGAAAGCTGAGCAGAAGTGTGCCCCATGGATCTCACACAGGTTATTCTGTATCCATTTTTCACCGCTAACATACAGAGAAACTAATATTTAAATTTTATAAGGATATGACATCAGATGGCACTTCAAAATTATAGGAAGCCATGTTACGTAATATACTATATACCTTTTTGTCATGAAATTCCCAACATTATGTAAATGACTTTTAAAAATTAAAGTCCACTGCATAAGTTGGATACTTCTCAAACTGACGTAAATTATACAACGATCATAAATTATACAATGTCTTAACTATTCTAAAATTAATAGTAATAGAGAACTTCACATCCCCCCTTAAGCAAAGTTTTGAAATATTTTTCATTGTCTTGTACAGCATATAATTGAAGTTAAGGTAAAAAAAATCAATATATTATTTTAAATTACATAATAAATTGTCTTTACTTACTTTTCTATTCATTTCATGATAAAATGAGGTATTAATCTCATGTTACATATTAAATATGTATTTAGATATTTTTAGATTTTTCCTTTTATCAAAAATAAAGATTAATTTTGTTTAAATTTAGCTATATAAGAAAAGACAAGTTCTAATGACATATTAAATGACCTATTTGATTTGAGGACCAAACAGAATAAAAAAGAGATGAAATTTAACACTCATCCATGATAAAAATTCTGAAGAAACTAGTAGCAGAAGCAAACTTCCTTAAGCTAATAAAGGGTATATACAAAAGCCTACAGTTATTGGGACTTCCCTGGTGGTCCAGTGGTTAAGTATCTGCCTTCCAGTGCTGGGAATGCAGGTTCAATCCCTGGAGGGGGAACTAAGATCCCACACACTGCGGGGCAACTGGAGCTGGCAGCTCCCACGTGCTCTGGAGCTGATGTGCCACAACTAGAGACCCCATGTGCCGCAACCACTGAGCCCGAGTGCTCTGGAGCCTGCCTGCCACTAAGGAGAAGCCCGCAAGCCGCAACAAAGGGCCCACGCGCCACAACAAAAGATCCCGTGTGCTGCAACTAAGACCTGATGCAGCCAAATAAATAAATTAATTAATTAAAAAATAATAAATGATTACATTAAAAAAAAAAGTCTAGAGTTAACATACTTCTAATGGAAGGTGAATGCTTTCCCCCTAAGACTGGGAATAAGGCAAGGATGCCCTCTCTCACCAGTCCTTTACAACATTGTATTTGTAGTCCCACTTAGTACAAAAAGGCAAGAAAAAGAAGTAAAAGGTATACAAATTGGAGAGGAAGAAATAAAACTACTTCCATTCACAGATGACATGATTGTCTATGTAGAAAACCCCAAAGAATCTACAAAAAAAAAACAAAACCAAAAAACCCTCCTGGAACTAATAAGTTTATTAGCAAGGTTGCAAGATACAAGGTCAACATATAAAACTCAATTGTTCTCCTATGCACCTGCAATGAACAATTGGAATTTGAAACTTTAAAAAAAAATTAGGATAGCACTGGGGGGAAAATGAAATACTCAGGTATAAATCTAACAAAATATTAATATGTGTAAGAACTGTATGTGGAAAACTCCAAAACACTGATGAAAAAAATCCAAGAAAACCTCATGTTAATGGATTAGAAGAGTTCACATTGTTAAGAAACTCAAATCAAAATTCCAGAAAGCTTTTTTGTAGATATCAAAAGACTGATTTTAAAATGCATATGGAAAGGTAAAGGTACTAAAATAGCCAAAATAATTCTGAAAAACAAGAACAAAGAGAACTCACATTACGAGTTCAAGGCTAATTACTATACTATAATGTTACAGTGTAGTACTGGCAAAAGAATGGACACATAGCTCAATGGAACAGAAGAGAGCCCCAAAATAGATCTATACAAATACAGTAAATTGATTTTTCACAAAGTACAAAGGCAATTAGATGGAGAAAGGATAGTCGGTATCGATAAATGGTGCAGGAACAATTGGATAACCATATGCCAAAAAATGAACATTAACACTTATCTTATAACTTACACAAAAATTAACCCAAAACAGTTCATAGACCTAAATGTAAAGTACATAAGTACAAAACATGCAGGAGAACACAAACTCTTTGACCTCTGACAAAGAGTTTCTGCGTACAACACCAAAAGCAAGATACATGAAGGAAAAAATGATAATTTGAACTTTGTTAGAATTAAATTCTTTCCTTTAGGAAAGACACTGTTAAGAGAATGAAGAAAAAAAAAAAAACAAGCTGCAGACTAGGAAAAATACACACATATCACATAACTGATAAAGGACTTGTATCCAGAATATATACAGAGCTCTTAAAACTCAACAGTAAAGAGAAAACCAACCCAACTTTTAAAATGAGCAAAAGATCTGAACACACACTTCATCAAGAAGATGTAAGGATGGCAAATAAGCATATGAAAAACGCTGAACATCACTTGTCATTATGGAAATGCAGATTAAAACAACAATGAGATACCACTACATATCTATTAGAATAGCTCTTTGAGCTATTCCAAAAAAATACTACACTATCAAATGTTAGTGAGAATGCAGAGCCACAGGACACGCCTGTGCTGGTGGAAATGTAAAATGGTACAACCACTCTGGAAAACAATTTGGAAATTTCTTATAAAATTAACACAGACTTCCCATATGACTCAGCAACAGCACTCCTAAGTAGTTAGCCAACTGATGTCCACAAAACCCTGCACACAAATGTTTCTAGCAGCTTTATTCATGAAAGTGGAAGCAGCCAAGGTGTCCCTCAATAGGTGAACAGTTAAACAAAATATGGTACATCATTAGAACAGAGTACTATTCAGTAATAAAAGCTATTAATTTACACAACTTTTTTTTTTTTTTTTTTTTTTTGGCCGTGCCACACGGCAGGCAGGATCTTAGTTCCCCAACCAGGGATTGAACCCACACCCTCTGCAGTGGAAGTGCAGAGTCTTAACCACTGAACCACCAGGGAAGTCCTGGATAAATCTTAAATTCATTTTGCCAAGTGGAAAAGAGCCAAATCCAAGAGTTATATACCTTGTGAAATAAAAGAAAATATTTATGTGTTGGTCTCTGTTCCTGGCACAGAGCTCATAAAACTTTTGTAAATAGCTGTGCTAGGAGAATTTTGTTCTAGCATTTAGTCTTTGACCCCAGTTCATGACAGAGTTCCTAAGTCCCAATTATTTTCCTGGGTGATAGCAGTGTCTTTTGTTCTAATGAGGTGACTCTTTCGGTGGGCTCCTGGATGAGGGCTGGTCACCAGAAATACCAAGCCATATTCTTGGAATTTCTAGCCCTGTTTCTTAATCTCCAGAGAGGAGAAAGGGGCTAGACATGGAGTTAATAATTGATCACACTCACATGATGAAGCCTCCATAAAAACCCCAGTAGTACGGGGTACAGAGCTTCCAGGCTGGTGAACACGTAGAGGTGGTGGGAGAGTGGCACACCCAGAGAAGGCATGGAAGCCCTACACCCCTTCTTGTCCTATGCATCTCTTCCATCTGGCTGTTTCTGAGTTATAGTCCCACTTAGAAGACTATTGCAGGAGAGGATTCTGGGAAGATGGCAAAGTAGCAAGCACCAGGATTCTGTTTCCCAACACAGACAACAGATTCAATGACAGAATCAGTCTCACATAACTATTTTGGAACTCTGAAGTCTTTTTAAAGGCTGTAACTTCCAGAGAAAGGCTTGGATGTTAAACAAAGTTAATTTCAACCAATTTCTGTACTTAGCTCAGCAGCAGTTACCCCCCACCTCCCAGCCCAGTGGCAAGCAGCTATGAACTTGTTCCTGTAGCAGCCTGCATGCAGCTTGCAGGAGACACCATGGGCAATAAGGGCCCGTCCTCCAAGTATCAGGGATCTGTGCTCTGATCACTGATTGCTGCTTCTGATCAAGGATGTGGAGACACAAAGGTGCAGACACAGAGGTGGCCATTGTTGAACCCCTATTCGCCAATGAAGAAAAGTGAACAAAGGCTAAAGAACCTTTGGGCCACCAACAAGTGGACCAATATATGCACTGTGGGAGTCCTAGAAGGAGAACAGAGAAAGGGACAGTGAGATTATAAAAATAATGGTCAAAAACTTCCCCAATTTGACAAAAGACAAGAATATAAACAGCCAAGAAGCGCAACAAATTCTAAGTAGGATGAACTCAGAGACCCACACTGAGACACATTCTAATCAATCTGTCAAAAGCTAAAGACAAAAAGAGAATCTTGAAAGCAGCAAGAGAAAAGCAAATAGCCACATACATGGTATCTTCAATAAGATTATCAGCAGAGTTTTCAACAGAAATTTAGGAGGGCAGAAAACAGTGGGTCCATATATTCAAAGTACTAAAAGAAAAAAACCTGTCAATTGAAAATACTATATGCAGCAAAACTGTCCTTCAAAAGTGAGGGAGATATTAAAATATGCTCAGATAAACAAAAGCTGAGGGAGTTCCTGACTACTAGACCTGCCCTGTAAGAAATGCTCAAGGGAATCTCGAAGGTGAAATGAAAGGACACTAGACAGTAACTTGAAGCAGTATGAAGAAATAAAGATCTCACTAATGGTAAATATATGGGCAACTATAAAAGCTAGGATTATCGTAACAGTGGTTTGTAACTCCACTTTCTGTTTTCTACTTGGTTTAAGAGACTATACATTTCTTTAAAAAATTGTTAGTCCAAAAGCTAGTGTTATTGTAACTTTGTTTTGTAACTCCACATATTGTTTTTTATATAATATGAAACTAATGCATAAAAAAATTTTAGTTTATGTCTTTGGATACATAATATAAAAAAACATAATTCTGTCCTATCAATAAATGAAAAGGTTAGGGATGAAGCTGTAAAGGAGCAGAGTTTTTGTAATGCTTCTGAAGTTAAGCTGGTGTAAATTCAAATTAGAGTCTTACAACTTTAGAATGTTAAATATAACCGCAAAGAATATATGCAAAAGGAAGAAGAAAATTAAAACATTCCACTACGAAAACTCAACACAAAAGCGACAATAATGCAACATGACAAATAAGTCAGTACATTCTTACTTTAAATGCAAATAGATTAAAGTCTCCAATCGAAAGGCAGAGATTGGCAGAATAGATTAAAAATCATGATCCAACCATATGCTGTCTACAAGAGACTCTTTAGATCCAAAGAAGACTACTGCAGCAGTATTCTGGCAGAGATGATGAGGGTTTGAACTGCGGTGGAGACACTGGAGATAGAGAGAACCAAAGTGATTTATAAAGGTATCTGGCAGGGAAAAACTTACATGATTGCTAATGGTCTAGCTATGGAAGAGATAAGAAGGAAGGAGACAACAAAGATGACCCTTTGGATTTTGGCTTTATACAAATGGACAGATGATGGTATGTCCCCCAGGGATGAATACACTGGTAGGTTATTTAGTTGCAGAAAGGGTTGTTGGATTATAATACAAATGATACTAGGTTTAGCAGAAGTATAAGAGGAGAAGGCACTCTCTCCTAAAGTGAGAGATGTCAGGAAAACCTATATAAACTTAAGTACATTGGAACTGGATCTGAAAGAGCAAATAGGAATTTGAGCAACTGAGAAACGAAGAGGGAGTTCCAGGGTTTGGCATAACTTAGGTGAAAAAAATTCGTGATGAAAAAATAGTAGGGAAAATGTGGGAGAAGGGTTGGTGGGGTAAATTTTTTACTTCTAAGCATCCAACTTGTTCCTTGAAGCTTACACTTACACTTATATAGTGAATTCTTCTTTAGTGCTCAGGGGTTAACTACTCTCAAAGAAGTTTTCCATGAAGTTATTCTCGTTCTTTAAGAAAGACCCTCCAATGTTTTTCGTTTACTCAATTCAGAGTAAAAGCACCGTTACTACCATTCAGCTTAAAATAGAATCATAGGGCTTCCCTGGTGGCACAGTGGTTGAGAGTCCGCCTGCCGATGCAGGGGACATGGGTTCGTGCCCCGGTCTGGGAAGATCCCACATGCCGCGGAGCGGCTAGGCCCGTGAGCCATGGCCGCTGAGCCTGCGCTCCGCAACGGGAGAGGCCACAGCAGTGAGAGGCACGCGTACAGCAAAAAAAAAAAAAAAAAAAAAAAAAAGCATCATAAAAACACATTTAAAAAGATGTTTCCTTGGAGAGTTATGGTCCTAATAATAACTGGAATAAGTTAATTTACTGTGCTTACACAAAACTCACAGTGTTTCCCTTAATATACAAAAGACGTATAGAAGTTATCTCCCTGAAATATTCTTAGTTCTCCACTGAATGCTGCTATTACAACAGTTTAATGAGAAAGTATGTGCAAAAATCCTGTTGGACTTAAACAGAGAGAACATGTTAAATGTCCAGTTTATATAATGCTGTTGCCAATAGGACTGTATAACTTGGAAGTTTGTTTAGTAAAATGTATCTTCCTTTTAGGAGGCAAAAGGCCAAATCTACCTGATGTTAAATGCCAGTTATTTAATAATTTTCAAGTTCACTTCAACCATTTCCCCCCGCTCCAGATAGTCTTGTTTATGCCTACAGAGTTCTTCCATTTATTTCCAAAGCAACTTATATGCAAGCTTTAATCAAGAGAAAACCCTACTGACTAAAAGGCTTATCTCTCCTATTTCAATAGTTTTTACTTCATTTTCCATTTTTCAGTAGATTGTTTAACCACAAAATGATGGTTATACTTTTTTGAATGTTTTTTCTTTCCCCCACATTTTGAGAATTTTTCTTTTCACATTGCTGGAAGCTTTTAGTAAGAAAAACAATAGTTTTTACTGTGTGTTACAGTCATCTTCCAATAAAGATTAATATTATTTGTTGTCAAAAAACAAATTTGGGGGATTTATTTTATAATATTTAAAACATTATCAACTGGAAAACAAATGATGACACAGATTTTTAGAGCAAAATATACTAAATTTTGGCTTATTTAGAATATTAAAGAGTCACTAGACATCATTAAAATTGTGTTCTTACTCCATTTTTAAAATTAAAGTTAGATTTCAAGGCTTGGATTAGCTGATATCTATTTGTAAGCTTCTAACTGAAGGGTTTTATTGAGGGGAAAAACAAACTAGTTGCTGTTGTTTTAAACAATAAGAAAAGTGTTATATTAGTCAGCATGATTGAACTGTCCACTTGATCTCAAAGATAGCTGTAAAAGCAGTTCCTCTTTCAAGCAGAAACTGGAATGTAGCAAATCAGCAAGCAAATAATTTCATGAGCTGGACCCTCAGTTATCTTAAAATAGAGGGGGGCATTCCAGAAGAAACAGACAAAATGTGACTGAACATTCAAGGCAAATGAGAGCCATTCTTCCTCATTTCTCTTGTTGAATGGAAAACATAACTAGTCATTAGAGTTAATATTTGAGTACTTACTATTTGCACTCAACTAACATTTAAAGCCACCACCTTATGCAGTAGATGCAACGGAAGTTTTAAAAGCCTAAGTAATTTGTATAACATCACGTAGCTAGTTAAGCCTGGGTTCAAAACCAGGTCTTCTTTCAAAGTTTAAAACACTTTCTGAGCACTCAACTCACTCTGATATAACCACAGACTATCTCAAACCACTATATATTTTGGCTAAGGGATGTCTCTAAGTTTTTTAAAGGACAGGGCTATAAAAATCTAGCACAGTTCAGTCTTTGCTCAGTAAATAAATGCTGAACCGAATCATTAACCATTTTGGTGAACAAATAAACACATACATTTTAAAATTAATAGAGTTTTTTTTTAAGAGCAATTTTAGGTTTACAGAAAACCTGAGCAAAAAGTAGAGTTCCCATATACTCCCCTGCTCCATAAGACTGTCCTAATATTAACATCTTGTATTAGTGTAATACATGTGTTACAACTGATGAAACAACATATTGACACATTATTAACCGAAGGTCACAGTTTACATTAGGATTCACGGTTTGTGTTGTACAGTTCTATGAGTTTTGACAGATGCACAATGTTATGTATCCACAATTGCATTATCATAATAATAATTTCACTGCTTTAAAACTACCCTGTGCGCCACCTATTCATCTTCCCTTCATCCTCCTCCCTCCCAACCTCTGGCAAACACCAATCTTTTTACCATCTCTATAGTTTTGCCTTTTCCAGAATGTCATATATTTGGAATCATATAGCATTGTAGCCTTTTCAGATCAGCTTCTTCCAGTTTACAAGATGCATTTAAGTGTCTGCTATGTCTTTTGGTGGCTTGATAGCTCAGTTCCTTTTATCACTGACTTTTATTCCATTGTTTAGATATACCACAAGTTGTTTATACATTCACCTATTAAAGGACATCTTATTTGCTACCAAGTTTTGGCAATTATGAACAAAGCTGCTACAGACATTGATGTACAGGTTTTTGTGTGAACTTAAGTTATGAACACATTTGGGCAAATATCAAGATGTGCAACTACTTGATTATGTGATAAGACTGTGCTTAGCTTCCAAAAGTGGCTATACCATTTTCCATTCCCACTAGCAATGGGAATCCATTGCTCCACATCCTAGACAGCATTTGGTGTTGTCATTATTTTGGATTTTAGCCAAACAGGTGTGTAGTGGTATCTCATTGACAATTCCCTAATGATATATGATGTTGAACATCTTTCATATGCTTATTTGCCATCTGTATATCTTTCCTGTTGAAGTGTCTGTTCAGGTCTTTGGCCTACTTTTTTTTTTTTTTTTAATTTACTTTTGGTTGTGTTGAGTCTTCGTTGCTGTGTGCAGGTTTTCTCTAGTTGTGGCGAGCAGGGGCTACTCTTCATTGCGGTGCACAGGCTTCTCATTGCAGTGGCTTTTCTTGATGTGGAGCACGGGCTCTAGGCATGCAGACTTCAGTAGTTGTGGCACGTGGGCTCAATAGTTGTGGCTCACGGGCTTAGCTGCTCCACAGCATGTGGGATCTTCCCGGACCAGGGCTCAAACCCGTGTCCCGTGCACTGGCAGGCGGATTCTTAACCACTGTGCCACCAGGGAAGTCCCTGACCTTTTTAATTGGGTCATTTATTTATTTATTGTTGAGTTTTAAGATGTATTTGTATAATTCGGACTCAAGTCCTTTATCTTATACATGTTTTGCAGATACTTTCTTTCAGTCTGCCTTTTCATTCTCTTAACTGCATCTTTCTCAGAGAAGATGTTTTTAATTTAACATCTATATCTTTAACACTGTGTTTTCATTAACTAAGGTTAAGGAATCTTTAGTCTTTAGGAATCAGATTAGTGAAAAAGGAAAAAACTAAGGCTCCAATGTTAGTTCTGACAATGGATTAAGTATGAAAATACACACAGGTGGTATTTCACCCTAAAGCAGTGTAACTGATTGTGAAGAATTATACATAATCTAACTTGGAATAATAAACATAGAACCCTGAATTGAACTCTTCATAAAATGAGAAAGTTTTAGGTAAATCATTGTTTCATAATTTAGCTGTTTTGAAAGTTTCAGTCACCATCATGCTCTCTTAAAATATGGATAATCGGGCTTCCCTGGTGGCGCAGTGGTTGAGAGTCCGCCTGCCGATGCGGGGGACGTGGGTTCGTGCCCTGGTCCGGGAGGATCCCGCGTGCCGCAGAGCAGCTGGGCCCGTGAGCCATGGCTGCTGGGCCTGCGTGTCCGGAGCCTGTGCTCCGCAGTGGGAGAGGCCACAGCGGTGAGAGGCCCGCGTACCGCAAACAAACAAACAAACAAACAAAAAATATGGATAATCTATAATGGTATATCATTTCTACAAAAATAATTTTTCATCCCTAATGCTTCTAACAACACCAGTAAAGAATAATTTTCACAAATTCAATTAATAAATCTTTGTTACAAAGTAACATTTTATCTTCTGTCTTTTTTTTAGTATATGTGCTGCCGAAGCGAGCACTCTTCTGTCTTTTAAATGATCCTTTATCAAGCAAAGGGTTTATTACAGTTATGTACAAAGTGCTATTAAGTAACAGAGCAAAAACCACTGGACAGATTTGAGAAAGAAGACAAGCAGAGCCAGGGAAAAGTTTCACAGAAAAAGTCATGTCTGAGCTGGGCCTTGAAGGAGGAAGTATAAAGGACTTCCCAGCGACCAAGGAGAGGGGAAAAGATATGCATTAAAAAAATGTGTCAAGTA
Source organism: Lagenorhynchus albirostris (assembly GCF_949774975.1). Classification (NCBI taxonomy): domain Eukaryota; kingdom Metazoa; phylum Chordata; class Mammalia; order Artiodactyla; family Delphinidae; genus Lagenorhynchus; species Lagenorhynchus albirostris. Next base: position 50,704,072 of record NC_083103.1, read on the forward strand.
TAAAATTGGACGGAATTGGGGAGTCAGATAATACTGAGTTTAAATCCTGGTTTCACTACTCTCTAGTAGTACAATGCTAAACAAGTCACATCTCCTCTCTAACAGTTAATTTCCTTATTTGTAAAGTGGAGGTAAATTCATGACTTACAGGGCATGTAAAGTTTAAGTAAAGCTATTTTTAATAAGCATTCAGTAAGTGGTAAGTTACCCATTGAAATTTAAAGGAGAGAACAATAATCAGATCTTTATTTTAGAATGATGATCATGGTGCTGATATGGAAGATTCCTTATAAAGAGAAAGAGAAAGCAGGGTGATCCAATTAGGAAGTTATAGTATGCTCTAAGCAGTAGAAAGAGAAAAGAACAAGAGATGCTCCAAAGCAAAACTACGGCCTGGGAACTAACCACAAGTTGAAGGGGGAAGAAATTGAAATCAAGATTGATTACCATTAAGAATTTCTTAATACTGATCATAAATTTAAAAATCTAAAAGCTACTCTACCCATTAGGTATGATACAAATACTGTATGATTCCAGTTAAATGAAGCAGATTCACACAGACAGAAAATAAAATGGTGGTTTTCAGGAGCTGTTGGCAGGAGGGAATGGACACTTGTTTAATGGATATAGAGCTTTAGTTTTACAAGATAAAAAAATTCTGGAGACTGTACAACAATGTACACTTAACACTACTGAACTGTATATTTAAAAATGGTTAAGATGACAAATTTTACGTGTATTTTAACACAGTGAAAAATAACTGTAAAAAAATTTTTTTAATAGAAAAACATCACACACAAACTAAGGAGAGAGTCTGAGCTTTTCTTTCCATAAAGCACGAGTTCAGTCTTTCATACAATTTCATGTATGGCAGGTACTAAAGTCTCTTCCAACATAGTTGCCTCCTCCAATCAAGGACAGCAACACATCTCTCTCCCCCCCCCCCACACACACACACAAATATATAAAGGGAAAGCAGAAGTTTGATAAGAGGTATGTTAAAGGGAAGTTCTGTTTGTTAATTTAAAAATGGAAGAAAAACATAGGCTGAGAGAAGGAGCCAGTGTTAAAAAGAGGGATTGAAAACCAGGAGAAAACGGCTAACCGTTATAAAAAATAAGGTTAACATAGCTGGAAAGGGTTAGGGTCAAGATGAAAGGTTGATTAGAAAGATGAACCCTCTTTCAAACAAGGAAGGGAGGATAACAAGTATCCAGATAAAACTTAAAAGGAGAGGAAGGTAACAAAATTAAGATAATTTACTTTTTTAATTAGCATGAGACCTTTCAAAATGAACTAGTACAGTTTAGAGTAGGGATTCCAAAACTTTTTTGACTGCACCAATCTATCAGTAAAAAAAAAAAAAAAAAAAAAGTATATGTATATTTAGTTTTAAATAATACCCCAATGCTTTGTATTTACATATTATATCGATTATAAAACATAACAAGTATGGTACTGGCACAAAAACAGAAAGATAGATCAATGGAACAGGATAGAAAGCCCAGAGATAAACCCACGCACATATGGTCACCTTATCTTTGATAAAGGAGGCAGGAATGTACAGTGGAGAAAGGACAGCCTCTTCAATAAGTGGTGCTGGGAAAACTGGACAGGTACATGTAAAAGTATGAGATTAGATCACTCCCTAACACCATACACAAAAATAAGCTCAAAATGGATTAAAGACCTAAATGTAAGGCCAGAAGCTATCAAACTCTTCGAGGAAAACATAGGCAGGACACTCTATGACATAAATCACAGCAAGATCCTTTCTGACCCACCTCCCAGAGATATGCAAATAAAAACAAAAATAAACAAATGGGACCTAATGAAACTTCAAAGCTTTTGCACAGCAAAGGAAACCATAAACAAGACCAAAAGACAACCCTCAGAATCGGAGAAAATATTTGCAAATGAAGCAACTGACAAAGGTTAATCTCCAAAATTTATAAGCAGCTCATGCAGCTCAATAACAGAAAAACAAACAACCCAATCCAAAAATGGGCAGAAGACCTAAATAGACATTTCTCCAAAGAAGATATACAGACTGCCAACAAACACATGAAAGAATGCTCAACTTCATTAATCATTAGAGAAATGCAAATCAAAACTACAATGAGATATCATCTCACACTAGTCAGAATGGCCATCATTAAAAAATCTAGAAACAATAAATGCTGGAGAGGATGTGGAGAAAAGGGAACCCTCTTCCCACTGTTGGTGGGAATGTAAATTGATATAGCCACTGTGGAGAACAGTATGGAGGTTCCTTAAAAAACTACAAATAGAACTACCATATGACCCAGCAATCCCACTACTGGGCATATACCCCGAGAAAAGCATAATTCAAAAAGAGTCATGTACCAAAATGTTCATTGCAGCTCTATTTAGAATAGCCCAGAGATGGAAACAACCTAAGTATCCATCATCGGATGAATGGATAATGAAGATGTGGCACATATATACAATGGAATATTACTCAGACTTAAAAAGAAACGAAATTGAGTTATTTGTAATGAGATGGATAGACCTAGAGTCTGTCATACAGAGTGAAGTAAGTCAGAAAGAGAAAGACAAATACTGTATGCTAACACATATATATGGAATTTTAAAGAAAAATGTCATGAAGAACCTAGGGGTAAGACAGGAATAAAGACACAGACCTACTAGAGAATGGACTTGAGGATATGGGGAGGGGGAAGGGTAAGCTGTGACAAAGCGAGAGAGAGGCATGGACATATATACACTACCAAACGTAAGGTAGATAGCTAGTGGGAAGCAGCCGCATAGCACAGGGAGATCAGCTTGGTGCTTTGTGACTGCCTGGAGGGGTGGGATAGGGAAGGTGGGAGGGAGGGAGACGTAAGAGGGAAGAGATATGGGAACATATGTATATATATAACTGATTCACTTTGTTATAAAGCAGAAACTAACACACCATTGTAAAGCAATTATACTCCAATAAAGATGTTAAAAAAAAAACCATAACAAAAACACAACTTTAAAGGCATGAGATAAATATTCAATAATTAATTTTCCAATTTGATAGTCTCATATGTTATATACCAATAACTACTATCTCAAGACAGTTACAAGTTTAAAGCTCCTCATTATAAACGTGGTTATAAATCCATTATTAAATGGTCTTCCAGGTAATCACGAGTTATTTTTGGCTTGCTTTTTTCAGGTTGTTTGAGCTATCATCATTTTTACATTATACTTAAGCTGATGAAATGTTTTTAAAAGAAGTGTTATCTCTGCTCTTTTCTTGGTGTTTGCTTGTTCTTGCATTATTACAATTATCTTCAATGAATTTTCATATTATTCCCAGTGATATTTTAAAGCTATTTGTACAGTTTGTGAGATAGTTTAATTTAGAGAATATCATCAGTAAATCCACTTAGATGAAAACTGCTGTACAGTGCAACATACAAAGGCAAACAGTGAGAGTTTTTAAAGAACCCCTTAATGTGTATATAACCATCTTGTACATCCCCAATAGTGTGAACAACCTATTCTAGAGATCACTGATTTAGATCATGGGCTTTGGTCTCAGATTTGACATGTATTATACATATGAACTCCAGCAAATTACTTGATCTCAGCTTCAGTCTCATCATCTGTAAAATTAGGTAGGTGAATACATACTTCAGTAGGTGAATGGCTAAACAAATTGTGGCACATCCAGACAACGGAATATTATTGAGCACTAAAAAGAAATGAGCTATCAAGTCAAGAAAAGACATGGAGGAACCTTAAACAGATATCACCATGGGAAAGAAGCCAATCTGAAAGGCTACATACTGTGTGATTCCAACTATATGACATTCTGGAAGAAGGAAAACTATGGAGACAGTAAAAAGATCAGTGGTTTCCAGGGGTTAGGAGGGAAGGAAGGGAAAATAGGTGGAGCACCGATGATTTTTAGGGCACTGAAACTATTCTGTGTGATAGTATGATGCTGGATGCACGTCACTATACATTTGTCAAAATCCATAGACTGTGTAGCATGAAGAATGTAAACTATGGACTTTGAGTGATGATGATGTGTCAATGGAGGTTCATTGACTGTAACAAACGTACCACTCTTGTGTGGGATGTTGATAGTAGGAGGAGGCTGTGCATGTGTAGGAGCAGAGGGTATACGGGAACTCTGAACTTAACTGCTGAAAATTACTGTGAACCTAAAATTGCTAAAAATTAAAGTGTATTAAAAAATTAAGCATACCACCTACCTCAAAAAATAAATTGTTGCAATAATCAAATGAAATAGCACATAAAAAGTACCTGATGTGTATACTACAGGTACTCAATAATGTCTCTTAGCAGTATTCAATCTTTCATTCATTCAATAAATATTTAATGAGAACTAAGAGAAGTGACGGTTGTCACAACCACATAAATTTTGTCCTCAAATAACTCTGGCAAGTAATTTTTTAAAATTGCTTACTAATTCACTGATCACGTCTCTGATATTGAGACTTTTCTTATATATTATGATTATAGGGTCAATCAGTTACAAGTTAATTCTAACATGAAAATTTAATTCAGTTGGTCATTATGTACAAGAAATATCAACACTATGTCAAATGTAAGTTTAAAAAAAAGAAAAACAAAAATTTCCCATCACAGGCTGAATATAGATGATTAATAAAATTAGTCAACATAGCAATGTGTGCATTATTAGGACAGAAGCTTCCTAAATGAGTTATGGGGTTCATTATCAAGGAAAATGAAGGAAGTAAGACTGGTTAGCATTTCAAGACCTTAGATATTTCTTCTTCTTTTGCTGACTTTAAATGTTTAATTAATTATTCCTAGAAAACATTAGACAACACTTAATTTATAATTTATAGAAGAATGAATACAAATCATTTTGAAGTATCTTTTAAAATTCCCGCATCCCTAATTAATATTCATGATGATAATTTCACAGTTACAAAACTATGCCAGAGGTGGCATGGAAATATATAGTTGTGCCAGTGGAAGAGGCAGGAAATTTCTCTCTCTCCCAAATGGAAGATTTAAGTTCAACACAAACATTTCCTAAAGGTTTCATAATATTTTAATCAAATTATTCATTACCCAGAAATAACACTATGAAGAAATAGATAATCACGTTGCACAAAGGCCGAGTTCATTTGTTCTGGACAGGTGGCCAGACTGCAGCTCTGTGTCAGCAGCCTAAACCCGCCCACAATAGCCCTAAAGACGATTATGCAAATGCCAGCCAACCCAGCTATTTTCCCAGGAACAGGAGAAGGGCTCCTAGTAGAAGCTATAATTGTTCCGCAGTCATGTGGAAAAACAAGCAGGTTTTTTTTTTTTTGCTGGAGGCAGAGTGCTTTCACTAAGGGTACCACCACAATACGCATGAGATATAAAAACACACAAACACACGTCATGAAAAGACATGGAAGAGCCTTAAGTGCATATTACTAAGGGAAAGAAGCCAATCTGAAAAGGCTACATACTGTATGTATGGGGCGGGGGGCACAATTGGGAGGGTTGTATATGTCTGTTTGTGTTTGATGTCTATTTCTCAGATGGCATACACAGCTTATTCCATCTTCTTCTCCAACCTCTCCTTGCTGAACAGCTCTGCCTTCTTATTAATACCAAATCTCCTCTGTTGGTTACACCTTCCCTTATCAGTAAGATATATACAGAAATGTATTAACTTTTGACCACTGCATCTTATAGGTATGAGATAAATATTGTCTGGCAAAGCTGAATAAGAACTATTCTTACTCCATATACTTATTTTTCTTTTTCATCCAGGGGCATAATGAAACAGGCTGAAGACAGAAAACCATCAGATCTGAAATACAACACTGACAAGGGAACACTGTTCCTTAGCATTTATTAACTAACACTATGTTATCAAAGTTTGGGGGGGGTTTGTTTTTTATTTTAAATAAAGTCATCAGATTCCTTAGTTTCTAAATGAGTGTTTTAAAATTGCCTGCTCTGACACCTGATCTTACAATTATCTCTGGAATTAATGTTATTTCAAATATTACTGCTGTTGAATTTTTTATTCTACAGGATTCAAAAACAGTATTTTTTTTTAACCTCTCTTGCCCTACTCATTCCTCAATTCCCTCCTGCGTAAGACAAAGGGACATTACCTGTTTTATTCAGTAAAAGGCGTAAGATGGTCCTACTTTATCTACATGGAATTCAACAGTTTCTAGAACTCATGTTATGCTAGAAAATGTGACCAAGTCCTTCTGCCCTAAATTCATTTAAGGGAGGATTTTTCTCAAATGCTTGGAAACAGATTATGATATTCTTCATAGATGTCAAATATATTATTTTAAAATAAGACATTACAAAATTTTTAATGTTTAATTAAGAATATGGGGGTAGGGACAAATTAAGGGTATGTGATTAACAGATACAAACTACTGTATATAAAATAAACTGCAATGTCCTATTGTATAGCACAGGGAACTCTATTCAATATCCTGTGATAAACCATAACAAAAAAGAATATGAAAAAGAATATACATATATAACTGAATCACTCTGCTATACACCAGAAACTAACACAACATTGTAAACCAACTATACTTCAATAATAAATAAATAAATAGATAGATAGATAGATAGATAAGTAAAGTAGATAAACAACAAGGATACACTGCACAGCACAGGGAATTATACCCATTATATAATGGAATGGAATTCCATTCCATTATATAATGGAATATACTATGCAAAAATACTGAATCACTATGCTGTACATCTGAAACTAACACAATATTGTCAATCAACTATACTTCAATAAAAAGAAAATACATGTACTGTTAAGATTAAACCAACCATAAGTAGATAACTTCTTTAACCTCAGTAGTGAGGTTAACTAAATAAATATAAATATAAGATTTAGTTAATATAAACTCTACTGTCAGGCTTCCCTGGTGGTGCAGTGGTTAAGAATCTGCCTGCCAATGCAGGGGACACAGGTTCGAGCCCTGATCTGGGAAGATCCCACATGCCGTGGAGCAACTAAGCCCATGCGCCACAACTACTGAGCCTGCGCTCTAGAGCCCGCGAGCCACAACTACTGAAGCCCGTGCGCCTAGAGCCCGTGCTCTGCAGCAAGAGAAGCCACCTCAATGAGAAGCCCGTGCACCACAATGAAGAGTAGCCCCCGCTCACTGCAACTAGAGAAAGCCCACGTGCAGCAACGAAGACCCAACACAGCCCCAAATAAATAAGTAAAATAAATAAATTTTAAAAAATATATTAAACTCTGTCCATGAAACAAGTTAACATTCAAAACTCTTTTAAAAATGATTTAGCTCCAGCTTCGAAATGATCCAGTTTTCTTCTAGTAAACCTTCACAAAGTATTTTACTTATGTCTCTTATAGCACTTATCATATCCTTACTTTAATTTTTTCATCCATTCATTCCTTGACCCTAAATTTAAACAGATAAGTCACAGTTTCTACTTTCAAGGAACTGACACTCTAGTGAGGGAAGTATCTGATTCTTTAAAAATGTTTTCAATACATTCTGATGTATAGAGTAGACACCCAAGTTAAGTATGGCAGACTCTATTTACTATTCAAAAATATTCCCTACCACTCTACTAGGATGGCTAAAGTTAAAAACAAACAAACAAACAAATAGTTAATACCAAGTGTCAGTGAGAATGTGGAGAAATTGGAACCCTCGTACATTACTAGTAAAATGTAAAATGGTGCAGCCACTTTGGAAGACAATTTGGCAGTTCCTAAAAATGTTAAACACAGAGTTACCAAATGGCCCATCAATTCCATTCCTAACTGCATACTCAAGAGAACTGAAAACATATTTCACTTAAAAACTTGTACATGAATGTTCACAGCAGTCTTTTTCATAACAGCCCAAAAATGAAAATAATCCAAATGTCCTCAACAGATGAATGGATAAATAAAATGTGATATATCCATAGCTATATCCATTCAATGGGTTATTACTTATCAATAAAAAGGAATAAAGTACTGATACATGTACCACATGAATGAACCATGAAAACAGTATGTTAGGCAAAAGAAGCCTGTTACAAAATACCACATATTATACAATTCTATTTATATAAAATGTCTGGAATAGGAAAATCCATAAAGATAGAAAGTAAACTGGTGGTTGCCAAGGGCTGGAGAAACTGATGGGGAAACGGAGTGACTGCTAATGAGTACAGGGCTCCTTTTTGGGGTGATAAAAATGTTCTAAAATTGCTTGTGGTGATGGTTGCACAACTCTGAATATACCAAACACCACTGAACTGTACACTTTAAAAGGGTGAATTGTATAGTATGTGAATTATATCTCAGTAAGGCTGTTATTAAACAAATATATACAGGGGGATGGTTTTCCCCCTGCCTCTAAGAAAGTATTACACTTTCTCATCCCAATGACATCAGGCTTGGCCATGTGACTGCCTTGGCTGACGAAATGTGAGTAGAAATGATGCATTACACTTCCTCCAAGCTGAAGCTTTAAGAATTAGGACATGGTTTGCCATACCCTCTTTTCCATTTACAAATATTCCAGATAGAGGCTATCTCATCAGACTGAATCCCAGAATGAAGATGTGACAATGTGGGAGTGAGCTATAGCCAACCTGCAACAGATTTATAAAGTAAGCAAAATATAAACCTTTGTTATTATAAGCCACTGAGATTTCAGGTTGGTTTGCCACCACAGAGTCTTGCCTAAAGTGTATATTATAACTTTTATGTATTATGGTAATATGAAACCATAATAATAAGATATTTTAAAAATTATTTATTTTACCTTATCTTTTTATTTTCAATTTTGTGCATGCTTACAATATGCATAATGTATTAGTACAGGGTAGACATTTAAAAAGTTCGGAAACCATTTCCCTTGACTGCTGAGGACCTATACCTAATCTATTATTCTCTCAGACTCCTGGCATAAATTGCCCAGTGTCATTCTGTTTCTGACAGTGGCACCAAAGGGTACAGTAGGGGCTTAATAAATATGCCTCAACTGAAAAAATATCCTTCCAGGTGTCAAAAACAATACATTAGGATCAGGTCAGGAACATAAAATTCAAACTAATAGGCTAGTTATGAGTAGCATTAAATAAACCAAGAGGCTAAGCAGCAACCAGGCCAGGGAGATGTCTACACAGAAGAGAACAATTAGTACAGGTTCCCTCCATAATTTGCACAAAGATTAATTAATAACCAGAATGGTTAAAATTAAAAAGACCCAAAATATCAAGAGTTGGCAAAGATATGGAACAACTGGAACACCCATATGCTGCTGGTGGGAGTGCAAATTGTATAACAACTCTGAAAAACTGTTTGGCCATATCTACTAACGGTAAAGAGGTGCATACCCTATGACCCAGTAATTCCTCTCTTAGGTATATACCCAACAAAAATGCATACAAATTTTTATTTTGCCATAAACTGGAAACAAACCAAGGATCTATCAACAGAAAAGATAAATGAATTGTGGTAATTTATATAATGGAATACTTCTCATCAGTGAGAATAAATGAAACTTACTTGTAGTACACAATACATAAGAATCTTACAAATATAATGTTGACGTAAAGAAGTCAAACCAAAGAGTACTTACTGTATGATTCCACTTAAATAAGTTCACAAACAAGCAAAACAAACCTAGCTGTTAAAATCAAGTTAGTAATTACCTTTTGGGAGGGGTTAGTGATAGGAATGAGCAAAAGGAGGCTTCTGGAGGGCTAAAATGTTCTAGTTCTTCATTTGAGTAGTGGCTGACTAAGGTACATCAGCTTCACACTCATGATTGTGCAAATATATATGTATACAGATTTCAATAAAAAATAATGTTTAAAAAATAAACACACTTCTAAATAACCAATTGATCCAAGGAAAAATCACAATGGAAGTCAGAAAAGACTTTCAACTGGCATATAAAAAGTCTACAGCAAGCATTATACTTAATGATGAAAGATTAAAAGGTCTTCTTTTGAGACCAGGAACAAGACAAGGATGCTGCAATTCCCACCTTCCTTCAACACTGGGGGCCACTAACAGTAAGATAAAGCTAGAAAAAGAAAACAAAATTACAGGCAGTCCTCATTCTGCATGGTTCCAACACACATAAATTTCAGTTACTGCAGTTTAGTTTACCACTCCCCCAACAACACAGTTTGAATTTTAGTTACCATGGTACATTAAACGTAACTATATAAAGTACAGGCTTCTCTGCTAGCTCTTTGGACCACAAATCACTGCAAATAACAGATGCATATCAAGATCAGTGACTTCTTTGAAAGTATGTCAGTGATTGATCACTGTGCATCTGTTATCCAGTTCACACACAGACAGTAAAGATGTAACTATGTTGCCTCTTTGTCTTACAGTGATAAAGCCACATGACACTTTATAAAAATGTATAATCAAAAGAAGGAATTAGCTAACAAAGATGAAAGTGCAGCAAAGAAATAAAAAGTGTTAATGCTGGAAGTGAAATTCTAACCAGATGTCAATGAATTACAGAAGAAATGGCTGACTGTGGGAATGTTGATACTGCTGCCATTTTAAAGGAGATTCTAGATATGCAGTCAGAGGGAGAAGGGGAACATACTGATATAAAATGAAGAAAGCGAGTGTGAAGAAAAGAATGGAGTTATCCCAGAGGAATGCTGCCGACAAAAAAATTTCACATTACAGGAACTCTCAGAGAGACTTCATGACACTGAACCTTCAAAGGCCAAATGCTGGAAGCTAATTCAAATACAGAAAAGAGCGTAACAATTCACCAAGGCATATGACAAGAAAAAAGGCAATCACTGATCCTTGGGTGGAGCTCCCAGTTTCTGGTTTTACATGCAAGAAGTTTGTAAGTTACCCACTCTGTCCTAACATCAAGTAAAAAGCTAAAGAGACTGAAAAGTCAACAGCTCTTTAGATTCTTTTCCCATGTAGGTCATTACAGAGTATTAAGTAGAGTTCCCTGTGCTACACACTGGGTCCTTATTAGTCATCTATTTTATATACAGTATTGTGTATGTGTCGATCCCATCTCCCATTTATTCCTCCCCCTTTTCCCCCCTGGTAACTGTAAGACTGTTTTCTACATCTGTAACTCTTTCTGTTTTGTAAATAAGTTCATTTGTATCATTTTTTAAGATTCTACTTGTAAGTGATATCATACAATATTTGTCCTTCTCTGTCTGACTTACTTCACTCAGTATGACAATCTCTAGGTCCATCCATGTTGCTGCAAATGGCATTACTTCATTCTTTTTTATGGCTGAGTAATAATCCATTGTATATATGTACCACATCTTCTTTAGCCATTCCTCTGTCGATGGACCTTTAGGCTGCTTCCATGTCCTGGCTATTGTAAATAGTGTTGCAATGAACATTGGGGTGCATATATCTTTTCGAATTATAGTTTTCTCTGGGTATATGTCCAGGAGTGGGCTTGCTGGTTCATATGGTAGCTCTACTTTTAGTTTTTGGTTTTTTTTTTACTTTTAGTTTTTTAAGTAACCTCCATACTGTTCTCCATAGTGGCTGTACCAATTTACATTCCCAACAACAGTATAGGAGGGTCAAACTGAGAAGTTAAAACAACAACAAACTATTTAAAACAACTATGATTAATATGTCATGGGCTCTAATGGATAAAGTAGATAGCAGGCAAAAACAAGTGGGTATCATAAGTAGAAAGATGGAAATCTTAAGAAACAAATAAACAAAAATGCCAGAGATTAAAAAACACTGTAGAGAAATGAAGAATGCTTTGATCAGCTTACTTGTAGACCACACATGGCTGAGTAAAGAATCTCTGAGCTTGAGGATATATCAGACGAAAGGGGGAAAACTGAAAAGCAAAGAGAACAAAGACAGAAAAAACAGAACAGAACATACAAGGATTGTGGGATAACTACAAAAGATGTAACATATGCATAATGGAAATGACAGAAGGAAAAGAAAGAGAGAAAGAAACAGAAGAAATATTTGAAACAATAATGACTGAGAATTTCCCCAAATCAATGTTAGAACCAAACCACAGATCCAGGAAGCCCAGAGAACAGCAAGCAGGATAAATAACAGAAAAACTATACCTAGTCATATCATTTTCAAGCTACAGGAAATCAAAGATAAAGAAAAAAATCCTGAAAGAAGTCAAAGGAAAGAAATACTTAACCGACAGAGGGACGAAGGTAAGAATCAAACCAATTTCTCCTCAGAAATCACACAAGCAAGAAGACTGAAGTATTTAAAGTGCTGAGAGAAAAAAAACACGCCAACCTAGAATTCTATAATCTGCAACCTTATCCTTCAAAAGTTAAGGAGAAATAAAGACTTTCTCTGACAAACAAAAGTGAAGGGAATTTGTTGCCAGTAGACCTGCCTTACTAGAAATGTTAAAAGAAGTTCTTTAGAGAGAAGGAAAATGATATAGGTCAAAAACTCATATCTACATAAAGAAAGGAAACCATCAAAGCAGGAATAAATAAAGGTAAAATAAAATCTTTTATTTTTCTTATTCTTAATTGACCTAACATATAACAATTTGTTCAAAATAATAATAGCAACCATGTATTCTATTATGCATACTTATGTATATATCTTATATATATGTATATATATTAAGTATGCTTTTATATAAGTGAAGTGAATGAAGGCAATGGCGGGGAAGAATTAGGATTATTTTGTTATTATTAGGTACTCACATTACCCATTAAGTGGTATAATGGTTTTTGGAAGCAGACTTAGATTTGGTTATAAATGTATACTGAAAACTCTAGGGCAAACACTAAAAAACTTTAAAAAGAGGAATATAACTAATATGCTAAGAAAGGAGAGAAAATAGAATAATATAAAAGGGTCAATCAAAACCACAAAAGGCAGAAAAAAGTGGAAGACTAAAAAGGGAAGAAAGAACAAGGGCAACAAACAGAAAAGAGTAACCAATATGGCAGACATAAATTTGACCATATCAATATTCAACTTGAACATTAATGGTTTAAATGCATCAAATAAAAGACAGAGACTGTCAAAGTAGATCAATAAATAAGATCCAACAATATGTTGTGTACAAGAAACCCACGTGAGATATAAAGACACTTACAGGTTAAAAGTAAATGGATGGAAGAACACCAGAATCACAACGAACTGCTGAACAATCATTGACAGGAAGACACTGGAACTCACCAAAAAAGATACCCCACATCCAAAGACAAAGGAGAAGCCACAATGAGACAGTAGGAGGGGTGCAATCACAATAAAATCAAATCCCATAAATGCTGGGTGGGTGACTCACAAACTGGAGAACACTTATACCACAGAAGTCCACCCACTGGAGTGAAGGTTCTGAGGCCCACGTCGTCAGGCTTCCCAATCTGGAGGTCTGGCAACGGGAGAAGGAATTCTTAGAGAATCAGACTTTGAAGGCTAGCAGGATTTGATTGCGGAACTTCGAAAGAACTGGGGGAAACAGAGACTCCACTCGTGGAGGGCACACACAAAATAGTGTGCTCATCGGGACCCAGGAGAAGGAGCAGTGACCCCATAGGAGACTGAACCAGACCTACCTGCTAGTGTTGGAGGGTCTCCTGCAGAGGCGGGGTGGGGGGGGCTGTGTGTCACCGTGAGGACAAGGACACTGGCAGCAGAAGTTTTGGGAAGTACTCCTTGGCATGAGCCCTCCTAGAGTCTGCCATTAGCCCCACCAAAGAGCCTGGGTAGGCTTCAGTGTTGGGTCGCCTCAGGCCAAACAACCAATAGGGAGGGAACCCAGCCCCACCCATCAATAGACAAGCGGATTAAAGTTTAATTGAGCTCTGCCCACCAAAGCATCAGCCAGCTCTACCCACCACTAGTCCCTCCCATCAGGAAACTTGCACAAGCCTCTTATAGCCTCATCCACCAGAGGGTAGACAGCAGAAGCAAGAACTACAATCCTGCAGCCTGTGGAACAAAAACCACATTCACAGAAAGATGGACAAGATGAAAAGGCAGAGGGCTATGTACCAGATGAAGGAACAAGATAAAATCCCAGAAAAACAACTAAATGAAGTGGAGATAGGAAACCTTCCAGAAAAAAAATTCAGAATAATGATAGTGAAGATGATCCAGGACCTCAGAAAAAGAATGGAGGCAAAGATCGAGAAGATGCAAGAAATGTTTAACAGAGACATAGAAGAATTAAAGAACAAACAAACAGAGATGAACAACACAATAACTGAAATGAAAACTACACTAGAAGGAATCAATAGCAGAATAATTGAGGCAGAAGAACAGATAAGTGACCTGGAAGACAGAATGGTGGAATTCACTGCTGTGGAACAGAATAAAGAAAAAAGAACGAAAAGAAATGAAGACAGCCTAAGAGACCTCTGGGACAACATTAAACCCAACAACGTTCGCATGATAGGGGTCCCAAAAGAAGAAGAGAGAGAGAAAGGACCTGAGAAAATATCTGAAGAGATTATAGTTGAAAACTTCCCAAACATGGGAAAGGAAAGAGCCACCCAAGTCCAGGAAGTGCAGAGAGTCCCATACAGGATAAACCCAAGGAGAAACATGCCGAGACACACCGTAATCAAATTGGCAAAAATTAAAGACAAAGAAAAATTACTGAAAGCAGCAAGGGAAAAACAACACTTAACATACAAGGGAACTCCCATAAGGTTAACAGATGATTTCTCAGCAGAAAATCTACAAGCCAGAAGGGAGTGGCATGATATACTTAAGGTGATGAAAGGGAAGAACGTACAACCAAGATTAATCTGCCCAGCAAGGATCTCATTAAGATTCCATGGAGAAATCAAAAGCTTTACAGAGAATCAAAAGCTAAGACAATTCAGCACCACCAAACCAGCTCTATAGAAAATGCTAAAGGAACTTCTCTAAATAGGAAACACAAGAGAAGAAAAGGACCCACAAAAACAAATCCAAAACAATTAAGAAAATGGTCATAGGAACATACATATCGATAATTACCTTAAACATGAATGGATTAAATGCTCCAACCAAAAGACACAGGCTTGCTGAATGGATACAAAAACAAGACCCATCAATATGCTCTCTATAAGAGACCCATTTCAGACCTAGGGAATCATTCAGACTGAAAGCGAGGGGATGGACAGATATTCCATGCAAATGGAAATCAAAAGAAAGCTGGAGTAGCAATACTCACATCAGATAAAATAGACTTTAAAATAAAGAATGTTACAAGAGACAAGGAAGGACACTGCACAATGATCAAGGGATCAATCCAAGAAGGAGATATAACAATTATAAATATATATGCACCCAACATAGGAGCACCTCAATACATAAGGCAACTGCTAACAGCAATAAAAGAGGAAATTGACAGTAACACAATAATAGTGAGGGACTTTAACACCTCACTTACACCAATGGACAGATCATCCAAACAGACAATTAATAGGGAAACACAAGCTTTAAATGACACAACAGACCAGATAGATTTAATTGATATTTATAGGACATTCCATCCAAAAACAGCAGATTACACTTTGTTCTCAAGTGCGCATGGAACACTCTCCAGGATAGATCACACCTTGGGTCACAAATCAAGCCTCAGTAAATATAAGAAAATTAAAATCATATCAAGCATCTTTTCTGACCACAACGCTATGAGATTAGAAATCAATTACAGGGAAAAAAACGTAAAAAGCACAAACACATGGAGGCTAAACAATATGCTACTAAATAACCAAGAGATCACGGAAGAAATCAAAGAGGAAATCAAAAAATACCTAGAGACAAATGACAATGAAAAGACGACAATTCAAAACCTATTGGATGCGGCCAAAGCAGTCCTAAAAGGGAAGTTTATAGCTATACAAGCCTACCTCAAGAAACAAGAAAAATCTCAAATAAACAATCTAACCTTACACCTAAAGGAACTAGAGAAAGAAGAACAAACAAAACTCAAAGTCAGCAAAAGGAAAGAAATCATAAAGATCAGAGCCGAAATAAATGAAATAGAAACAAAGAAAGCAACAGCAAAGGTCAATAAAACTAAAAGCTGGTACTTTGAGAAGATAAACAAAATTGATAAACCATTAGCCAGGCTCGTCAACAAAAAGAGGGAGAGAACTCAAATAAATAACATTAGAAGTGAAAAAGGAGAAATCACAACGAACTCTGCAGAAATACAAAGGATTATAAGAGATTACCACAAACCACTATATGCTAATAAAATGGACAACCTGGATGAAATAGACAAATTCTTAGAAAGGTATAACCTTCCAAGACTGAACCAGGAAGAAATAGAAAATATGAACAGACCAATCACAAGTAATGAAATTGAAACTGTGATTAAAAATCTTCCAACAGGGCTTCCCTGGTGGCACAGTGGTTGAGAGTCCGCCTGCCGATGCAGGGGACACGGGTTCATGCCCCAGTCCGGGAAGATCCCACATGCCGCGGAGCGGCTGGGCCCGTGAGCCATGGCCGCTGAGCCTGCGCATCTGGAGCCTGTGCTCCGCAGCGGGAGAGACCACAACTGTGAGAGGCCTGTGTACCACAAAAAAAAAAAAAAAAAAAAAAAAAAAAAAATCTTCCAACAAACAAAAGTCCAGGATCAGATGGCTTCACAGGTGAATTCTATCAAACATTTAGAGAAGAGCTAACACCCATCCTTCTCAAACTCTTCCAAAAAATTGCAGAGGAAGGAACACTCCCAAACTCATTCTATGAGGCCACCATCACCCTGATAACAAAACCAAAGGTACTACAAAAAAAGAAAATTACAGACCAGTATCACTGATGAATATAGATGCAAAAATCCTCAACAAAATACTAGCAAACAGAATCCAACAACATATTAAAAGGATCATACACCATGATCAAGTGGGATTTATTCCAGGGATGCAAGGATTCTTCAATATATGTAAATCAATCAATGTGAGACACCATATTTACAAATTGAAGAAGAAAACCATATGATCATCTCAACAGATGCAGAAAAAGCTTTTGACAAAATTCAACACCCAGTTATGATAAAAACTTTCCAGAAAGTGGGCATAGAGGGAACCTATCTCAACATAATAAAGGCCATATAAGACAAACCTACAGCAGACATCATTCTAAATGGTGAAAAACTGAAAACATTTCCTCTAAGATCAGGAAAAAGACAAGGATGTCCACTCTTGCCACTATTATTCAACATAGTTTTGGAAGTCCTAGCCACGGCAATCAGAGAAGAAAAAGAAATAAAAGGAATACAAATTGGAAAAGAAGAAGTAAAACTGTCACTGTTTGCAGATGACATGATACTATACATAGAGAATCCGAAAGATGCCATCAGAAAACTACTAGAGCTAATCAATGAATTTGGTAAAGTTGCAGGATACAAAATTAATGCACAGAAATCTCTTGCATTCCTATACACTAATGATGAAAAATCTGAAAAAGAAATTAAGGAAACACTCCCATATATCATTGCAACAAAAAGAATAAAATACCTAGGAATAAGCCTACCTAGGGAGACAAAAGACCTATATGCAGAATACTATAAGACACTGCTGAAAGAAATTAAAGATGATACCAACAGATGGAGAGACATTCCATGTTCTTGGATTGGAAGAATCAATATTGTGAAAATGACTATACTACTCACGCAATCTACAGATTCAATGCAATCCCTATCGGATTACCAATGTCATTTTTTACAGAACTAGAACAAAAAAATGTTAAAATTTGTATGGAGACATAAAAGACCCCGAATAGCCAAAGCAGACTTGAGGGAAAAAATGGAGTTCGAGGAATCAGACTCCATGACTTCAGAGTGTACTACAAAGCTACAGTAATCAAGACAATATGGTACTGACACAAAAACAGAAATACAGATCAATGGAACAGGATAGAAAGCCCAGAGATAAACCCACGCACCTATGGTCACCTAATCTATGACAAAGGAGGAAAGGATATACAATGGAGAAAAGACAGTCTCTTCAACAACTGGTGCTGGGAAAACTGGACAGCTACATGTAAAACAATGAAATTAGAACACTCCCTAACACCATACACAAAGATAAACTCAAAATGGATTAGAGACCTAAATGTAAGACCGGACACTATAAAACTCTTAGAGGAAAACATTGCCCAAACACTCTTTGACATAAATCACAGCAAGATCTTTTCTGATCCACCTCCTAGAGTAATGGAAATAAAAACAAAAATAAACAAATGGGACCTAATGAAACTTCAGAGCTTTTGCAAAGCAAACTACAAACAAGACGAAAAGACAACCCTCAGAATGGGAAAAAATATTTGCAAACTAATCAACGGACAAAGGATTAATCTCCAAACTACATAAACAGCTCATGCAGCTCAATATTAAAAAAACAAACAACCCAATCAAAAAATGGGCAGAAAACCTAAATAGAGACTTCTCCAAAGAAGACATACAGATGACCAAGAAGCACATGAAAAGCTTCTCAACATCACTAATTATTAGAGAAATGCAAATCAAAACTACAATGAGGTATCACCTCATACCAGTTAGAATGGGCATCATCAGAAAATCTACAAACAACAAATGCTGGAGAGGGTGTGGAGAAAAGGGAACCCTCTTGCACTGTGGGTGGGAATGTAAATTGATATAGCCACTGTGGAGAACAGTATGGAGGTTCCTTAAAAAACTAAAAAGAGAACTACCATATGACCCAGCAATGCCATTACTGGGCATATACCCTGAGAAAAGCATAATTCAAAAAGAGTCATGTACCAAAATGTTCATTGCAGCTCTATTTACAATAGCCAGGACATGGAATCACCCTAAGTGTCCATCGAAAGATGAATGGATAAAGAAGATGTGGCACATATATACAATGGAATATTACTCAACCATAAAAAGAAACGAAATTGAGTTATTTGTAGTGAGGTGGATGGACCTAGAGTCTGTCATACAGAGTGAAGTAAGTCAGAAAGAGAAAAACAAATACTGTATACTAACACATATATATGGAATCTAAGATTAAAAAAAAAAAGTTCATGAAGTACCTAGGGGTAAGACAGGAATAAAGACACAGACCTACTGGAAAATGGACTTGAGGATATGGGGAGGGGGAAGGGTGAGCTGTGACAAAGCGAGAGAGAGGCATGGACATATATACACTACCAAACGTAAGGTAGATAGCTAGTGGGAAGCAGCCGCATAGCACAGGGAGATCAGCTCGGTGCTTTGTGACCACCTAGAGGGGTGGGATAGGTAGGGTGGGAGGGAGACGCAAGAGGGAAGAGATATCGGGACATATGTATATGTATAACTGATTAACTTTGTTATAAAGCAGAAACTAACACACTATTGTAAACAAATTATACTCCAATAAAGATGTTAAAAAAACAAAAACAAAAAATAAACAAAAAAAAAGAATTGATATTCAAACAGAACAGCTTCTTTGACTACAGGGTAGCTAAATTAGAACTCAATAATAAAAACATGGAATAACAAAACCAAAAAAAAAAAAAGATGTGGTACATGTATACAATGGAATATTACTCAGCCATAAAAAGGAACGAAATTGGGTCATTTGTAGAGATGTGGATGGACCTTGAGACTGTCATACAGAAAGAAGTCAGTCAGAGAGAGAAAAACAAATATCGTGTATTAACACATGTATGTGGAACCTAGAAAAATGGTACAGATGAACTGGTTTGCAGGGTAGAGATAGAGACACAGATGTAGAGAACAAACGTATGGACACCAAGAGGGGAAAGCAGTGGGGGGTGTGGTTGGGGGTGTGATGAATTGGGAGATTGGGATTGACATGTATACACTGATGTGTATAAAATGCATGACTAATAAGAACCTGCTGTATAAAAAAAATGAAATAAAATTCAGAAAAAAAAACAGTAAATGGATGGAGAATATACACCATGCTAACACTAATCAAAAGAAAGCAGGAGTAGCTACATTAATTTCAGACAGAGCAAACTTAAAAGCAAGGAAAGTTATCAGGGATAAATAAGGGTACTGAATAATACAAGGGTCAGTTCTTCATGAAGACATAACAAGTCTTAATATGCATATGGCTAACAACATCAAACTACATGAGACAAAAACTAATAGAACTGCAAGGAGAAACAGATGCATCCACTATCATACTTGGAGACTCCAACACCCCTCTATCAGAAATGGGCAGATCCAGCAGGCAGAATATCAGTAAGGACATAGTGGAACTCAGTAACACCGTCAACTGGAAAACTGACATCTATAGACTACTTCCTACAAGAACAGCAGAATACACATTCTTCTCATGTTCATATGGAACATTCACCAACATAGACCACATTGTGGACCATAAAACACAGCTTAAGATATTTAAAAGAACAGAAATTATACAATGTCTGCTCTCAGACCACAATGAAAATATGCATTTAATATTGTAAATTCCCCTTTAAGCATTGTTATCACTGCATCCCACAAATTTTGATAAGTAGTTTTCATTTTCATTTAGTTTAACTATTTTAAAATTTCTCTTGAGAGTTCTTTTGAGGTTCTTTTTTGACCCATGTGTTATTTATTTATTTATTTTTAATTTAAAAAAAATTTTGTTTATTTTCTTTATTTTTTTGGCTGCGTTGGGTCTTAGTTGCAGCATTCAGGTCTTCGTTGAGGCATGTGGGATCTTTTACTGTGGCATGAGCTCTTCATTGTTGTATGTGGGCTTCTCTCTAGTTGTGGAGTATAGGCCTTCCCTCTCTAGTTGTGGCACGTGGGCTCTGTAGTTGTGGCAAGTGGGCTCCAGAGTGCATGGACTCTGTAGTTCATGGCACACAGGTTCTCCCATCAAGGCATGCAAGCTCAGTAATTGTGGCGCACGGGCTTAGCTGCCCTGTGGCATGTGGGATCCTAGTTCACTGACCAGGGATCGAACCTGTGTCCCCTGCATTGGAAGGTGGATTTTTCACCACTGGACCACCAGGGAAGTCCTGACCCATGTGTTATTTAGAAGTGTGTTATTTAATTTCCATATATTTTAGGATGGATCTAGAGATATCATACTATGTGAGGTAAGTCAGGAAAAGAAAAATACCATATGATATCACTTATATGTGGAATCTAAAATATGACAAAAATGAACTTATCTACAAAACAGAAGCAGACTCACAGACACAGAGAACAGACTTGTGGTTGCCAAGGGGGAGAGGGGGTATGGAGAGATGAACTGGGAGTTTGGGATTAGCAGATGCAAACTATTATATATAGAATGGACAAACAACAAGGTCCTGCTGTATAGCACAGGGAACTATATTCAATATCCTGTGATTAACCATAATGGAAAAAAATATGAAAAAGAATGTATATATATATGTATAACTGAATCACTTTGCTGTACAGCAGAAAATAACACAACATTGTAAATCAACTAAATCAAATATTTTACTTCAACAAAATAAATTACAAAAATTAAAAAACTATCTAAAATCAATAATCTAAGTTTCACCTTAGGAAACTAGAAAAAAAGAAAAAAGCAAATTAAATCTAAAGGAAGTAGAAGAAAAGAAATACTAAGACTTAGAAAAGAAATCAATGAAACTGAGGGACTTCCCTGGTGGTCCAGTAGCTAAGACTCCGTGCTTCCAGTGTAGGGGGCATGGGTTCAATCCCTGGTCAGGGAACTAATATCCCACAGGCCGCGTGGAGCAGCCAAAAAAAAAAAAAGAAATCAATGAAATCAAAAACAGGAAATCAACAGAGAATATCAATAAAACTAAAAGCTGGTTCTTTGAAAATATCAATAAAATTGATAAGCCTCTAGCCAGGCTAAGAAGAAACAGAGAAGATACAAATTACTAATATAGGATATGAAAGAGGAGAATAGCACTACAGATCCTATGGACATAAAAAAGATAATAAAGGAATACCATGAATAACTATGCCCATAAATTTGATAACCTAGAAGAAATGGACTAATTCCTTGAAAGACACAATGTGCCCAAAAACTCAAACAAGAAGAAAGAGACAATCTGAAGAGGCCTATACCTGGATATAGATATATCTATAATATGTTTGTTGTCAATTGCATATTGTTGGGTCTTATTTATTGATCTAATCTGACATCTCTTTTAATTCATAATTTAAATCATTAATGTTCAACTGATTAAAGATACTGAATCAATAATTAATAACCTTCCAAAACAGAAAGCACCAGGTCCAGATGGGTTCACCGGTGAATTCCACCAAACACTTAAGGAAGAAATTATGCCAATTCTCTACAATCTCTTTCAGAGGACAGAAGCAGAATGAATACTTCCTAACTTATTCTATGAGACCAGCATTATCCTAATACCAAAATTAGACAAAGACATTACAAGAAAGCTACAGATCAATACCTCTCATGAGCATAGATGCAAAAATCCTCAACAAAATCTTAGCAAATTGAACCCAATGATGTATAAAATACACCATGACCAAGTGGGATTTACCCCAGGTATGCAAGGCTGATTCAACATTTGAAAATCAATTAATGTAATCCATCACATCAACAGGCCAAAAAGAAAAAAGTCACATGATCATATCAATAGATGCAGAAAAAGCATCTGACAAAACCAAACACCCATTTATGATAAAACTCAGTAAACTATGGATAGGGAGGAACTCCCTCAACTTGATAAAGACTATCTACAAAATCCCTACAGCTAATATCATACCTAATGGTGAGTAACTTGAAGCTTTCCTGCTAAGATCCGTAACAAGGCAAGGATGTCCCCTCTCACTACTCCTTTTTGACATCATACTGGAAGTTCTAGCTAATGTAATAAGACAAGGCAATAAAAGGTATATAGATTGGGAAGGAAGAAATACAACTGTCTTTTGTTTGTAGATGACACGATCATCTATATAGAAAATCCTAAAGAATCAACAGAAAAAACCTCTGGAACTAACAAGTGATTGTAGTGAGGTTGCAGGATACCAAGTTTTTTTTTTTTGGCTGCGTTGGGTCTTCATTGCTGCATGCAGGCTTTCTCTAGTTGTGGTGAGTGGGGGCTACTCTTCATTGCAGTGCACGGGCTTCTCAATGCGGTGGCTTCTCTTGTTGCAGAGCACGGGCTCTAGGCATGCAGGCTTCAGTAGTTGCAGCATGTGGGCTCAGTAGTTGCAGCGCGCAGATTCTAGGGAACATGAGCTTCAGTAGTTGTGGGTTGCAGGCTCTAGAGCGCAGGCTCAGTAGTTGTGGCACATGGGCTTAGCTGCTCTGTGGCATGTAGGATATTCCCAGACCAAGGCTCAAACCTATGTCCCCTGCATTGGCAGGCGGATTCTTAACCTCTGCACCACCAGGGAAATCCCAGGATACAAAGTTAATATACAAAAGTCCTCTGCTTTCCTACAAACCAGCAATGAAAAGTGGAACTTAAAATCACAATACCATTTACATTATCATTTAAAAAATGAAATTCTTAGATATAAATCTAACGAAACATATACGACAAGATCTCTATTAGGTACAGTACAAAACTCTTTGCATCATAGATTAAATCATTAAAAGCCTCTATTAAGTAGTGAATGCAAATATTATTAGTTTTCATAAGCAGGTATTTATCTCTCCATCTACTTTTCTGGGCAACCTGCCAAGTAATATATCATTTAAAATTTCTATTTCTTTAATTGTTCCTTCCTATCTTGGTTACCAGATCCACTGACCATTTATGTAATTAAAGGAATTAATCAGTTAAATTACATACAACTTTTATTGTTCTCTTAAAACACTGACTCAACAGTACACAGTATACATAGATAAAATAATATTTTCAGATTAAAAAAACACTAATTCTGTATTTTAAAATCAAACAAGTCAGAGATTGCTAGCTTTACTTTCGTTCTCCCCTCCTTCAAGGCATACAGTCTCCTCTTAAATTACACGTGACCGTTTGACTGAGTTTTGGCAAACAGGATGTAAGAAGAAATAATGCATGCTACATTCAGGTCTGGCCCATCAAGACCTCCCTTGTACAATCTGTTTCCCTCCTTCTCCTGCTAGCTAGATGCAGAGTATCCAGCAGAGGACTTGAGGCCCTAAGAATCTTAGAGCCTTGGACTTCCCTGGTGGCGCAGTGGTTAAGAATCTACCTGCCAATGCAGGGGACACGGGTTTGAGCCTTGGTCCGGGAAGATCCCACATGCCATGGAGTAACTAAGCCCATGTGCCACAACTACTGAGCCTGTGCTCTAGAGCCTGTGAGCCACAACTACTGAGTCTGTGCTCTAGAGCCTGTGAGCCACAACTACTGAGCCTGTGTGCCACAACTACTGAAGCCTGTGCTCTAGAGCCCACGAGCCACAACTACTGAAGCCCGTGAGCCTACAGCCCATGCTCCACAACAAGAAAAGCCACCATAATGAGAAGTCTGAGCACCGCAAAGAGTAGCCCCCGCTCACTGCAACTAGAGAAAGCCCCCGCACAGTAAGGAAGACCCAAAGCGGCAATCAATCAAAAAGAATCTTAGAGGCCTTCCCTGGTGGCGCAGTGGTTGAGAATCCGCCTGCCCCGGTCCAGGAAGATCCCACATGCTGCAGAGCGGCTGGGCCCGTGAGCCATGGCCGCTGAGCCTGCGCATCCGGAGCCTGTGCTCCGCAACAGGAGAGGCCACAACAGTGAGAGGCCCGCGTACCACAAAAAAAAAAAAAAAAAAAAAAAGAATCTTAGAGCCTCAACATTAATGAAGCCTGGATCACATGAAGGCCATTCACCAAACTCCTTCAATAAAGTGTTAAGTAAGTGACAATCGGTTTCTTCTTGTTAAGCCTCAGAGATTTGGGGGTTGTTGGTTAAACCAATAGCCTATCCTGATGAACACAGAACAATTACCAGTGAGAGTCTGTATCTGTAACTGTTTCCAAGTTTGTGATTACTGATACATTCAGAGCCTGCCACTATCCTATATATCACCTCTGTATGATTCAAAGGGACCATTCTAGTAGATGAATTAGTTAAAGGTGCCCTCTCTGGGAGGACACAACTGCACAGGAAACAGATTGGCAAGGCAACCATTATCTCTGTGTGAAGGAAAGGGGGCCTTTCCTCAAGGGACTATGCCAAGGCATTCAGCGTGACGAGGAAAGCCAAGACCGGTTTTCAGTTTCCGTTGGAACCCTAGCTTAGCAAGGGCACAAACTGTACAAGAGTTCTAGAAGGCCCTGGACATACTTCTCTACCATTCTTCTTCCTACAATAGGACTACGATGCTCCTTAAGTTTCCATGACATTTTATATATCAACCATAATTCAGTAAAACGGGCACATATTAATTTTTCTGCATACATGTAAGGTCATTTTTTAGGTAGACAACCATAAAAATAATTCTTAAAAGATTTAAAATAAAACTCATTTAAATTTAGGCAGTGAATCATTCTTTCATTCCAATAAAGTTCGAAAACAAGCTCAGATTGCTTTTTTAAAAAATTAAAAGTAAATATTAACTTTCTCACCCTAGTAAGTAAAATTCATTGCAAGTAGAGCACAGACATACTTTTCACTGTTATTAATTTTAAATTACCCCAAGTTCCAGTTTTCCTGACATTTAGTAAAATTAAGCCCAGGGTAACTACTGCGGAGGATGGTAGAAGAAATCCCAGCCTGGCCAAGATGTTTGAGCCATAGCACTACTTGCTCAAGAAAATCAGTAACTTTTTAGGACCTCAGGTTGCTCATCTGAAAAGTAAAAGGGTTAACAATGGATATTTCCAATGTGCACCCCTGTTACAAATTTCCGCAAGTCCAATCCCTGGAGATTCAACCAAAGGGATACAATTGTTGTGAGAATTAAAATGATCCTATGAAATGCCTAGCACAGTAACTAGGACACAGCAGATGCTGAATAAATATCATTTTACTCTAAAGCTCAACCACAGAATTCTAGGACTACTGACTCTATTAATACTGTTGAATTCATTAACTAAAAAATTTTTTTTTAGAAATGAACTTCACAAAAAATATTTCCAAAGTCACTTCCAAATCTTATTTCCAAAATTCTACCAACCTATAATAAAAGAATTCAAACTCTGTCTTTTAGAGACTAAAGCACAAATGTGTTTGAGATATACATTAAAATTAGGCAAATGGTGTGTAACTAATGTATATAAAACAATGCACATATTATATACAAAAATAATTCATTATTTTTCTAGTATGTTATATAAAAAACTCTAAAAGGAAAGATGGAAAGGAAAGTAAAAAAGACCTCTTGCCTGAATGCCTGCAATAAGTTTTGAAAAGCCCCTATGAAATGATTTTAAAAGGAAAAACAAGCAATAAAAAACTACGTGAATAGTCAACTGCAAATAGCTACAAACATGGGAATGTGCATAAACACCAGTATTCAGAGAAATAAAACTTAAAGTTAGATACTATTTTTGATCCAGCTTGGCAAAAACAAATTAATGACTGGCAATATCCACTCCTGGTAAGGGTGAGACGCACCAGATCCTCCTACAAATCGTTAGTAGAAACATAAATTGCTATAGCATTTAAAAAATTTTTACCTATTAGAAAAAAAATTGTTTTACCTATTAATATTTATTTAAAAATTTAGGGGCTTCCCTGGTGGCACAGTGGTTAAGAATCCGCCTGCCAATGCAGGGGACACGGGTTCAAGCCCTGGTCCGGGAAGATCCCACATGCCGCGGAGCAACTAAGCCCGTGTGCCACAACTACTGAGCCTGCACTCTAGAGCCTGCGAGCCACAACTACTGGGCCCACGTGTCACAACTACTGAAGCCTGTGTGCACCTAGGGCCCATGCTCCGCAACAAGAGAAGCCACCGCAACAGGAAGCCCGTGTACCACATGGAAGAGTAGCCTCTGCTCGCCTCAACTAGAGAAAGCCCACGTGCGGCAACAAAGACCCAATGCAGCCAAAAATAAATAAATACATATTTTTTTAAATAAATAAATAAGTAAAATTTTAATGCAGATATGCTTTATTACAGGAACGCCATTTTCAAAATTATTAAAATAAAAGCACAAGTATAACGAGATAAAAAAGGATGTTCATTACAGTATTGTTTTTCAACAGCTTACATTAATCAGATGCGGATCAATGTGGATGTTAAATAATCTACAACCATAATGTGAACTATGATGCTGCCAATAAAACTGAGATTTTTTTTTATAAATTTTTTTAAGAAGTTATTTTATTTATTATTTTTGGTTGCGTTGGGTCTCCATTGCCACATGCAGGCTTTCTCTAGTTGCAGAGAGCAGAGGCTACTCTTCATTGTGGTGTGCGGGCTTCTCATTGCAGTGGCTTCTCTTGTTGTGGAGCATGGGCTCTAGAGCACAGGCTCAGTAGTTGTGGTGCATGGGCTTAGTTGCTCCGCAGCACGTGGGATCTTCCCAGACCAGGGCTCAAACCTGTGTCCCTGCATTGGCAGGTGGATTCTTAACCACTGCGCCACCAGGGAAGCCCAAAACTGCCATCTTTAAGTATTCACTTGAGGAAAATATCAATGATAAAAATACTATTAAATATGAAAGACAAGGTATAGAATAAACTTAAGTATGATCCTACTTTCTATAAAGGATTTAAAAAAACCCTACATATTAACTGAGCACACATAAAAGGAAAAGATTCACGCCAAACATAAGGGGGTAAATTTGAAAAGAAACAAAAGAAGACAATTGATTTTACTGTATATACCTCTGTACTATTTGAGTTGTTGAAACCAGGATTAATTTTTAAATTAAAACAAAAATTTCTATGAAACAGTCAAAATGTCTGATATGCGCTCAAATAATAGGAGAGAAAAGTTGTTAGCTTCATTGTTTTTATTGTACCTTATCCAAGGTTATACAAAAAGAATCATTCATAATACCAAGTGGCATGATATCTACTTGAATTTATATTCTGAATGAACGTAACTAGAAGAGCAAACAGAGCATAAGCAATCTTCTTATACTCTGCCTTGGATTCATATCTTCGGATAGAACAAAAATTACCAGTTACTGACAGTGCCTATTCGCTGCCAAGGGTAACGTAAAAAGTCCTGAAATAAAGCATTAAGCCATGATGTAACATAAACACATCCATAAAACTGTTCCATGATTTCTAGTGGCAAATACTTATGTTCTTTTGTTCCACAAATAGAAATAGAATTCTCTTTTCTTTTCACTTGACATCAATGTGATACCAACAAGTACTTTGTAAGACTATGATTATCAAAATGCCATAAAATGCACAGACTTTTTTTTTTTTTTGGTCGCTCCACACAGCATGAACGATCTGAGTTCCCGGACCAGGGATTAAACCTGTGCCCCCTGCAGTGGAAGTGTGGAATCTTAACCACTGGACCACTAGGGAAGTCCCACACTGACTTTTTAATAATGTGCAAAGCACTGTATCCGTCAGAATTCACTCAGTAAGTATTTGCTAAATGACTGTATATACAAATGACGATGAGCCAAAGACTCTGTCATCTCATTTCAGCTTAGCAGCAACTGTGAGTTATTTATTAACCCCCCTATTTAGAGGACGAAATTGTTTAAATAACTTATTTGGAGTGATT
The DNA here is from genome assembly GCF_949774975.1 of Lagenorhynchus albirostris. Classification (NCBI taxonomy): domain Eukaryota; kingdom Metazoa; phylum Chordata; class Mammalia; order Artiodactyla; family Delphinidae; genus Lagenorhynchus; species Lagenorhynchus albirostris. The sequence goes on from NC_083103.1 coordinate 50,732,594, forward strand.
GTGTTAAATGGCAGAGCCAGAATTAGAACTCCAGTGGTCTTATTCTGTTATTTCTTTACATACTACATATAAACTGTGAAAATATGCGCTATTTCCAAAAGTGAAAAAAAATCACAGAAGATGAGGAGGTACAGGAAAACGGAATAGAAAGAAGTAGAAAAACCTAACAATGGTAGCAAGTCAAACTGCAAAGAAGTAAAGAATTGACCCAAAGCATTTGAGGCACAGCTAGAGAGCAGCAGCATATATCTGTGTATCCTGTTTAGTAACTGTAGTTCCTTTCCTCAGAGGATCTCTTACCTCATGCCATGGACATGCATCTCAGCACATGTAGACCCAAATTTTACCTCTGATCTCCTTTTACCCAGGGTTCTTGATGGCCTAGTATTTTTTAAAAATTTTATTTATTTTTTATACAGCAGGTTCTTAGTTATCTATTTTATACATATTAGTGTATATATGTCAATCCAATCTCCCAATTCATCCCACCACCACCCCACTTTCCCCCCTTGGTGTCCATACATTTGTTCTCTACATCTGTGTCTCTATTTCTGCCCTGCAAACTGGTTCATCTGTATCATTTTTCTAGATTCCACATATATGTGTTAATATACGATATTTGTTTTTCTCTTTCTGACTTACTTCACTCTGTAGATGGTCTAGTATTGAATCACTTTGTTATTTACAGGTAACAGGCATTTCAGAGATGACTCCCTACAAACAGAACGACTTGTTTAGCCATGTATGGGTCAGCTATTGCTGAACTGATGTTGTATAACGAAACTCCAAAAATGCCAATGGCTTACCACATTAAATGCTAATTTCTTATTCATGAATTCGAGTTTGGTTGGAACATCTCCGCTTCAGGTTTGTGAATTGAGTTCAGTTCTCCTTCACTTATCTTTCATTCTGGGACCCAATCTGAAGGGGCAGTAATTAGCTGGGGCAAGTTTTTCTTGTAGGAAATAGCAGAAGTACAAGAGAACTACAAGAAACTTGCCAGGGCTCTTAAAGCCTCACTTCAGAAATTGTCTGCTGTCACTTCCATCTCCATTCTATTGGCTCAAGTAAGTCATATGACCAAGTCCAAAGTCAGTGAGTCAGAGATGACTATTTCATCCCAAGGAAAAGGGTGGGAAAGGATTATTTGCTGAGAAATGATTCAAATTACCATCAATTCTAAGAGAAACTCCCATAAAAATTTCACATGTTCATTTCAATAATGAACATGCAAATATAGCAAGGTGATGATCAAGCAACTCACTACTATCATATTCTTACATGACAGCTCAGAGAAACAGTAAATAGAAGAATGACAGACTCAAGATGCAAAAACTTCTCAATATAACTGGCACAGTGGGCTATCTCAATAAAATGGACCCTCACAGAGGTAAAAGTTCTGCTGTGGGTTCAGAATAGAATGGAGAAGATCTGAGTTAATGGTAAAATACGTAAAAGACTTCATGGTTTTGAATTTAAGCTCAATACAAGCCACTAACGTAACATAGCTATCTAAAAGGATAATGCATCTTAGTCTATGTTAACAGAAATAACATCACTGAGTGACCAGTACATAAGAAATGCATAGTAAAACTTAAACAGTCTGCTCTACTCTGAGCCAATCATATCCATAGGATTATTAGGGTTCTGATCCGAGTATCAATGTCTGAGGAATAATGACAGGAAACAACATTGGTAAAAGGTTTAAAACTGAGGCACAGGGGCTTCCCTGGTGGCGCAGTGGTTGAGAGTCTGCCTGCTAATGCAGGGGACACGGGTTCGAGCCCTGGTCTGGGAAGATCCCACATGCCATGGAGCAGCTAGGCCCGTGAGCCACAACTACTGAGCCTGCGCGTCTGAAGCCTGTGCTCCGCAACAAGAGAGGCCATGATAGTGAGAGGCCCGCGCGCCGCGATGAAGAGTGGCCCCCGCTTGCCACAACTAGCGAAAGCCCTCGCACAGAAACGAAGACCCAACACAGCAAAAATAAAATAAATAAATAAATAAACGTTTCTGGAATTTAAAAAAAAAAAAAACAACTGAGGCACATAGGTCATTCAAGTGTGAACTAAATAAACTACAGAATTTTAGGGCTGGGAAGACTAGGAATGGTGTATAGACCTGCAGAAAGAGGTAAGAGCAAGCATAAAAGTTGTCTTCAAATTCCTAAAAGACTGTCGTGTACCCGAAGATTACACAGAAAAGAAGATTTTTGCTCAGTATAAATAGAAACTTTCTAACTAGAAGATGAATGCCTTGAACGACAATAAAATTACTATCACTGAATTCAGAAAGAAGTTGCAAGACCTCTGTATCAGTGTTTGGCAAATTTTTTCTGTAAAGTGCATAGAGAGTAAATATTTTTGGCTTTGCAGGCCATATGATCCCTGTGACAACTCTGCCAGTGCAGCAAGAAAGAAGCCAGAGATAACATTAACAAATGAGCATGACTATGGTCCAATAAAACTTTACTTATAAAAACAGGTGTCAAGCCAGATGGTTGTAGTTTGCCAACCCCTTCTCTATATTAAAAAGAGAGAATGAATGTAAAGAGAATTGGAACATACGAACTTTACATCACTTCCGGCTCCAAGGCTCCATTAAAAAGTCATTAAAACAGGGCTTCCCTGGTGGCACAGTGGTTGAGAGTCCGCCTGCCAATGCAGGGGACACGGGTTCGTGCCCCGCTCCGGGAAGATCCCACATGCCGCGGAGCGGCTGGCCCTGTGAGCCATGGCCGCTGAGCCTGCGCGTCCGGAGCCTGTGCTCCGCAATGGGAGAGGCCACAACAGTGAGAGGCCCACGTACCGCAAAAAAAAAAAAAAAAAAAAAGTCATTAAAACAATTCAATGATATATAGAAGTAGGTGAGGAAAAAAGGACCTCTATCAGTCTAGATAAATATAAGATATAGGTATATCAGATACACAGGTATGTGTACATTTATAAATCATATACAGAAGACTGCTATAAACATATATGAAATGGGTCACCCTCGTTAAAATATATTTGAGAGATAGCTGCTAAACATATAAGCTCTTAAAGAGGTCCCTATTATGAAAGGACATTGGTGTAATTGTGAAATGGACATAGGAACCCAGGCACTACCATAATGATTTTTCAGTATCAGGTGAAAAAAATAAGACAATATTAACTATAACCATTATCCTTAAACAAGCTTTTCCATGTCTACACAGGGAGATAAAAGGAACATCTGCAAACTGCCTGCTTAAAGTTACTTCAAATTGACTTTATATTTGTTGGGTATTACATCTCCATACAAAGATATGGGAAGATATTCTCCCCATTGTATTTCAAACAAAGCAAAACAAAGTTATAATTGGGTTTCACCAAAGGCCCAGAATTTCTACTCTAGGAAAAATAATAAAAAAAAACTCAGAACATCTCCCAGTGACCCTCCAGTAATCCTTAGATCAGAACAAAGGTCCTCCAACTGTTCGTTACCGGTCCACAATAAGAAAAGTACAGAAATTAAATGTAGGCATTTAGACACTTTTACAGCAATCTGACATTGGTTAGTTTGTCAACTATAATGCAAGAGAAAACAATCTGAGAAAATAAAATCATTTATTTACGTAACTTGTCATTTTATAATCATTTAAATTTTTAATCAATCCTGTAATTTATAATTTAATATTATTACTTAAGAAAATAAATAGATATTTTTACTTCTGTTTTACAAACAGCAAAAAGCTTAACTGGCCTTCTTTGGTGAGGAAAGATACACCTCTGAATGAGGCACAAGTAGTAAATCAAATAACAATGGAAGTGATTTCAAAACAAGGAAGACCAAAGAGTTCATACTAATTTTACTTATAAGTATAATTTACAGTGAAGTGGTAAAACCACAATGTGTTATTTGCAGAGATGGACTGGCTATGAAACAATAAAACATTTATATAGAAAATATAAAGAAATACAGTTCAACACAAAAAAAAATTAATTGGAAAATAAAGAGTACTGAATTACAAAGCCAAGAGAAGCACATTTCTTCTTTCACATGTAACATTAGTGTTTTCTAGGGTTCTTGCACAGTAGTTCCTCAGGATACTAAAACCAAAAAAAACCATGTATGTTGACATTAAGGAAAAACTCCATCAAATATGTGTGCTTGGAAATATTCAGTGAGTCTGCAATAATCTTTTTAAAAATTTTTTTAAATTAATTTTATTTATTTTTTATACAGCAGGTTCTTATTAGTTATCTATTTTATACATATTAGTGTATATATATCAATACCAATCTCCCAGTTCATCCCACCGCTACCACCCCCACTGCAAGAATCAATTTCTAGTGATACCATAGTTCAATGCATTCAGGAACTGGCTAATGATAAGGAAAATAATTCATAGAACACACAAACCTAGCAATGTGTTTTTATTGACCCTTTATAAATGCAAAGATAACATGTCAATTACATTTGAATAGGATGGTGTTATGAAGGAAGAATTTTTTTTCAGCTTAATTGCCAAACATAAATAACTTCGAACTGCATAAACTTATGAACGATTATATAGTCAACAAATGTGATTTGGAGTTTAAATTTTGTGTAACAGTATTTTCTGATGGTGCAACTGTCATGACAGGAATATTATGGACAGTTAAAGGATTAAGGAGTTTGCCAGATTAAGGAGTTTACTCCAGAGGGTAAGTCAATGCACTGCTTCCTTCATTGAGAAATTCTTGCCATGATTTTAAATAAAAGTCACCTGTCTACACAATATGCTTACTGATGTACTATAATTGTGGATTACTTAAAGGTTAATGCAACATAGTAGAGAGTATCCTCACTGAGTGATAATATGGAAACTGATCATATACTACAGGTTCCACGGTATCAAGGGGAAATGTTCTGTCAAAAATGAAAAATGAATTCTTAGTGTTTCTACAAGATAAAAAATGTTTGGTCCCAATATTTTAAAGGTGTGAATTAGATAGCCAGACTTATCTGTCTTATATATTTGTTATTTTTAATGATCTTTATACTTCATGTAAGGCAGGCATACAAATGTTTCTCAATGGCCAGTAAGATCAAAGCAAACAAGGAAGTTAGCAGACTGAATGAGATACTTATGACATGTTCCAATATAATAATTTTCATTGAAGTAGGTAATATCAGATATTGTACATTTGTTGAAAGATTATCTCTACACACCTTACAAATTTGTTTTGTTTTGTTTTGTTTTTTGTACCTGGGAAGGCCCCGCAAGGTCCTGCTCAGTTTTTTCTCTGTTTGCTTTTTTGTTTTAATTAATTTTTATTGGAGTATGGTTGCTTTACAATGTTGTGTTAGCCTCAACTACACGACAAACGAATCAGCCATACACATACAGATATCCCCTCTCTTTTGGACTTCCCTCCCATTTAGGTTACCACAGTGCATTAGGTCGAGTTCCCTGTGCTATACAGTATGTTCCCCACCAGTTGTCTATTTTATACAAAATATCAATAAAGTATATGTGTCAATCCCTGTCTCCCAATTCCTCCCTCCCCACCCCTTCCCCCCTTGGTATCCATACATTTGTTCTCTACATCTATGTCTCTATTTCTGCTTTGCAAATAAGATCATCTGTATCATTTTTCTAGGTTCCACATATGTCCATTATTATACGATATTTGCTTTTCTCTGACTTACTTCACTCTGTATGACACTCTCTAGGTCCATCCACATCTCTACAAATAACTCAGTTTCATTCCTTTTTATGGCTGAGTAATACTCCATTGTACATATGTACAACATCTTCTTTATCCATTCCTCTGTTGATGGACATTTAGGTTGCTTCCATGTCCTGGCTACTGTACATAGTGCTGCTATAAACATTGGGGTGCATGTGTATTTTTGAATTATGGTTTTCTCTGGGCATATGACCAGTAGTGAGATTGTTGGGTCATATGGTACTTGTTTTTAGTTTAGTTTTGTTTTGGTTTGCGGTACGCAGGCCTCTCACTGTTGTGGCCTCTCCTGTTGCGGAGCACAGGCTCCGGACACGCAGGCTCAGTGGCCATGGCTCACGGGCCCAGCTGCTCCGCGGCATGCAGGATCCTCCCGGACTGGGGCACGAACCCGTGTCCTGTGCATTGGCAGGCGGACTCTCAACCACTGCACCACCAGGGAAGCCCTGTTTTTAGTTTTTTAAGGAACCTCCATACTGTTTTCTACAGTGGCTATATCAATTTACATTCCCACCAACAGTGCAGGAGGGTTCCCTTTTCTCCACACCCTCTCCAGCATTTGTTGTTTGCAGATTTTTTGATGATGGTCATTCTGACCAGTGTGAGGTCTATACCTCATTGTAGTTTTGATTTGCATGTCTCTAATAATTAGTGATGGTGAGTATCTATTCATGTGTGTGCTGCCCACCTGTATGTCTTCTTTGGAGAAATGTTTATTTAGGTCTTCTGCCCATTTCTTGATTGGGTTGTTTTTTTTTTGATACTGAGTTGTATGAGCTGCTTGTATATTGTGGAGATTAATCCTTTGTCAGTTACTTCATTTGCAAATATTTTCTCTCATTCTGAGGGTTGTCTTTTTGTCTTGTTTATGGTTTCCTTTGCTGTGAAAAAGCTTTTAAGTTTCATTAGGTCCCATTTGTTTATTTTTGTTTTTTCATTACTCTAGGAGGTGGGTCAAAAAAGATGTTGCTGTGATTTATGTCAAAGAGTGTTTGGGCTATGTTTTCCTCTAAGAGTTTTATAGTGTCTGGTCTTACAGTTAAGTCTTTAATCCATTTTAAGTTTATTTTTGTATATAGTGTTAGGGAGTGTTATAATTCCATTCTTTTACATGTAGCTGTCCAGTTTTCCCAGCATCACTAATTGAAGAGACTGTCTTTTCTCCATTGTATATTCTTGCCTGTTTTGTCATAGATTAGGTGACCACAGGTGCATGGGTTTATCTCTGGGCTTTCTATCCTGTTCCATCGATCTATATTTCTGTTTTTGTGCCAGTACCATATTGTCTTGATTACTGTAACTTTTTATACTACAAAGTACAGTACAGAGAGCCTCATTCCTCCAGCTCCATTTTTCTTTCTCAAGATTGCTTTGGCTATTTGGCATCTTTTGTGTTTCCATACAAATTGTAAAATTTTTTGTTTTAGTTCTGTGGAAAATGCCATTGGTAACTTGATAGGGATTGCACTGAATTGCACTGAATCTGTAGATTGCTTTGGGGAGTATAGTCATTTTTACAATATTGATTCTTCCAATCCAAGAACATGGTATATCTCTCCATCTGTTTCTGTCATCTTTGATTTCTTTCATCAGTGTTTTGTATGTTTTCTGAGTACAGGTCTTTTGCCTTCTTAGGTAGGTTTATTCTTAGGTTATTTTATTCTTTTTGTTGCAATGGTAAATGCAATTGTTTCCTTAATTTCTCTTTCTGCCCTTTTGCTGTTAGTGTATAGGAATGCAAGAGATTTCTGTGAATTAATTTTGTATTCTGCAACTTTACCAAATTCATTGATTAGCTCGAGTAGTTTTCTGGTGGTATCTTTAGGATTTTCTATGTATAGTATCATGTCATCTGAAAACAGTGACAGTTTTTCTTCTTTTCCAGTTTGTATTCCTTTTATTTCTTTTTCTTCTCTGATTGCTGTGGCTAGGACTTCCAAAACTATGTTGAATAATAGTGGTGAGAGTGGACACCCTTGTCTTGTTCCTGATCTTAGAGGAAATGCTTTCAATTTTTCACTATTGGGAATAATGTTTGCTGTGGTTTTGTCATATATGGCCTTTATTATGTTGGGGTAGATTCCCTCTGTGCCCACTTTCTGGAGAGTTTTTATCATAAATTGGTGTTGAATTTTGTTGAAAGCTTTTTCTGCATCTATTGAGGTTATCATATGGTTTTTATCCTTCAATTTGTTAATACAGTGTATCACATTGATTGATTTGCATATATAGAAGAATCTTTGCATCACTGAGATAAATCCCACTTGATCATGGTATATGATCCTTTTAATGTGTTGTTGCATTCTGTTTGCTGGTATTTTGTTGAGGATTTTTGCGTCTATGTTCATCAGTGATATTGGCCTGTAGTTTTCTTTTTTTGTGATATCTTTGTCTGGTTTTGGTATCAGGGTGATGGTAGCCTGGCGTGGAATGAGTTTGGGAGTGTTTCATCCTCTGTAATTTTCTGGAAGAGTTTGAGAAGGACTGGTGTTAGCTCTTCTCTAAATGTTTGATAGACTTCACCTGTAAAGCCATCTGGTCCTGGAGTTTTGTTTGTTGGAAGAGTTTTAATCACAGTTTCAATTTCATTACTTGTGCTTGATCTGTTCGTATTTTCTATTTCTTCTTGGTTCAGTTTTGGAAGGCTGTACTTTTCTAAGAATTTGTCCATTTCATCCAGGTTGTCCATTTTATTAGCATATAGTTGCTTGTAGTACTCTCTTATGATCCTTTGTGTTTCTATGGTGTCAGCTGTAATTTCTCCTTTTCCATTTCTAATTTTACTGATTTGAGTCCTCTCCCTTTTTTTCTTGATGAGTCTGGCTAAAGCTTTATCAATTTTGTTCATTTTCTCAAAGAACCAGCTTTTAGTTTTACTGATTTTTGCTACTGTTTTCTTCATTTCTATTTCATTTATTTCTCCTCCGATCTTTATGATTTCTTTCCTTCTACTAACTTTGGTTTTGTTTGTTCTTCTTTCTCTAGTTGCTTTAGGTGTAAGGTTAGGTTGTTTATTTGAGATTTTTCTTGTTTCTTGAGGTAGGATTGTATTGCTATAAACTTCCCTCTTAGAACTGCTTTTGCTGCGTCCCATAGGTTTTGGTCTATCGTGTTTTCATGGTCATTTGTTTCTAGGTATTTTTTGATTTCCTCTTTAATTTCTTCAGGGATCCCTTGGTTTTTTAGTAGAGTATTGTTTAGCCTCCATGTGTTTGTATTTCTTTTACAGTTTTTTTCCTGTAATTTATTTCTAATCTCATAGCGCTGTGGTCAGAAAAGATGTTTGCTACGATTTCAATTTTCTTAAATTTACCAAGGCTTGATTTGTGACCCAAGATGTAATCTATCCTGGAGACTGTTCCATGAGCACTTGAGAAGAAAGTGTATTCTGCCACTTTCGGGTAGTATGTCCTATAAATATCAATTAAGTCTATTTGGTCTATTGTGTCATTTAAAGTTTGAACACACCTTACAAATTTGATGAAACATTTTCAATCTTCTTTTCCCATCAAAAGAAGATCCACATACAGGACATTTATGACTCCAGAATCCATTTCTTTAATTGAGAGAGAATTTAAATTTAATTATAACTCTACAGGACAAATTGTTGGAACTGACTACTAATGAAAAATGTATTCTGTAAATAAAAAACCATTTGCTTCATCTTAGGAAAAAAGTTAGAAATGAATATCCTGAGTTAGTTGAAATTTCTTTTAAATCTCTTCTCCCATTCTCATCAACACACCTCTGTGAGTCTGGTTTCTCTACACTGAATGTTGTTAAAATGAAACATAGGAATAGTTTAGATATACATTATCTCTTATGAATAGCACTGTTGTCAATCCAATCTAGACTAGATAAAGTAACAGTAAGAAGCAAATTTATTTGACATATTAAAAATTTTATTGATATATACAATGTTTGTTAGAGTGTATATAGACATTTAACAAATGGGTTGCAATTCCACTCAACTTTTTGTTTTGTTAGTAGAACTGTAGAATGACAAAAAAATTATGACTGTTTATAGCAACTCTATATTAATAGGCTAGAAGATACTTTCCAGTAACAACATTTATAATATTTCTAATTCTTTTCTTTTTCCTTACGTACAACTGTTTTAATTATACTTATTGAAATGTAATTTATCTGTTTAATCTAAAATTTTAAGCTTATATTTTGTCTTTTTAAATTTCATTTTCCAGGGACTTCCCTGGTGGTCCAGTGGTTAAGACTCTGCGCTGCCCATGAAGGGGGCACAGGTGCAGCTCCTGTTCGGGGAACTAATATCCTTCATGCCATGTGGTGTGGCCAAAAGATTTTTTTAAAAAAGGACTATTAAAATGAATAAATTATCATTAAAAAATAAATTTTGTTTTCCTAGTAATTTACTTTTATTGTACTTTACAAAAGTGTCCATGCACAAATTATTTTTTTATTTTTTATTTTTTTTTAACATCTTTATTGGAGTATAATTGCTTTACAATGGTGTGTTAGTTTCTGCTTTACAACAAAATGAATCAGTTATATATATACATATGTTCCCATATCTCTTCCCTCTTGCATCTCCCTCCCTCCCACCCTCCCTATCCCACCCCTCCAGGCGATCACAAAGCACCCAGCTGATCTCCCTGTGCTATGCGGCTGCTTCCCACTAGCTATCTACCTTACGTTTGGTAGTGTATATATGTCCATGCCTCTCTCTCACTTTGTCACAGCTTACCCTTCCCCCTCCCCCATGCACAAATTATTAAAGGAAAAAAAAATCCTCACAACAGGTAGTTCAAGAAGCACAGCGATATCGCACAGGCTGGCAAATTACAACCTGCTATCTGTTTTTCTAAATAAACCTTGGAACACAATCACATGTATTTGTTTACCAACCATCTACAGCTACTCTCACTCTACAACAGCAAAATTGGACAGTTGTGGCAGAGAGCATATGGCCCTCAAAGCCTAAAATATTTACTCTCTGGTCCTTTGAAGAAAAAAAAAAAACGTTTGCCAACCCTTGCTCTAGATGGCTGAACATAATTTTGAGAAGGCTTCTCTATTTTTCTGCCCCAATCATTCAATAAGCAAAGACATTACTGGAGCTCAGGACCATTAAGATGATTAAACATTCCTACCTGCAGACACAGGGCCAGAAGAATTAAGTTTAGATACTACTTAGGCATCACCTCTGACAGAGAATGAAGGGCATGTAAAACCCCTCTGCATGGTGTCTGTCTCTGGGTATCCTAAAACTCTAATTTGCATGTCTGATTTTGATTTATCTGATCCAGATAGAAGAATAAGCACTAAATCTGGAAGATCCAAAAGAATCTTCAAGCCAGACAAACGAGAGTTCCAACTACAGGAGTGCATCTGTGTGTGGATCAGAGGGAAAAATGACTTTCTTCTGTTATAATTTTTATCTAATTGTACTTTGAACACTTTCAAAAAATGGTATCCTATATAGATTTCAAGAAGCAACAACGAAAACAGTAGAAAAGATCATTTTAGCTTGATGTGCTTTGGATTTTGTTACTTGGAATCCAATTCTAAAATAACAAGTTAATCTATAATAGTTATCCAATTCAATGTCCAAGGTTCAATTATTTTAAAATAATAAAATTATTTTTGTAAAAAGTTATGCCCAGAGTAGGTCATTATATTCTTCTATAGGCTGGAAATGCAAAGTCTCTAAAATAGAAGGATATCCTGTTATTCTGAGAACAATGCCTCACTATTACCTACCTCTTGAATAATTTCCTATTATGATTTTTTGAATTCCATTATAATATACACCACATATATAATGAATATAATTCTTGAAAGTTGCTGAAAAATATGTTAGGATTTGTTTTTAAACTTTCAACTTTAGAACAACAGTGCCCAGAATATCTTGAGCATTGATATCATAGAGTCAATATATCAACGAATATTTGAGTTCTTCCTTTCAAGAAGTTACAAGCCATAAGGAAAGATGATATACAATTCTTGGCTAAAAACAGTTCATAAGCTAGTTGAGATCTTCTACATAGTTTAAAAACAAGAAATACTTATAATGTCTAATGGTATGGAGAACTTATCTTCAAAACTTGTATCAGCAATCATATCCTAAAGTATTGGAAACTATAGGGTAAACATGCTATAATTATGTAAGCCAAAAATATTTAAGAAAATTGAATAACATGACTACAAAAAATCCAAACCCAAAAAAAAGCAAATCTAATTTTGAGCATTAATAATGAGAAGTCTTAGTAACAGAATTAACTGCAGTGAGTTCAGTCCAAAATTAAAATAAAGCATATAAATAGAAAATAAAAAGTATTAAAACATCAACTCTGAACAAAACAAAAAAGGGGTAAAAATAGATCTTTCAAAAACAAAGCACACTTGAGGTATTTAGGGGGAAGTGTCCTGATGTCTGCAATTTACTTTGAAACACACCAAAAATAAAATGGAATACTGAATGATACAATGATCAAAATATGGATGGATATGTGATAAAGCAAGTATACTAAATGTTAATGGTAGAATGTAGGTGGTGGGTATATGGGTATTAACTGTTATACTCTTTCAACTTTGCTGTATGTTTAGATATATTAATAATAAAAGGGAACAATATAAAGCATATTAACATTTTAACATCCTTTCAGTATATTAGATGAAAAATTTAGTGACTACAATATACTTGGCTACAAAGAAAGATTTGGAATGAGCCCAATTTTATTCACAAGTACAGATTAAATGATTTGAATTGGGCTTCCCTGGTGGCGCAGTGGTTGAGAGTCCGCCTGCCGATGCAGGGGACACGGGTTCGTGCCCCAGTCCGGGAAGATCCCACATGCCGCGGAGCGGCTGGGCCCGTGAGCCATGGCCGCTGAGCCTGCGCGTCCGGAGCCTGTGCTCCGCAACGGGAGAGGCCACAACAGTGAGAGGCCCGCATACCACACACAAAAAAAATAAAAATAAATGATTTGAATTGAAAACACAGAAATAGAGAATTAGTTAACAGCACACAGAGAATAATGGAAAATTAAATAGAAGAAAGGGGGGGGTCTCATTAATTTTGCACTGATCATTTTTAAGGAGTCAGAGAAAATATTTTAAAAATCAGAGAAGGTACTTAGGTAACTAACATCCAGGCTTTTAGAATCCTCAGAATTCCAGAACTGTTCCAAACGTAAAAGTCAATGTTGTCTAAAAAAAAAAAAAAGGAAAGAAATGGTTGCTCTCTCCCTGAATGAAACCCGCAGTAGATTAAAAATTCCAGATTAAAAAAACCTACTCTAAAACGCTCAGTTTCCCTGCTCTTATTTTCAGTATAGTTCTAATCTCACTGCACTACAACTGGAGTCTTAGTCTATGAGTGAGCACGCACGCACATGGACAGTGTCTTGTTTATCTCAGACTCTCCAGCCATTTATTCTGCTATGAAGTGTCTATCCCTGAGAAAGCATACTCTAATAAGAAATAAAGACAAATGACCACCCTACATGGTATTATTATTATTATTATCATCATACTATTTTATAGATCAGTAAACTGAAGCACTGAGGGTTAAGTAAACTGCCCAAGGTTATACAGCTAATAAGTGACAGAGGTGGAATTCAAACCATACTCTTAACCATCAGGCTATACTCTTCATTTAGAAAATTCTCATCCTCCAGAGACCCATCTTTAGCAAATAGTCAAGATTTCTAATTCACAAAATCTAAAAACACTGAAAATAGGCCCTAGTTCTTAAGGACTGAGCCAAACAGGACAAAGGGAACCTCACTTTAAGAACTGGAGTATCTTATTCCAACAGTAATTGACAGTGAATGCTTTATCCACAGTCTTCTCTCATCTTTCACTACTAGTATGTATTGTTTCTGCTTATAATCTTGCTGAATACAACTGTGATTTGGAAACCACCTGATTTTGCCTTATACTATACTCATTTACATATCTGTTTTATCCTACATGATTATAAATCCTTTGAGGATACAAATCAAGTTTTACTTATCTTTGCAGCTACCCTGAAAAACTGATTTAAGAAACCACTTGCTCATATGCAAAAATTCACCAAGTTCTAATGTTTAAGTCACTAAAAAAATTATTTGAATAACTGTTCATTAAAATAACAGTTAATAACATTAACAGCAGTTCAATAAAAATGAATACTCCTTGAATCAATGTTTAGTTTACATTTATTAGTACATGAAGACTAAGAGTATAATTCTGCTAAATTATACACATATAATACTGCTAAATTATATATATATATATAACTCTGCTAAATTACGTACATATAATACTCTAAAAGTCAAAGGCAAGTGTCATTAAATGGATGTAAAAGTTTAATCCTACTATGAGAAATAAAGTTTTTGCAAACTATTTAAATGTAAACTTCATTAAATGATTAATTTCTGAGAAGATAAAGCAGTAATTTATACCACACGAGCCACTTGTAGCTCTCAATTATTAGTCAAAAGACATGCTTCTATTTCCCTCTACTAATACCACTTTCTCAGCTTAAGAATAACATTTTATTGATTCTCACTCTGAATTGTAATTTCTAACACAGCACACATGAAAAAAGCATTCTTCATGCATCAGATGTTATTTAAGCACATATAATGTGCCAGATATTGTACTAAGTGCTAGAAATAAATCACAAGGGAAATATAATCCTGTATTTAAGGACTCTATAGGTGGGGAAGTGAGGTATGAGTGCTATCATGGAATGTTTCCTAGACAGTGTTACGGTTCCCTCTTTTAAAGTAAAAGCATTAGATTACCTCCTGCTTTCTCAGAAAATCCATAAAGCAAACCAACTTAGAGAATCAGAAAGAGCAACTATTTATGCTAGAGTAATGTCAGTTTATAAAATTAAATTTCTGTTCATATTTTTTCCCATACATCACATTAAAAGCTTGGATGGCGTTTCACCCAATTTGTAAATTCTTTGGGACCAGATGATTTAAAACATAGGCTATACTGCTTATTCAAAAGTCACTCTGCAGGTTGTATAGAGTGCATCAAAGAGACAGGCAGTCCTACTACAGAACAACTGATGCTCAGATACAACAAACAACAGACCTATGTAATTGTTGATTGTAAATAACATAACATGCACATTGAAATGAAAGATAAAAAGTTATTTCAGATATGAATCCCAAATTCGAACTCACCTGATGATTTAAAGTGCTGAAGCTTCTCTCATGTGGGCAATACTATGAAGCAGTGCTCTACTGAGGAGCATTAGATATGCATTTATTTGACGATGAACAATGATTCTCCTTCGCAAAACGAGGTGAGTTAGTTTCATTTGTTTATGGGTCTATTTCTCCATTAGACTAAGACTTACTCAAAGACAGCAACCATGTCCTTTTTACTTTTAAGAGGAATGTAACAACAAAGCAATTAAATTCCATCACAAAGTAACCAGTGCTCTGAAGAACATAGGGGCAGGTCAGGAATAAAGATGCAGATGTAGAGAATGGACTGGAGGACACAGGGAGGGGGAAGGGTAAGCTGGGACGAAGCGACAGAGTGGCAGAGACATATATACACTACCAAATGTAAAATAGATAGCTAGTGGGAAGTAGCCGCATAGCACAGGGAGATCAGCTTGATGATTTGTGACCACCTAGAGGGGTGGGATAGGGAAGGTGGGAGGGAGATGCCAGAGGGAGGGAATATGAGGATAGATGTATACGTATAGCTGATTCACTTTGTTATACAGCAGAAACTAACACACCACTGTAAAGCAATTATACTCCAATAAAGATGTTAAAAAAAAAGTAACCAGTGCTATATTATTCCTATTAATAACTACAAATGAATAAAAATATTTCATTTTGCAGAGACTGCTTCTCTTTTTTCAGGTTTTATAATATCCTAGAAGGCATGCCCCCTCCATTTTAGTTCTAAAGCTTAAACTATGTATAATATCAAGTAAATTATCTACCTATATATACAATTTTTTAAAATTCCACTTTTATAACATATTTGCAAATAGTTTTTTTTTTAATTTATTTATTATTTTTGGCTGCGTTGGCTCTTCATTGCTGTGTGCAGTCTTTCTCTAGTTGCAGCGAGTCGGGGCTACTCTTTGTTGCACTGCACAGGCTTCTCATTGCAGTGGCTTCTCTTGTTGTGGAGCACAGGCTCTAAGCACGCCAGCTTCAGTAGTTGTGGCTCATGGGCTCTAGAGCGCAGGCTCAGTAGTTGTGGTGCAGGGGCTTAGGTGCTCCGCGGCATGTGGGATCTTCCCGGACCAGGGCCTGAACCCCTGTCCCCTGCACTGGCAGGTGGATTCTTAACCACTGCACCACCAGAGAAGCCCGCAAATAGTTTTTATTTTATCTTCCCCCAGCCCAATTAAAATGTTGCTTTCCATTACCAATATAAAAAACTTGTATCTGAAAAGGAAATATTCTAATTTTATTAATGATATCCTCACCACCTAACAGCACCTGCCACATGGTAGGTCCTCAGTGTTAGTCGAACTACACTATTAATAAATACTGTTTAGAAAAGGGATTGAATGGAGAAGCTGCACAAGTATGCATCTGATCCCTGCACTGTCAAGTATGCATTTGATCCCTGCAGTGTTTCAATATTTACTCGGCAATGTCACAACCTCTCCCCCAAAATTATCTGTAATCAAACATGAGCACAAAACCATCATGTTCAGGAAGATGTCATCTCCTTCCACTAAAGACAGATAATAGGTTTGATTTTCTCTATGACCAGTCATCATAAATGGGATAGATGATACCCTTTCAATTACATTAGTCTTTACTGGCAGTCCCTACATTTGGGGGGTTCTCTTAAATAAAAATCGGCTACTAACTATTTGTTCTCAATGATCTATTTAAAGCTATTAATAAACAAGAATGGATATCTAATCATTCTGATTCTCTAGACATAACTCTAAGTCTCCTGAACCTCCCATGATAAATTTTTGGTACCTACTGGTTTTAGCTATTCAATGATCCCAAAGGAACAGAATGATATAATAGAATGAAATAAATTGGTTCTATACTCTGGCCCCTGGCTGAAAATAAGAAATTCAAACAAATACTAAATTATACAGAACTCAGAACTTTTGGAAAAGGTTGGTACATTTAAGAGACCATCATTTTTTATTTGTCTAGATTATAAAAAAGTTAATTGTGAGTTACACAAGAAAATCTATAAACACCAACGGAAACTGACCTCTGTAAGTACATAGAGAAACAGTGAGAGAGGAAAGAAAACACAGGCTTTTGGTCAGACACCAACATTCAGACTGCGTGAGGGGTGCCCTTTCTGAGCCTCGGTGTCTTTATTTTAAAAGTAGGTGTAATAGCCAGTATCTTACAGTGTTTATTATAAGAATTTAAATAAAATAATTATGTCTAACATAGACTTAGTACTCCAAAAACTATGGTTATCATAACTTAGGAGGGAGAAGATCCTCTTTTCAATCATATTTATACATGTAGCTACATGAAGAAGCTCAAATTAATATTTGAATAGGAAAATTATAGTTGGTTACTGTATCCTTTTCCCAGGGCTGCTGTACCAAAGTACCACAAACTAGGTGGTTTAAAACAAGAGAAACGTATTCTTCCACAGTTCTGGTGACTAGAAGTCTGAAATAAAAGTGTCAGCAGGCTTGGTTCCTTTTTGGAGGCTCTGAAGGAGGATCCATTCCATGTCTCTCTACTAGCTTTAAATCAGAGCTTCCCAAATAATGTACTGCACCCCCACAGCTATACCAGGAATGAGAATCCCTCAGCCTTTCAATGAGCTAAGAGGGGCATGAGGCACTGAGCCACCAGGACTGCCAATTCTGCATTCTTTAAAAGTTTTGCAACATTTTTTTCTAATGTCATAAAACCAGTCAGGCTTATGCCATAGCAACTTGGCATTAAGACCTGAGGTTATTACTGCATAAAGGGCTCTAAAAATCAGGCATTACGTAGTATACTACATATACCAATATTCAGTTTAAAATGGACAATCTCAGAGGTAACATCTCAATGTAACACTGGTATAACTGGATGTCATCACAATCTGCCCATCAATCACCTAAAAATCAAACTGACTAGATTCTTGACTTTAAGACTACTAGTACAAAACATGATAAAAGGTTATATACACAACTTACAATACATGAGGTGCCCACTCTTGCCATTTCTATTCAACATAGTGCTGAAAGTACTAGCAAGAGCAATCAGACAAGAATAAATAAAAGGCATCCTAATCAGAAAGGAAAAAGTAAAATTATCTCTGTTTACAAACACATAATTTCAAATGCAGAAAACCCTAAAGACTCTATTTAAAAAAAAACATCAGAATAAATGAATTTAGTAAAGTCGCAGAATATAAAAATGAACATAAAAAAACTGTTGTGCTTCTTTATAACAACACTCTATACAAAGAGGAAATCAAGAAAACAGTCTCATTTATGATAGCATCAAAAAATATTCCTGGGACTTCCCTGGTGGCACAGTGGTTGGGAATCTGCCTGCCAATGCAGGGGGCACGGGTTCAAGCCCTGGTCCGGGAAGATCCCATATGCCACGGAGCAACTAAGCCCGTGCGCCACAACTACTGAGCCTGCAATCTAGAGCCCATGAGCCACAACTACTGAGCCCAGGTGCCTAGAGCCCTGCTCCACAACAAGAGAAGCTACTGAAATGAGAAGCCCACACACCACAACGAAGAGCAGCCCCCACTGGCCACAACTAGAGAAAGCCCACATGCAGCAACGAAGACCCAATGAAGCTGAAAATAAATAAATAAAACGCAGCAACAAAGACCCAACACAGCCAAAAAGAAAGAAAGAAAAAAAGCTTAAAAAGTACTCCTATTTTAACAAGCAAAGCAAATTGTATATTGTCCTGGTATACCCACTATCCTTACTAAAAGTTTTTTTAAAAAACTAGGTGGAATACACCCTGATCAAATATGATATAACACCACTCAAAGCCTAGCTCTAACCTCTGTGT
The DNA here is from genome assembly GCF_949774975.1 of Lagenorhynchus albirostris. NCBI lineage: Eukaryota > Metazoa > Chordata > Mammalia > Artiodactyla > Delphinidae > Lagenorhynchus > Lagenorhynchus albirostris. The sequence goes on from NC_083103.1 coordinate 50,751,261, forward strand.
CTGTATTACTGAAAAAGGAGTTAATAATTTTTGATAAATTCATTAAATGAATGCAAATGTAATCACTAGTTAAAGTTAAACTTCAAGGAAAATAACACATGTACAAGGGAGACTTTTAACCAAAAATCTAATTATACCAAATCTAGCGGTTCAGGAAGTTGAGGCACTATTCATGTCTTAATTTGTGCACATTTCTTACTATTCTCTGTCACTAGTAAATTCAAACATAAAATCCCAAGAACTCATGATTTATTCTGAGACATCCTGATCTTTCTAATACCAAGGGTGTGGAAAAATACCCAGGACAGCACTGTTTTGTTTTTCCTGTGCTCCTACTCAAAGGCAATGAGGGAATACATTCCAGTCAGAAAGTTTTCCAGGAGAAATGGGCAACAATATACCATACAATGCCAGAGCCAAAGGGAGCCATAAATACTATCTAAGAAAGACTTTAGGGCTTCCCTGGTGTCGCAGTGGTTAAGAATCCGCCTGCCAATGCAAGGGACACGAGTTCAAGCCCTGGTCAGGGAAGATTCCACATGCCACGGAGCAACTAAGTTTGTGCGCCACGACTACTGAGCCTGTGCTCTAGAGCCCACGAGCCACAACTACTGAGCCCATGTGCCACAACTACTGAAGCCCACGTGCCTAGAGCCCATGCTAGCACCACAGCAAGAGAAGTAACCGCAATGAGAAGCCCGCACACTGCAATGAAGAGTAGCCCCCGCTCTCCGCAACTAGGAAAGCCCACGCCCAGCAACGAAGACCCAATGCAGCCAAAAGTAAATAAATAAAATAAATTTATTTTTTAAAAAAGAAAGACTTTAAGTGAAGCTCATACAATAAATTCATGCTCTGATGCAATGTTTGCCCACCCCACTCAAAATATACATAAATGAGAAATTAAAAAATTAAAGGAGAAAACCAATAAGACAAAGATGGGCATCAAAATGAGGTAATCATCTCCCTGGACCAGAAAGCGAAGCAAAACTTGTGGTTACCAAAGGGAAGAGGAAAGGAAGGAGGAACAAATTAGGGGTATGAAATTAACAGATACAAACTACATAAAACAGAGAAGCAACAATGATTTACTGTACAGCACAGGGAATTATACCTAATATCTTGTAATAACCTATAATGGAATATAATGTGCAAAACACTGAATCACTATGTTGTATGTATACCTGAAACTAATACAATATTGTAAATCAACTGTACTTCAACAACAACAAAAAAAATTTTTTAAAAGTATATTTTGCATATTAATTCCTCAATTATATATGGGAGCAGAGCCAAATAACAAGCAAGATAATAAAACTAAATATAACAAAGTTTCAAAAAAGAAGACATAACTAGCAAATCTACATGCCCAAGAATACTAACATTTACTCAAATCCACCAGTGCTTCTTTCAACAGTTTTTAAAACTTTAAAAATCAAACTATGTATATCAAGTATTTTGAGGAAAAAAATCAGACTGCTTTTCTCCCAAAATTTATTTCTAACCATTGTTGCAAGCTAAAGAGCTCAAAAATAAAATAATTTAAAAACGTAAGTATCAACATGAACACAGAAAACAACCCTCAACTTTCTCTCAAGATAGTTATCCTTATAGTTTTACAGGGCAAGACTGGCAAAATAGAAAACTCCAAGTATACAGTCCACCATTTCAAATAATTTTACCAATGCTTCTTTTTTTTTTTTTTTTTCCAATGCTTCTTTAATAGCAATGTCCAGAAAGCTAGGTGTACACAGCTAAAATAAGTTACATTTTAAACTTTTATGCTGATGAAATTTACCAAAAAAGAACCCTGCCACATATACACAACACTAACTTCTTGGGTAGTACTCCCAACTCTTCATAAATTTATTTCTTAAAAGAATAAAAATAGCAAAAAGTTGCACTTGAGGTGGGACTGTGGTGATAACCACAGGCTTTTTGACAGGGTGCCTGTGTTTGCTCTGTGTTTGTCCTCAGACAAGGAGCCACCCTTAAAGTCCACAATCTTTTCCTGCTCTTTCTCTCCAGCCACAGTAACCTTTTGTATCCTTCCTTCACTAGCAGCATTCTGCCAAACACTACAGTAAGTATATTAATACACAGAACTTGCCTTTAGCAATTTCAGTTTGAGTACTGCAAATGATTTTACCAATACCTCAGTGGTTAGCTAACTACAGTCAAAAGCCAGACTAAATTTTACACCAATACATAATGTTGTTTAGTGACTCATATGGCTTCTGTGTTTTCAGAGATTCATTTGCTCTGTTTGTATAAATAGATATGCAATACATCTATTATTTTTGAATAATACATCTATTATCTATTATTTTTGGAATTTCATAAACCATTAATAAACATTAATACATAAAACATTAATACTCTTGTAGGAAACTGAAAGTACCAAGAAACTTGAAAAAGTTCAGGGCTCAAATCCCTTCAAGTGTAAATAGGTATACATAGTATTATTTTCTTTCTTTCTTCTAACATCTCCCTAAAAATGTATTACAAGTTTAGTGTGCATGTACTTGAGGTACTATTTTTCAAGTTGCTGTCATATGATCAATCCCACTTAAATTCTTTTCCTTTATGATATTTTTTTATTGGGATAGCTCATCTGTATGATCTCTAAATCTCACAAATAATACTCAACCTTTTTGGCCCATGAATTCTTTGTGTAGAGGATGACAACATATACCACAAGTAATAATTCTATAAAGGTCATTCTTTTCAGTTGACTATAATGCCACATCAGTGGCTTTGAATAGAAAGAATTTTTAACTTCTTTTTAAATTTTTTTTATTCTTTAATTTTATTATTATGTTTTTGGCTGTGCTGTGCGTCTTATGGGATTTTAGTTCCCCAACCAGGAATCAAACCCAGGCACTCGGCAGTGAAAGTGCAGAGTCCTAACCACTGAACCACCAGGGAATTCCCTGACAAGAAAGAATTTAATATATTTAATTGGAAGACAATATACAACCATAGAATACAAGTCCTGTAAGTGCTAGAACTTTTTTTTCTTCTTTTTTGGACAGTGCTATATCCACAGTACCTAGAAGAGTGCTCAAAATATTTTCTCAACACATGAAATGTGGTATATCTTAAAATAAACTAATTTTAAAATAATACTTTTATAAAAAAATTAAGTGGAGTAAGTCCTGCTAGAGTATAGATTCCATTCATCTTATGGTCTAACTAAGGAAACATCAATATTCACACTATTAAGCTCCTGACAGAGACGAACCAAAATACTAAAATACTTAAAAGAATATTAAATATTAATATTAGATACCAAAAAGAAACCAAAACACAACTACTATATTTTTAAAGACTTTTAAAATTGGTAAAATTGATAGAGGAAATTAAAAATTCAAAGCAGCTGTTCACATAAATTGTGATTCCATTTCTTTTAAAGCTATTTAAATAGTTTTGACTATTTAGATGATGTACCAACAACAAATAATAGCCAAAATTATGGAACGTCCCAAAAAGGAAGCTTATACTAGTGTCATTATCAAACATTATTTATTAGACAGTTGGTAACATAAACGTTTCACATACTTTCAATTTAACAACTAGCAGACTCTCTGAAGGAAATTCCCACAATAATGACAAATGTTCTGATTTTCAGTTGATTTTTAAATGTGTATAAATGTAAGTTAAGAATATACAGGCTTTGACATTTTAAAAACTTTAATAACTTAAACTAAAACGTATAAGTTAAAATTAAACCAAAAAAAAAATTAAACCAAATTCTCAAATGTTTAATTTTTCTTTAATTATGCCTCGCCAAATACTTTTAATGTAACAAATCTTCATTTTTTTTAGAGCACCAGCAAAATGTGATATAGCAAAAAACCAATAAAACAGAAATGGCTCGAGATAATTTTGAAAACTGATAAATGATAAAAATCTACTATCACTGTTAAAGATTCAATCAGGCTTGAAAACGGCAATATCGGTGATATGTCCTAATCTATCAGACTCGCCAAAACAAACCATAAAATCTTATTAGGTCCAACATCACCTATGTAGTATTTTTGCTAAAAATTTAACCTAGATCTAATCATGAAGAAAAAACCTAGACAATTCGAAAAAACTTCCTACAAGACAAATGACCAGATGAGTAAAATAGGTGAGAGAAATTAAATGGTACAAACGTCCAGTTACAAAATAAATGAGTCATGGGCATGAAATGTACAGTTGGGGAATACAGTCAATAATAATGTAATTTTTTTAAAAAAGAAAAATGACCAGATTTTTCAAAAAGTCAATGTCATGAAAAACAAAAAAGGTGAAAGAAATATTCTAAATAAAATCAAGAGACACCAAATGCAATGTGTAAACCTTAACTGGATCTTGGAAAAACAGCTATAAAAGACATTTTGGGAATAAATGAGGAAATGTGAATACAAACTACATATTAAATGACATTATAGAATTATTATTCATTATCTTGGATATGATAATGACATTAGTTATTTTGGAAAATGATCTTGTTCTCAGAAGATGCAAAGTAAAGTAAGTGGATGAAAAGTCTCATGATAGCTGTAACTTACTTTCAAACTGTCCAGCTTAGAAAAAAAGTGTAGCTACATAATGTAAATGGGGCAAAATGTTAATAATTGGTTAATATAGAGGAAATTGACTATTCTTCAGTATATTATTCTGTCAACTTTTCCACAGATTTGAAGCTTTTTTCAAATAAAAAGTTAGAGGAAATGTCATTAGGTCAAAATTTCTCTTCATATTTCAATTCAATTCAGTAAAAATTACAAAATCTAAAGCTGGCTAACATATGGAAATTTCACTTTGTAAACCTCTATGGCTTAAGATAATAACTGTTATTGATTCTTATTATAGATACATTCTAGATAACTTGGGTTATAAAGAAAATTTCCATGAGGTTGATCCTATTGCATGAATTTCTAGTACAAAATCTGAGCTGTGGTTGTAAGCTTTTACAAAGACTTTTAAAGACAGCTTGGGCTTCCCTGGTGGCGCAGTGGTTAAAAATCTGCCTGCCAATGCAGGGGACATGGGTTCGAGCCCTGATGTGGGAAGATCCCACATGTCACAGAGCAACTAAGCCCATGCACCACAACTACTAAGCCTGAGCTCTAGAGCTCGCAAGCCACAACTACTGAGCCCGTGTGCCACAGCTACTGAAGCCCACTCGTCTAGAGCCTGTGCTCCGCAACAAGAGAAGCCACCGCAGTGAGAAGACCGTGCACCACAATGAAGAGTATCCCCCGCTCACCACAACTAGAGAAAGCCTGCGCACAGCAGTGAAGACCCAACGCAGCCAAAAACAAAAAAACAAAGACAGCTAAAAAAAAAACCTGGCATAATAAAAAGGTTAAGTAGTTACCCTAATGAAACAGTAAACGTTCTCGTATTGGCAGAGTTTTTACAGTGCTTTTCCAAAGGGAAGAAGATCCTCCAACTACCTTACCTTATACCCTTTCCCAGAAAAATGGGACTTGGATTATCTAATATTATATGCAAAGGTCCCCATAATTAATTCATCATTCCCTTTCTAATATGGAAATCTATTATCTAGCAAAGCTAGGTTACAACAATTTGCAAAAAAAAAGGAAAACTATCACAATAAGAACACAAAGGACCATCTTATATGTGTAAACATAGATTGGGAACTATTTTCATATTTCTTATACGTGTAAACATAGACTGCGAAGTCTTCATTTCTGGAGACCAGTGCATCTGGTCTCCAGAACTAGCTGAGAAGAAGGGAAGAAAGAATGGTTATCATTCTCTGTTCAAAAATGAAGGGAAAAAAAGGTCAGAGAAGTCAAGTAATCTTCCCAATCATCATTAATTTGTTGTATTTCAGACTGAAAACGCCTTTCCTTGAATTAGTATCCCACTTCTTGTCCATAAATTGAAAAGTATGTAGTTAGTGGCTACGGCAATAAATAAAAAAACGGCAATTAGATATCTTTTCCCATACCAAAAAAAAAGCTCAATATGGATATATTACATTATATTTATATCTATATCTATATATAATATTATGAATATTTTACTTTGCAACACATTCCTCAGTCTACGAAAGAAAGAGGCCATTAGGAGTATCCTTTCTTTAATGCCCCCCTGCAAGTTTCAACTTTTTTTCAAACAATGAAATCTCTACACAGCCTGGGGGGAAAAAAGAACATATCTCATCAATTCTATTAACAAAATACATTTTTTTAAACATTTTAAGATCTCTGAAATCAGGATGCATCTAACCATTGAGAACATCCCTTAACTGCTGTCAGGATACAACAGAATTTGGTGGCTTGAGGAAACAATGAACTCTTCCACATTTCCAACAACAAACATTTAAGTACTATCTTATCATTGTCAGAAAACCTTCCATTGACACCATCTAAGATCAAGAAACTTTTCTGCATGAAAACTTAGAGAGTGGTATCAGCAAAGAGGAAAAATTCCTGGAGGAAATACTGGGAGACTCTGTCAAGAAATGCTGCTTTCTAATGCATTAAGTGGTAGAGAGGTAATACAGTGTGGAAAAACAAGGAAATTAATGGCTCTGAATCTAAAAGTTATTCAGGGGCTTCCCTGGTGGCGCAGTGGTTAAGAATCCGCCTGCCAATGCAGGGAACACGGGTTTGATCCCTGGTCCGGGAAGATCCCACATGCCACAGAGCAACTAAGCCCATGCACCACAACTAAGCCCATGTGCCACAACTACGAAGCTTGCGCTCTAGAGTCCATGAGCCACAACTACTGAAGCCCACAAGCCACAACTACTGAAGCCCGCGTGCCTAGAGCTCATGCTCTGCAACAAGAGAAGCCACTGCAATGAGAAGCCCACGTACTGCAACGAAGAGCAGCCCCCGCTCGCCGCAACTAGAGAAAGCCCGCGCGCAGCAACAAAGACCCAACGCAGCCAAAAATAATAAATAAATAAAATAAATTAATTAAAAAGAAAAGAAATAAATTGAAAAATTAACTGGGAAAACACTGAAAAATATCATCTAAAAGGCAAATATGACAAATAACAAGAAGAGTCAGCAAACTGGCTCTCCATAAATGTACTCAACTGTCCAAAGCAGAGAGACAAAGAAATATTCTACTTTATGAATATGAAATTTTGAAATATCTAATTAGCTACCTTATACAGTTTGCATACATTATTATATAGAATTATATAAACACAACCAGATATAATTTACCTGACAGACATTTAAAGAAATTTTTCAAGAGTAAATCTGACTGCTTTGTAAAATATAATTCAACTGCATCATGTGTATATGTATATACACATAAATACATATATCTATACATGTAACATATGTGTGTGTGTGTTTAACAGAAGAGATAGAAGGCTAAGTAGATCATTTAGAATTAGAAAAGTAGCTGGGCTTCCCTGGTAGCACAGTGGTTAAGAATCCGTCTGCCAATGCAGCGGACACGGGTTCAAGCCCTGATCCGGGAAGATCCCACCTGCCACGGAGCAACTAAGCCTCTGTGCCACAACTACTGAACCTGCGCTCTACAGCCCGCAAGCCACAACTACCGAAGCCCTCGTGCCACAACTACTGAAGCCCGTGCGCCTAGAGCCCATGCTCTGCAACAAGAGAAGCCACCACAATGAGAAGCCCGCACACTGCAAGGAAGAGTAGCCCCCACTCACCGCAACTAATGAAGGCCCGCGCAGCAAGGAAGACCCCACGCAGCCAAGGAAGGAAGGAAGAAATAAAGAAGAAAAATAAAGTTCCCTTTAAAAAAAAAAAGAAAAGTAGCAAAGGCACTAAAACAGTGACAAATTATATTGGAAAGAGTAGGCTGGAAAGGAATGGCTAAAAAAGCTAATTTCTCATTTAATTAAGTTGTAATCAAGCAATAATGTCTAGAGTTGATAAATCAAGAATCAATTATGCATATTATTTAAAGATATGGAAAAGATCACCAAAAGAACCAAAACAGGATCCATTTTTAATCTTTTCTCTGAGGAAAAAGACTGGCATTACATCAGAGGACTGCTACTTTTCATACAATTTAATGTACTATTTTATATTTTTAATTATGAACCAGTCCTATTTATTTGATTATTAAAACTTTACAATATGTTACAGAAGAATATATCATGAAAAAATTTTCACTTTGTATTAAAAAAAAATTTTTTTTTTTTTTTTTGGCCATGCAGCTTTTGGGATCTTAGCTCCCTGACCAGGGATCGAACCCGGGCCCTCGGCAGCGAAAGCACAGAGTCCTAACCACTGGACCACCAGGGAATTCCCTGTATTAAATTTTTTTTTTTTTTTTCCGGTACGCGGGCCTCTTACTTTTGTGGCCTCTCCCATTGCGGAGCACAGGCTCTGGACGCGCAGGCTCAGCGGCCATGGCTCACGGGTCCAGCCGCTCCGCGGCACGTGGGATCTTCCTGGACTGGGGCACGAACCCGTGTCCCCTGCATCAGCAGGCGGACTCTCAACCACTGCGCCACCAGGGAAGCCCCCCTGTATTAAATTTTAAAAGCAGATCATATACTCTGATCCCAATGGAAGCATATCTATAAAGGGACTATATGAAAACATACCTGTGAAGAGCATAGTAACTCCCTATTTTAAAGGTTTATTGAGAGAATTAAACCAGATAATATATGTAGAATTATCAGCAAAGTGCCTAGTACAATGTAGGGATTACATCAATATTAGCTATCAATACTAGTATCTATTATATATGCAAAGAATAAAGGTCCAGCACTAAAGTTAGAACTAATGGTATTCATTATGTAAAGCACCTGATATATAATAAGTACTCAATAACTAACAGCTGAATTAATGAATTACTGAGTCTATCTAAGTTTTCAAAAATAGATAATTCCTTTTCTAAGACTATAAAATAAAATAAAGGCAGACAGCTACCTGGTAAACTACAAAGAAACCAGAATAAAACTAAACTCAAAACCTAACAAAGTACAAATAAAATCATTCCCCAATTTTATTATTTATATTGATAATAACAATAGCAGCAGCAACAACACAAATTACGCTGATAACGGGTTATCATGTACAGCATTTCCTGGGTGTTAATTTTTCCTTCTAGTGCTCTCCTGTATTTTTAAATTTTGTAACAAATACTACTTTTATGATTTTTTTTTGGGGGGGGGATCAATTTTATAATTCTACTCCACGTGGAAAGTAATTGCTTACAAGGGCCAAAATTTCCGAATTATGTTGAACTGTTTTTGTATAAGGATGGGTAGTTATTAATTCTTACATACTCACAAAATGATATATCAACATAATTTTTCCTTGGCACATTTAGCTATCTGAGAGCAAATAAGATTCTAATTAAAATAAGTGCTTATGGGACTTCCCCGGTGGTCCAGTGGATAAGACTCCACGGTCCCAATGCAGGAGGCCCAGGTTCGATCCCTGGTCGGAGAACTAGATCCCTCATGCCTGCCACAACAGAGAGGTCACATGCCATAACTAAGAAGTCTGCATGCTGCAACCAAGAAGTCCGCATGCCACAACCAAGAAGCCTGCATGCCACAACTAAGAGTCCACATGCTGCAACTAAGAAGTCCGCATGCTGCAACTAAGAGCCCACATGCCGCAACAAAGATCCCACATGCCGTAACTAAGACCCGGTGCAGAATGAATGAATGAATAAATAAATAAATATTTTTAAAAAATAAAATAAATGCTTAAATTTCCCTATAAATAGCACCGTATCATCCACTGAAAGCACGCCATTCTCTATCAACAGGGACCTAATGAGAAATAAATACCTGATTGAACAAAAATAATTAACCTTTCATAAAACTGCAGAGTATGGGATATATAAGGGAGAATGAATATATATACTTGTAAAATGTATTCACTATTAGTTATACTTGTAAATACTTTACAAATATTGTGACTATTATCTTCTCCCAGAATGTTCACAACATTCTTTGTAGTAAGAAGCAAATTAGCTCTTCATTTGAGGATTCAAATGGAGTAAAAGGAGGATCAAAGTGAGAGAACCAAAAATAAGAAAAGGAGGATACAGGGATGCCAACACTTCTCTCCAACAACCATATCTGCCCTTAAGCCAAAGAAGAGGTACTCTAGGATGGGGACCTCCACTTCCAAGCTTACCTGTGCATACTCTCTTTCAATAGCAGCCTTCTTCTGACTGAATGTCCTAAAAACACAAATAAAAATTCGTTACCAAACATATAACAATAATTTTATGTAAAGTTATCAATACACCCTCACATACTGCTTGGTAAGCTGTGTTGAGGGAAGGCACAATATGTCATTCACCTTATGTACCTAAGAATACTGCTGACACCACAGACCCTGGAGTTAAGACAATCCACATTCAAATCCTAGCTCCACCACTTACTAGCTGTATGACCTTGGTCAAGTCACTTGACTTCTCTGTGCCTCAGTTTCCTTCTTGGTAAAATGGATATAGAAATAGTATCTACCTCATAGGGATAGTGTAAAATTTAGTTAATGACAATATATAAAGTGCTCAAAATAGTGACCAGCACAGAGTAAAAGACAGGTGTGTGTGTGTGTGTGTGTGCGTGCATGTGTGTGTTAGCTACTGTTATCACAATGGCTAGTGCATAGTAGGTAGTAAAAATGTTTCCTGAATATAAATAATAAACATAGAGGGACTATAGAAAACAAGGTGAAAATCAAAATTTGATCAGCTTCTCAACATGAAATAGTCAAATCATTTCCTTCATTCCATTCTTTTACAGGAGTCACAGAACAAAGTACAAGGCCACCACATGTTATGGCATAATAAGAGCACCCTTTCCACACATGTTATTATATTTCACAGATTCTACAGTAAATACTTTTCACATTTTAACATTTATGATATTGGTATTCATCTTTTAAATGACTGGCAGACAACTACTGAGCACACGTGCCACAACTACTGAAGCCCACGCACTTAGAGCCCGTGCTCCGCCACAAGAGAAGCCACCGCAATGAGAAGCCCACGCACCGCAACGAAGAGTAGCCCCCAATCGCCACAACTAGGGAAAGCCCACACACAGCAACAGAGACCCAATGCAGCCAAAAAATAAATAAATAAAGGTTCCTTTAAAAATAAATAAATAAACAAATGAATAATGATTGGCAGTATTTTCTTCTATCTTAACAGTACATGAAATAACAGTGTACCTTACAAACCACAGACAAGGTAGAGTCAATGAAATATGATAACATTAACAATTTACTTTGAGTAGTCTGAGTTTAAAGACTTTTCTGTGAGGTGTCAGGTATCTGTGCTCTTAAAAGCACTTCATTAAGGCAGAGATATCACAGTAAAAAGTGAAAAATATAAAGAAAGAGCTGGAATAGAAAAAAAGGCAATAAACCAAAACTCCCCATTTTAATAATTATTTAAATTTACCAACATGACTATTCACTTCTTCTGTAAGAAATTAAAGTATTTAAAATTTCACTACATTTGTTTGGGATGGATAACTATTATTTAGCTTTAAAAAGGAAGGAATTTCTGACATATGCTACAACATGAATAAACTTTGAGGACATTACACTGAGTGAAGTAAGTCGGCCACAAGAGGACAAATACTGTATGATTCCATTTATATAAGGTACTTGGAGCAGTCAAAATCATATAGACACAAAGGAGAATGGTGATTGCCAGGGAGTGGGAGGAGGGGATCAGAAGAGTTATTATTTAATAGGTAGAGAGTTTCAGTTTTGCAAGATGCAAAGAGTTCTGAAGATGGATGGTGGTGGCAGCAAAACAAAATGAATGTACTTAATAGCACTAAATTGTACACTTAAAGATGATTAAGATAGTAAATCTTGTATGTATTTTACCACAATTTAAAAAAAAAAAAAAAAGAGTTGAGCAAGACCCTTTTCCTTATGGGGTTTGGTGCATTATAAAGTGTTTAACACAGTCCTTTAAAATACAATTCGTCTACTCTCCTTAAGAGAAAACACATAAACTATATATTATATATGCATATATGTAAAGCACACTGTATACATGCATTTGTATACTGTATTATATATATATTTGGTGTATGTGTATATATATGTAAATTATGTGTGTCTGCATATACATATATATAATAGTAATGTAAGTTTTCTCTGGACAGTGGGATTACTGGCTTTCACTTTCTTCTTTTGATTTTGCTTTCTATATTTTCTGATGTTTTAGTAAGAATATACATTATGTTTGAAAAAATAAAGTCCTTATTTTAAGTAAATAAATGCACTTATAAACATATGCACAAACCTTTTTTACACCCATGCTGTTTTACTAAAATTGTACTGAGAAATTATTATGACTTGTGTTACTAAATATATCTCCCCAGGCAAACAAGACTAATTAAAATGAACTCGCTTAAACTTTAATCATTAAAAATCTGAAAACTTACCTTCATTTTGAAGGAGGTAATATTTTTAATATTTTACAAAAGATGAAAGGAAATATTTCAGCTATTTATTTAGAACCCTTTTAACCTTAGATGTATCTCATCTTGAAATAAGAATGTTCAAGTGAAGTCTGCAAGAAAAGGGGAACTAAACTCTTTTACTCTGAACATGCACATCAACTAATTTCAAAATTGTCAGTGCAATTTTTAGTTGTTGTTAAACAATTACATGTCTACTAAGTAATTTCTTCTTCTAAATAAAACAAATACAAGATCACAACTGCTCAAAATTTACATCATCAATATTAGGAAATCTATTTATTATAAACCACAGCAAGAGAACAGAGCAAAAATATAACCTTCATATAAGATACAAAGGCATTTGTTAAAATTCAACATCAGTTTCTCTTTTAAAATATTAATGGGTGCTATAATTAAACAGATGGACAAAAACAAGTGCTGGCAAGGATGTAGAGAAATGAGAACTCTCGTAGAGTGCTTTTGGGAATGTAACACAGTACAGCTGCTTCAGAAAATAGTCTGAGAGTTCCTCAAAAGGTTTAACATAGAGTTACCATAAGACCCAGCAATTATATTCCTGGGTATATACCCATGAAAACTTAAAACATATGTCTACACAAAAACCTATAAATGAATATTCATAGCAGCATTATTCATCATAGCCAAAAAGTGACAACAACCCAAATGTCCATCAACTGATGAAAGGATAAGCAAGATGTTGCTACATTCATATGATGGTATATCACTCAACCATAAAAAGGAACAAAGTACTGATATACGCTACAATATGGATGAAACTTGAAAACATCAGGCTAAGTGAAAGAAGCCAGACATAAAATCCCACATATGATGATTCCATTTATAAAAGATGTTCAGAATAGGCAAGTCCATAAAGACAGAAAGTAGATTATCAGTTGCCAAGGTTTGAGGAGCTGAGAGATAAGTTTGCCATTATTCCAGGAGAATTTTTCTTTTATGTAGGTAAGTTGATTATAAAGTTCAAATGGAAAAATGAACACTTAAGAATTGTTATAGGGGCTTCTCTGGTGGCACAGTCGTTAAGGATCTGCCTGCCAATGCAGGGAACACAGGTTCGAGCCTGGTCCGGGAAGATCCCACATGCCACGGAGCAACTGAGCCCGTGCGCCACAACTGCTGAGCCTGCACTCTGGAGCCCGCGAGCCACAACTACTGTGCTCGTGTGCCACAACTACTGAAGCCCGCGCGCCTAGAGCCCATGCTCTGCAACAAGAGAGGCCACCAAAATGAAAGGCCCGTGCACTGCAGTGAGGAGTGGCCCCCACTCGCCGCAACCAGGGAAAGCCTGTGCACGGCAACAAAGACCCAACGCAGCCAAAGATAAATAATTTTAAAAAAAGAATTGTTATAAACATTCTAAGAAAGAATAATGTTAAAAATTATCACCTACTCTCACCAGATAGTAAAAATTAAGTTTAAAAGCAACAGTAATTAAAACAGCTCGGTAATGAAATGAGCAAACAGAGATAATGAAACATAAGTCAGAAATACACCCAAATATACCCAAATACCAAATATCAATAAATAAAAATTTAGTAACTAAAATAGATGGCATTTTGATTCAAAGGGGAAAAGATGGATTATTTAGTAAATTGCAACTTTATAGGAAGATGCAATGGTTAGTAAACAAAAAAGTTACAGAATAATATATATAGTATATTACTATCTTTTCATATAAAAATGTTTACATGTATATGCTGGATTATGATCATTATGATACTTCTCAGTTACCACAGTCCATCAGATATAAAACTGTACCATTCAAAAATGCTACTGTGGTCCCCTTAGGAATCACTGTGATAGAATTCCCTGAAATATTTAACATGAAACTGGTCTAACAATGGTTCCTTATGAAGAAAGGAATTGGTCATAGTGGTAAAAGAAAGATCTTTTACTGATTTCTTGTTTGTATTGTTTGAATCTATACCATGTGTACATGTATATATTTTTCACTGAGGTAAAATTTATATGACATAAAATTAAGCATTTTAAAGTATACAATTCAACAGCATTTAGTGCATTTACAGTGTGTACAATCACCACCTCTCCCTACTTTCAAAACTTTTTAATCACTCCAGAAGAATACTTCATACCCATTAAGTAAGTAATCATTCTCCATTCCCACTCCCCTTACCCTTGGCAACAACTAAGCCAATTTTCTCTCTCCATAGACTTGTCTATTCTGGATATTTCATATAAAAGGAATCATGTAATACGTAATCTTTTGTGTCTGCCTTCTTTCGCTTAGCATGTTTTCAAGATTCATCCAAGTTGTAGAATGTGTCAATACTTTGCTCCTTTTTATGGCTGAATAATACTTCATTGCGTGGATATACTACAATTCATCCATTCATCCACCAATGGACATTTGAGTTGTTTCTACATCTTCAATAGTATGAATAATGCTGCTGTGAACATTCGTTTATGAATTTCTGTGTAGAACTAAGTTTTAAGTTCTTCTGAATATATACTTAAGAGTAGAAATGCTGGGTCATATGATAATTCTGTGCTTAACTTTTTGAAGAACCATCAAACTATTTTTTATAACAGCTGTGCCATTTTACATTCCCACTGCATATTTTTAAAAATTTAATAGTTAAATGGAACAAACTAACCTTTCAAAATATATTCTATTACATTCAGAAGAATCCTATACGGCCACTAAAAAGAATGTGGTAATTCTGTATGTGCTGGTATAGAAAGATAGCCTCAATTAACTCATGCAATAAACATTAACTGACTGGCTGTCATGGAAAAGTCCATAAAAAGGAACAAAGTACCTGTATAGGTACTGATGATATAGCACTGAATAAGACAGGCATCAAATAGGACTAACAGATAGTAATCAAATCATTATACAAAGAAATATTTAATAATAAATGGGATAATTATAAGTACTATGAAGAAAGCTATATTACCCAATATTTTTTAAAAGCTTCAGAAGAATATGTAAAGCAAGATCTCATTTTATCTTAAAAATATTAATATATACCTCTATGTAATACAGGTATCTGTATAAATTCTGTATACCTGGAAAATACGTATCGGGGGGGCCACTCAAAGAATATATCCAAATTTTTATTGTTAAAATAAGGGGACATGAGATTCTTTATTTTCTATTCTATGTTTTTCTTCTAATAATTATTTAATATTTCTATAATTAGAAAAAAATTAAAGATAAAAAAGCACTAATTTTCAATCAACTCATATAAATTCCATATGATATAGAAAGGAGTAAGAATAAATCCATGCAACAATTCTTTAATAAAAATCTAATGCTCTAAATAATTTTCGTAAAATACATCTGATCAAGCCACTTTCCTGCTAACATTTCTGAAATGGCTCTTCATCACTCCTAGAAAAAAATCTAAATTCCTTTAACATGACAGATGAGGTTACTTACTATCCAGACTTGACTGCTAGTGTGGCTTCATGTCTATAAACTCCTCCATTCACATCCTAGGCTACAGATAAGTATAGTAAAAGGACCTAGGCTCCTGCTTTCACACTCTAGCAAACGTGGTCCTTTCTGCTTGGAATTCCTTTCCCCTATTACTTGACCTAAATCTCATATCCTTCAAAACTTAGCTTAAACATGACCTCTCCTGAGAAATCTTCCTGAATTCCACTTGTGATTTAGACACCCTCTCTGTGATCCTCCAGCATCTTATAACATAGCACGTGCTTCAAGTACTGTAACTGTCTCGTGAATTGACTATGGAGTTCCCTGGGAGCAATGAGTGTGCTTTGTATTTACATGTGTAGCACAGTGCCTGAAAACGGTAGTAGTTCAATAAACGTTTGCATAATGAAAGAAAGAACAGACAGAAACTCTATAATCAGGTTTTAGACTTCATAAGTTTCAGTTAAACAGCTCAGTTAGGTTAGCTCCTGGGATAGGCGGAAACAAGATCACAGTCTATATCCCATACGAACCAATTAAGTTTCTTGACCTTGGTCACAGATTGTATCAGTTAACACAAACATTTTGTGAGCTTTAAAAACCAAGGAAGGGGACTTCCCTGATGATCCGGTGGGTAAGGCTCCACGCTCCCAGTGCATGGGGCCCGGGTTCTATCCCTGGTCAGGAACTAGATCCCGCATGGCTCGACTAAGAGCCCACTTGCCACAACTAAAAGAGCCCGCATGCTGCAACTAAGACCCGGTGCAGCCAAATAAATATATAAATATTAAAAAAAAAGGGGGGGGGCTTCCTTGGTGGCGCAGTAGTTACGAATCTGCCTGCCAATGAAGGGGACATGGGTTCAAGCCCTGGCCCGGGAAGATCCCACATGCCGCGGAGCAACTAAAACCGCACGCCACAACTACTGAAGCCTGAGCGCCTAGAGCCTGTGCTCTGCAACCACAGAAGCCACCGCAGTGAGAAGCCCGTGCACCGAAACGAAGAGTAGCCCCCGCTCACTGCAACCAGAGAAAGCCCACATAGAGCAAAAAAGACCCAACGCAGCCAAAAATAAAAATAAAAAATAAATAAATTAAGAAAAAAGAAAAGAAAAATACAAAATTAAATTTTGATAGAGGCTGGGTTACTTGAGTGTATGTATTTGTCAAAACTTAGCAATTGTATGCCTAAGATTTATATTTCATTGTATATAAATTTTACCTCAAAATAAGAAACTATAAGAAATACTGAACTCTAATGATCTGCATGCTGAATTATTTACGGAAAAGCCTGGTAATGTGTACAATTACTTTGAAATAAATTTTAAAAATAAGGTGGATTGCTGGTGGATAGAGGATGGGTAAATGCATAGATAAGTGACAAAGCGAGTATACTGCACAGTACAATATTAACAGTAGAATTTAGGTTTGGATGATGGGTGTTTACTGTAAAATTCTTTCAACCTGTTGTATGTTTGAAATTTTCATTGAAAAGTCACAAAAATATTTAGAAAATTAATGAAAGAAAAATAAAAAACAACCAAGGAAGGTATAAAGGTGTGTAATAAAGGTTTAGCCTTGCCCAAAGAGAGGTCTGGCCTTTGCCCTTGGCTTTGGGAGGTAATCTCTAAACCTTTGGAATGTCATGCCTGATAAGAGTGTTTTTGTTTACCTGGGACCCTTAGGCCATGCCAGATAGAAAATGCTAACAACGTGATTTATTGGGGGGGGGCCGGGGCGCATGTGGTATCAGCTGAACTTCTGAAGGAGCTGGAGACCAAGGTCAGCCACATGGGCAGTCAATCTATCTAACTGACCAAATACACCTCTTCCCTTGGCTAATTTTAAAATATATCCTTTCACTATAATAAACCATAATTTTAAGTAAATTTTCAGTGAGTTCTTCTAGCAAATTATCAAATCCAAGGTTAGTCTTGGGGACCACGATCTTGCAAGTCATGACAGAAGTGAGAGTGGTCTTGGAGGCCTCCAAACTTGCAGTTGGTATCTGGAGTGAGAGTTGTCTTGGGAACTCCCTAACTCTGTAATTCATCACCAGGATAAGCAGAACACCAAAGAACATTCAAATTATTAATGCTGGTAGTGGAGATGGGATATTAAACCCATAATGATGAATATTAAAAATAAACACACCCACCAGAATGGCTAAAATTAAAAATACTGATAATTATAAATATCAGTGAGGGTACAGAGCAATGAAACTCTAACATGTAGTCCATGGGAATGTAAAATGGTACAACCACTTGGGGAAAAAAATCTGGTATTTCTTATGTAACTAAACATACATCTATCTTGACATAAGTTCTAATACTAGGCATTTACCAAGAGAAATGATAACAAATCTCCACAAAAACACTTGACGAGAATATTCATAGCACTTTTATTCATAAATAGCCCAAAACAGGAAACCGTCCCAGTGCCCGCCAGTGTGATAATAGATCAACAAACAGTGACATATTCTTACAGTGGAATAAAACTCAGCAATAAAAACAAATGAACTACAAGATGACCACCACATTTTTACTACTCTGAGTTCGCTGACCTCTTATTTTACAAATGACACTGTTTAAAAATAACTAATATCGGGCTTCCCCGGTGGTGCAGTGGTTAGGAATCCGCCTGCCAATGCAAGGGACACGGGTTCGGGCCCTGGTCCGGGAAGATCCCACGTGCCACGGAGCAGCTGAGCCCGTGCGCCACAGCTACTGAGCCCGCGTGCTGCAGCTACCGAGGCCCGTGCGCCTAGAGCCCGTGCTCCGCAACAGGAGAAGCCACCTCAATGAGAGGCCCATGCGCCGCAACGAAGAGTAGCCCCCGCTCACCGCAACTAGAGAGAGCCCACGCACAGCAACGCAGACAAAAATAAATAAATAAAATAAATAAATTTATTTAAAAAAAAAAACTAATATCAGAATATAAAAAATAATCTGTTAGCACGGATAGCAAACTGGGGTAAGGGTACTAGTACTTATATTATCAGGACACTGACAACTCTTTCATAAGGAAACCTTTATAATTTTGCCCTGGAATACAACAGCTGTTTTTAGAGGTGTTATTAACACAAATATGGCAATAGCATTAAAATGATGACATGAGAATAACAAAAAATAAAAATTTTTAAACAAGGCAAGTAGAACAAACAACTGAAGCTATATAAGTCTGACAGAGAGAAGATTACTTGGCTCCTAATAAAAAATATTAATTCACCAACAACATTCATTGAGTATCTTCTGAATTTCAGGTATTCTACTAAATATGCACTGGGAATATAAAAATGAATGAGGCATGGACTCTGCTCTCAAGGGATTCACTAGCATAAGGTATAATCAAATGATGCCAAGACCCACAAATGCTACAGGCATAGAATGAAAGGTAGAAAGTGTTCATTCTTATTTCTTATTCATTAGGTAACCTTGGGCAAGTTAATTTTCCTTACCATGCTTCAGTTTCCGATCAATTAAATAAGAATAAAAAAAACATCTACCTCATAGAATTATGAGTACATATTGATAAAGCACTTAGAACAGCCTTGGCACATAGTAAATACTAGAAAAGTATTTGTTAGCTAAGTGAAAATATCACATCTACAGTTTATAATTATGAAATTTAATCCAGTTAAAATATTTTGACTAGCTGAATATGTAAAGCACTAACAAAAAATTACATTTTAAGTACTTCTGGTAATAGATAACAGAGCAAAGTCAGAATCTCCCTTCTCTCAGAAATTACCCAAAAGCAACAAACAGAATAAAAAACATAAACGCAAACATGATCTCCAATAAAACTAGTAAACATAAGAAATGTAAGTGGAAGAGAGACCTAAGGAGAGACAATTAAATTGGAGGAGGGTAGATATAAGGCATGAGGTTCCAAAACTCAAAGGGGTGGGGGGAGTACATTTCTTCAACTGCAGCTTTCTGAGGTATAAAATTTAAACCACATTCACAACAACAAAAACAGTGGACAGGACTTCCCTGGTGGCGCAGTGGTTGAGAGTCCGCCTGCCGATGCAGGGGACACGGGTTCGTGCCCCAGTCTGGGAAGATCCCACATGCCGCGGAGCGGCTGGGCCCGTGAGCCATGGCCGCTGAGCCTGTGCATCTGGAGCCTGTGCTCCGCAAGGGGAGAGGCCACAACAGTGAGAGGCCCGCATACCACAAAAAACAAAACAAACAAAAAAAAAGACAGGGGACATGTGCTGGTAGAGGGACCTTTGTTTGCTGCTCAGTTTGAAGAAACAGAGGAGAAAGTACTAAATTAGAAATCACACAAACAATCTACACTGGCAGAAATTAGGCTGCTTGGTATGGCAAAAAAGAAAAATAGTGAGACAGCCTGCACTATGAACGGCCCTGCAGCAGCCATCTTCTCTGGCTGAGGAGAAAGAAAATAAATTCATACAACTCAACCCTGGTCATAGAGAAAATTACTGTAAATTTGAAGACTGTAGCTACCCTAAGATACCTACTTCTGGTATCCTAAGAAGTTGTACAGGAAAAACCCTCTTCATTCAAAAATAACCCCAAAAGGAGTAAGAATAGATCTATGCAAATACAAAATTTTAAAAAGAAGAAAAAACAGCACAGGAAAAACCGAGTAGCTGAAGGACCCTCATGAGAAAAATGCTGCCATGGAGCAGATGAATTTTTAAAACTTAAAAACAAAAATGAACAAACAAACAAAAACCCTAGTGAAGCAAATACCACTTCGAGATAGAATTATAGAATGTCAAAGTCACAAGAAAATAGCAGTAGTGAAGTGGGCATCCTGCCTTGTTCCTTTTGGGGGAAAGCTTTTAGTCTTTCACCACTGAGTATAATGTTAACTTGTAGGCTTTTCATATGTGTCCTTTATCATGTTAAGGAAGTTTCCTTCAGGGGACTTCCCTGGTGGAGCAGTGGTTAAGACTCCAAGCCCCACAGGCAGGGGGCCCGGGTTTGATTCCTGGTCAGGGAACTAGATCCCACAGGCATGCTACAACTAAGAGTTCATATCCTACAACTAAGGAGCTCACCTGCCACAACTACGACCCAGAGCAACCAACTAAATAAGGAAATATTTAAAAAAACAGGATTATTAAAGAAGTTTCCTTCAATTCCTAGTTTGAGTGTTTTTATCATGAAAGGGTATTGAATTTTGTCCCCTTCATGCTATTAATGGGTTTTTTTCCCCTTCATTCTATTAATATGGTATATTTCATTCCTTGATTTTCTTATATTGAACTTTTGCATTCCTGGAATGAATTTCACTTTGTCATAGTGTATAATCCTTTTAATGTGTTGTTGGATTCAGTGTACTAGTATTTTGTTGAGGATTTCTGTATCAATATTCATAAGGGATACTGATCTGTAGCTTCTTGTGGTATCTTTGACTTTGGTTATCAAGGTAATAAGGACATCATAGAATGAGTTAGCAGTGTTCCCTCATTTTCTATTTTTTTGAAGATTCTGAAAAGTATTGATGTTAGTTCTTCTTTAACCATAAGGTAAAATTCAACCGTGAATTTTAGTCCTAGACTTGTCTTTGTTGGAAGATTTTTTGATTACTAATTCAATCTCTTTACTTGTCGAAAGTCTGTTGAGCATTTCTATTTCTTTTTGATTCAGTTTTAGTAATTTGTGTGTTTCTGGGAATTTATCCATTTCATCTAGGTTATCCAATTTGTTGGTGTACAACTGCTCACAGTACTCTCCTATAATCCTTTTTATTTCAGTAGAACAGGATGTAACGTCCCCACTTTCACTTCTGATTTTATTTATTGTCATCTTCTGTTTTTCTAACACTAGCTAAAGGTTTGTCAATGTGTTGATCTCTTCAAAGAACCCACTTTGGTTTCATTGATTCTATTGTCCTGCTATTCTCTGTTTTATCTCTAATATAATCTTTATTATTTTCTTCCTTCTGCTAGCTTTGGTTTCGGCTTGCTCTTTTTCTAGTTCCTTAGGTGTAAAGTTAGGTTAATATGAGATCTTTCTTCATTTTTAATGTAAGTGTTTAGAGCTATAAATTTCCCAAGCACTTTCACTGCATATCATAAGTTTTGTTATGTTGTGTTTTTGTTTTCATCCCTCTCAAACTATTTTCTAATTTTCCTAGTGACTTCTTTTAACCCACTCATTGTTCAAGATTACAGTGTTTAGCCTCCACATATTTGCAAATTTTTCAGTTTTCCTTCTGTTGATTTCTATAGCGTCATTCCATTGTGATCAGAAAAGATATTTTGCATGATTTTGGTATTTTCTAATGTATTGATAGTTGTTTATTCCCCAACTTATGGTCTACCCTTGAGATATGTGCACTTGAGAAAAATGTATATTCTGCTTTGTTGGGTGGAGTGTTCTGTATATGTCTGTTGATTTACAGTATTTTTCAATGGAATTGATAGTCCAGACACCAACTCAAACATCTACGGCCAACTGATTATCAACAAGGATGCCAAGACCATTAGAGGCGGAATAGTCTCTTCAACAAATGGTGCCAGGATGGCTTCTCTGGTGGCACAGTGGTTGAGAGTCCGCCTGCCGATGCAGGGGATGCAGGTTCGTGCCCCGGTCCGGGAGGATCCCGCATGCCGCAGAGTGGCTGGGCCTGTGAGCCATGGCCACTGGGCCTGCATGTCCGGAGCCTGTGCCCCGCAACGGGAGAGGCCGCAACAGTGAGAGGCCCGTGTACCGCAAAAAAAACAAAAAAACAAATGGTGCCAGGACAACTGGATCTGCACACACAAAAGAAAGAAGTTGGACCCCTATCTCATTCCAAACATAAAATTTAAAATGGATCAAAGACTTAAATGTAATAGCTAAAACTATAAAACTCTTAAAAGAAAGCATAGGAATGTAACTTCTTTACCTTGAATTTGGCAACAGATTATTAAATGGAACACCAAAAACACAATCAACAAAAGAATAAATATGTAAAATCAACTTCATCAAAATTAAAAATGTTTGTGCATCAAAGGAACTTATAAATAATATGAAAAGACAACAGAATGTAATAATATTTGCAAATCATATATCTAATAAGGGTATAATAACCAGAATATATCAAGAACTCTTACAAATCTACAACAAAGAGACAAGCAGTCCAATTTAAAAATGGGAAAAGTATTAAACAGACATTTGTCCAAAGAAGATATACAACTAGCCAATAACCATATGACAAGATGTCCAACAACATTACTTGTTAGGGAAATACAAATCAAAACCACAATGAGATATCACTTCACGCCCATTAGGATGACTATAACATAAACAAACAAAAACAAAATGGAAAAGAGCAAATATTGACCAGGATGTGGAGAAACAAGAACCCCTATACACCACTGGTAAGAATGTAAAATGGTACACCTGTTGTGCAAAACTGTTGTGCTCGGTACTTCCTCAAAAAACTAAACATAAAATTACTATATACTGCAATAATTCCACTCCTCAGTATACACTCAAAAAACTGAAAATAGATGTTAAAACAAAAATTTGTAGACAAAAGTTCATGGCAGAATTATTCATAACAGCCAAAAAATGGAAATGACCCAAATGTCCATCAAGAGACCAATGGATAAACAAAATATGGTATATCCATAAAATAAAATATTATTCATCCATAAAAACTAATAAATACTGACATATATTGCAACACGGATGAACCTCAAAAACACTATGCTAAGTGAAAGTAGTCAGTCACAAAAGGCCACTGTGTTAGTATGGTTCTCCAGAGAAACAGAACCAGTACCATGTGTAGATGTATAAAAAGACGTTTATTTTAAGGAATTTGCTCATGGAATTATAGAGGTGTTAAGTCTAAATTTTGCAGGGTGGGATAATAGGGTGAAGACCTAGAGAAAAGCTGATGCTGCAATTTAAGTTGAAGGGCACCAGAATGGAGACCTAGGAAAAAGATGATAATGCAGTTCAAGTCCAAAGGCCATCTCCTGCAGAATTCCCTCTTACTCAGGAGACCAGTCTTTTGTTCTAGTCAGGTCTTCAACTGACTAGATGAGGCCCACCCATATTATGGTGAGCAATCTGCTTTACTTAAAATCTACTGATTTAAATGTTAACCTCATACAAAAACACCCTCAGAGAAACATTCAGAATAATGTTTGACACAAATCTGGGCACCACAGCCCAGCCAACATATAAAATTAACCTTTACAGCCTCATACAGTATGATTCCACTTATATGAAATGTCCAGAGTAGGAAAATCAATAGAAATAGAAAGCAGATTAGTCATTGTCAGGGACTCAGGGGAGGGGTAACATGGTGAATGACAGCTTAATTAGTTGCTTTTGGGGGTGATAAAAGTGGTTTAGAATTAGATAGTGGTGATGGTTATATAGCACTGTGAATGTACTGGCAGCCACTGAATTGTATATTTTAAAATGGTTAAAACGGTAAACTTTATGTTAATTTTACTTCAATTTTAATTTTAAAAAAATTATTGATGTTTTCTGTGAATATATGTGGGCCCAAAAGTGAGAGTGAATGTCAGCATATAAATTGTCAGGTATCATAGAATAGGGTCACCTGGTGTGTCAGTGGGTCTTAAAAATAGATGCAAGAGGTGAACCCCAGAATTCCTAGGAGCTACAGAAGCAGTATGCAGCCAGAAAAAAAAATGACTACACGGATCCAAGAAGTACAAGGTCAGCCATGGGAAATCCACAGGAAGTGCAAAGAACCCACAGACATGCTCCAAAAATTTGGCAATCTAGATGAAATGGACAAATTCCTTGAAGGAGACAAATAGAAAGTATGAGAAGCCCTACAACAATTTAAAAAGTGGAATTTGTAGGGCTTCCCTGGTGGCGCAGTGGTTGAGAGTCCGCCTGCCGATGCAGGGGACACGGGTTCGTGCCCCGGTCCGGGAAGATCCCACATGCCGCGGAGCAGCTGGGCCCGTGAGCCATGGCCACTGAGCCTGCGCGTCCGGAGCCTGTGCTCCGCAACGGGAGAGGCCACAACAGTGAGAGGCCCACGTACTGCAAAAAAAAAAAAAAAAGTGGAATTTGTAATTAAAGACTCATCTCTCAAAAAACAAAAACAAAACTCCAGGCCCAGATGGCTTCACTGGTTAATTCTAGCAAACGTTCAAGAAAGAAAGAATACCACCATACATAAACTCTTCCAGAAAGCAGAGAAAAAAAGGAACACTTACCAACTCATTTTATGAGACCAATATCACCACTACACCAAAACTTGAAAAGACATCACCAAAAACCAACAACAACCAGCAACAAAAAAATCCTACAGCCAATATCCCTACAAACATAGATGTGAAAGCCCTTAACAAATATTAGCAAATCAAATCCAGCATTATATAAAAAGGATAATACATAATGACCAAATGGGGTTTATCAGAGCATGGTTCAACACTGAAAAATTAATCAATGTAACTCACCACAGAATAAAGGAGAAAAGCCAGATGATCATTCCCATAGATGCAGAAAAAATATTTGACAAAATTCAACATTATGAACTTAACCAAGGAGGTGAAAGATGAACACTGAAAACTTAAGATATTCATGCAAGAAACTGAAGATACAAATAAATGGAAAGAAAGCTCATGTTCATGGATGGGAGGAATTAATATTGTTAAAATGTCCATACTACACAAAGCCTATAAATTCAATGCAAATCAAAATTCCAATGGCATTTTTCACAGAAATAGAAAAAACAACCCCAAAATTCATATGGAAACTCAAAAGACCCTGAATAGCCAAAGCAATTCTGACAAAGAACAAAACTCAGAGGTATCACATGTCCTGATTTCAAACTATATTACAAAGCCACAGTAATCAAAACAGGATGGTACTGGCATTAAAAAAGACATATAAACCAATGGAACAGAACAGAGAGCCGAGAAATAAACCCATACATAATCAGTCAACTAATATTTGACAAGGGAGACAAGAATACACAGTGAGGAAAGGATAGTCTCCTCAATAAATGGTGCTGGAAAAACTGAATATCCACATACAAGAGAATAAAATTGGATGGGAACAACCTAAATGTCCATCAACAGACGAATGGATAAAGAAGACGTGGTACACATATACAATGGAATACTACTCAGCCATAAAAAAGAATGAAATAATGCTGTTTGCAGCAACATGGATGCAACTAAAGATTATCATACTAAGTGAAGTAAGTTAGAAACAGAAAGACAAATACCATATGATATCACTTATATGTGGAAGCTAAAATACGGCACAAATGAACCTATCTACAAAACAGAGGGACTTCCCTGGTGGTCCAGTGGTTGAGGCTCCATGTTCCCAATGCAGGGGGCCCGTGTTCGATTCCTGTCAGGGAACTAGATCCCGCATGCCACAACTAAGAGCTCACATGCCACAACTGAAAGATCATGCATGCTGCAACTAAAGATCCCACATGCGGCGACAAAGATCCCGTGTGCTGCAACTAAGACCCAGCACAGCCAAATAAATAAATATTAAAAACAAACAACAAAAAAAACAGAAACAGACTCACAGACATAGAGAACAGACTTGTGGTTGCCAAGAGGGAGGGGGGTGGGGGAGGGAAGGACCGTGAGTTTGGGATTAGCAGATGTAAACTATTATATATAGGATGGATAAACAACAAGGTCCTACTGTAAAGCACAGGGAACTATATTCAATATCCTGTGATAAACCATCATGGAAAAGAATATAAAAAAAGGAATGTCAAAAGAGTGAAATCAGACTCCTATCTTACATGACTCACAAAACTTAACTTGAAATGGATGAAAAACTTAAAGGTAAGACCTGAAATCATAAAACTCCTATAAGAAAACACAGGGCAAAAGCTCTTTGACACTGGTCTTGGCAACAATTTTTTGGATACGAGACAGAAGCACAAGCAACAAACACAAAAAGAAAAAAAACCAAAAAAAGGTGGGAATACATCAAAACTAAAAAGCTTCTACACAGCAGAAGAAACAATCAACAAAATGAAAAGGCTATGAATTGGGAGAAAATGTTGCGAACCACATTTTGATAAAGCATTAATATTCAAAATATATAAGAAAATTATACAACAGCAAAAAATAATAATAATGCAATTAAAAATGGGTCAAAGACCTGAAAGGAAAGTTTTCCAAAGAAAACATACAAATTTCCAACAGATACAATAAAAGGTGCTCACATCACCAATCATCAAGGAAATGCAAATCAAAACCACAATGAGATATTACTTCACGCCTGTTAAAATGGTTACTACCAAAAAGAAAAGAAATAAGTGTTGGCCAATGTGGAGAAAAGGGAACCCCTGTGCACTGCCAGTGGGAATGTAAACTGGTATGGCCATTATGGAATACAGTACAGAGGTTTTTCAAAAAACTCAACACTACTGTATGATTCATATGATCCCACTTCTGAATATATATCTGAAGGAAAAGAAATCACTATCTCAAAGGGATATCTGTAGGCCCATATTCGTTCACCATAGCATTATTCACAACAGCCAAAACATGGAAGCAAACTAAGTGTTCATTAACAGATGAAAGAATAAAGAAAATATGAGAGATAGATAGATAGGGATTTGGATAGGTATACAGATATATAAACTCATCCATAAAAAAAGAAGGAAATCTTGCCATTTTTAACATCACGTATAGACCTTGAAGACATTGTGCTAAGTGAAATAAACCTGAGAAGACAAATACTGTATCATCTCATTTATATGTGGAATCCCAAAAAGCTGAAATCATAGAAACAGAGAGTAGACCAGAGGTTGCCAGGGGCTGGGGAAAATGGGGAGATGTTGGTCAAACAGTACAAATAAGTTATAAGTTGTGGAGATCTAATGTACAGCATGGTGATTAATATTAACAATACTGTATTGTATATTGAAAGTTGCTAAGAAAGTAGACCTTAAATGTTCTCAACACACACACACAAAAAGTCATTATGTGATGTAATGGATGTCTTAAACTCACCTTATCGTGGTCATCATTTTGCAATACATGTATCAAATCATCACTGTTGTATAACTTAAACTTACACAATGTTATATGTCAATTGTATCTCAATATGGCTGGGAAAAAACCAAACAAACAAAATCCAATACCATGGCTTAAATAAAACCAAGAAGCGAGGAATAAAAAACTCCATAGGCCTGGTTTAAGGGCATCTATGGAAAATCTACAGCTAAAACATATGCAACAATGAAAGGCTCAATGTTTTTTACCTAAGATTAGGAAGAAAGCAAGGAGACAGAAAGCAAGGATATCCACTCTTACCACTTCCATTCACTATTGTATTGGAAGTCCTAGAGAGTACAAAAGGGCAAGAAAAAGCAATGAGGCATAAAAACTGGAAAGGGGGCTTCCCTGGTGGCGCAGTGGTTGAGAGTCCGCCTGCCGATACAGGGGACACGGGTTCGTGCCCCGGTCCAGAAAGATCCCACATGCCACGGAGCAGCTGGGCCCGTGAGCCATGGCCGCTGGGCCTGCGCGTCCGGAGCCTGTGCTCCGCAACGGGGAAGGCCACAACAGTGAGAGGCCCGCGTACCGCAAAAAAAAAAAAAAAACTGGAAAGGAAAAAGGAAAACTATTTTTATTTTCAGATGTCATGATCAGGTACAGGAAAATAGTAAGGAATCTACAAAAAAGCTACTAAAATAGTAAATAAATTTAGCAAGGTCACAGGATATAAGCTGATACTCAGTATTAATTTCCCCTCCATATCAGCAATAAACAACTAGAAAATGAATTTTTCAATATTCCACTTACACACAAATCAAAAATATATATATATTTAGGAATAAATGTAACAAAAGATATGGAATACCTGTATAGTGAAAACTACAAAACACCACAAAAAGAAATTAAATAAATTAAATAATAATAGATTGGAAGACTCAATATTATTAAAACGACAATTCTCCCCAAATTGTACTATAGATTCAATGCAATCCCAATTAAAATCCTAACAGGCTTTTTGAAGAAACTGACAAGTTAATGATAAAAACTTATACTGAAAAATTTTAAATCTAAAATAGCTAAAACAACTCTGAAAAAGAAGAACACGATTGGAAGACTTACACTACCTGATTTCAAGACTTACTAAAAAGCTATACTTATCAAAACAGTGGGGTAGTGGCTTAAGGATAGACATACAGCTCAATGAATCAAAAGTGTCCAAGAAGATGTGTGTGGAAATGGAACACTGAAAAAATCCTTGAATCTCAAAAACACTGCACTAAAAAACAAATTACACTAAATAAAAGATGTCAAATACAAAATACCCACTGTATGATTCCATTTATATGAAATTCTAAGAAAGAAAACTATAATGACAGAAAGTAGATCAGTAGCCCTCTAAGGCTGGGGGCATCGAAGGGTACAAAGAAACATTTCAGGATGGTAGAGATGTTCTATATCTTAAGCAGTGGCCTTGATAACTCAACTACATACAAACTAAAATGTTTCAAATGACATACACTTTTAAATGGATGAGTTTTACTCTTTGTAAATTATACCTCAATAAAATTGAGGAAAAAATAAAAATGATAAATAACAACTACCATCCTTTTAAGTACCACTACTTCAGAATCTGCAAAAGATTGACAAAAAAATTTTTATCGCTGCTGAAAACTTAACCTGCTTCCACTTTTATAAGATTTGATTAGACTTAGGTTAAGTATCATCTCTTCAGAGATCATTGCCTGAAACTCTATGCTGGACCAAGTATCTGTCTTTCACACTCCCAAACCAAATATCTCTCTTACTGCTAACTATGTTACATTGAAAATACCTACATTTATGTCTCTTACACATCTATACATCCCCAAGCATTAAGTTTGATGTCTGGAACATAGATGCTCAATTAAATTGAAATGAACCTATATAAAATCTGAACATAAAATATAGATTACTGTTAAATGAAAAAAAAATACGCTTTTCAAGAAAAAAGTTAAGAAATGCCCAAAAAAGGAGAAGGGGCTTGTTAACATCATCATTCTTCATGTCATTTTAAATGTATGTAAATTTATTTTAGATAGTCATAAAATCTAATTATAATAAGCCACACTTATCTGACATACTATTCCTCTAAGAATCCCGAGAATCAAGTAAACCCTCCTCCAGAGGTTCGTAAGTCTTTAAATTTTTGAAAAGCATTCCTATACCCTTTACTTTTGTAATACCTGGAACAAGGTGCCTAAGGTCCCAGTAAATACTACTGTTAAGACAAAAATGCAAAGAAATGTTTTCTGTTATTAAAACCTTTAAACAGCTCCCAAGGACTAGACAATCACACTTCCCCACTGCGCAGAGAACTCAAATGCAAGCTATAATATGAGCGCTAGTAGCTAACAGTATAATTCCAGTCCAGCTCACTTGGCCTGCCACCTGGTATTCTTTACACCTGGTACAATTAAATAACACTCAAGGTATTACCACCTAATTCTCCTCTGCTAATCAGAAAAGACAGTTCAAACTTACTAACATAAAGCAAGAGAGCTAGAACACTAAATGGTGAAATACCAAATTATACAACACAGTTTCATTGCATTTGAATAGAATACATTAATTTAGAAGCAGCCTAGCAATGGACTGAGCCACAGAGACTCTTGTGTGCAAACAATAATCCACCCTGTTAGTAAAGCACTTCAAGTTTTTCAAAGTCCTTTCCCATCTTATCCCATCGGCCCTTCACAACAACCCTGTGAAGTAAGAAGAAAAGGTTATTTCCATTCCATAAATGACGAAAATACAGATCAGAGCAATTAAAAGACACACAAAATTGTTAATATGTAGCTCTGGTTAGGTAGGGGGAAAAACTGGGAAGAGAACCTAGAACCACTTTTATCTAAGACTTTTTTTTTCACAATAAATAATATGTTGTAAAGATTGGTGATAGAAATGAAGCCAAAGATAAAGAGAACAAGGACAATGAAACAGGATATTAATCAATTTTGCATTCTCTCCCTACTTCATCACCTTCCCTTCCACAGTCTACAGTATACCCTCCACATAAGACAGCACCATTTGCCCCCACAATATACCAGACTCTTTATTCTTTGACCTCGCTTTCCCAGCGGAAGACCTCCAAAAGAAAGATACGCTAGGGAAGCAGAAGGTGAACAAGTTAGAAGTCAGAAGACCTGCCTTTTTCTAACCCTGGCTTTGGATAAGTATCTTTACCTCTTTAAGCCTCAATTTTTATATCTATAAAATTATATTGGGACTTCCCTGGTGGTCCGGTGGTTAAGACTCCACACTCCAAATGCAGGGGGCCCAGGTTCGATCCCTAGTCAGGGAACTAGATCCCACAGCACAACTAAGAGCCCACATGCTGCAACTAAAGGTCCTGCATGCCGCAACTAAAAAGATCCCACATGCCGCAACAAAGATCCCGCGAGCCGCAACTGAAAAAAAAGATCCTGCGTGCTGCAACAAAGACCTGGTGCAGCCAAATAAATAAATAAAGGAAACACAGCATTAAATTATTTAAAAAAATAAGAAAAAAAATGATATAATTTTCATGGAATTTGTTGATACTTCCCTTATGAACTAATAATTATATAATCAATTTTTGTGTTTGAAAATATATTCTCCATATTAGGTAGAATCTACATGTATGTAACTAAGCTTATTAATTATGGAATTTAAATATGCTACATACCTTATAAAATTTGCTTGGTGTTAAAAATCTCCCACTATGACTACAGATTTGTCAGTTTCTCCTTACAATTTTATAATTTGTGCTTTCTTATGTTATTAAGTGAATAAATCTTAATGCTTATTAGTTCTTCCAGGTGGATTGTTCCATTTATCTTTAAGTATCTTTATTCCTATTAATGATTAGACTTCAATTCTACTTTATCTAATAATGGAATATCATTTTTTTAAAGTACTTTCTAGAATATTTTTATAGCTTTATATTCAATTTTGGTATCATTAGGTTTTTCACATGTGTCCCATGAGTATGTACCAACCTAGACTTTTGATTTTTAGATTAAAAAAAGTCAAAGTTAAAAAAGAAACAACAAACTGGGGGAAAGTATTTGCAAGAAACAAAGCAAACAGCCTAAAATACTTAAAACTCCTAATATTCAAACAGAAAATTAGGCTAAGGACATGGTACAGTGTGCATATTTATATCCTCCCTAAATTCCTATGCTGGAATCTTAATATCCAATGTGATGGTATTAGTCAGTGGGCCTTAGGGAGGAACTTAAGTATGAGGGTGGAGTTCTCACAAACGGAATTACTGCCCATATAAAAGAGGCTCCAAAGAGATCCTTAGCCCCTCAGCCTTGTGAGGACACAGCAAGAAGATGCCAGCTATAAACCAAGAAAAGGGCCCTCATGGGAGAACGCGACCATGCTGGTGTCTTGATCTTGAACTTCCCAGCAAGCGGGACTGTAAGCAATAATTTGTGGTTTTTTGTAAGCAATAAATTTTTGCTGTTTATATCTACCCAATCTGTGGCGTTTTGTTATAGCAGCCCAAATGGAGGAAGACAGGACAGATGATTAACAAAAAAATGTAAAGTAATGTGAAACAGTCCAATATGAAGGAAAAAACCTGACCTTGCTAACAACCAAAGAAATCCAGATTCAAACAATAAGACTGGGCTTCCCTGGTGGCGCAGTGGTTGAGAGTCAGCCTGCCAATGCAGGGGACATGGGTTCGTGCCCCGGTCTGGGAAGATCCCACATGCCGCGGAGCGGCTGGGCCCGTGAGCCATGACCGCTGAGCCTGCGCGTCCGGAGCCTGTGCTCCGCAACGGGAGAAGCCAAAACAGTGAGAGGCCAGCGTACCGCAAAAAAAATAAAAAATAAGACTATTCTGCCTATTTGAATGACCAATATTAGAACATTAGAATAATGATAATATATGCTGTTCCCACATCTGGAAATAAGTAAATCTATACAGACAGTGGGGGTGGGGGGTAGGGGCAGGTAATATGGCAACAAGTATAAACAATCATTTAAACAGTAGATAATGTTTGACCCATCAATTCTACTTCTACAAATTTATTCTAAAAAGATAGTTACATAAATATACAAGGATGTGAATAAGGACATCAACCACCATGCAACACTGAAAATTAGGTACTATAGTGCATACGAGGTCTTTATGTAAACAAAGGAAAATAAAACTTGAGTTTAACAACAATTTTAAAAACTATATTTTAAAATTTATTAAACATTGTTTGGCCAACAATGTCTCATTCAGTAAGAAATATTTCTTCAGCATCTATATACCAGGCTGTAATATATACAATGATAAAAGATACAGTCTTGCTCTCAAAAAGCTCACAGACTGGAGGGGAAAATGTACCAAAAAACCCAAAAAACAAAAAATCAAAACACAGAAGATTAACACACAATGTGATGAGTGCTCTAACGGTGACAAGCATAGGACGTTCTGGGAGCACAAAGGCAGAGTAAGAAGCACAAGCTCCCCAAGCAAGCTAATCTGGCACCTCCTCAAGTCAATTTTGTTGTTGTTTTTGAATGTCTGTTTAGAAAAGAGGCAGAATGCTGCTGAAAAGAAGGGCAGTGAATAAAGGCCATTAGTTACAGAGTTCAGCCCTCTTCCCTATGCCAGCAACTTAGCTCTGGCGCCAAACTTGCATATCCTACTAAGTGAAACTTATTCCTAGACTTAATTTTACTCCATCTTTTTAAAAGGCAATTAAGTACATATCCCTTTGGAATCTCTCTCTCTCTCTCTCTCTCTCTCTCACTCACTCACACACACACACACACACACACACACACACACACAAACAAAAAGATTATCCAATTCTGCTTATTTCTCTCATATTTATCCCAGAAAGGAGTTCTGGTAAATGTAATTTTCTCCCTCACCTCATATTTCAAGTACTATTCTGTTATGTCCCACTTAGCTAGACAGTCCATTACTTCAACTTTGTACAGAGGAAGGACACCTAAAAAGTAACAAGTAGAGGGGTACAGAAAAGTCTTCCGAGATTAAAGCATTCTAAATATATAACTTTAATAAAATATTTAAAAATTAAAAATTGTGATCTTGGACAAATTAGTGAATCTCTCTGGGCTTAGGTTCTCTCACCTATATGAAGTGCATTATAATACCTACCTCTTGAGTAGCTGAGATTTAAATGAAATAAACTTTTAAGCATTTTAAAAACAGAAAAGCAACCTGTAAAGCTTAAAGTCTTAACAAAATATTAGTAATTTTTAAGGGCCAAAAAATGTCTACATCCTTAGGTATATATACAAAAATACTGGAGCATTATCTAAAATAAAATTTTGGAAGTTCTAACAATGAATTAGTTAAGTACTAGATAGGTAAATAATAAAACACCACTGTAAACAACAGTTATAATTTGTAACAGTGGTCCTCAAACTTTAACATTCATAAGAATCACCTAAAAGGGCTTGCTGGGTCCCACTCCCAGAGTTTCTGATTCAGTAGGTTTGGGATGCTAACTAAAAATTATCACTTGCCTTCTGCCTCTACAAGGATTAGGTCACTAGTCACTTCAGTTGCTGACCTTCACACACCCTGAAAGGAGTTCAGGGTGGAGATAAAGAATGAGGCACTCTGTTCTCTGGGAAAAACTGGAAAAAAATAGATAATTTCAGGAGATTTTATGAGCCCAATTTCTTGCATCTTCTCATATCTAGAAAAGTACTAAAATCATTAACAGAGACATCTGCCTCTTGTGACTAACAGCAACCTTCTTGTGACTAGCAGTAACCTTCTGCCAAAATGTGTGCTTGATTGCACACATATATCCTCCTTCACCAAAATCACATACCTCTCCACTTACCTCTTCAGAGCAGTTCCTCAGAGCTATCTGAGAGGCTATCTCCCAGACTATAATCCTAATTTTGCCCAAAATAAAACTTAACTCATAAATCTCATGCTGTGCATTTTTTTTCAGTCAACAGGAATAAAGCCAGAGAAACTGCACTTCTAACAAGTTCCAAGTTGGTACTGATACTACTAGTCTAGGAAACACACTTGGAGAATCAGAGAATTATAATTATAAAACTATTCATCCTTCCTTGTTCCACCAAAAACAAAAATAATAATAACATCATTTTTATATATAGATGTAGTTTTAAAAATCACATACAAATAAAAGAAGGGAGAAAAACACTTAATAACAAGCCAGACCACCACCTTCTTACTCATCCAACAAGACTGTGTTAAAAGTAAAATAAACGTGAAAAGTTACCCATTATTTTGCTGACATTTTCTTTTTTTTTGGCTGCACCGCGCCACACGCAGGATCTTAGTTCCCCAACCAGGGATCGAAACTGCGCCCCCTGCAGTGGAGGCAGGGAGTCTTAACCACTGGACCTTCCCACGGGAAGTCCCTTGCTGACATTTTCAACCTACAAATAATCTACTCAGTTATTCTACTCAGGCTGATTAACCAATTGATAATTTTATACATCTTAGAAATCCACCTCTCCTGTAGTATCTCTTAGCCAAGGCAACATTTCCTAGAATGCCTAAGGTCAGGAAGAAGATCTGAAATGCATATTAAACAACTGTGATAACTCCTAGAACACCAGTTCTCATTTTTACTTACAAATGTGAATATCTGCAATGCTTTTAAAAATATACATGCCCAGATCACTCCCCCAAATCAACCAACTCTGAATCTTAAGAGTAGGGCCAAGCATCTGTAATGTTGCAAAGTCCACAGGGGATTCTTCCTTATACAATGCGTTATCACCTACATTTGAATAAGCTGTGTTTAATTCTGGGAATTCAAAATATTTCAAAGGCAATATCATCACATTGTGATGGAAACATTCAGAAATTTGGAAAAACTCTATGATCTTCCTCATCACATAACTATCTTTCCTCCCCCTACTTCCCAACACCACAGGAGTTGGGGAGCACCACCTCTCAGACTGATTAAACGCAGTCTAAAATACAGCTGCTTTTTCTCTAGTTACATGTGTTGACCAACTGACTTATTTTATTTTATTTTTTTTTGCGGTACGTGGGCCTCTCACTGTTGTGGCCTCTCCCGTTGCGGAGCACAGGCTCCAGACGCGCAGGCTCAGCAGCCATGGCTCACGGGCCCAGCCGCTCCGCAGCCTGTGGGATCCTCCCAGACCGGGGCACGAACCCATGTCCCCTGCATCGGCAGGCGGACTCTCAACCACTGCGCCACCAGGGAAGCTCCAACTGTCTTATTTTAATTGGGCATCTTTAAACTCCTTTGCCTTTCAGCTCTTGATGTACTATAAATAAAGAGAAATAATGCTGTCAAAATGAGTTACCTGAAAACAGATAATTTTATCACAAAGAAACTGAAGTCCAAGTTTGTCATGGATAGGCCCTAAGATGAAGACAGTCACAAGAAACCTTCTAATGCATTTTATCATAACATCCTTTAAGCAGTATTAGGTCAATTCAGTAAAAACTGCATGACGATAGAAGATTACTATGTCCTCTCATTTTTCAAAAGTGTTGATCTCATGGCACACACACACAAAAGACCTGGGAAAGAAAGGGTTAAAAAATCCCACCTAGGGACTTCCCTGGCGGCGCAGTGGTTGAGAGTCCACCTGCCAATGCGGGGGACACGGGTTCGTGCCCCGGTCCGGGAGGATCCCACGTGCCGCAGAGTGGCTGGGCCCGTGGGCCATGGCCGCTGAGCCTGTGTGTCCGGAGCCTGTTTTCCGCGGCGGGAGAGGCCACAGCAGTGAGAGGACCACATACCACAAAGGAAAAAAAAAAAGAATCCGCCTGCCAATGCGGGGGACACAGGTTCGATCTCTGGTCCAGGAAGATCCCACATGTCGCGGAGCAAATAAGTCCGTGCGCCGCGACTACTGAGCCCACGCACCGCAACTAATGAAGCCCACGTGCCTAGAGCCCATGCTCCGCAACAAGAGAAGCCGCCGCAATGAGAAGGCCACACACCTCAACAAAGAGTAGCCCCTGCTCGCTGCAACTAGAGAAAGCCTGCGCACAGCAACGAAGACCCAAAGCAGCCAAAAATAAATATAAACTTTTTTTTTAAAAAGCTAAAAAAAAAAACCCACCTAAAGCTGCATTTTTAAGTTAAAAAAAATAACCTTCCATTAGGATTTATCAATATTAACAAAGTTGCCAGAATCATTTTGTTGGGAGATCCATAGTCAAGTTCACCTTTGAATACCATGACTCTAAATGTTTTCATCTATGATATATCATGCTTAAGACTCAATTTAAGATGCCAAGCTTCCTTTGCCAGGAAGAGTGGGAGACATTCATTAGTCAGATAATCTTTTATTAAAATGGAACAGTCGGTTGTTAGATTCTCGCGCGCGCGCGATCCGCTCTCCAGAAAAAAAAAAAAAAAAAAAAAAATGGAACACACATTCTTTTGAGATCATAGCAAGGAACAAATATCAAACATTTTAATCAAATGAGAACTTTTGCTATTTCTATAGGATGCAAATAAAAGCTAACATAATTTTTTACTACATTGTCTTTAAACATCATGAGTGCAAGATACATTTTATTCCTCATACTTGAATTACACTGTACATTTAAAAGATAGTACATCATAAATCTTTCAGTTTTCTGCCTGCCAGTTACATAAAATTAATCTCTGAGATCTTTATCCTTGCTTTCTCCTTCCTTAAAACGATACTGATGTATAACATATAGGAGGTGTGAAGACTTAATTTTAATACATGTGTACTAATATATCAAGACTAGACCTAAATCAATGTAAAAAGATGCTATATTAACAAAATAGGCCACTGTCAAAGTCATTTAAAAAATTTTAAGTTTTACAATTTGCTACTATTATTCTTCTGTATTTATTATAAACTAATGAAACTTTGAAAATCTAATTATTTTCCTGTAAGTAAATTTATGATTACTCTTTTCTCCTCAGAAAAATATTTGTCCTCATGCACACAGTTATACAAAATGAAACAACATAATTAGCTAATAGGCACCTATTTTCTACATAAAAAGCATTTCAATAACTTTTGCAACCTATTAGTTTCAAACATGTAAAGAATAATTTTTTTATTAAAGTGAGTTTACTAATATAAAGTATCATGAGATTATATACATTTCTACCACCCAGTATGAGCTGATTCTAAGCTATTTGTGGAGTATATTTTATTTTAGGTACATTGCCAAAAGGTTAAAAATAAACATAATTAGGTGGCCAGAAAAAACCTTGCTGCATAGCAAGACTTTAGTTCTATTCAGAAATGGTATCCTTCGCCCCGAGACCACAAAACTTCCTGGTCTTAACTTATAACGACAAACAAACAAACAAACAAAAAAATAGATAAGGCATTTTTGACTATGGAAACATCTCAAAATACAACCTAAACCCCAGATATAATTATTGGAAGAGCCAAAAGATCTCTAAAAGTCCAGTTTTCACACAGTCCTTCAACAATCCTGCATCTGAAAAAACATGAAACTCCAGGCAGTGGATCTTCTTCCATCCTGTACTAATCAGCCAGACTGAAAGATCTGCAAGGCACTGAATCTTACACCTCTTCTTTGGTATCTATTCTAAGTAGTAACTCTTGAAACAAGACACTCCCTCCCAAATATCTAGACATGCTGGGCACTGAAAATGCTGTGCCCCAGTTATTTAAAATAATCCTGAAAGACATCTGTCTTCTATTTTCAAGAAAACTCAGTACAGCTATCAAAACCAGGGAAAAGATGTTCCTATATTCAATGGATCCCTGCCAAAAGCTAATAAAGGCTGAGAAAATATCTATCTACATAGGTGCTCTCACTGCTTGGAAATACGATGAAATTTCCCTTGATTTCAAATGATATATATATCATATACCAATAGTTTTCAATGGACAAAGAACTTAAACTTTAAAGTCAGGCATACAACTATGTTCAAACCCAGATGTTTAATTGCTTAGTACTCTGATCTTGGGCAAGTCACTTAACCAATCTGAGCCTCGGTCTCCTCATCTACAAAACAGGGATGATGATGGTGATGATGACAGAATGCATAGGTACTGGGAGGCTCTGAGATATAATTAATGTTCAACAACAAGTGTTGGCAAGAATATGGAGAAATCAGAACAATACATTGCTTGTGGGAATATAAAATGGTGCAGTCCCTTTGGTAAACAGTCTGGCAGTTCCTTAAACATTTAAAGACAGAGTAAAGAGGGACTTCCCTGGCAGTCCAGTGGTTAAGACTCCACACTTCCACTGCAGGGGGCACAGGTTCAATCCCTGGTCAGGGAACTAAGATCCCGCATGCTGTGTGGCCAAATCAGTAAATAAATAGTAAACAAACAAAAATAAAGATAGAGCTAAGACATTCCCCAGCAATTCCACATGTAGGCATCACCCAAAAGAAAGGAAAACACACGTACATGGAAAAAAATGTGTACATGAATGTTCACAGAAGCATTATTCATAATAGCCAAAAGTGAAACAACCCAAATGTCCATCAACTGATAAATAGATAAATGAAACGTGGTATATCCCAGAAATAAAAGCAAAAATAAACAAGTGGGGACTTCCCTGGTGGCACAGTGGTTAAGAATCCGCCTGCCAATGCAGGGGACACAGGTTTGAGCCCTGGTCTGGGAAGATCCCACATGCCACGGAGCAACTAAACCCGTGTGCCACAACTACTGAGCCTGCACTCTAGAGCCCACGAGCCACAACTACTGAGCCTGCGTGCCACAACTACTGAAGCCCGCGTGCCTAGAGCCTATAGTCCACAGCAAGAGAAGCCACTGCAATGAGAAGCCTGCACACCACAACGAAGATGCAACACAGCCAAAAATAAAAATAAATAAATAAATTTATTTAAAAAATAGAGTATATTCAGAATTATATTTTAAAAAACCCAAAAAAGTGGGGCCTAAACAAATTTATAAGCTTCTCACAGCAAAGGAAACCAAAAACAAAATAAAAAGACCACCTATAGAATGGGAGAAAATATTTGCAAATGATGTGACCGACAAGGGCTTAACTTCCAAAATATACAAAGAGCTCATATAGCTCAATATCAAAAAAACAAACAACCCAATCAAAAAATGGGCAGAAGAGCTGAATAGACATTTCTCCAAAGAAGACATACAGATGGCCAACAGGCACATGGAAAAATGCTCAACAACACTAATTATTAGAGAAATGCAAATCAAAACTACAAGGTATCACCTCACACTGGTCAGAATGGCCATCACCAAAAAGTCTACAAATAATAAATGCTGGAGAAGGTGTGGAGAAAAGGGAACCCTCCTACACTATTGGTGCGAATGTAAATTGGTGCAGCCACTATGGAAAACTATATGGAGGTTCCAAAAAAAAACAAAAAATAAAGCTACCATATGATCCAGCAATCCCACTCCTGGGCATATATACAGAGAACACTCTTAATTCGAAAAGGTACATGCACCTCAGTGTTCACAGCAGCACTATCTACAATAGCCAAGTCATGAAAACAACCTAAATGTCCATCAGCAGATGAATGGATGTAGAAGATGAGGTATATAAATACAATGGAATATTACTCAGCCATTAAAAAGTATGAAATAATGTCATTTGCAGCAACATGGATGGACCTAGAGATTATCATACTAAGTGAAGTAAGTCAGACAGAGAAAGACAAATATCATATGATATCACTTATATGTAGATTCTAAAAAATGATATGAATGAACTTATTTACAAAACAGAAACAGACTCACAGACATAGAAAACAGAGTTACCAAAGGGGAAGGGGGGGGCAGTGGAAGGGATAAAATAGGAGTGTAACAGATACACACTACTACATATAAAATAGATAAACAATAAGGTCCTATTGTATAGCACAGGGAACTATATTCAATACCCTGTAATAACCTATAATGGAAAATAATCTGAAAAGAATACACACACACATGTGTGTGTATATATATATAACTGAATCACTTTGCTGTACACCAGAAACTAACATAACATTGTAAAAACCAACTACACTTAGATTAAAAAAAAGAAAATTGTCAAGCCAGAAATCATTACCCAGCAATTATACCCTCAAAATGAAGACTAAATAATGAAATTTTCACATAAAACCAAACTGTCATCAGCAGACCTGAACTTCAAGATACACTAAATGGAAATTCAAATCAAAACCACAATGAGATACCACATCACACTTGTTAGAATGGCTGTCACCAAAAAGACAAGAGATAACAAGTGTTGGTAAGGATGTGGAGAAAAGGGAACCCTTGTGGACTGTTGGTGGGAATATAAATTTGTATAGTTACTGTGGAAAACAGTGTGGAGGTTCCTCAAAAAATTAAAAGTAGAACTACCAAATGATCCAGCAATTCTACTTCTGGATATATATCTGAAGCAAACAAAATCACTATCTCGAAGAGATATCTGCAACTTCATGTTCACTGCAGAATTACTGACAATAGCCAAGATATGGAAACAACCTAAGTGTCTGTCAACAAATTAATGGATAAAGAATCACGGTGTGTGTATATATATATATATATATATGTATATGTATATATATACACATACACATGAATGACATATGAATTATATATACATATGTATATATGTGAATGACACATATACAATGGAATATTATTGAGCCATGAGAAAGAAGGAAATCCTGCCATTTGCAAGAACATGGATGGACGTTGAGAGCATTATGCTAAGTGAAATAAGTCAGACAGAGAAGGACAAATACTGTATATGATCTCACTTATATGTGGAATCTAAAAAAGCCAAACGCACAGAAACAGAGTGTAGAATGGTAGTTGCCAGGGGCTGGGGGGTGGGGGAAATGGGGAGATGTTCGTCAAAGTATACAAACTTTCATTATAGGAAAAGTTCTGGGATCCTAATGTACAGCCTGGTGATTATAGTTAACAATACTGCACTGGATACTTGAAAGTTTCTAAGAGAGCAGATCTTAAATGTTCTCACCACAAAAAAGAAATGGTAATTATGTGAGGTGATGGAGGTATTAAGTAAGCTACTGTGGTGATCATTTCACAATACATGTGTATCAAATCAACACATCTACACCTTAAACTTACACAATGTTACATGTCAATTATATCTCAGTAAAGCTGAAAAAATTATAAGGAGAAAAAAAAAAAAAGATATGTTAAAGGAAGTTCTCCAGGATGAAAGGAAATGATTCAAGATAGAAACTCAAATCCCCAGAAAAGAATGGAAAGCACTGAAAATGGTAAATATCCGGGTAAATACAAAAGACTTCTAGAACTTTTGCCTTTTCCCTCTTAATTTACTTACAAACCATGTATCAGTTTAAAGCAAAAATTGTAACATTGTCTTGTGGGGTTTATAATGTGTGTAGATATACTACAAATAATCACTTTAGCATAAAGGAAAGAAGGGTAGATATGGACCTAGATGGATATAACACTTATACAATTTATCTGAAGTGGTAAAATATTAACTGCACATAGACAGTAAATAATTAAGGATGTATATTGTAATCACCAGGGCAGCCACAAAAAATAATAATGCAAAGAAATATAGCTAAAAAGCCAACAGATCCAGATACATATGTTAGGAAAACATGAGAACTGTCATTCTTTATTTATTTTTTTTTTTTTTTTGCAGTATGCGGGCCTCTCACTGTTGTGGCCTCTCCCGTTGCGGAGCACAGGCTCCGGAAGCGCAGGCTCAGCGGCCATGGCTCACGGGCCCAGTCGCTCCGCAGCATGTGGGATCTTCCCGGACCGGGGCACGAACCCGTGTCCCCTGCATCGGCAGGCGGACTCTCAACCGCTGCGCCACCAGGGAAGCCCAAGAACTGTCATTCTTGAGTGACACCCTCTGGTCATTCCTTGAATTAGATTATTATTATTATTATTATTAATGATAATAATGAGTAAAGCCTGACTCAAGGAATGACCAGAGAATGGCACCCTCCTTCTATCATCTTTAATATTTTACATTATAGATGGCACAAGCAAAGGCAAAAAAAGCAAAAATAAACAAGTGAGACTACATCAATCTTCTGCACAGTAAAGGAAGTCATCAACAAAACGAAAAGGCAACCTACAGAATGATAGAAAATATTTGCAAATCATATCTGATAAGGGACTATTATCCAAAATATATAAAGATCTCATACAATTCAATAGAGAAAAACAATTCAATTAAAAAATGGGCAGAGGGACTTCCCTGGTGGCGCAGTGGATAAGACTCTGAGCTCCCAATGCAGGAGATCCGGGTTCGATCCCTGGTCAGGGAACTAGATCCCACACATGTGCCGCAACTAAGAGTTTGCATGCACAACTAAGGAGCCCTCGGGCCGCAACTAAGGAGCCTGCCTGACACAACTAAGGAGCCCGTGAGCCACAACTAAGACCTGGCACAACCAAATAAATAAATAAACATTTAAAAAAACCAAAAACTGGGTAGAGAATCTGAATAGACATTTTCTAAAGAAGACATACAGATGACCAGATAAGTGAAAGGTCCTCAACATCACCAATCATCAGGGAAATGTAAATCAAAACCACAATGAGATACCACTTCACATCTGTTAGAATACCTATTATCAAAA
The DNA here is from genome assembly GCF_949774975.1 of Lagenorhynchus albirostris. NCBI lineage: Eukaryota > Metazoa > Chordata > Mammalia > Artiodactyla > Delphinidae > Lagenorhynchus > Lagenorhynchus albirostris. The sequence goes on from NC_083103.1 coordinate 50,794,657, forward strand.
AGGAAAAAAATTACAAGTGTTTGGTGAGAGTGTGGAGAAAAGGGGACCCTTGTACACTGTTGGTGGGAATGCAAACTGGTACACCCACTATGGAAAACAGTATGAAGTTTCCTCAAATAATTAAAGATAGAATTACCACATAATCCAGCAATTCCACTTCTAGGTACGTATCTAAAAGGAATAAAATCACTCTCTTGAAGAGATATATGCATCCCTGTGTTCATCTCAGCATTGTTTACAATAGCCAAAACATGGAAATAATTTAAGTGACCATGGATGGATGAACAGATAAAGAAAATGTGATATGTATATCGATATATGCACATGTATACACAAAAATACACAGAAAGGAAAATTATTCAGCCATAAAAAAAGAGGGAAATCCTGCCATTTGTAACAATATGGATGGACCTTGAGGACATTTTGCTTAGTGAAATAATTCAGACAGAGAAAGACAAGATCTTACTCACATGTAGAATCTTTAAGAAAAAAAAAAAATTGAACTCATAGATACAGTGAACAGATTGGTGGTTGCCAGAGGCAGAGAGTGGGTGAAATGGGTAAAGGGGGTCAAAAGGTTCATACTTCCAGTTATAAGATAAGTCAGTCCTGGGAATATAATGTACAGCATGGTGACTATAGTTAGCAAGACTGTATTGTATATTTGATAGTTGCTAAGAGAGTAAAAGTTCTTAAAAGTTCTCATCACAAGAAAAAATTTGTAACTATGTATGGTGATAGATGTTAACTAGACTTACTGCGATCACTTGCAATATATGCATCTATCAAATTTTTATGTTGTACACCTAAATTGAAAAGAATGTTATATGTCAATTATATCTCAATTTTAAAATGTTACAGTAAAAAGCAAAAAAAAAAAAAGTGTATATCCAAACAATAAAAAGGAATAAAGTACTGATAGATGCTAAAATGCTGATGAACCTTGAAAACCTTATGCCAAGTGAAAGAAGACAGTCTCAACAGACCACATATTGTATGATTCCATTTATATGAAACGTCCAGAACAAATAAACCTACAGAAAGTAGATTAGTGGCTGCCTAGGGCTGGGCAAATGGGGGGAAAAGGGAAGGGTAATGGCTAAGGGGTGCAGGGTTCTTCTTAGCGTAATGAAAATGTTCTAAAATTGACTGTGGTAATAGATGCACAACTCTGTGAATATACCAAAAGCCAATGAATTATACAGTTTATATAAGTGCATTACATAATATATCAATTATATCTTTTTTTTTTACATAGCGTGTCCTTTTTATAAAAATTATATCTTAATAAAGCTGTTAAAAAATGTTTGTGCTACAGAATACATACATTTTTATAGGTAATATCCAAATTCATATATCCAAAAGCAAAGGATTAATTTAGATTAGGTAGATATTAAATATATATAAATTCATAATCAGTTAAATATCTTCTTCCAATACATCTGAGAAGTAGACTTCCATTTCTAGCCATGATGAAGTAACTGATACCAGACTAGCCCTCCTCAAGTAACATCTACAGAACTAGACAAAATATATGACTCTACTATTTTTAGGTACGCAACTGGCAGCAAAGGAAGTGTGTACCACATCTGCTCCAGCTTTCTGCCCGAGACACTTTCCCAACTCCATCACAGGGAAGTGGAGCCTAAGCCAAGCATGATGGTCTCACTGAATTGAGATGCAGAGATCACAGTTCTGGGCGACTGAAGAAGCTAGAATTTGTAGGACAGGGTACTAGAGAGGAGACAACAATGAGTAGGGGTGGCCCCAGCAATCTGCATGGGGGTTCCCTGAGCATCCTTGCCTGAGTATTAGGCCACACATAAGCCAGGGTGAGACTCCATGAGGCCTAGGAGAGTCACTACTGCAGGCCTGAGAGCCGAACAGATACCAGAAACTGCACACTGCTGGGACACACTGGAATTCCAATTCAGCCAGAGTGGAGATAATGCTGCACACCTTGGACACACAGGCTTTCAGTGGAACCCCAAAACTCAATACTCATTAAAGAAAGATGACGCAATCGAAACATCCTATACTGTGTCATCCACAATGTCCAAATAATCAAAAATTATTAGATATGCAAATAAGCAGGAAACGTGACTCATAATCAGGGGGGAAAGCACCACAACAAAGAGTAGCCCCCGCTCGCCGCAACTAAAGAAAAGCTCGTGCACAGCAACAAAGACCCAATGCAGCCATAAATTAATTAATTTTTTAAAAATTATCCAATCTGAAGAACACAGATTATTATCAAACAGTTTAACACACGTGTAACTAGAGTCCAAAAAGGAAAGAAGAGAGAGTGGGGCAGAAAAAAATAGTTGAAGAAATAATAGCCCCAAATTTCCCAGGTTTGTTGAAAAACATCACCTATGGATCCAAAAAGTTAAATGAACCCCCAAGAAAAATAATTACAAAGGTACTTACATTAGTCACATCACATTCAAACTGCAGAAAAACAATAAAAAGGAGGAAAAAAGCCATCAGAAAGGGGGGGGGGAGGAGCACATTAGATACAAGAGGACAAGACAAGTATATAAATAATAACTAACTTCTCATCGGAAACAATGAAGCCAGAGGATAATGGAGTGACCAATTGTCAATCCAGAATTCTATATCCAGCAAAAATTATCTTCCAAAAATGAGGGTGAAATAAAGACACTTTCAGATAAGTGAAAGCTAAGAGAACTGCCACCAGCAGAATTGCACTAGAAATGCTGAAGAAAGTTCTTCAACTGAAACGGAAATGACACCAGATGGAAACTCAAACCTATGTATTGGTCTCAAGAAGGGAAGAGAGTCAAAACTGGTAAATATAAAAGTTTTTTTCCTTCTCTTAATCTGTTTAAAAGATAACTGTGTTTAAAGCAAAACTAACATTGTACTATGAGGTTTATAAAGTATGCAGCACAAAGTCTGGGATGGAGTAATTAGAACTGGACTGTTGTAAGTGTCTTATGTGGCATGGTATAATATTAACTCAAGGTGTACAATGAGTGATTAAAGATGCATGGTGTAACACCTAAAACACCACTTGAAAAATAGAAAGATATAGCTAAAAATGCAAGGGAAGCAAATGGAATACCAAAAATATTCAATTAGGTCAATATAGCTGAGAAAACTAGTATATAAAATACCTCTAGAGTAAAACAGATGAAAGAATTCCCCATGGAGAAAGTTGGCTAATAATGCAAAATACATTTTACCATAGAAACAATATGTTAAATGATGACTTTGATATAAAACCTTTGAATAAAGTTAACTAAAATAAAATTTGAGCTGGACATCAATCTAACCACCCAATATGTTTGCTTGTTTGGAGACAAAACAATTCCACAACACACAAAGAAAAGAACATAGTAATACACAGAGCCTGTTTCCCCAACTCTGAACAACAACCAGCTTGAGACCAATCATTTTATGAAGTTTGTGAATCAAGTATTCTTAATACTTGGTATATATTAGAAATAAACTGTAAAGTCTATTAATGATGAAAATAACTTCACTAAAAACTAACTAAAAGCCAAAAATGACATTTTAGCATCAACTAATATAAATTCTTATAGTATGTTATCTTTAACACACAAGCAATAAAATATTCACCAATACTGAATCATTTAATTTTAGTTTTAAGAGTAGATAATATTCACATAGTTCCAAATTCAAAACTTACCAAAAAGGGTATACAATAAAGTCTCTGCCTCTCGCCCCCTTCTCCAGCCACCAATGGGGGGAAAACAAATAACACTAAAATATAATCAAGGGATATATATTCCCAGTTGTTTCCTGTGGGACCACAGACATGGTAACACTTTACATAACACCAGAAATAACATTTTCTTTTTGAATTGGGATTATTTCAAAGTTCACAAAACAGAAAACATCTGGATGACAAGACACTCATACATGAATGCCAAAAAGGAGATCAAATGGAATGTTAAAGCATGACCAAGGAATACTGTGAGGAAACAATAAAATGAAATAAAAATATCAGCTAAGATTCTATTAAGTTAGTCCTGACCAACACATGACAGGAAATCTGCAGCAATGGAACAAACTAGAGGGTTGCGTTTCTGTGCCTAGTTCCCAAATTAGTCACTGAAGAGCCAACAGCACAAACCGGACTTTCTAACTCCTGCTTATGCATCAGATCATTCCTGAAGATTGACACCAACAAAACAGACAGCATCTGTGGGATTCAAATGAACATTCGAAGAATTTACAAAGAAAAACATCAACTTATCACCACAGGCCTCCTCAGGTAAAAGGCTTCATTCTCTACACTTTCATGACAGAATTGCCAATCCTCAATTTCTAGGAGTAATTCTAGCTCTTATTTGTCCTTCCCTGCTTTCAGTTTAGCTGCTTTACTACTTATTAACACTTTCACCTGAGAAGTAAAAGGAGTTCAGCAAAAATGAAACTACCTGGAGGGCCCTTAGACCACGATTTCCCCAAATTATCAGAAAACCAGTCAGAAAACCAGAAGTGGCAAGATATTTAAACACTCTTAAGTATTCTTAACAGGAGAATCCTAAGAGGCCATTGGCCTACTGGCCCATTACCTACGGTAAATACAAAAACCTACTCCCAACCTAAGACACTGAACTTAAAAGCAGTTGAAAGGAGGGGATACAAATGGTTTCTAAGGAGTCTCTTATTCCCAATCTGCTTGGGACAAGTGAAATTCTAGCTATATCTTTCATAATCTAAAGTCAACACACTTTTTACACTTTTATGGGAAACACTAGGAGTAAATTAGAAATGGGTCCCTGTGGCAAACAGGGCAAACAGTAACGTGGAAAAGCCATATTACTGCAACCAATACCTATTTCTTACTGGCAAAGACCACCTCTCCAAGAAGGTAATCACATTCCCAGCCTCCTTTGCAGCTAGGCTGCAGGGGCATATGAAGCAAACTCAGCCAATGAGATACAAGGGAAAGTCTTCTGGGATAATTTCTGGTAGAAACTGTCTTCCCTAGTAGAAGGAAAGGAGGGAAGGTAAAGAGGGAAATTTTGCATGAGGAGAAACTGCACTTCCTTTCTCTTTTTCCACCTCATGTTGTACGAGAATAGCATGCTTGGAACTGTGTATGCCATCCAGCAATCATAAGGAGAATCATTATCAACACACAGAAAGATGGAAGGTACCTAAGGCTGCTGAACTTAGTGAAGAAAATTCTTTGGTATTACTTGAACAGTTTATCTTCGAGGTTCATTACATTTTTTAACCCACAGGTTAACTCTTTACAGGATGAGTAAGTCAAAGACCATAATTTCTGAACAGATATTCTCAATTACTTAACAAAATTACAGTCCACATGCATCTGTTGAGCATCTACTATGTTCCACACACTATGCAAGAAAGCTTTTATGTGCATTACTTTAATTATCAAAATAGCCCCATAAGGTATTATAATTATCATTATTTTACAGATAAGAAATATGAGGCTCACTAAAGTTTAAGTAACTTGTGGTTACTTGTGGCCAAACTCACATAATTAATAAAGATTAACAACTAGGATTCGTACCCAGGTTGTATATCTCTAAGCTGGTACTCATTCCAGTAGCTGTGACCAGCTACCCTACCACTCAGATCATCTTCACCATCTCTCATACGTATATGCTTGGGTGTGGCTAAAAAGACCAAATCAAAGAAAAGGGCACATAAAAATTCTTCAATACTTCTGTTCTTAACCCAAGTGGTGGGTAACTTTCATTATTACTCCTTAGTTTAATTCCATATGACTCTGTTTAAACAATTCTCCCTCTCATGATTTACATCAAGTTCTAATTTGAAAGAATACTGGATTGAGAAACAATGATTGCTGAATGAATGAAGAAGACCAGGGTACAGCACCTGACCTGCTACTTCCAATTTTCATCATATCTAAAACTCCACTGATTGCAAGTCACATTATGTTCCACTAAGAAAAAATGCTGCCATTTAAATTGATACAATACCCTATCACTTATTGATACAATTTTTATTTATACTTATTAAAAGAGCTCTTTTAAACTTTGTTAGATTTTTAAAAAATATTTATTTATTTATTTATTTGGCTGCGCCGGGTCTTCGTTGCGACATGCTGGATCTTTTAGTTGTAGTGTGCGAGATCTTTAGCTGTGGCATGTGGGATCCAGTTCCCTGACCAGGGATCAAACCCGGGCCCCCTGCATTGGGAGCATGGAGCCACTGGACCATCAGGGAAGTCCCCATTAATTAGATTTTTAGCATGTATTACTCTTGTGCACAATTTTTAAAAGGTAAATGAATAAATTGGTGCATAAACTGGTCACACTCAGGCTCAAACTCTTCTGAATCACTTTTGAATCAGTCATTACTGTTTTTCCACACAGTATCATCCTCTGTGCCATCAAAAGCCTGGGTGGGGGGCTTCCCTGGTGGCACAGTGGTTAAGAATCCACCTGCCAATGCAGGGGACACAGGTCCAAGCCCTGGTCCAGGAAGATCCCACATGCCGCAGAACAACTAAACCTTGTGCCACAGCTACTGAGCCTGCGTTCTAGGGCCCACGAGCCACAACTACTGAGCCCACATGCCACAACTACTGAAGCCCTCGTGCCTAGAGCCCGAGCTCTGCAATAAGAGAAGCCACTGCAATGAGAAGCCCATGCACCGCAACGAAGAGTAGCCCCGCTCGCCGCAACTAGAGAAAGCTGTGCGCAGCAATGAAGACCCAACGCAGCCAAAAATAATACATAAATAAATAAATTTATTTATTTTACAAAAGCCTGGGTGATCCAACATTTGTATTCAAACCATTATCTCTGGGATTTTCTTCCAAGCCTGCTGCTAACTACTCTGCAAGTTCTGTGCACGAAGAGACAAGGACAAACACATCACAACCAAAAGCAACTGTAAGATGTAACCGGATTTCAGAAATATAAGAATGTAAAAAAAAATGTGCTTCTTAGAATTAATAAAACACAATAACTTATTTTGTTACCTTGTATAAGACAACATCCTATAGCTACCAATGGTGAATATCTACCATGCTTGGCATTTCACCTATCTCATTTAACTTTTACAGAAAAGCAAAAAGGTAAGCATTAACCTTGTTTTACATACATGAAATATGAGGCTCAGAGAACCTTAGTAACTTGTCCTAGATTATCCAGCATTAGTGACAGAGCTGAGTTTCAATCTCTGGTCTATCTTCAAAGTCCTTATTCTTTTCACCACTTCATTGGTTCTCAAAATTTAGGGCACATAAGAATTACCTCAGGTGATTCTTCCACAGAGTGGGAAAAATATTGCAAATACTGCATATATTTGCAAATCATATAGCTGATAAGATAAATATTTAAAGAACTTTTACAACTCAATAAGAAAAAGACAAATAACCCAATTAAAAAATGGGCAAAGGATTTGAATAGACATTTCTCCAAAGAAGATATGCAAATAGCCATTAAGCACACAAAAAAATGCTCAACTTCATAAGCTATTAGGGAAATGCAAATCAAAGCCACAATATGATACCACTTCACACCTACTAGAATGGCTATAATCAAAAGACAGACAATAACAAACACTGGTAAAAATGTTTAGAAACTGGAACCTTCATACATTATAGCTAGCGGGAATATAAAATGGTACAGCCACTTTGGAAAACAGTTTGAAAAGTTCCTCAGAAAGTCAAACATACCGTTACCATATGACCCAACAATTCCACTACTAGGTATATACCTAAGATAAATGAAAACATAAGTCCACAGAAAAATTTGCTCAAAGGAACATTATTCATAATAGCAAAAAAGTCCATCAACTGAGGAACAGATTAATAAAATGTGGTATATCCATACAGTGGAATATTATTCTGCAATAAAAAAGGAATGAAGTATTGATGCTATAACATGGATGAAAGTTGAAAACATTATGCTAAGTAAAAGCCAGTCACCAAAGACCACATATTGTATGATTCCATTTATATAGATTCTGCTTCTACAGAGAGCGAAAGTAATAATTGCTTAAGGCTGGATAAGGTGATGGGAAGTGACTGTTAATAGGTAGTTTCCTGTAGGAGGGACAAAAATGTTCTAAAGTTAAAGTATCGTGATGGTTGTAAAACCCTATGAATATACAAAAAAACTTTAAATGGGTTAATTGGATGGCAAGTGAATTAGATCTCAATAAACCTGTTTTTAAAAAAACCCTCTAGACCAGATTACCTCTAAGTTTCCCTTTTAGACATAAAGGTCTCTGAGACAATGAAAAAAAGTCTCAGAACTTCCATCAACAGACTTCAGAATCCAATCCCCAGTGACTCCCATGAACCTACAGTTTAGAGAAGGCAACATATAGTATAGCAATTCCTCACTTGAGGTCAGTAGACCTCCAGATGTCTGCAAAGAAAGGACAAATGCTTCTTGAGCCAGGTTAAATTTTTCAGAACAACTGTGAGAAACCACACATACCCTCAACCTGCTCTGAGGTAAAGTTTAAGTATCTTTGCTTTTGGCTAGACTCATGTTACTAGTTTTAAAATACTGACTCAAAGCTGACTGACAGCTCAGTATATGAAAAGTGAAAAATAAAACAAAAATGTACTTTTTGATATGCAAAATGTTTCCAAAAATGGGAGCCATGATGAGTTCCTTGGTTAGAAGCTTGGGAAATACAGATATAGGGGAAAGTACACTAGCCTAGAAATTAGGAGAAATAACTGAAGAGTCCACCTCAATATGATTCACTTCCTATCAACTGTCTCGGTTTCCATTTTCATCTATAAAATCAGCAAACATCACAGTATCCACCTGACTCTAAAATTCTATGACTTTTCAATATTATATAATGACCTAAAAATGTCTGCTAAGAAGGTAATTCTTTATATTCTGCATCCCTGCAAAGAACTTTCTTTACTGACTCGAGTTAGCACATCATAAGAATAAACAAGAAATACATTATATTAATACACAACACATAGGCTCTAGTATTTAGAAACTTATTTATAAGTGGCCCTAGAAAGCAAAGAGAGAATAAAAAATAATAAACGAAAAAGAAAGTAAAGTATGCTAGTCTACTGCTGATAGCAAAAGTCAACAGGAAACACTTCAGTATAAAAATCTCCCCAAAGCATGGAATGTCCCTGATTAACAACAAATAAGTTATCTTTCCTTCTCATACTTTACTCCAACACACCAGCTTCTACATGCACCCCTGGAACTCAAATGAACTGAAGAAAGGGAAGAGAGCAAAGGAAAAAAACTATATCATAATTGATCTCCTTTCAAAATTCCAGAAGATGAGAAGGGGGGAGGGGAGTGGGAACTAGCCATAACCCAGAATAAAATTTTCCTATTTACAGCTTAATGTGTTGTGGTCTTTTTTTTTTTTAACTTTTTTTAAAGTCAAAAAATTTCTCTCTGCTTACTTACTTCTTTATGTCAAGAATTAAAGGTATTTGCACTTTGAGGGGTGAATTCATACTAATTGAAATTGAGCATAACACTGGTGGGGGGTGCATCAGTGAGAAGGAGAGCTATTTGTGGGATTTTGGGAAGGAAGGTGGTGAGAGCCTCAAAAAAGGAAAAGCAGGCAAGATGCTTTACAACATAATACATATAAAAATCCAAGTTCAGAGATTTCTAATGAATTTTTTAGAAGGTCATTCCACGTGCTAAGACAAATCAACAAAGCCAGACCACTTCCTCCTCAAGGAATTAAAGTTATGAATATTGAGAGTAAAAATTTTCAATTTCCAATTCAGTATTACCATTGGGGGGGAGCAAATCAGAAACCTAAACTCATGTTTTAGGAGGTAATACAGTATTCTGCTCACAACTATATAGGAATAAAGGGATTCATCCCATTTATTTAATACAAAGAAAAACACACTGACTCCTTTAAAATAATAAAGAATCCATGAATCCTTGGAGCACCAACAGTCTCTGTATTTACATATTATATATAAATACAGATATACTCTACATCAAATAGCCACAGTACATTTTAAAGTGCCTACATGAATCAAATTAAAACACAAGCTCAACAGACACCACTACAGCCACCTACAAACAGAGCTTATAAAATATCTCACTTAAACACAAATAAGCTGCATGTAAATATAACCAGTTACATTCATTTAACAATTCTGCCAGCTGTTTACAAAGGGTACAAATATACAAAAATGAATAAGACTTAGCCTCTGACTTCAAGGAATTCACATGAGGGGGGAAGCCAGAAGCATGCACAAAATCAAAATTCTTTGAGATCACAGAGAAGATCAAACTTGCAAACTTAGTGGTAACCAGAATTTGTCAGATGAAAATTAGGAGGGCACAAAAGCATGAATGTCGAGAATACAATTAGATAACCAGAAGTCCTAAGTGGCCAGGGCAGGGGGAATAAGGAGAAAGGATATGCATGGGCATGAAATGGTAATAACTAAGCCAGGAAATGAAGCTTGTAGCTTGTACCTAGGTTGCAAAGGGCCACATGTGCTATGACAAAGTGTTTGGTCTTTATCCTGAAGATCACAGAGAACCTGATACGTAATAAACGGTTATTAGAGGGACTTCCCTGGTGGTGCAGTGGTTAAGAATCTGCCTGCCGGGTGGGAGGGAGAGAGATGAAAGAGGGAAGCGATATGGGGACATATGTACATGTACAACTGATTCACTTTGTTATAAAGCAGAAACTGGCACACCATTGTAAAGCAATTATACTCTAATAAAGATGTTAAAAAAAAAAAGAATCTGCCTGCCAGTGCAGAGGACACGTTTAAGCTCTGGTCCAGGAAGATCCCACATGCCACAGAGCAACTAAGCCCGTGTACCACAACTACTGAGCCTGCGCTCTAGAGCCCGTGAGCCACAACTACGGAGCCCACATGCCACAACTACTGAAGCCCACGAGCCTAGAGCCCATGCTCCGCAACAAGAGAAGCCACCACAATGAGAAGCCCGGGCACTGCAAAGAGTAGCCCCTGCTCACCACAACTAAAGAAAGCCCATGCACAGCAACGAAGACTCAACGCAGCCAAAAATAATAATAATTAATTAATTAATTTTTTAAAAAAAGAAAATAAATAAATAAACAATTATTAGAAAGTTAACTGGTAACAACGTGGAAAACAGATTTAAAAGGAGAGATTGGGAGGTGGAAGATATGAGAACACTACAGTAATAATTAGGATATTACCGCAACAACGCTAGTGAAATGTGATGAAGTCAGAAATAATACAAACAACTAAACAGTAGCAACAGGAGCAGCAATCTACATCAACTTAGCAGTGACGTGTCCATGTGGCTGACCGTAAGTCAAGGTACAAGCAACAGGGGAAATAGAGAATATGCAAACAAGAGGTCTTTTGAACATAATCAAAAGGACTTAATGACTACTGACTATCCATACCCCACAGAGGATCTTTACTTACAAACGAATTTTGCCTTCCTAAACTGCTAAAATATAAAATACCTTCATTCACTTAATAAATATTAAAAGCTTAATTTGTAACCATATGAAAAGTTTCAGGTGTCTTGCACAGGAATTATTTAAGTCTAAAAATTTCCCTGTGTCCACAAGAAAAACAAAGAAACAAATGCAGAATTAAAATAGAGTAGTTTTCACCTGAAACTAACACAACATTGTTAATCACCTATACGCCAATATAAAATTAAAAGTTAAAAAAAAATAGAGTAGTTTTCAGTCAGAAAACAATGATCTTGGTATATCCAAGTTTGGATGAGTCTAAATTAATATGCCTTAGAAACCCTGAAAAGATACGTAAATAGTAGAAATATTAATTTAGTATCTAAATTAAATATGGGGGGGAAAAAGGAACTCTAAGTAAAAATCTTTGGGCTACGAACAATTCAGCTATCCAAACACATATAGTTTTATTATAATAACATATAGTTAATATTTTTCATGAAACCAACATGAGGTTGTGCACCACAGGAAAAAATAAGTAACTGATGAGGCTTACAGACCCAATTCCAATTTAATAAATGTATTAATAAAGGGAAATAATTGTAGCGACTCTGTTTCAACATGCAAATCATTTTCCTTTACAAAAATGTTTGTTAAACTGTCAGTTTGTACTATAGGATTGTTAAAACAGTGGTGTTTCTTTCAATAAAATGAGTCATGATTACTTCTATAAAGAAAGACATTGACTTTCACAAGGCTGGCAAGATGTCTTATCTTTTTAATTAGAAGTTATCTTGAATAGGGATACAAGTCACTTTAATGATAAAATATGATAAACACATTTCCCACTAAATTTAATGTTCAAAGACAAAGTTATATTTATCATGTTCTAATAATCATCTGAGATTGACTGGCTCACCCCCAGATATTAACCATTAACCATGTGTCAGTTTAAAATTCCACGTGAAATCGTTAAGGTCAATAAATGTAGAAAGAAATTTAGCAGAAAAATTATTTAAATAAGAATTTCTATTTCAGTGATTATAATCTGACTGATAAATTTGTAAGAACCTTGTTTTTTCATAATAGTATGTGTAGGTTATAGGTTTCTCCACTAAAGGAAAAAAGTTTGTATTGTGTTAATTCCAGTTATAATTTCTAGCTGAGTCAAAGCTCTAACAGCCTTAAAGCAGGAAATCCAAAAGGAAATTCCATCATCAGTTCCTGGGGCTTGGTAATGCAAAGGTTGTTTGAAATAGAGATACAGAAATTCTCAAACTATTTACTATAACCTTACCTCATATCTTCAAGCAAATCACATTCTGCTTGATGTTTGGCTTGAAGTTTTGTCATCTGCTCAACTTGAATGTTTTTCAGTTCTTGTGTAACTTTCACCTAAAATATACCATATATTTATGAGGCCTTATTACAACTTTAACAATTAAAAAAATTACTTGAAAATACGAAATACTTGTCAGAATATATAACTCTTACTTGCCTTTCCCCTGAGGACCATAAACCCATTATTAGCCACATAATTTTGTTTACTGCAGATAATTAATGAAAAAACTAGCTAAAACAACCTGAAGCAGAGGCTAAATGAAAGTACACGAGTATAAAAATTACAGATTAAAGAGGTGCAAAATAAACTGCCAGTCATTTCATTTCATGTACAAGCTCAATACATATCCAGGTCTTTAAAAGAGTCTGTCTTCTATTTCTTCCAAAAAGGATACAAAGACATTAAAACATCAGGAGAGGTGAGCAGAGTGTAGATGGGAGAAGTGGGCATAAGAATGCCTAGATATCTCATGACCGAAACTTACACAATCATGAAATTATATGCATGAATCAACTACTTAAATTATTCCATAATGGCTACGAGAAGCACACTCTCAGGATGATGCCCTCGACTTGCTGGACAGCACATCAAATCACAATCTCTTTCTCACAAAGGAGAAAGCAAAAGTGACCTTCCAGCATATGCAGTGCTTTTAAGCCACCACAGCAAGCCGGTCCCCGTGGCGTTTCCACTTCAAACAGCTAGAACAGTATATGCAAACCGGCCAGTGCCTCGCCCGCCAGGCCGGGATCCAGGTTACAGTGGGCCTGGAACCCCCATGGCCGAAGCAGGGCCACTGGAGGGGTAAGGGTACGTGTGTGAAAGAAAAAGACTCACTTAACCGGAGAACCCGGGTTAAGAAAGAGAAAAAAGAGGGAGCAGACACGAATGAGTTAGGCATTCAGCAAATGTTTGCCCACAAGGGGAGGATAGAACAGCCTCCTCCACCCAGAGGAGACACTCAGTAACCATCTGCAGGATTGAAAAGACAAGGACACAGCCTCAGTCCCTGGGAAAACTGGGAGGGGGACATTGAAACAGTTCTGGAAAGACGAAGCGGGGAAGCTGCTGACAAGCCCGGAGCACCCGTCACTCCGTCACTCCCACCCGAAGCCTAGATCACGGCTCACACGCCAAGCACGGCCCGGTTCTCTCTCTCCTGGGGACAGAACCACCACCTTCCTCGCCCCCTAGTCGGAGGGGCGGGGCAGGAATGGGGAAGAGAAAGACAGAACCGCTCAATGCTTAATTTCTTGTTTTCCCTTGGGGTGGGGGTGACTATTGCGACTTCTCTTCGGTTGCCCAGTGGGAAAAGCGAGCCAAACATTAAGGCTAGGCTGGAAACAAATTCCCTGTAAATTTGCCAATGGGGGAGGGTGGCGACAAGCGGGCGGAGGGCTCAAACCTGGTGCAGACTAAACAATCACACAAGCAAAAGGCTCTGCAAGCTGCAGGGGCTCCCCCGCCTCCCCTCGGTGCAGCCCCGAGAAAGCACTTTGCAGAGAGCAGCACTGCCATGCGCGCTCGCTCTCTCTCTCACACACACATAACACATGCACACACGCACACCCGAAACTCTTGTGAAATGTCTGGGGATGGGGGGGTCTACCGAGCGGTGGAGGGGACGAGCCCTGGCCGCCCCTCCGACGCGAAGGCACCAAACGCGCGCCCCCCGCCAGGAGCCGGCGGCAACTCAGTGACAAGCCCGAGACGACGGTGGTCACGGCCCCTTGCGCAAAGGGGGAGGGGGCGCAGTGGTCGCCCCAGCCGCGTTCCTTGTACGCATCCCCCCCAAAACCTCAAAGACCCCCAGCTGCATTCTCACCTTCCTCGGCGGCGGCTGCATGATGCTGAAGGGACATCAATCTTCCTCCGACGGCGGCGTAAGTGAGGAGGGGAGGAGGAGAGCCAAGAGGAGAAGGCCGCCCAGCGAGCGGGGTGTGCTTGTGTGTTTAAGGAGAGCCTGAGAACGAGGACTCGCCCCGGAGGGAGCAAGGCCGGCGGATAGCAGGACAACCGGGTCCGAGGGTGAGTGTGAAGAGAAGGAGGAGAAGCGCCGAGAAGGCCTGGGCTCCGGCGGCCCTGGGGGTGTGTGAGGCAAGGAGGCGGAGACCGCGAGGGGGCGGGGGCCCGGGTGCGGGGGCGCAGGCTCTCCCAGCTCGCCGAGCGGCTCTTGAGGAGCACCCCAGTCGTCCGGTTCCCTGCTCGCCGCGGCTATCCACCCGCCGCCGATTCCGCGGCTCCTCAGACGCGGCCCCCCCCCGCCCCCACTCAGGCAGCCTGGCCCTCGCTGGGCCCAACACCCCCGCCCGGCCGGGGGAGGTGGAAGGCGGCGCCGCACTCTCCGCTTGGGTTCCTCCACTCAGGCCGCGGGAATTTCCGGCCCCAGCGCGTGGCGCAGCGCCCCGCTCCGGCGGCGGAGGGAATAGCTTAGGCCAGAGCTGGGTTCGAGGGGCCGGGCCTGGCTGCAGGGAGGGAGCGTGGCCGCGGCGCGGAGCTCCGTATCGCGGCGGGGGACGGGGGGAGCTAACGGATCGGTCGGCGAATGAAAGGGGTAAAAATGCTACCGCAGCACGAAAATCCCCCAGTTCTCTCCGAGAATGGCACGTTCCAAACGCCTCCTGTTGTCCCTCCCCCACAGTGGGAGCCAGCTGGGGGCTTCCCGCGCGCTTTCCCGCCAGCCGCGGCGCGCGCCCCCGGTTGGGGGCGCGCACGTGGGCGGGAGAGGGCTTTGCGCCGACGCACGCGCATAAGGCGCTCCTGCGGGATTGTGTGTGTGTGTGTGTGTGTGTGTGTGTGTGTGTGTGTGTGTGTGTGTGTGTGTGTGTGTGTGTGTGTGTGTGTGTGTGTGTGTGTGTGTGTGTGTGTGTGATAATGGGGGGACAGTAGGAGAGTCCCGTTTTTTGCTTCTCTGTCCTCCAACACCCCTCTCCCTTCGGGCGGATGAGCCTGGCCGATCTAGGCACCAAGGAGCGAGCGTGGACTAGTCCTTTCGCGGCGGCCGAGGGTGCCTGGCTTGAGGGAGGGCGTCTAGTTGCCCTGAAAAGAAAAAATCGGTTCCCTGCTACAGGGCGTCCAAGTCAAAGAGTGTGGACTGCGTGCTACAGGACCATGAGGTTGTTAAGGCCAGGATCCCCATTTCACAAATGGGAGGCAGAGGAGTGGAGACCTTATGAAGGTTACACAGCAGGACTAGAATCTCTGGGTAACTAAGTGTTCTCTGGGTTATAGAGAAACAGGTGCCGATGACAATCATGAGGAAAAATAAAGGAGGCAGCAGGGGCAATAGAGGAAAGCTCTTGAATGGGAGTCAGGACCTCTTGGTGCCAGTTCACTCTGCCTGCCCTTGGCTGGCTGGGTGAGCTCAGGCTTCCTCATCTCCCTGTGAGGATGTTCTGGGCGGCTCTCCCCACCCCAACTTCCTCCTCTATCCAGACCATCTTGGGGTAGGGATATCAGCCTCCCTTGAGGTCCTTAGAATGAAAATACCTCTTCCAGAGCCATAGGGCTGTGTGAGCTGTGTGAAGGGTGAATTAGATCAACCAAGTTTTATCAGAAGTTGGGGTCTCAAACACCTATTCTCAGAAGTATGGTCAGGCAAAAGAGGAAGGTGAGTGAAGCTTGGAGAGACCCAAATAAGTTGTCCAATGCCACTTGGCCAGAAACTGGGAAGATGGAACAACCTAGGTTGTTTACATTGTTAGCCTAGATTCTTGTATAGGAAGGCGGTAGAATCAGAGCTATGCTTGAGTCAGATTAATCTGTATAGGAATTAGGAGACCAGGCTTGCTATTCCTGGTTTCCTTGAAGCCATTCAAAAGTGCACCCTTTATCAGAGTCCTCAATTACTATCAGGGAAGGCCTGAGGCAAGGGAGCAGGTGGCTGGAGGCCCAGCTCCCTGATAGATGTGGGGCTGCCAGCTGGAGGTAGCCAGGCTGGGCTCCAGTCTCAGTTCCACCACCAATTCACTGTGAAGTGTTGACCTAGTCAGTTCACCTCTTTCAACCTTTATTACCTCACTTGTAAAAATGGAATCTAATACCAGCCTCACAGTCTTGTATTAAATAGAATTTCTCCCACCATGTGGCCTGGCACATAGTGCTCAATAAATGCTTTCTGATTCATCCTTTATTCAAAAAATATTTGCTAAGGTCCTGCTTTGTGCCAAGACTTGGGCCAGACACTGGGGACACAAGGATGAGCAAGAAAGAATCAGCCTGGGCCTTCACCATAGCTGAGTTCCAGACTAACCATTCCATGAATGACACCGGGCTAGTGGCAGGAAGGGGTAACAGTGCTTGCCCAGATGTGTCCTGCACACAAAAGGTGCTTAACAAAGATTTGCTGAATCCTAGTCCTGGGTGCAGCTAGTCTGGCCCAGAAATTATCCTCCCTTCAGCTCCCTATACTGGAAGTGAGCACTGGGGGTATAAAGGTGCTGGTTGTTGGGAGACTTGGGATCCAGCCTCTATCACTGGTCTGCTGGGCCTTCTCTGGGCCTTGGTCCCCAATTGCAGGGTAAGGTAAGTGAATGAGCCTGGAACTTAGTAGGCTCTTCACAGCTGAAGTCAAACCCTGGGGCTTTATTTTATGGATTTAGGAGGGTACCCTCCACCTGATTTGCCATTATTCTGAAACCAGGAATGGCATTGACTTTCTGGAATGATTTCTGGAATGATTATGCAGGTGTTATAAAAAGCTAATGGGCGGGACTTCCCTGGTGGCGCAGTGGTTAAGAATCCGCCTGCCAATGCAGGGGACATGGGTTCGATCACTGGTCCAGGAAGATCCCACATGCTGCAGAGCACCTAAGCCCATGCGCCACAACTACTGAGCCTGAGCTCTAGAGCCTGCGAGCCACAACTACTGAAGCCCACATGCCTAGAGCCTGTGCTCCACAACAAGATAAGCCACCACAATGAGAAGCCCACACACCACAACGAAGAGTAGCCCCCGCTCACCGCAACTAGAGAAAGCCCACGCGCAGCAACGAAGACCCAATGCAGCCAAAAATAATAAATTAAATAAAATTTATTTAAAAAAGAAAGCTAATGGGCAACACCAAATGGGCTTACCTGTTAACTGCTTTCTCAAAAAATGTGGTTTCTGGGACTTCGCTGGCAGTGGATAAGACTCCATACTCCCAATTCAAGAGGCCTCGGTTTGAACCCTGGTAGGGAACTAAATCCCACATGCATGCCACAACTAAGAGTTTGCGTGCCATAACTGAGAAGCCCACATGCCGCAAGTAAGGAGCCCTGGAGCCGCAACTAAGACCCAGTGCCGGGACTTACCTGGTGGTCCAGTGGTAAAGAATCCACCATCCAATGCAGGGGACATGGGTTCGATCCCTGGTCAGGGAACTGAGATCCCACATTGCCACAGGGCAACAAAGCCCGTGCGCCACAACTACTGAGCTCGAGTGCCTCAACGAGAGCCCGCATGCCGCCAATGACAGAGCCCATGCGCCACAACTAGAGAAAGAAAACCCGCACGCTGCAGCTAGAGAGAAGCCCGCATGCCACAACGAAGAGCCCACACTCCAAGGACAGATCTCGCATGCCTCAACAAAGATCCTGCGCGCCACAGCTGAGACCCCATGCAGACAAAAAAAAAAAAAAAAAAAAAGGAAGGTGACCCAGTGCAACCAAATAAATAAATAAATTTGTTTTAAATGTGGTTTCTTTTAAAATGTGTCTAATATTTACCAAGTGCCTTTTCCAAACCCCAAACTTTTATATTACTTTTCCAAGCTAATCTTCACTGTAATCCTATGAGAGAGTATTGTTTTCTTCATTTTACAAATGAGGAACCAGAGGCTCAGTGAAAATAAGTGACTTGCCCCGAAGTGATGGATTTGGGACGAGAACCTAGTTCTCCTGTTCGCCTCTATGAGGAATGTTCAAAGGAATTGGGAGAGTTCACCCAGGAAAAAAGGAGACTCAGGAGGATACAATCTGTATGTTCCAAACTCCACAGGGATGGGGAAGGAGATTCCTGTGACATGTAAGCCTGATGAAAGTGTACCCTTTGAACCAGGCTGGGGACTTCCAGAGCCTTGCTCCTTCAATGCAGGCAAGCACTGTGTTACCAGTAAGATCTCTTGAGATTCTTTGGGGGAAATGCCACAAAGCTTTCCTGTGACCACAGAGCAGCATGCACTGTGGCCCCAGAGACCAAACTGAAACAGGTCTCAGCTGCATCTAAGGAAGGAGGTTTTCCAGGCAGAGCTGCCCCTGGAGGGGGTGAGCTCCTCCATCCCTGGGTCTGTGCAGGCAGGTGCTGGCTCCCTTCCATCAAGGAGGCCACAGATGGGATTCTCACCCTGGGAAGGAATTGATAACAGCTACCATTTATTTCGCCTCTTCCACGTTTCAAGCGTTGAACTAGGCATGTTATTTACACTGTTTCTACACCCTCACAACAACCCCTAATGATACATATGACCCATTTCACAGATTTCACAAACTGAGGCCCAGAAGTGAAATGACCTACCCAAGGTCACACAGCTGGGCCAGGAGAGCCAGGCCTGGCCCCTGGCTACCTCTGGCTCTGAAGCTGTGCTCTCCCTCCAGCATGCATGCTGCTATGAAGTCTCCTGGAAGTAATGTGATTCTAAGTTTAAGTCAGAGCCAGGACTGAAAGTTGGCCTGGAGCAGATACAAGAGTGGGCACTGGAAGACGAGCTATTCCAAAATTCCACAGGGCTCCTGGGAGAAACCTCAGGGAGGCAAAATATGCAGCAGCACTTGAGCGTGGCTAGAATGTGAACAGCACCCCACCCTACCCTGGTCCAGAATGGACACCCGCAACAGGTTGGCACTCCATCCAAGGCTTTCTCCAGAGAAGATGGCCACCATCCCATCTGCCCATTCTGCACCAAGGCACCCCTTACCCTTCCTGCAGCTGGGATTCAAAGCCCCCTCTACTCCCTTTCGTGCTCTGTCATTATCCCCCACTCACATTGTCATGGGCTGCTCGGGAATACCTGTCAGCCCATCCAGATGCCAGCTGTCCCCTGCCTGAGCCCCACCACCCCGACCTGGGGATGATGCTGCAGACCATGCAGCCTGTGAACCCCACCCCCATTCACTTCCTTTCTACCCTAGTCATCTTTCACCCTCCACCTCCGTCCCCCACACACATACTGGCCTTTGCTTCTGCCTGAGGTGATCTCTCAACACAGGCCTCTGGTCAGCCTGTTGTAGGAATGTGCCTGTCTCCTCCACTGGTCAGCTCTGCAGACAGAGAATCACAGCCCACTGGAGTGAGGCTTCAAGATCTGTGGCCACAAGAAGAGGGCAGAGGCTCTCCCTAGGCCACAAAGTCACTTTGTGGCAGAACTAGACCTTGGATTCCATCCAGCATCAACAAGCCCCTCATTCTGGGCTCAGTTGTAAGCAGGTCTTTAGGGTGAGACCCAGGCCCTGTACTCCAGCAACTCCCAATCTCAACACATGGACCAAAGGTATAACAGTAAGTCCAGGTCATGCAAGGCAGCCCAGGAGAGCCGGGTAGCAGGGATCTAAGGCCAGAGGTGAGTTCCCGAGAGGCAGGCACTGGGGCAGGGAATTACGTGGTCAGCTGGTGCCCCTGTCAGGGAGTGTTACAGCTTGGATGGGGGGTCAGGGGACAGTTCCAGGGCTACAGTAGGAGCTAAGAGTCACATGATTTTGACATCAGGGGGCAGGAAACCACGGGTCTAGTGCTATCTTTGCCAGGCACTTGCCGAGTGTGACCTTTGGCACATTGCAAATTCTGGCCTGTGTTCCTCCTAGGGGGGTGGGTGCAGTTTAAATGAAATAACGGGTACATGATCTGCAAAAGGCTGGGGAGCTATGTAAGCAAGTGACTACTCACCCTGGGATACATTAAGGAAGGCTGAATGACTGCCACGTGGGATGCTGACCGAGGCTTCCCACTGGGAGCTGCACTGCGATTACAGTTCTGTGAAGCTAGGACCAATGGGTAAAACAGTCAGGTTTGGGTGCAGGGGTAACATCACAGGGATTTGGGGTCAGGCACACCTGGGTTAGATGTCCACCTCCTCCCCTGCCAAGCTTTGGGTTCTTGACCAAGTCCTGAAACCTCTTTTAAGCCAAGTTTCCTTGTCCATAAAAGGGGAATAATGATTCTTTGCAGGGCTGTGATGGGAATTAAATGGGAATGTTTATATAAAATGCCTGCAATCATACTGCCTACAAATGTGAGTTTCCTCTGTGCGTACACGTGTTTTCCTTCAGCTTCCCTTCATTTTGTTCTGGTTTTGTTTGCAAATTAAAAAAATAATAATAAAACACAAAAAGAGGAATTCCCATGGGAGGAGGTTAAGCTCAGCTACAGTCCTGGTTTTATCCTGACTCACCGTGAGGACCCGGGAAGTCCCTGCCCTCCCTCAGCCTTCATTTCCTCGTCTGTAGCACTGGGGCTTCCCAGCCTGGAAGGCATGGGACGCTACCCATCTGTGAGCCTCTTCCATGGAGAAGACCCTCCAGGCTAAGCTGGAGGATGGGGGTCAGGCAGAGACCAGGGGAGGGAGTTGGAGTTGTCGGGGAGGGACAGCAGGATGGGAAGGTGGCAGCTCTGTAACCACTGTGCGCTGACCTGTGGAGGGAGCAGGCCCTGCTCAGCTTAGAAAGCCTGTTGCTTATTTTCCCACAGCCTGCCCAGTTAATGCCAAAACAAAACATGCTTGCCTGCTCCCTGCTGGAGGGCAGTAGGCCAAAATGAGTGTCCTGGAGGGCTGGCAGATGCCCTGGCATTCTGCCTCCTCCCTGGGCACCCACCCTTCCCCTGTCTGCAACACATCCATCCACATACCACATCCTGTGGCCTGGGCGAGCTCAGCACCACTCTCAACAGAAGTTGACCCAGTGTAAGGAGAGAAGCTTCCCCAGGACCTGTACTCCCCCCTCTGGTTTTCAGCCCTCCTAAATGGACACATCCAACCCCTAAACCCACCTGTCTTCACAGTAGCCTTGGCCCCAACATGGGATCTAATTCTTGCCATGCTGCTGCAGGCAGAGCGCGTGGCATCAGAACGCTGGGAGCTGCTATCAGCTGCTATGGGAGGAAATTCCCTGGCTCAGGAAAGCTCTTCCAGCGGAAGGGAGCAGGTGGTGAGTCTCCTTGAAGAGACAGACACTGCCAACACTGTAGGCAGAGCCAATCCTGGGGTAAGAAGCATTAAATCCACCACCCCCACCTTCTCTCTGATGCTTGTCTACACTGGGTACAGTAATAATAATAGCTTGTACTTTATAATAGCTACTATGTGTCAACGCTTCACATAAATAATTAATTTAATTCTCACAACAACTTTGGAGTAGGTAATATTATTAGCCCCATTTTACCCTACGCTTGCTAAGGGTAAAGCAAACTAAGATTTGTACCCAATTAATCAGGCTCCAGGGTCTGTGCTGTTATCTGATATGCAAATATGCCACCAGAAAATGTTATTTCCTATAAAACTCAGTTCCAAATTTGGAATGTGGCAAGATGCTTGTCCTAGTATCCTAGAATCCAAGCATTTTCCGAGACTTGCCTGAGCTGAGAATCACCTAGGGGTACCTGTTTAAAACACAGTACCTTCATCCCCTCCTCTGAGGATTCAGTAATCTTCATGTGGGAAGAGAGGCAGTGCCTGACATGTGGAAATTTCCCATAAATATTTGTCAAATGAATGAATGCCCCTACCTTCTCTGAGCCTCTGCTCATCTCTAAAATGGGGTCACAGTTACCCACTCAGTCTGATCTCCAAATGTGGCTGTGTGCTGAGTCACTGTGTGTATCTGCACAAGCTTTGCTTAGGTGTGAGGAGTTATTTACAAGCTCACACCCCTGGCTCCTAATGACAGCTGTAATAATAATAGCTAACATTTCTTACATGCTTATGGAGTACCAGGCACAGCTCTGAGGGCTTTGACTATGTTAACGCATTGATTCTCACAACACCAATTATCCTGACTTTCAGGATGGGGAAACTGAGGCTCAGAGAGGTTAAGTAACTTCCCCATGATCACACAATTAGAAACAGGATTGGAACTCCAGTGTCCAGATGGTTAACCACTCTGCCATAGTTTCTGGACTCACCCAGCCCCTCCTCTTGAGAACTGGGCTGCCAAACTTTCATTGAGCAAATGGTTGCTGCACCTGTAGTATTCAAGGAGGGGAGAATGAAAAATTGAATAGGAGCTATAGGAGTTCCCTAGTGGTGCAGCGGTTAAGAATCCACCTGCCAATGCAGGGGACATGGGTTCAAGCCCTGGTCCGGGAAGATCCCACGTGCCGCAGAGCAACTAAGCCCATGCACCACAACTACTGAGCCTGCGCTCTGGAGCTGGCGAGCCACACCTACTGAGCCCACGTGCCACAACTACTGAAGCCCGTGAGCCTAGAGCCCGCAAGCCACAGCTACTGAGCCTGCATGCCACAACTACTGAAGCCCGTGAGCCCAGAGCCCATTCTCTGCCACAAAGAGAAGCCACCGCAATGAGAAGCCCGCGCACTGCAATGAAGAGTAGCCCCCGCTCACTGCAACTAGAGAAAGCCTGTGCAGCCAAAAAATAAATAAATAATTTTTTAAAAATACAGGAGCTATGTTGTGACCACCTAGAGGGGTACGATAGGGAGGGTGGGAGGGAGGGAGACGCAAGAGGGAAGAGATATGGGAACATATGTATAACTGATTCACTTTGTTATAAAGCAGAAACTAACACACCATTGTAAAGTAATTATACTCCAATAAAGATGCTAAAAAAAAAAACAACCCAAAAAAACCAGGAGCTATAGACGGAGAAAAAAGATCTAGCATTGCTCCACTATTGTTTGAGCCTGAGTAAGAAATTCCAAAGCACAGAATCAAAGTGCTATGGTAGTTCCAGGTGCAGAAGTTGCCTCTGTCTAAAAGAGGGGAACTGGAAGGCTGCACCGGAAGTGGGCCTTGAAGCATGGGAGGTGGACACTCCCAGGAAAGGAACAGTGAGAGAGAGCAAAAACTGCAGGCTGGATGGGCCTGAGCCATGTTTAGGAAGAGCTTGAATAGTGAATTCTGGGAAATGAGCCTGCGAAGGTGAACTGTGGCCTTTCGTGGGCGTCCCACTTTGATGTTTGCTTCAAATTTTGAAAACTGATACCCCTTTATGGTGCTTGACACACTCTATAATAGGCATGTGTATTGCCTGTCTCACCCTTCCTATCAGTGCTCCCCATTCCCATAGATCTCTGGGAGAAGATCTTATTTGTCACTGTATCCCCAGCACCTAGGACAAGGCATCCTAGATGGATGGATTTGAAGGCCTGAAGACCGCGAGGTTTACCAGAAGTGCAACATTAAGTATGGGCAGCCAGGTAACAGAAGAGAAGGCCCAGTACAGCACCCTAAGGGAGGGTGTGCCTGAGGGCCTACTCAGGCCTATCGTCTGTTTATGTTGAGCCCTCTGTTCTCATACGTTGCACTGGGCTAGTGACTTCACTGCTGTTCCTCCCAGGAGGAGGCTTATGAGTGCATGGACCACAAAGAGAGGCTGGGTGGGTCTGAAGGACAAGGCACCTTGGGCTGGGTCACATTAACTCCAGTGCCTTTCCTCCCTGTATATTGGGCACTCAGCTTGGGGTCTCTGTTAAGAGCCTGGGTCAAGCTCTAAGTCAGACTAACCAGTTTGAATTTTGGCTCTGCTGCTTTCTAGCTATGTGGTCTTAACTACATAATCTGGATACTGCTTTTCTCACACTGGCCCTGTGACCCCAGGCGCAGCTCTCACTTTCTCTGAGTCTCAGGCACTGTGTAGGCTGGGATGGTTACCCTTGAGACCCCTGTGGCTCTGTCATTCACTAGGTCACCAGACAGTGCTTTCTAGATGGTAGCAATATGAATGTAAAGGTGAAGTTTGGTCTTTTCTCTCTGGGGCAGTAAGAAAAACCTCCAACCCAGCACTGATCACAGAGAAATGACTGGGTCAAGGCCAATGAATATCTCTCTTCCAGATATTCTATCTGGGTGACAATTTTTCAGGCGTATCTGGGGATTGTTATTCTCTATTTGCACCTCAACCCAGACCCTCAGTCCTGCAGGAGGTTGATCCCTGTGGGCTGCATCACAAGACCCCCTTGCCAACTGGCTTCCACTTGGGTTTGGACAATGAGAAACGACAGGAGACTGGAGGATGACAGGAGAAAGTGGTTGGGCTATTTCTCCCTCTGCTCCTTCCCCACTCCCTCCTTGATCCCATTTCTGCCAGGCAGCCCTACCCCTCATCGGGATCTGGTGATGTGATTCCTGCCCCTCCTTTCAGCCCTAGTCTCTGGGTGGGTGCCTCACCATCTTTTATTTGTTCCCTTAACCTGCCCACACCTCAGTACAGCAGTCCCTTCATTAAGTGTCTTCGTTTGAACCGTTACAGGTGAATTGCTTCCTGCTGGCCTCCTGACTAATACAGGACCCTCCAGTATTATGCTAAGTGAAATAAGTCGTACAGAGAAAGACAAATACTGTATGATATCACTTATACGTGGAATCTAAAAAGTATAACAAACTGGTAAAAATAACAAAAAAGGAACGGACTCACATACGTAGAGAACAAACTAGTGGTTACCAGTGGGGAGAGGGCATGGGGAGGAGCTATATAGAGATAAGGAGTAAGAGATACAAACTGTTATGTATAAAATAAGCTACAAGGGTGGAATATAGCCAATATTTTATAATAACTATAAATGGAGTATAACCTTTAAAAACTGGGAATCACTATATTGTATACCTGTAACATATAATATTGTACATCAGCTATACTTCAGTTTAAAAAAAATGAAATAGACTACCAAAAAAAATACGGGACCCTCCACCTAGATCTGCCTACTTGGCTCAGTCAGGCCAAGACTTTCCCCAGAACAAAGACCCAACCAGCCTGACCCAGGAACAGCCCTCCCATTCACCTGCTCTAGGGCAGACATGTGCAATGTGGCTTCTTTGAGGGCCCCAGGGTCTGATTCTGACCATCAGTCCTAAATGTACTCTTGTGGGAAGGGTCAGATGGGACAGGGGCACCTGCAGCAAGGCAACAGTGACTAGAACGGTGGACCAAGACCACAGAACAAGACATGCCTTAAGGCAGGGCATGGCCATGCCACCACTCAGGCAGGGTGGGAAGTCAGGAACCTGCTCTGCTCAGAGGAGGCTCCCTGGAGGGCTGGGCAGGGCCTCATCTGGAATCACAGGGTGCTGGAAAGGCAGGGAGGAGAGGGAGGAAAAGCTTATCTCAAGAGAGATTTGAGCAAAGGCTTGGCAGAAGGAAGTGAGATCCCTGAGGGGCAGGGACTTGGTGGGCCACACAGTGGTCAGTGGCAGGTGCCCCTCGGCCTCCCTGGACATGGTGCCTGATGCTGCCCTAGCCTGGAACAGGGTTCGCACCTGAGGACAGGCCTCCTACATTCCCTCCCAAGCTCTCTCACCTCCCTCAGGATTGGACGGCCAGTCACCCCAACTCTTTCACTTCCCTTGCTAACTGCACCTGCGCAGACCGCAGCCATAGCAGGGCCCAGGTTTCAATTCTCATTTCCTCCACACCTCTATAGGCTCCTAAAAAGTTTCAATTCCTCACCAGGGGTTGGGCCTGACACTGATCTAGTTACCCTCAATCCTCTGTCGCTGCCTCCCTGCCAACATTCCTGCCTCTCCCCCAACCCGGCTCTCTCCTACCCTCTGCCCTCCTAAGCAGCTAGAGCGAGCCTTCTAATATGCTACTTTGACCATGCACTCCTCTGCTCAAGACGCTTCTATGGCTCCCCCTGCCCTCCAAATGAAGCCCAGGCTTCTTAACATGACCTTCTAGGCCCTTCACCACATGACTCCTGCTGGACCACTTGACCTCATCTCTCAACCTCACCATTTTAGGTGTCTTTGTTCCAAACACAACATATATATGCACTTCCCTTTGCCTTCAGCCTTTCCTCCTCTTCTCTGCCTGATAAGCTCATATTCATCCTTCAAACCCCAGCTCAAAACCCCTGCTTCTAGAAAACCTTCCTTCTTCCCCCAGGTCAGAATTAGTCCTTATGACTCTGGGTCTCCATAGCCTTGTTCAGATCTTGATGACAGCACTAAGCACAAGCTGACTAGAATACTATTTAGTTATGCCTTTTTCTGAACTCCCCTTCCTTTCAAGTCTCTGGCCCAGCTGGACAGCTTTTTAGCTATATGACCTTGGGCAGGTTATTTAACCTGCTCTGGAGCTCTCCCTGAGCCCCAGGCTGGATTAGGTCTGTTGACAGTTTTTCAGCACCCATATGTACATTGATAACCCATGATTTTGTAACTGTCTCCCACTAGGCTGTGACTATCTCTCTGTTCTCCAGGGACCTCCCCCTCCCACCTCCCTGCTAGCCGGCATGGGCCAGGGCTCTGGACCAGAGAGCACGCCTACACCAGGCCTCACCTGTTGCTGTCCCATGGGCTTTCAGGATGGAAGCTGCCAGATGCCCGGACAGTTTTACTTCCCTCCTGGCTGCAGAATGCTGAGAGCAACTGTCAGACCTTAGGCACTTCCGTTTCACTCAGAGCCAGGCTTCCTTTTCACCCCTTCCGTAGGCAGCAAGCTGACAATGGGGCACAGGCTCTGTACCAGTACCTGGGGAGTGTCATTTCTTCTTGGGAGTTCAGCCCAGACAGCTTTGGTGGTGGACTCCCCCTAAGGACAGTCTCCACCCTTGGAGATTTGTGGCAGGAAAACCTGATTACCCAAAACCCCTGGAGACTGGAGTCTTGACCTCATTTGACCTGTATAGTTGTGAAGTGAAAGGCTTCACATGAGGGAACTCCTGCAGGATCATAAACACACAGAGCCCTTCATGAAACCTGTTCATTTTACAGGTGGGGGAGACTGAGGTCCAAAAAGGGATTTTCCCAGAACAGAAGCAGTGATGTACCAAGGGGCATTTATTTTAGGGAGGTCTGACCTTAACTAAATGGTCCCAACCTGTGTTGCTCTTAAGTGCTTTTGCCTGTGTAATATTGTTTTGTTTTTCTATCTCCCTGCCGCTTCTCTCTGCTGCCTTGGTGAGTGCCAGCCTGCCTGACACCTGCCTGTAACAGCAACCTCACCCCACCATAGCTGCCAATTAACCTTTAAACTGTTGACAACCAGATCGCCAAGGGTGTAAAATTAATGTGTAAAATACGAGCAAATAGACTCAGATCAAGGGCTTGAGAAACATCTTTGGGATATCCAGGGGCCTTTTATGTCTAGAGTCTGGTTTCTGCAGCCTTCCCTTAGCAGAGGAAAGTCACAGCTCTTTATCAATCTTCACCAGCTTACACTTAACCCACATGTGACTCCAGAAGGAAGACAACAGCTTGGTAACTTAACATCCTCCCCAAGGCTGGGAGGGGCATTAAAGACGAGGCAATTCAACCCCATGTCACATTCAGAAATCATTGTCTTCATCTACATTTTTTCTCTCCACAGCCCTTTTTGGACTCACACCGGATACAGTGCTTGGTATATGAGACCCAACAGAGTCTTGTCTTCAAGGAACTCACCACATCGTGAGGGGAGAGACAGACCTGTAAAGAATCCTGCAGTGGAGTGCATCATGTGCCCAGGTGAACAGCTTTCTCAGGGAAGAAGATGCTTCTCAGGGATCGTCACAGATGAATTCACCAATCAGAGATATGAGGGAAGGGCTCCAAGCAGCTTTCTGTATTCATACCACTAGTGCCCACTCTCAAGCAGACCCCTCCTAAGTCAGACTCCCAGACTTCTACACAACACTTTGTGTTTCCCCCAGGCTTTATTCACTCACTTTGTTGGCCAAAAAACTTCCCATGGCCTTCATCTGTGAAGACTCTGTATTGGGCCCTGGGGACTTATGGCCTTGAGGAGCCACCAGCCTGGTGGGGGATGGATGCATGGAGAGCCACACAGCATGGACGTAGTGTGAGGGAGGGAAGGCAGAACTGGAGAGCCAGCAAAGGCACCTGAGCCATTCTGGGAGGTCAGGGAAGACATTCTGCAGGAGATGTATGCCCTCAAATCTGAGATGTGGAATCTCCTTTGACTCTCCTAACACTCCTCTAAGGTGGGTCTTCTTATCCCTATTGTACAAGTGATAAAACTCAGGCCCAGAAAAGGTCAATGCCTTACCTAAGATCACACGGTTAGTAAGTGAGGGGTGGGGCGGGTGTGTTCACTCCTGGGCCCCCAGTTGCAGAGTCAGAGGGTGGCACCACTGGAAGAGCTCGGTCCGCAGGGGTCGGACCAGAGGCGGGACGTTCAGAGGTACACAGGGGGGAGTAGGAGCTGAGAGCCTGGAGCTGGGTGGAACCAGCCGGATATGCCGTCTGCCCATACACAGTGGAGCAAAGGGGAGGACAGGGATACCCAACAGGTCATCAGTTCATGGCTTTGGGACAGCAGAGCTGGCTTAGTCCTTGGACACTATCTCATCCAGACTCCGTTCATCTGAGGCTCATCCAGAGCAATTAATGAGGACATATGGTATCACAGAGGCTGACCCTGGATTAGAACCCAGAGGCCCTAGTCCCTGGCCCAGGGCTCTGTGCACAGCCCTGGCTGCCACTACATCGTTTGATCCAATCTACATTTACTGACATGCACTGCAGATTGGACACTCTTCCGGGCACCATGGGCATCACAGGGATCTTCCCCATCACTGCTGTCAGGAGTTTACAGCTGGAGTGGGGAAGTCAGATCCAGCTTACAGACCTGGACTCCAGGCAGCATGTGGGAAGTGGGGCAGCAGCAGGCATGAACAGAGTGCTGGGGAGTGGGTTGGGGAGGACCTTAATGTCCCAAGAGCCCTGGGCAAGTCCTTGGACCTCGGTTCTCTGGTCTGTTCCCAGAAGGCACTGGAGTCAACAATCTCTGAGGTCTCTCAGTCAGGCCTCTACCCCTCCTTGCCTTTCAAGGGTTGGGAAGTGGGGCTGGGCCAAGCTTCCGGTAGGCTGTGTGGTGGGAGGCAGAGGAAGTGGCTTGAGCCAGACTGGTTGCTCATGTCAGGGCTGACCCATTACCAGCAGGGAGATCACAGAGTCAGTGCTCAGACATCTGGGAGGCACTGGGCAGCCGGGATATTTTTAGAAGGCTACAGGCAGACATGCCCGGAATCCTGGGCGTTCCTGAGCCGAAGAAGCTGGGAGGCCAGCAGAGGGTGAACCAAAAGATGTGGCCCCAGTCCTGGCTCTTACGTCACCAAGGTCAGCTGGCCATCCGTTTTCCCAGAGGCCCGGGCTCAGGCCTATTGTGCTCAAGCTCTGGGTCCCCTGACTTGTCACTGATCTGCCTCCTTCTGGATAGCCAGGTACAGAGCTGTTGCAGGTCCTTAGGGGGAGAATGTATGTGGAACGCTTACTTGGTCTCAATTGATTCCTTCAGCTAGCTCTTTGGGTGCTTTCTCTGGTCCAGGTGAGCTGCTGGGCCCTAGGGATATAGAATAGAAAGGAGGCAACTCTGGAGCGGCTCAGCTCCATTGGGGTGGAGCGGGAGGCTGGAGGTGATGGGAACACAGACAGCAATAACACACTGACATCACTTTGGGGGAGCTTGGGGAGGGGTGGGGGCGGTCTGCTGGTTTCCCAGGGCTGCCACAGGACCAAATGATTATCTGTGGACAAAAATGTAAGCTGCCAGCCAAGGGACAAACTCCGGATTATAACTAAAGGGCGATTATCAGTCCTTTCTAGAGCCATGCCTTTTCCTCTTGCATTATTTCTGAAAGATGATGTCTCAGCATTGGAGTTAAGGGTAAGATGATCTTTTTAGCTTCCCACCTATCTCAACTACCAGAAAAACTGCCCAGTTTGCAGTGGCAGCTCTAACAAACAGATGCTCCTGCCCCCTTCCCCCTACCCTATCCCCACCAATCTCTCTACTTCATTGTATTTCAGATGAAGACCAAAGCCCAGAAAAGGGTATGTCCAGTCCAGGATCCCTCATCAAGACCTCATCAAGGAAGGACTTTGACTTCTGTCTGGAACCTGAAGATTCCCCATGTGATCAAAACCATGGGAAGGACGCTCCCAGGCCTGCCTGTCACAGTGAGAGGGCTGGGGGGCTGGGGCATGGGGCAGGCAGGGGGCAGGAGTCCAGCCCCTCCCTGTGCCCCATCATAATGGGGCATGTCCAGTCCAGGATCCCTCATCAAGGCCTCATCAAGGAAGGACTTTGACTTCTGTCTGGAACCTGAAGATTCCCCATGTGATCAAAACCATGGGAAGGACGCTCCCAGGCCTGCCTGTCACAGTGAGAGGGCTGGGGGGCTGGGGCATGGGGCAGGCAGGGGGCAGGAGTCCAGCCCCTCCCTGTTCCCCATCATAATGGACTCTGCAGTGTAGTCCTGTCTGCTCACCTCCCCAGGATTGTCTGTCCTTCCAGCCCATTTCTCAGACCAGGTTTCTAGCCTTAGTCATGAGAGTCTGCAAAATCTCTACCTGAATTTCAAAATGTTGTACCTTCACTTTAATAATAATCTAAACAAATTGACAGGAGAATATTCTGGCTTGGCTGGAATGCAGAACATCTTATAAAACAGGTGCCAGTGCCCATGTCTGGGTTTATCAGCAAACTGATTCCAAAGAACCCCTATAGTGACCACATTGAACTTCAGTGCAGTGTCTCAAGCTGACATAAATTTGAGACCCACTGCTCTAGCTAAAATGCTTATTTCCTTCCTGCAGGATTCTGGGCAGAGCAAGAAGGCCCTCAGTTGGGATCAGAAGACCTGGGGTTCTAATTTTGTCTCTGTTCCTAGCTCACTGAATAGCCTTGGACAACTCCCTACCCAAGTCTAGGTCTGGGTCTAGGTTTCTTCGTTTGTAAAATAGTTTGGGTTAGACAATCCCCATGGTCCCTTCTGGCTCACATGACGGGATTCCAAATTATGATGAACTACACTCTTATCCCCACCCATCCCCCACCCCCCACCCCCCACACACCATTCCAACCCCATCTCTGAGGTCAGTGCTGCACCAGGCTGGTAGGTGGAAACCACGGCAGAGAAGCAGAGCCTGGGGTTGCCGGGGTTGGGGGGGGGGGGGCGAGGCGGGCAGGTAGGGTGGCATGTCAGGTAGAGATAAAGGAGACATCCTGAGGGGGTTTGGAGGTTATCAGGAAGAAAGCCACCAGGCCAAAGAGAGCTCTTACAACCAGCCAGGCTGTCTGCTAAGACCCACCCTGGAAAGTCTGCAGGCTCCTCCCAGGGTGGTGGGATTCCACATCCTGGGCTCCTGCAAGGTCAGGATACCTTGCCCTCACCTGTGTAAGGTCCCTCTCTAAGGTTCCTGGGCAGGCCATCTCCCACCCCCCTCCCTTATCCCTCCCTCCCTCCAGGGACCTAGAGCCATCCTCTCCTATACCCTCCCCGCATCCCAGCTCACACTGGGACCAGGACACAGGGGCCCCCAGACAGTGTCAGAGCTACCTCCTTACGACTAGACCACCTCCCTCTAACTCCTACTCCTTGGACCTGCCCAACTCCCATAGATTGCCCGGATTTCAAATTAGGAATCCCTTATGCAAGAAAGCCCTCCCAGATTCCCCCACCCCACACAAGGTCAGGACCTTGCTGTTTGCCCTCTGGGGCTGGGAATGGGTTTCCATTAAACCTTTCTCACTTTGCTGGGAAAATGAGATCAGGGAATTTTAGACCTGGAAGAACAGCTGGAGTAGGAAGAAACGTCTGTCCTCTAGACCCCCGACCTTGGGCCCCAGACATGCCTACCCTCCAAATCAGTGCTCCCCAGCACCTCGGGCAGGCTTTGCCTGCACGTGACAGTTTGCTGACTGGATAAACTCATCTGGGCACCCTACTGCCTGACCCATCAATTTGTCCTGCCTGTCACCCTGTGTCTGAAGGGGTCTCTTGAGGACACACGCTAGTGAAGTAATTAGGGACACTGTGAGTTGGGAGGAGAAGGCAGGAGGAGGGAGGGAGTAGGGGTAGGGAAATGCTTGGGGGTAGGTGGGGCATCCCTACCACACCTAGATGGAAGTGGCTGCTTCTCCACCTGGCTGTGGGACCATCCTAGTTTTCATCCTAGTGACTTGGTCCCCACACTGGCCCAGCTGAAGAGGCTTCAGAGCCTAGAAGTCACAGATCATCACCTCTCAGAGAAACACTGCCAGCCCCAAGGTGATCTGTTCTCAGCACCCCAGCCCAGGAGAGGATACTGGGCAGTGAGTTAGGAAGAGTGTGTGGCTTTGGGCAGGTCATGCCTCCTCTCTGGGCCTCATCTGTATTATGAAGTTTCCCTACATGTACAATGAAGAAATGGACTCTAAACCCTAAGGGCCCCTCCACTCGGGACAGTATGTAGGCAGGATGAAGCAGAAGAAATTGCTCCTGTGTGCAGTGTGCTAACTGGGTGTTCCAATATCCCTCATCCCGTCTAATCTCACAGCCATGGAGTAAGAAAGAATATCTCTGCTCAAGTATAGCTGATGGAACTGAGGGCACAGTTTGCAGGCCCCTTCGGAAACTGCAGCTTTGGGCAGGAAGAGCATTTGAGCCAAGATGGAGCTACCAAATTTTGGCTCTAGGCAAAGAAGCGTGGCCTGGATAGGTTTTGTTTTGTAGTAAAATATATACAACATAAAATTTACCATTTTTAACCATTTTCAGATGGCATAAAGTACATTCACAATGTTGTGTAAACATCACCGCTACTTCCAGAACTTTTCCATCATCCCAAACAGAAACTCTGTACCCATCAAACAATAATTCCCCATCCTCCCTCCCCCCAGCCCCTGGTACCCTCTAATTCTACATTCTGTCTCTATGAATTTGCCTATTCTAGGTACCTCACATACATGGAATCATCCAACATTTGCCCCTTTTTGTCTGGCTTATTTCACTTAGCACAGTGTTTTCAGGTTTCATCCATGTTGTAGCATGTGTCAGAACTTCATTCTTTTTTAAAGTTGAATAGTATTCCATTATACAGGTACCCACATTTTGTTTATTCATTCATCTGTTGATGGACTTTTGGGTTGTTTCCACCTATCAGATGTGGTGAATAATGCCGCTCTGAACATGGGTGTACAATTATCTGTTTGAGTCTCTGCCTTCAATTCTTTGAGGTATATACCTAGAAGTGAAACTGCTGGATCCTCTGGTAATTCCATGTTTAACTTTTTGAGGAACCACCAAGCCATTTTTCGCAGTGGCTGCACCATTTTACATTCCCACCAGGAACGCACAAGGGTTCCAGTTTCTCCTGAGGACACAGGCTAGAGACACTTGTTATTTTCCTTTTTGTTATTTTATAACGTTAGCCATTCTAATGAGTGTGAAGTGGTATCTCACTGCAGTTGGACTGTGTTGTTGTTGTTGTTGTTTTGTTTTTAACATATTTAAGCTGTGGAAGTTACCCAAAGGCTCCATGAAGTCTGGGTGAGGAGCTGGCAGTGGCTGGCTGTGGCTGGAGACAAGGAGAGCTGGAGAGGTGTTGGGGTCGGGGGCTCATGTGTGAGTTTACTTTCTTTGGGTCTCCCCTTCCCTGTCCTGCCCCACCCAGAGGTCCCTGAAGTCTTTCTGAGGAACTTGATGGCACAGTGTAAAATTGAAACAGGAGGAAAGGGGACAGGGCACAACCTTTAAAAGAATGACATAGCCCAAGGACATGACAGAAACTGGTTAGAACCAAATAGGTCCAAGATGGCGGACAAGTCAACTTCTACTAGACCTTGAGCCTCAGGACACGCTCACTGTAACACATCAGCAAGCTAAATGACACACCCACAGGCGCCATGACAGTTCCAAGGCTGACCATAAAGATCAAAAAGTGGGCAGTGGCCCAATTACTGGAAATCCCCACCCCTCCCCCAAATAGCTGGAATACCCCTCCCACTCATTAGCCTATGCAATTACCCACCCCTATAAAAACTGACAACCCCATACCCTGGGGCTGCTCTCATCTTCTGAGATGGCCCAGCTCTGTCTGTGGAGTGTGTTTCTCTCTAAATAAATCCACTTCTTACCTATCACTTTGTCTCTCACTGAATTCTTTCTACAATGAGACATCAAGAACCTGAGCTTCATTAAGTCCTGAGACCAGGTGTGTGATCTCAGTTAAAAGACCGTGGGTTCAAGTCCCAATGTGGGTTCCACAGTTTCAAAATGTCCCTGACTCGTGGCCACCTCCCTTCTAGAGTACTAAATGCAAGAGGCCAAGTGTAACAGCAGCAGGAAGCTTTTCGTTGTTTGTCCTTGGGGGAGGACTTAGCCAGTCACCTTGGAGGAGGCTCTCTGTTTTGGCAGTCACTTGAGGTTATCAGATGTAAATAGGCCCTGGCAGAACAAAACAAAATACTTTGTGGCCCGACAAAGGCTGCCTCACTCAAGATCCAGTGGGATGCAGAGCTGGGGAGGAAGGCAATACATTTGCAGGGAAAAAAGGAGCTTCCAGGGTGCTGGTGGAAGAAGGCCCAGCCCCTTCCCCTGTGAGGTTCAAAATTATTCAACTCTCTCCCAAGATAGCCATCCCCAGTAAGCTCCACTGGTCAGTGGGGAAGGACCCCTGGGTCCCCAAGGGGAACTCAGTGGTGTGGGAAAGGGGCCTTGCACTGGTGTCCAGGCTCAACTCTACGGCTTTGGACTGTCTTCCTGGTCTACAGCCCAGGATAGTACTCAAGTGTTCAGGTTATCTCCTGTTCATTCCCTCTATCAAACTTAACCAGCCTGTGCCCAGATCTCTCTGAACCTCACTGGGGACACTGAGTTCAGGTGACAGACCAAGTTGACCTAAGGAATTGATGGCACTGGTTGGTTAATCTAGGCACTAGAGCTTCACATACATTCCTTCCCTGATTCCATTCACATTTTACCAGGGATCTTACTTATTCCAAAATGCAAAAATCTGAACAGGTTGTTGGAATGTACTGCCTCAACAGTCTTTCAGCTCTGTTGTGCAAAGAAGGTATGATTCTGTTGGTGGAATTTTAGGCACCTTGAAAAAATGTCTGGGAAGATATTTTCTTGCCAAATAGGCACCCTCTGCTAACCCACAGAGAACATAGCATTTTCTGCCTACACATGAGTGAGCCCAGATGAGGCCCAGCCCCAGCTGTGACCTTCAGTTCCCCTGGTCAAGATACTAATTTCAGATCTCCCAACAGTCCTGAAGCAGGTTAGACCAGTCACCACAGGCACGTGCCTGGGCAACCAGATTTGCCTACAATGAAATCCTGATTATGCGTAAGGAATCTTTAGCCTGCAATGTTTTCCACACCCAGCACACAAATGAAAACATTTCCTTAGGACTATATGAGGAAGGAAAAGAAAGACAAGCAGGATATAGGTCGTGATAAGAGAAGAGAGCAGGAACCAAGGAACTGAATCCTATCAGCCATCAAACCTTCATTTAACCAGCCTGCTCATCTATGCCCTACATTTGCTAATTCATGCTTGCAACGAAGCAATCAATCTTCATTCAGCTAATCAATGAATGAACCAGTCTTTATTCAAGCATCCTGTATTTATTGGAGCAACCAGTTAATTTCATTCATTCACTTTCTTTGACAAATCAACATGCATTCAGCAGACACTTTCTTTGACAAATCAGCCTGCATTCAGCAAAGTACTAAGTAGTCATTTCGGTCTTTATTCATTCCAAGTCAGTATTCCAAATATCAAAGCTCAGGGCTGGAAGAGACCTCAAAGAGCATCTAGTTCAGCCAATTTAATCTTCTAGGAATCCTCTCCATTGTAACCTTGCCAGATAGTCACCCAGGCTTTATTGAGTTCCTCTAACAATGGAGAGTGCACTGTCTTCATGGGCTGCCTGGACTGTTGTGGGACAGCTCTGGCTGTAGGAAAACATTTCTCAGCCCCTTGCAATATTCATATCTTCTTTGGGTGCTGCCTTCCAGGCCACCTAGAACAATTCAGCTCCCATGCTAGGAGAGCCTGTCAGCAGGTATAGATGGAGATGATGTCCTCTGGGCTCCCTACTTCCCTCACCTGGCCCTTGTGGGTGATGTTCCCTCCTTGCTCCAGTCTCTCTCTTCTGGTCAGGCAGGCCTCACTCAGTCCAGGGCTCTCTCCTGATCTGGGGATTGGATTCAGAGGCTACTTTCCAGGTGTGATGTAACCAGTTCTGTTGTAAGGGGACAGTCACCTCCAGTTCTGAACAGACCAAGCCCCAGAGTGTTTGTCATGCCTGCCATTTTGTGAAGGGGTCTCCCCTCCTCCTGTTCCGCATGCCTCCCACCCACCTTCCTTAGCTACAGCTGAGCATCCCAAGGGCAGCTAGTTTATAGACTTGCTGGAGACCGCAGAGATGGCCTGGCCCAATGCTCTTCCCAAGTGGGGGCAACAGGAGTTAGGTGGGCCAGCCATTCCTCCTCTTCATTCTGAGGAAGGAGCTAAGCCATTAGAAGCAGGAGATGAGGCAGGAAGACAGAGAGAAGGGCTTGAGTCAATATAGGCTGGGAGGAAGCAGAGACTGAGGGAAAGAGGGGATCCACTACATCAGTCAGCTTGTGGGAACAAGTGACAGAAACAAACTGACCAATTTAAGCAGAAAAATAATTTCTGAAAAAGACTCCAGGTAACTTGCAGAACCTGATCTTCAGTAGAGGATGATTTAGTAGTGGGGTATATATTTGATTCTAAAGAATTAAAACCCATGGCAGGGAAAAATATATATGTGTTTCAGAAATTTTAAAATTTCTCTTCCCCCCCATGCCTTCTCAGGAAGCTATATCCAGGTAGCTCGAGGGTTTCTGGTTTGCTGAGAACGAAGTCTTGGTCAGGG
The DNA here is from genome assembly GCF_949774975.1 of Lagenorhynchus albirostris. Lineage (NCBI taxonomy): Eukaryota > Metazoa > Chordata > Mammalia > Artiodactyla > Delphinidae > Lagenorhynchus > Lagenorhynchus albirostris. Next base: position 50,832,166 of record NC_083103.1, read on the forward strand.
TGATGGCCTTTCCTACACTAGATCACAGCCTTACATCATGGGTAAGGAAGAGTAGCCCAGAGCTAACTGTGCTGCAAAAAAGAGAGGCAAGAAAGGTGGGGGTAGGGGAGACGCTGGAGAAGAGAGAGGCTTGGGATCGCTTGACAGGAGAGAAGCCTGTTTGATGTAAACCCTACTCCATCTCTAAATAGAAATCTTCAATATGACATCCATTTCTCACTAAGGCCTTGTGGTGAAGATTTACTTTGGGGTAATTGAGAGGAGTTCTGAGTCTTGCTTCTTGGTGAGGGGCGTGAGAGGAGGCTGTGGTAGGAGGGCTGACACCACATTTGGGACCCTGCCTGGGGCTTTTTTTTTTTTTTTTGGCTTCATGGGGTCTTCGTTGCTGCGTGCCGGGTTTCTCTACTCTTCACTGTGGAGCGTGGCTTCTCATTGCAGTGGCTTCTCTTGTTGCGGAGTACGGGCTCTAGGCACGTGGGCTTCAGTAGTTGTGGCACGTGGGCTTCGGTAGTTGTGGCTCGCAGGCTCAGTAGTTGTGGTACACGGGCTTTGTTGCTCCACAGCATGTGGGATCTTCCCAGACCAGGGATTGGACCCGTGTCCCCTGCATTAGCAGGTGGATTCTCAACCACTGTGCTACCAGGGAAGTCCCAGCCCAGGGCTTTTGATGGGAATTTAAATTCTCAGCTGAATCTGGGTTTTAATCATTACCCTAAACAAAGAGCCAAACATACAACACTGTACCTATAGTTAATATTACTCTACTGTAGACTTAAAATTTTGTTAAGAGGGTAAATCTCATGTTGAATGTTCTTACCAATATAAAAATTAAAAGCCAACATGCTCCTCCCTCCCCATTGCTGCAAAAGTGCCAATACAGGCTGATTCAGCCCAAGTAGAGATAACCCTGGAATATTACCTCAGCACCAGAGGGAAGTTATGGCTGTGAGATCGGCATTCTGGCCTGATCACGAATGGATTTTTCAAGAGGGTGTGGAGATGAAGGAACCCTCCTACACTGTTGGTGGGAAGGTGAATCGGTGCAACCACTATGGAGAACAGTATGCAGGTTCCTTAAAAAACTAAAAACAGAGCTACCATATGATCCTGCAATCCCACTCCTGGGCATATACCCAGAGAAAACCCTAATTCAAAAGGATACATGCACTTCAATGTTCATAGCAACACTATTTAAAATAAAGACATGGGGCTTCCCTGGTGGCGCAATGGTTGAGAGTCCGCCTGCTGATGCAGGGGACACGGGTTCGTGCCCCCGTCCGGGAATATCCCACATGCCGCGGGGCGGCTGGGCTCGTGAGCCATGGCCGCTGAGCCTGCACGTATGGAGCCTGTGCTCCGCAACGGGAGAGGCCACAGCCGTGAGAGGCCCGCGTACCAAAAAAAATTAAAAAAAAAAAAAATAAATAAATAAAGACATGGAAGCAACCTAAATGTCCATCAACAGATGAATGGATAAAGAAGATGTGGTATATATATGTAATGGAACATTACTCAGCCATAAAAAGAATGAAACAATGCCATCTGCAGCAACATGAATGGACCTAGAGATTATCATATTAAGTGAAGTAAGTCTGACAGAGAAAGACAAATACCATGTGATATCACTTATATATGGAATCTAAAAAAAATGATACAAATGAACTGATTTACAAAGCAGAAATAGACTCACAGGCATAGAAAACAAACTTATGATTACCAAAGGGGATAGCAGGGGCAGGGGGAGATAAATTAGGAGTTTGGGATTAACATACACACACTACTATATATAAAAAAGATAAACAAAAAGGACCTACTGTATAGCTCAGGGAATTATACCCAACATCTTGTAATAATCTATAATGGAAAATAATCTGAAAAAGAATATATATATGTATAACTGAATCACTTTGCATACTTGAAAATAACACAACATTGTAAATTAACTATACTCCAATAAAAAAAAAGAATGGATTTTTCCAGAGGTATATTAATCAGGATCCTTTGGGTTGCAAATTATGGAAGTTCATCTCTAATGTATTAATCAAATAAACAAAACGTAAAAACATAAAAGGGGAGGGTGGAATTATTGGCTCACATAAATGTGAAAGCCAGGAGTAGGTCTCGCTTCAGGAATGGCTAGATCCAGGCATACAAGTCAAGTCACCAGGAATTTGTCTCCATCTCACCACTCTGCCTTCTTTTGTGTTGGCTTCTCTCTCAGTTTATGTCCCCCATGTGGTGGCAAGATGGCCCTCAAAAGTACCATCAGGACATCATCAGCCCTATGGGAAAGAGCTTAATTTCCTAATAGTTCTGAGGAAAGTACCAGGGTGGAGTCCTATGGGACTGGCTGGGGTACTTCCCCAACCCTGGAGCTAGGAGAATGGGGTGAGCCACACAGGAACTCCTTGAACTGAGAGCACAGGCAGGAAAATCTCCCAGAGGAAATCAAGGTGCTGATACCAGAAATGGGAATAGGAAAATAACAGTCAGTGAAAAATGGAGACATGCACCCTACAAAATGAGCTCAACAGACTGATGTCAACACCCCTCCCCACCAGACATCCTTGTGTGACCCCAGGCTGGAAATTGATGTTTATCCAACCTTGAAGGACACATGACTTATTAAGAAACCAGAGTATCTCCAGGAAGGGGCGAGGTGGACTGGGGCAGATACCCTTGGCTGATTTGGGCCCCCACTCCCTCCCCTTTTAGCCTAAGGTTCAGAGACAGGATTTCCTGGAGCTGGAGCTGCTGCTATAGAGCTGGCTACCAGACAAGCACTGAAACCTCTGGTCAAGGTTATGTGCTACCAGAAAGGAGAGACATTTGCAGGGAGTGCAGTCCCAGGGAAAAGAGAGGAGGATGCTGAGTTGTGGTTAGAGCTTCCCAACGAAACGTTACAGGATGGTGGTGGAAAGAGGGAGAGAATTGGCAAAAATTAAGAGGTTTTAGGCTCAGGCAGTAGGGACCAAACATGGATTCAAAGCTGCAAATCAATGCCTCCATCTCCGTGCAAGACTGACCAGTGCCACTTAAAGGGATATGCAGTGCCAAGGGGAGGTGCCAGGATTCATATGTCTTAAAGACAACAGGAAAGAGACAAGTGCTCCCCACATGCGTTAAGACTGAAAACTTGTGCTGTGAGCCATGAGCTATAGGACAAGATGTGCTTGACCACAGCTTGGAGAATCTGGCCCTGCTAGAACAGATAATCATGGGTACAAGTGATAGGGAAGCCTTACAGAAAAAGGCAGAAACTCCCCAGACACTGGATTCCCTATGCTGGATATTTTCCATTCTCTAGCCTTCTCCACTCTGCTCTCTGCCCCAGGAGGCTGATCTGTGGGGACTCAATTAACAGGAGTCCTGTGTTTCTGGCTTCAGGCTGGACTAGGCCAATGGAGATCCCAGGAAGGGAGGAGAGTGAGGTCAGAGTATTTATTCCCTCGGCTCCCTTTTAGTGGCAGTGCCTTGGGTTGGCTCTGTCCCTCAACTAAAGTCACTGCTCCTCTCGAAGAGGCTGACTCCACATGAGTCTTTCTCATTCCAGGTTCCAGTAACTGCTTCCCACCCGCCTTGGCCATTCAGGCCATTCTGCTGTTACTAGTTCCAGGATATTGCAATTGAAGTTCCCCTACACTTTGTAAATAGGCCCTTTATAAATAAACCTCCTTCCATTTTCCACTGAGTGGGCCATCTGTGTCTTGTTGGGACCGTGAATGATGCTGTCCCTGAAATTCTCCCTGTTAACTAAGTGGGAAGAAGAAGAGGGAGAGGTGAGTTGGGCAGTCCTCAGAGAATAAGAATGAACAGCAGAGTTCTGGCTGGAGGAGCCAGTACCAACTGGGGAGGCAGAAGGGATGCAGATATACCCAGCCTCCTGAGTCTGCATTCCTGGCAGGAGACATGGGCTGATGCAGGCAGAAGGCTAGCAACCAATAGAAAGTTCTGCAGAGCCAGTCTGAAGCTCAGGCTAAAGCCCTGGGCATCCTCTCTTCCACTGACGAGAGTCTGGTACCCAGGAGGATTGGCACTTGGGGGTACCCAGGAGGATTGGCACTTGGGGGCATCTAGCTGGTCCCTGCACTTGCTAATTAGATTGAGGGGCAAACTAATGAATGCCAAGGACTCATGAACTTGAAACACTTCAGCACTTATTTTCACTGTGACCAGGAAAGCCATCTTGTGGTAGATGTACCTCTGAGGAAGCTCAGTAAATGCACCATTCTTTTCCTTTTACAGGAGATGGGGGCTTGGAGCTGAGGCAGGCAGGGGCTTACCTAGTGCTGGGGAGTTGGGAGGGGGGGTCAAAGATGTGGGCACAGGGCTCTTCTCTGCAGTGAGAGAGAAGATCAAGGCTGAAATCCCACTGTCCCTCCAGGCCCCTTTTAATACTAACGCTTGCACATTTCAACCAACAGTGGCTCCAAATCTCCAGAATTTCTCTTCCCCATCAAAGCTAAGCGTGTGTGTATGGGGGGCAGAAGAGGGAGAATGGAGGCATCCAAGAGGCTCCCTTGAAGAGACTGGGGTGCCTGCAGAGGGGGAGAGGGGCTTCTCCCCCTGGATACTCGCTGAGCTAGAACCCTACAGGCTCATCCTGGCACTGCTGCTGGAATAAAGTGTAGTGAGAAAGTTGGGCTGTGGGCAGGGAGTGCCTGGGCCGTGTTACCATGAGACTGGGGTTGTTTGTGAACACAGTGGCTTAGAGAGTTCTGAAGATAAGAAGCTCATGGAAGGGCCTGTGTCAGCAAGCTTGTCAGGACCAGGATGTGGAGGGCCTGGGAGGAAAATAGGGCCACCCCTCCCAGTTCCTCATACTTCCCATGGCTCCATGTGAAAGAGCGTGAGGGTTAGAGGTGGTGCAGGAACCAGAGGGCCAACCAGCAGCCACTAGGCCAAGCAGTAGGACTCCTGATCTGGGAGAGGGGCTGGGGACAGACCAATGGTAGGGACAAAGGAAGGCCAGGTGGCCCCTATCTGTAGGAGTCCTTGGCAATGAGGGGGCCAATGTAGAGCTGAACAGTACCCAAGAAACCACACATATCCCCTCTGTGGAGACCACCATATCACAGAGGCCACCAAGGGCACTCAGAACCAGAGAAAGACCAGGAACCCCTCTCCACTGCAGAGTGAATTGGGGCTGGCAGGAGATCTCGTCAAGCTTCCTCCCCAACCCCAGGAGCTAGTGACCAGGAAAGAGCAGAGTGTGTCATTGGCATATCATTGTTCATTCCCATGCCAAGCCCCTCTAGTCACAATTCTAGCCTGGGTGGTGTAGAAGAATCTCTATGAATTGGATAGGAGATTGAAGTTTTAAACTGGGCTGGTCTAAGTTTAAATAAATAAATGAGACCAGAAAGTTATAAAAGTCTACCCATGATGTTAAAAAAAGAAAAAAAGAAGAAGAAGAAAAAGTAAAGGGAGTAATTAGAAAGAAAAAAAGACCCATAATTGCTTATGTGTCTACCTCAACAGATTGAATGAAACTCCTCGACAACCAGTTGCAGTAAAAAAATGGCCACAGGCCTCCAATCTCCATTGGGATGCCTTCCACCCCCCTGAGCAAAACAAAGAACCCGAGCCAGAGCACCTGCAAAAGTCCTGAGCTTCACTCTGACTGGACCACCTTGGGCAACAAGCCTCTCTTGAACCAATCACTGTGGCCAAGAGATGGAAGGTGCTGATTGGTCAAGCTTAGGTCACATTTCTTTTTATAGATTTATTTATTTATTTATTTATTTTTGGCTGTGTTGGGTCTTCGTTGCTGTGCGCAGGCTTTCTCTAGTTGTGGTGAGTGAGGGCTACTCTTCGTTGTGGTACGCGGGCTTCTCATTGTGGTAGCTTCTCTTGTGGAGCACGGGCTCTAGGCATGTGGGCTTCAGTAGTTGTGGCACGCGGGCTCTGTAGTTTGGCTCACGGGCTCTAGAGCTCAGGCTCGATAGTTGTGGCTCATGGGCTTAGTTGCTCCACGGCATGTGGGATCTTCCCAGACCAGGGCTCAAACCAGTGTCCCCTGCATTGGCAGGCGGACTCCCAACCACTGCGCCACCAGGGAAGTCCCTTAGGTCACATTTCCACCCCTGGAGTTGGCTTCCCTGGGACCACAGGGTTCCCAAAAGGGATGTGGCAACTGCAGGAAAGAAGGAAGGGAGGATGAATTTGGGGGAATTTTGTGTTGGGTGTTTTCCACATTCACTCCTCTGAGAGCATAACTTTTTTGCCCCAGGAAGGGAGTGGAACTAAAACTAAAATTTGAGGTGTTTTATAATTCCCAGAATAATAGTCATTGACATGCTTAAAGATGGTGTTAAAAGGGTGGGTTGGAGTGCCAGGGCAGAATTAAATATCCCTGAAGTAAGAAAAAGGAGGGAAGGGGAGACATGAGATGGGCGGGAGCTCCTTGAGGCATCCAGCGGCCTGAAGTCTGGGAGAGGCATCATGGTGAAGGGAGAACAGGAGTGGGCTGCTCTGGTGAGAAAAGTCACCTCTAACGGGGATTTTCTGAAGTGAACTTGTGACAGTGAAAGTGAAGGAAGCCACGAAAAAGTCCTCTCCTCTGTTTCCCGTGTGAAATCATCAGTTAAAAAGTCAGTCTCTCCTGCCATAGACTGGAGTAGGGGACATGATGACTAACTGCAATGTGGTACCCTGGATTGGATCCTGGAACAAAAGAGGACATTGCTGGAAAAAATGGTGAGATCCAATTAAAGTCTGGAGTGTAGTTAATAGTTACTACCAATGTCATTTTCTTAGTTGTGTCTGTCCCATAGGAATGTAAGATGTTAATGGGAGAAACTGGGTAAGGGGTATATGGGACCTCTCTGCATTATCTCTGCAACTTTTACATAAATCTAAAATTATTCCGAAATAAAGTTTATTTTTAAAAGAGTTAGTTCCTCATGGTGTAAATTCACTTTCACTATGTGGAGGAATACTACATTTATGATTATAAGTAAACACTAGTCTGCCTCTAGGTATCATGACATCACTGGTACAGCGTGGGGACAGTGGAAAGAGCCAAGTGGCGCCCTGAGTCCTCTAGGATCCCGTAAGCCAGGCATGGGTGGATCAGATGGAGCCCATGTTGCACTTGGCAGAGGGCTGGGCACACAAGTTGTGCCCAGAGGAGGTTAGCAGTCTTCATTCCGCCCGTACCTGGAAATGTTATAATGTGCCTGCCCTCTATCCTTGGCCTCCCACATCCCTGGGCCACTCCTCCCTGTGCCTGGGAGGTGAGGTGAGGTGTTCAGTTGCTTAGTGGAGCTTTTCCACAGGGCTGAGAACCCCATCCCAGAGGCCCCTGCATCTTTGGTGCAGGTTGGCTATGCCTTACCTCCTGCCACGTGTGTGGACAAGTGCAATGACTCGGTGCTGGGTTCTGACCTGACTAATTTCATTTAACTCTCATATCAACCTGGAATGGTAGGGATTGCTGTCCCCATTTCACGGATGGGGAAGCTGAGGCTGCAGAGGCTGGTATTTGCTTTCTCTCAGAGCAGCCTCCTGAGACGGATAAGACAAAGAGCACTAATAGCTCTGGGAGCAGGTGAGCTGATAAGCAGAAAAAACTGGGAGAACATGGAGAGGACAGGTCACCTCTGTGTCCCCCAGTCAGTAGACTTTGGAGCCAGGAGGGGTTCCAGAGAAAAGGGGATGAAGAAAGCGTTCAAGAGGAGGAAATAGTGAGAGGCCTGGCACTGAGATGGTACACCTAGAAATCTGGCAGTTCACAGGCAGTGTGTCTGGGTGGGCTGGAGCCCAGGACGCAAGCAGAGAGTGGGTTGAGACCAAAGCAGAGAGACTGTTGGGACCCCATAGTGCTCTTTATATCCCACTCCACAGTCCCTACTTCCCCTTCAGGATCTGCCCTGAGGCTAATGTTGGCTTTCCATCATTTGTAGCTAAGGACTGCCCACTCCAAGGCCTCTTTGTTTCTCTTAGAAGGAGGTCCCTGCTAGGACCTTTATGGGTCAGTGCTGGTAGGACTCAAAACAGGGCATAGATGGGAGAAATGATTTAGTATCTATTTTTTGCCAAGCCCTAACATGGGCCATGGGGATGAAAATGACTCAATCCCCTTTCCCCAGAGCACTTGAGCTGGGGAGTATGCTGACTGCCATGCACAGTGTGGTCAGCTAGTCCATGAGAAACAAGGCTCAGGACTGTGGATGCCCAGAGGAGGCCCCCAGCCTCGGGGTGGGGGGGCAGGTGTGTGTGGAATTCCTGGCCAGACCTCACCAACCTGGTAGCAGTAGCCAACACGGCCAGCAGGCTCAGTGGGAAGGAGAACCCCAAGTTCTACCTCTGGCTGCCTCTCCAGGAGGAAATCAGATGCAGGGTGAACCAGGCCTCCGCACCTGGGCAGCCGTCTTCCTGCAGGGGGGCAGTATCTGGGCACAGCCCCATGGCGATGCTGAGCAGGAGCTTGGCTCCCAGCAGAGTGATGGCCTCTCACTGTTCCAGATGCCCTCTAGAGCCATTGGTTGTGAGGCTGTGAACTTGCCACTTGCCAGCTGTCTGGAACGAGACCAACATAGTCACTGCCTCTCACCTCACGTGCTAGGGCTCATGAAGCCAAAGCGCAGGGCTCTCTCAAGTGCTCTGCCTACTTCTCCAAGGAGATGCAAAGTGTAAAGTCCTCTGGACCTGTAAGCCAACCTGAAACATGCGTTTCTGCAGAGCTGCAGGAAAAGGGATGCCTCTGTGATGATGGGAATTCAAGCGGTGTGCTTGCGTGCTCCAAAGTGCAGCCATCATTACTTGGGGGCTTTTCTGCAAGCAAGCATTCCTTCTATTCTTGTGAGATGAGTAGGAAGGCATCAAGAGGATTCCCTATTGGAGGAAATCTCATGATTTCAGGGAAGAAGGGCCCAGAGAGGCCCGGTGGCTCATGGGACACTGAACACTGAGAAGGAAGCAGTGGGGCAGGAGTCCCAGTAGCTCTCAGGGTCTTAGAGGAGATGTAGAAGGAAAGACCATGAGGTTGGATACAGGGTGGATTCTGCCACGGAGAATGCGGGACTTGAGATTTTTGCTATAGGTGGGGAGGCGGGTGGCAGTGCCCATGGACAGGGGACCTGCCTGACCCACGGGGATCACTGGATCCTGGATCAACAGAGCCAAAGGGGCTACAGAGCTCATGGCATCCAATCCATTACACTACAGGGAAGACCAAGGTTCAGAGGAGAAAAGGGCATGTCCTAGATTACCTGGTATGCCAGGGCAGGGTCCAGCCTCAAACCAGAGTCCTGCCTCCCAGCCAGAGCATTTCCTATCCATGCTCAGGAAAGTCAGTGCTCTCTCTGGGTCTGGGGAAAAAGAAGGGCCCCTAGAGAGATGGTCTGGTGCCCCTGCCTTATTCCTCAGGTAATGAACCAGTGTCAGAGAGGGCCAGGGTCTTGTCTGAGGTCAGGCAGCCAGTGAACAACAAAACCCACTCACTAGACCCAGAATGTCCTGACCCCCAGTCCAGGGTCTCTCACTGCACCAATGTCTCCCAAGGAGAAGAAAGGGTGAAGAGAAAGGAGCCCACATTTGCTGAGCATTTGTTATGTACCAGGTCCTTAGCACATATTCTTTCTAATCCCCACAACCTTGGAAGCAGACATTCTTGACCATGTTTAACAAATCACAGAACAGAGGTTCAGAGAGGCAAAGCTACTTGCCTAAGGCCACACAGCTGGTAGATGGTAGTGCAGAAACTCAAGCCCAGGTTTGTTTACTTCCAAAGCCTGTGCTCTTGACCTTACCCAGGCTAGGTTGTGTTTGATACCCAGGGCTGACAATACAAGGAAGTAGCGGGAGGGGGAAAGCCAGGGGCCAACTGCAGGCACTGTCCTGGCTCCCAGCTGCCCGGTTGTACCAGTGACAAAATCAACAGAAATGACCTTGGGACAGCAGGAACTTGCCTCCTGCTGACAGGTTTTTGTTTTTTGTGGTTTTTTTTATAGGTATATTGATCCACACCCTGCAAAACAAACAGAGGTGATGGCATGGTTTCTTGTGTTGCTGAGATATTCACTACCAAGTGGCTTTAGGCCAAGGAACCACTGACTTCAGAAACTCAGATTCTTAGAGTGATTCAGGAACTTAGACTCTCTCAAAGCCCTCCTATGGAGGGGCCACTTAAGTTTTCAGTCCACCCCACCAAGAGAGGAATCCTCTCCACAGACTTCCCATATGGGCTCATCCAAGCCTGGTCTCGCACCCTCACTGCCTATCTCTAGAAGCAGCTCCTTCTGCTGTGGGGCTGCCTTTCTCATTCTGAGCTGAGACCAGCCTCCCAGGACCACCCCAGATCTTCTTTGGGGCCCAAAGTCAGTGCCCTATGGCCCCGAATGGCCCTATTAAACTGGGAGGACAGTGAGTCTGCATCTTCTCTCCTCTGGGTGTAAAACTACCTGGGCAGGGGCATCAGTGCCGAAGCCTTTCCTGAGAAATGGGCACAAGGCTACATAGAAGAGCTGGTTGGTCACCTCCCACGTTCTAGGCTTTATGCCTCTGCTAATGCAACCAGACATCAAATCCACCTTTGTGCTACTCACGTTCCACTGTGTTCCTCTCATCTCAGACCTCAAGCCTTGATAAATTTGATCCAGGTACTAGGTCTTTCTAAATTTTCCATCTTATAAATATTAGCAACTCATGGTGGTATATACAGTTTATGTACAGCCTCTTCTCCTGCATCATCTCCTTTCATGCTTAGGGCAGTTTACTGGGCCTCACAAAGATGGCTGATGTGAAGTGTCCCGTGGGGAACCTGGTCATGGCAGGGGTCCCAGCAGCAGCTGCTGAGATGACCATGAGCATTAGGTGGGCAGGATCCTGTGCTCCAAGCAGTGATGGATATAAGACCATGGGAGCCCAGAGAAGGGGAGGCTGTGTGTGCAGCCCACATGAGCGTCCAGAAGGGCTTCCTGAGGGCTGTCTCGGAAGCAGCTCAGAGCCTCAGGCAGGGCTCTGGGGACAAGTGTGATTGGGAGCCTGCAGGAGGGGAGAATGAGTGGAGACTGTCCGGTTTAGGTGGAGTCCTTCCTAAGGCAGATGGGGAGCCAGATGCATTGAAGGTCCTCCCCACCAGCATTTGGGTCCCCTCAAATGAGTATTACCACCCCTCCTTCCCTCTCACTGGCAGAGGAGGAAATGCTCAGCCAGGACTAGAGCCAAGGTCTCCCAGATGGGCTCCCTAGCCAGCAATCTTTGTCAGACCTGAAGCAGGCTGGCCCAACAGTCTGTCCTGAGCTCCCTTAGTTGGCTTGAGGAGGAGAAGACTTGCCCCTGCCCTCTTGGGGCTCCCATCTAGTTGGGGAGATGGGCTTTCTCATTTTGTGTGAGGTCATTTAGGCAAGCAGATTCCAGGAAGGCTGATGGCAGAAATTCAGGCACAGGCAACAAGCCTGTGGGCATCACTCTGGAGCTGGACTGGAATCCCAGTCTCTGGGCCTAGGATGAGTTGTCTGGGAGCTGGGTCTAGCTGCAGATCAGAAAGCAGGGCCCACCCCAGCCCAGGGGCCAGGCATGCAGGTGGGTCCAAGCTAAACCTCCACACAAGGGTCCATTGTGGTTGCTCAGCCTGGCCCTGGGCTCTGCCAGCCCTTCCGGCTCGTGGAAAATGCTTCCCGTCTGGCAGCTCCTGGAGCTGTCTGTCCTTGGCCAAGGCACTGACCCCACACCCAGGCTTCTCTCACCCAGTGAGATCCTGGACTCCAGCAGCTCAGAGCTCTTGGGTGCAGCCCGCATTTCACAGCCAGTGTCCCTGAGGCTCAGGGGTTGGGCACTGGCCAGTCAGCACTCCACGACCAGAACCCAGCACTCTGGCCATTTTTTTAGCTCTCATTGGCCCACAGGAGGCAGTAGGACTTGGACTCAGAGAGGGGAAGGGGCTGTCCCATCGTATAGTTGATTGTGGTAGAGTCTGGGTGAAATGACTGTACCTAGGCAGCTGCTTGCCTACCCTAGGCCACTCAGGAGATCTGGGCATTCTTGGTTCAGCTGTGTGGCCTTGCAAAGACTGATGTTCCTCTGTATCTGGGCGCTAGAAGGATCACCGCTGTCAATCTAGGCCTGACAGCCTGAGCATTTTTTTTTTTTTTTTTTTTTTTTTGCGGTACGTGGGCCTCTCACTGTTGTGGCCTCTCCTGTTGCGGAGCACAGGCCCCGGACACGCACTCTCAGCGGCCATGGCTCACGGGCCCAGCCGCTCCGCGGCATGTGGGATCTTCCCGGACCGGGGCACGAACCCGTGTCCCCTGCATCGGCAGGCGGACTCTCAACCACTGCGCCACCAGGGAAGCCCCATCCTGAGCTTTTAAATCAGATATGGATGCACTGGATAGGATGAGGAGAAGCAGCTCTGGAATTTGAGGGTTTGACAACCCTGCACCATCTCCGTGTGCCAGGTTGCACCAGGGCCAGAGGCTCCGGGGCTTGAGGGTTCTCAGCTCTTGCCTGGGCTGACAGCGCCACCTGGGGCCCAATCGGTGGGACCTGAGTCCAACTGGGGATGCCACCTCCAGCCTTCACTCACTGAAGGACCTCTGTGCTGCTCTGTGGTAGGTGCTGAAGGAATTCTGGCCCCAGCCATGGGAGGAGGAGACCTGCTGAGAGCCACCACTGGGGATAAGGGGCTACAACAGCAGAAAGTCCAGGGCTGGAGAAGAGGAATTACTGTCATCCCAACTCCCATTGACTCTCCTCTGGGCCAGGTCCTGGGGACCTTCTCAAGGAGTCAATTATGATCTCACAGAGAAGGATGAGAAAGAGGTAGGAGCCCAGGGCTAGACACTTGGAGCTGGGGCTTAGAGAATGATAGTAATTTGCCTTGTGAACAAAGGGCATTCTGGGCTCAGGGAACAGCCTGTGCAAAGGCACAGAGGAGAGAGTTTATGTGTGTAAGCTTGAGGGTGACAGGACTGAGGGGGAAGAGGAAGTGTCAGGATATGAGGTCAGAAAGGTCACAGCCCTTGGTACCTGTAGTAATCAGAGCTTCCCCACAATTCCCTGCCCCCCATGATCACCTCCTGCTTTGACCCCTGATGCTGGCAGGTACACAGTCCATACCTTGAACTGCAACCCTATCCCCTCTGGTTCAGGTTACCCAGCATCAAAGGCCCTGATTCCTGGAGCCTCCCCTCTTCCCCAAGGCCAGGGGCTAGTTCAAGCTTCTCACAGGCTGATCCTAGGGGATACAATCATGTGACTTCTCTGGCCTCCAGGGAGCCCGGGCACAACCCTTGGATCAGGAGAAGAATCTCCAAGCAGTTACTGAACTCTGGCCTCGGGTTCCTCAACTGTAAAATGGGCATAATCATAGTTCCTATTTCATGGCGATGTGGTGAGGATTAAATAAGAAAATGCATATAAAGTCACTCATTAGTACCTTGCTGGCATGAATTGATGCCAGAAAAAGAGGTTTTTCCCCATTGCCCATCCCTCTGGGCACATCCTTTCCAGAAGGGGAAGCTAGAGGGCTTCAGATCCTGGCCCTCCAGGCTGCCCACCCCCAGCCTTAGCTCTGCTAAGCTTTTTTACATAGTAATTGCACCATTTCACATTCCAACCAGCAATCTATGAGGATTCTGATTTCTACACATCCTCACCAACTTTTGTTATTCTATGATTTTTTAAATTATGGCCATCCTTGTGGGTATGATGTGATATCCCATTGTGGGTTTTTTTTTTTTTTTTTTTTTTTTTTTTTGCTGTACGCGTGCCTCTCACTGCTGTGGCCTCTCCCGTTGCGGAGCACAGGCTCTGGACGCGCAGGCTCAGCAGCCATGGCTCACGGGCCCAGCCGCTCCACAGCATGTGGGATCTTCCCGGACCGGGGCACGAACCCGTGTCTCCTGCATCGGCAGGCGGACTCTCAACCACTGCGCCACCAGGGAAGCCCCCCATTGTGGTTTTGATTTGCATTTCCTTGTTCACTGATGATGTTAAGAATCTTTTCTTGTGTTTATGGCCTATTTTTCTATTTGTTTAATTGTCCATCTTATTTGGAAAAATGCCTAGTTAGATCTTTGCCCATTTAAAAATTGAGTTATTTGTTTTTTTACTATTAAATTGTAATAGTTTTATATAGTCTAGATTCAAGTCCTTTATCTGATACGTGATTTACAAATATTTCTCGCCATTCTGTGGATTGTCTTTTCACTTTCTTGATGGTATCCTTTGAAGCAAAAGTATTTTTAATTTTGACAGAGTTCAATTTGTATTTTTTTTCTTTTGTCGATTGTGCTTTTGTTGTCATATCTAAGATTCCACTGCCAAACCCAAGGTGCTGAATATTTACTCTTATGTTTTCTTCTAAGCGTTTTATGCTTTTAGCTCTTAAGTTTCTGTATTTGATCCATTTTAAATTAATTTTTGTATATGGTGTGAAGGAAGCAACTGACTGAATCCTTTTTCTTGTGGCACCAATTGTCCCAGCAACACAGAGCTGAGACAATGAGAAATGCTGGCAGCCTGCTCCTCCTAGGAAGATACCATAGCCCTCAACTGAAAGCTGGAGAAGAAGGAGCCCTGTGTTCTTAGCTTCATCTGTCTACAGTGGGGTTTCCATCACACTGAGCTAGCTGGTGGGGGCAGAGAAATGGTCATGGCTCAGATGCTCCAGACTCTTCCTGTCTTTACCAAGATTTAATAGATTTTCTTGAGTAAACATTCTGTCCTTTGCTGTGTGCTGTTACGGCAATTTCCAGAGAATGGTGTATATACACATATATATATATAAAATTACCTATATATATATATATATATATATATATGTAATTTTTCACAGTTACGGTTTTTCCACTGGGGAGAGGGTCTGCAGGGATCCTCATACCACCATTCCAGATGGTGTCCATCAGCTCATTCCTTTTTATTGCTGAGTAGGATTCCATTGTATGTATGTACCACAATCAGTTTATCCACTTATTCATTGATGAACATTTGGGTTGTTTCCAGTTTGGGGCTATTACAAATAAAGGTGCTTTGATTATTTGGGTACAGGACTTGGTTTTGACATATGGTTTCATTTCTCTTGAGTAGATACCTAGAAATGGAATGGCTGGGTTATATAGGAGGCTTATGTTAAAATTTTTAAGAAATGACTAAACTTTTTCCCAAACTGGTTGTACCATGTTACATTCCCACCAACAGTGTATGAGAGTTCTAGTTGCTCCATATCCTCATCAGCAGTTGATATGTTCAGTCTTTTTAATTTTAGCCATTCTAATAGGTGTGTAGTGGCATCTCGTGGTTTTAATTTGCATTTCCCTAATGACTAATAACGCGTTTGAGCATCTTGCATCTATGTTATTGAAAGATATTGGTCTGTAGTTTTCTTTTCTTGTAATGTCTTTGTCTGGATTTGGTATTAGGGTAATGCTGGCCTCATAGAATGAGATAGGAAGTATTCCCTCTGCTTCTAGCCTCTGAAAGACATTATAGAGAATTGGTATAATTTCTCCTTAAATATTTGGTAGAATTCACAAGTGAACCCATCTGGGCCTGGTGCTTTCTGTTTTGAAAGGTTATTAATTATTGATTCAATTTCTTTACTAGATATAGGCCTATTCAGATTGTCTATTTCTTCTTGTATGAGTTTTTGCAGACTGTGTCTTTCAAGGAATTGGTCCATTTCATCTAGGTTATCAAATTTGTGGGCATAGTTCCTCATGATATTCATTTATTATTCTTTTAGTGTCTATAGGATTTGTAGTGATGTCCCCCCTTTCATTTCTGATATCAGTAATTTATATCCTCTCTTTTTTTATCAGTTAGCCTGGTTAGAGGTATATCAATTTTATCAGTCTTTTCAAAGAACCAGCTTTGGTTTCATTGATTTTTCACTGTTGATTTTCTGTTTTCAATTTCATCTCTAAATCTTACTATTTCTTTTATTCTTCTTCCTTTGGATTTAATTTGCTCTTCTTATTTTAGTTTCCTAAAGTGAAACAGATTATTGATTTCAGATCTTTCTTCTTTTCTATTATATGCATTCAATGCTATAAATTTCCCTCTAAGCAATTCTTTCACTGCATTCCACAAATTTTGATGTTGTATTTTAATTTTTTCTTTTTTATTACACTTATTTATTTATTTTTGGTTGCACTGGGTCTTCCTTGCTGCACTCAGGCTTTCTCTAGTTGCAGCAAGCAGGAGCTACTCTTCATTGTGGTGCGGGGCTTCTCATTGTAGTGGCTTCTCTTGTTGTGGAGCATGGGCTCTAGGTGCGCAGGCTTCAGTAGTTGTGGCACATGGGCTCAGTAGTTATCGCTCACAGGCTCTAGAGTGCAGGCTCAGTAGTTGTGGTGCACAGGCTTAGTTGCTCTGCGGCATGTGGGATCTTCCTTGACTAGGACTCGATCCCGTGTCCCCCACATTGGCAGGTGGATTCTTAACCACTGTGCCACCAGGGAAGTTCCTAATTTTTATTTAGTTCAAAATATTAAAAAAATTTCTCTTGAGAGTTCTCCTTTGACTCACGTGTTATTTGGAAGTGCCTTATTTAATCTCCATGTATCTGGGGATTTTCCAATTATCTTTCTGTTACTGATGTCTAATTTATTTTTGTTTTGGTCTGAGAGCAGAGTTGTCTGATTTCTATTCTTTTAAATTTGGTTAGGTGTTTTATGGCCCACAATGTGGTCTATCTTGCTGAATGTTCCATGTGAGCTTGAAAATAATGTATATTCTGCTGTTGTTTGATGAAGTAGTCTATAGATATCAATTATACACAGTTGATTGATGGTGTTGTTAAGTTCAGCTATGTCTTTACTGATTTTATGCCTGCTAGATCCACCTTTTTTGGCTGCGCTGGCTCTTTGTTGTGGCGCGGGGGCTCTTTGTTGTGGCTCACGGGCTTCTCTAGTTGTGGCATGCAGGCTTAGTTGTGCAGCGACATGTGGGATCTTAGTTCCCCGATCAGGGATCAAACCTGTGTCTTCTGCATTGGAAGGCGGATTCTTAACCACTGGACCACCAGGGAAGTCTGCTAGACCCATTTCTAATAGGGGTGCTGAAGTCTCCAACTATGATAGCAGATTCTTCTATTCCTCTGTGTACTTCTACTAATTTTTGCCTTTTGAGCATCTCTCCATGTGCTTATTTGCCATCCATACACCTTCTTGGTGAAGTAACTGTTCACATCTTTTGCCCATTTTTTATTGGGTGGTTTGTTTTCTTATTACTGAGTTTTCAGAGTTCTTTATATTTTTTATAGTTTTTTGTTTGTTTGTTTTTGTCTTTTATAGTTGTTCTGGATACAACTCCGTTTATGGATAGTGACTTGCAATAGCTTCTGCCAGACAGTGGCTTGTCTTTTCATTCTCCTAACTGTGTCTTTCAAAGAGCAGAAATTCTTCATTTTGATGAAGCGCAATTTATTAATATTTTTCATTTACAGGTCATGTTTCTGGTATTGTTTCTATGAATCCTTTGCTTAACTCAAGGTCAGAAAGATTCTGTTTCTTTGGTGTTCCTTCCTTCTAATTTTTGGTTCACATTTTATGTATGGTTTTATATGTTGCATTTTTTCCCCAAAACTTAAAACAATTCTTTTCTAATCTATGGAAAAGTTTAAAGAGTAGTACCATGTCCACCCACATACCCTGCATCTACAGTGCATTCATTGTTAACATTTTGCCATGTCTGCTTTATCTCCCTGGATATGGTTCCCCCCCCACCACAGAAACATTTGATAATAAGTTGCAAAATCTTGTACCATTGACTTTTTACGAAGTCTAAGCAAGTTGTTCTGGAAATATTCTTTAAAAAGCAGCACCAGGGACTTCCCTGGTGGTCCAGCAGGTAAGACTCTGTGCTCCCAATGCAGGTGGACCGGGTTCGATCCCTGGTCAGGGAACTAGATCCTGCATGCATGCCGCAACTAAGAGTCCACACACCACAATGAAGATCCTGTGTGCCGCTACTAAGACCCAGCTCAGCCAAAATAAATAAATAAATAAATAAATTTTTTTTTTTTAAAAAAGCGGCAACAGCCTCTTGTGTCATTTATTACAGGGACAAAGGCAGCACTAGCCCAGTGTGGAGGGCAAAAAAAAAACGAAACAAAACAGAAATAAAGAAGAAAATGAGGGCTTCCCTGGTGGCGCAGTGGTTGAGAGTCGGCCTGCCGATGCAGGGGACACGGGTTCGTGCCCCAGTCCGGGAAGATCCCACATGCCGTGGAGCGGCTGGGCCCATGAGCCATGGCCGCTGAGCCTGCGCGTCTGGAGCCTGTGCTCCACAATGGGAGAGGCCACAGCAGTGAGAGGCCCGCGTACCACAAAAAAAAAAAAAAAAAGAGGAAGAAAATGAAACTGCCTCCTCTCTTTATTCCAGTTCCATCCATAATCCCAGGGGGGCCACTTGTCTGAGAGGTGGGTGGGGAGGACACACAGGGCTCAGGAGCAAATCCCTGATTCCCACTGCAGTCCACAGTCCTGGGGCCACTTCCTGCAGAAGAGCCCTCGCCTGGGAGACCCCAATCTCCCTGTGTGACCTTGAGCCTCTCTGGGCTGGCTGGTAAAAGTAGATAAGCTGACTGCTTGGCAACCCTCCCAGGGGAGTATTTGTAGCTTTACTGTGGTAACTTCTCTACTGTCAGAAAGCTAGGTGCTCTTCCCTCCAGTATCCCACCCACAGTTGGCCTGTCCTTTAACCCTTTGCCTCTTGCTGGGGACTCAGGATCCCAGCTGCTTTTGCCTGTAATGTCAGCCCCCTCCTCAACCAATCCTCCATCCTTCAAGGTCCAGTTAAGTGTCCCTCGCCTCAGACTTCCCCCTATATCATCCCATCCTTAGAGTCAACCTTGCATCTCCCTATTTCCTTGCAGTAAATCACTCACTTGCTGTGGGTCAGGCCTATGCCAGAGACTGCTTCACACTCCTATCTCATTCAGTGTTCATGACAATTCTCAAGGAAGGTTATCATGGCCATTTCAGAGAGTAGGAAACTCATCCTCAGCATACTGGGCAAGGTCAGTCACCCCGAATTAGGGCAGAGCCAGATTTGCTCAGGTCACCGTCTCTCCTATAGAGACACTGGAGTCCTTGTCTGCAACCCCAGCAGTCTGTGCACGCAGAGGTCAGGCCTATGTCTGATATCTGGGATCTGTAATCTATCCCCCCACTTCATCTCCATGAGTCTAAATCTGCCTCTTGCTTCAGAGTCCATATAGCTGCAGGCTGCCTCCTCCATGAAGCTTTCCCTGATTCCTACTGAAAGTAATGTTCCTTTTCTGGACACCCCTACACCCTAAAATCTGTGGCCTGACTCTTCTTCCTCTTCCATCCCCACTCAGACCCCATCTCCAAGTGCCCAAGGTCCTGCATACTGACATTTAATCAGTTTCATTCGATACATTTTTGATATTTTATTTTAATTTATTTGCATTATCTCTTTCTAATATTTACTGATTTTTTAAATTGTTTTTGTTTTCGCGGTACGCGGGCCTCTCACCGCTGCAGCCTCTCCCGTTGCAGAGCACAGGCTCCGGACGCGCAGGCTCCGGACGCGCAGGCCCGGCGGCCATGGCCCACGGGCCTAGCCACTCCGCGGCATGCGGGATCCTCCCGGACTGGGACATGAACCCGCGTCCCCTGCCCTGGCAGGCAGACTCCCAACCACTGCGCCACCAGGGAAGCCCCTACTGATTTTTTAAACTTCTTTTATAATATTGGCTTTTTTTCCCTATGAAAGCATGTTCAAATTGTCAAAAATTTAGGAAAGAATAAAAATCACGCAAAATTGTCCGCAGATAACTAAATTAACATTTTGGTAGATTATCTTTTAGTCTGCTTTCTGTAGAAATTTATATTATATAGAGGTGAGATCACACTGTAT
The DNA here is from genome assembly GCF_949774975.1 of Lagenorhynchus albirostris. Lineage (NCBI taxonomy): Eukaryota > Metazoa > Chordata > Mammalia > Artiodactyla > Delphinidae > Lagenorhynchus > Lagenorhynchus albirostris. The sequence goes on from NC_083103.1 coordinate 50,852,002, forward strand.
AACAGTTCTAAAGTCTACTTTTAAAAAATCTAACATTACACCAAGGACATTTTCTATGTCATTAAAAATTACATGGGTCACACTCACTAGGATGGCTAGAATATTAAAAGGACAGATAATAACACATGTGGCAAGGATGTGGAGAGATTTGAACACTCATACAACGCTGGTGGGAATGTAAAATGATGCAGTCCCTTTGGAAGATAGTCTGGCAGTTCCTCAGATAATTAAACATAGAGTTAATATATCATTCAGCAGTTTCACTCCTAGGTATATATTCAAGAGAAATGAAAACATATATCCACACAAAAACTTGTACATGAATGTTATTAGCAGCATTATTCGTAATAGCCCAAAGTGGAAACAACTTAAATGTCCATCAGCTAATGAATGGATAAATAAAATGTGGTGTATCCACAAAAAGAATGAAGTACCAATACATGCTACAACATGGACGAACCTTAAAAACATTATGCTTTGTAAAAAAAAGTCAAACACAGAGGACCACGTATTATGTGATTCCATTTTCATTAAATGTCCAGAATAGGCAAATCTGCAGAGAGAGGAAGTAGATTTGTGGGCTGGGTTGAGGGGAGGGGGAGGTTTGGGAGCATATGAAAAGCGACTGCTAACGGGTTTGGGGTTTTGTTGGGGGTGACGAAAATGCTCTGAAATTGATTACGGTGATGGCTGCAAAACGTTGTGAATATGCTAAAAACCATTGCACTGTACATTTTAAGTGGGTAAATTGTATGTTATGTGAATTATAGATCAATAAAGCTATTATAATTAAAAACAAAAGAACTCCATGGCAGCATTTTTAATGCCTCTAGACACTATTCCTTTACACAGCTGCATCATAATTTATTTAGATTTATATTGTTAGTTTTATATTAATTCCTTTGTTTCAAAACATTTCAAACACACACTAAAATGAATTGAATAGTATAATGGACCCCTGTACCCATCACCCACTTCAACAATAATCAACACAATTTTTGCTTTTACAGACATGGATTTGGTGAACCTTCTTGTGCATAAATCTTTGTCCACATTCCACCCTGTTTCCTTCCATGTATACTGAATTCAATTCAGTTCAAACCACTTCCTCAAAGCTTCACAATGCCCTCCCAGCATATCAGAGGGATGTGATGGATCAGACCCCACCCTGCTCCTGGGGGGCTCCCAGTCTGGTGGGGGAGGTAGATATTGGATTGGAGTGACCAGCTGGGGCAGGGGCTGTGTAACTGGAGAGAGTCCTCGCCCTGTATCCAGGAAGGGTACTCCCCACACAGTGGGGTCACTCCACCCAGGGAACCTGTTTCCCAAATCTCAGCCCAGCCCTGTCTTTCTTCTCTTCTGCCACATGGGGGCGCCAAAGCCAGCGTCTTTCGCAGCCTCATCCCCGCGCTTTCCCATCAGCAAAGTGGGTGGGGTGCGCTCTGCGCACCTTTTCCTGGCGACCCTGGCCTGGTGATGGCCCTCTCTTGGCCTTAGGATCCTCACGTGGGAAATTTAGGAGGTGATGGCTGTGAGCCATCTGGACTCACCAGTGCTGTTTCAGTCTCCCTGATGAGCTTTAGGCATCTCTCATTAGCAGTGTGTCCTAGACTCCATTCCCTTTCTCCATTCACCTGAGTCCCAGGAGAGACTAATGCCCACCCAGGCGACTTCCCATTCTTTGCAGAGGCCTACAGGAGGCAGCTTATTACTCTTGGAGTGACTCAGGCAGCAAACTTGCTGGCAATGCATGGTCGGTGGGTAAGGGGTCTGCCTACTGATGCCTCACAACTGCCCATGCTGGGAGCTATCCAGGTGTGGGCAGTATCAGGGACACCACAGCTCTGGGAGCAAGGTTAGGGTGTGGGTGGAGGAAGAGAAAATGAGTCATCAGGGACTTACAAAAGCCTGACCTAATAGACATCCGGCCCGGCCCAGCCCAGAGGAGACTTGGCCCCCACTGGGGACCAAGGTCTGTACCATGAGGACTGATGTGCCTGGCATAGCTGAGGGCTGAGTCAAGATACAGGGTGTTTACTTTCCTGAGAGGGCTTCTCCTGAGTTGTGGGAGGAGGTGGTCTCCAGCCTTGCAGCTCTCCTTTCTCAGCCAGTGCAAGAGGCAGTGGGCCAGGCTCTAAGCTCTGTCTGGATGTCTGTCTCTCTCTGGGGGGCTCTCTCAGCTGTGACCCCAACACCACCCTATTGGCCTTGTCCCTGCTTGTCCTTGGCCCTTCCCAGGATGCCTCCTTTTAATCCAATGAACTGGCGGCAACCAGCCAGGCGAGAATCCACTCCCCAGATTGCCAAGCAGTTCAGTCATGGGGAGATGGGGGAAGGAAAGGCCAACTCACACATCCTGAGCACCTACTGTGTGTCAGGCTGGCCCTGGGTGAGCCGCTTTGTGCATGTTATCACATTCCTTTCTCACAGCAGCAGCCTCATGAGGCAACTCTTATACATTCATTTCACAGAGGAGAAAGTGGAAACTCGGCTTGGCAGGGGGAGGGATCAAGCCCAGGCTGGTCTGACTCATGCCTATGTCTCCTTCCTCCTCCCCACCTGCCTTCTGCACATGCTCTGATCGTTATGCACTGACTCCTACCTCCCCTACTCATCCTTGCTGCGGCTTCGCTCCTGCACTCGCCCATGTCCACCCAACTGCACACATGCCCCCCAGCTCACAGGCACCAACGTGGGTGCCCCGGTCGACACTGGTGCACATGTGTAGCCCAGCCCTGACAGCAACCCTGACTGCTACTTAACAGTCGTGTGACCTTGAGCAAGTCACCTAACCTCTGTGAGCCTCAATTTTCTCATCTCATCAGAGTTGTTATGAGACTTAAATAAGACATTGTATGTAAACTTGTTAGTACCTGGCCTGGGCATAGTGCTCAATAGAAGTTGGCTATTTTTCAATTTTTTAATTTTAATTTTTTGGCCACACCATGTGGCATGCGGGATCTTCGTTCCCCAACCAGGGATCGAACCCGTGCCCCCTGCAGTGGAAGCACCACGTCTTAACTGTTGGACTGCCAGGGAAGTCCCTTGGCTATTTTTTTTTTAATGTTAGCAACTTCTGTTTTTATTGTTTTTTTGTTTTATTGCTTGCATTTTTGAACACTCTCTATACATGTAACAAGTCACAAGCTGGATGCACAGGGGCACAAGGATTGCCATGAACGTCTACACACCCACACAGGAACCCACAATTAAACAGTCAGCCACCTACTATATCATGTGCCCACATGCTCTACTGGGGTTGGTTGGGGAATGCCTATGAAACAGAAGACAAGGAGCCTGGCCTTGGGGTCCACCCAGGCTGGCTGGGAACTAAGATCTGTGATCAAAGTAGTCTGCAGACCAACCCCGGGACCTTGTTAGAATCCTGAAGAATCTCACATGCCACCCTAGACATTCTGAATTAAAATCTGCATTTTAACAAGATCCTCAGAGCACAAGGCAGAGAGGAAGGAAGTGGGCGGAGCTGCTATTCCTAAGTGGGAGGGGCTGGCTTTGGGCCTGTCCCTGGTATCTCCAACCTACTCTCACAGCAGGCTGACAGACCTCCTGGCTCCTCTGTGCTTGGGAATTGATGCTAAGGTGTGAGGCTGTCCAACTCAGCCTTGGGAAGAGAGGCTGGCTGCCTCAACCTTGTTCTGGAAGAATATAAATAGCAAGATCCTTCCCTGGACCCTCCCAGGGTTCTGATGGGCTGGGGAATGGGAACTCCATCAGGGCCCAAGCAACTGGCAGAGGGTGCCCGCCCTTCATCCCCTCCCCTGAAATGTGTCCATACTCATTTGTGACTCTCCCCACCCAACATCATGGTAGGGACACTGCCAGAACTCTGGCTGACCTCTCCCGCCTTCAGTGAAGTGTGGGCTCAGTCCCTTGGGGCTGTTGGAGCCAGAAGCCCGGGCCAGGGCTCTCTCCCTATCCCTGTTGGGGCTAATTTTAGGGCTGCCTTGACAGCTGCCTCAGCTCAACCTGGGTCAATTACCAGCCGCTCAGTGTTGGGGTCAGTTGGGGACGGTTGGGGAGTGGGCCAGGCCATCTTTGGTTGCAACAGATGAAACTAGAATCTGTACCCCCTGGCCACCATCCCCACTGCCTGGAGCGCCCCCTCAGGGATGACCCGCGGGATGGGGTGGGAACTGGTCCTGCTCTCAGCCTGGCACACACTCTGCAGACAGAGAAACCAAATCCAGGGAAATCTGAGTCAGGGAGCTCAGAGAGCTCAGGACCTTGAAGACCCTCTAGCTCAGCAACTTGCCTGCAGAAGGCAAAGGGCAGAGGAGCTGAGGTCTTGGCCAGAGCCACATAGCTAGTGATGGCAGCATTGGGGCTGGAGCCTGGGCTTCCTGGTGCCTGGCCGGGTTCTATGCCCTGTGCACCAGGGCTAGGTAGAAATGCAGAGGGGCCCAGTGACTAAAGTAGCCCATGAAGGTTAAGCCCAGGTATTGGTGCCCCCTGGCCTGGAGGGTGCAGTGAGGGGAGACCCTTCTCAGGGACCCTCCCCGATGCCAACCTACTTCTTTTTTTTTTTTTTAATTTTTATTTATTTATTTATTTATGGCTGCATTGGGTCTTCGTTGCTGTGCGCGGGCTTTCTCGAGTTGCGACGAACGGAGGCTACTCTTCATTGCGGTGCACAGGCTTCTCATTGTGGTGGCTTCTCTTGTTGCCGAGCACAGGCTCTAGGCACGCGGGCTCAGTAGCTGTGGCACACGGGCTTAGTTGCTCCGCGGCATGGGGGATCTTCCCGGACCAGGGCTCGAACCCGTGTTGCCTGCATTGGCAGGCGGATTCTTAACCACTGGGCCACCAGGGAAGCCCCCAAGCACAAGCTCCCTGTGCTGTGCCCAGAGGATTCAGGAGCAGATGGCACCTGGAATAGTTGACAGAAGAAGGATTTTAGCCTCTGAGGACGGAGGGATGGAGTCCTTGCTCTGTCACCAACATTCAGGTCTTTGGTTTCCTCTCTGATGAAATGGATACAGTGACACATAGGCACAGGCTGGTTGGGAGATGAACGGAGGATGGAAAGCGTGCTGGGAACTCCGGAGTGTGCTGTGACCACAGGGCTGCTCATTGGCTGGGGACCAGGGCTCCTTCCTGAGGGGAATCTGGAGCCTGAGTGGCTCCCGCAGTTTCAGCCCCCACTACCTCCATCGCCACCCTGTCCCCCACTGGGCAATGTTGCAAGAGGAAAGGGGAAGAGATCTTGAAGCCAACATGTGCAAAAGGGAAAGGAAATGCAAGCAAGGGTCAGAGAAGGAAGCTGCGGTTCTCCTCCCTCCCCCCACCTGCAGCCTTTGCTCCTTCTGTTCCCTCTGTTCCCACCTCCTGTCATGCCCTTTTCACTGTTCCCTCCTTCCAAGCCCCCCCCACCTCTCTAGCCACCCTCCTTCCTCTTTCCCAACTCCCCCGACTTCCCTCACCTTGGAGCCCTGTGCCCTGGCCCTTGCGGTTCCTGGGTCTCATGTCTGCCAGAGGGAGTGTGGATGCACATGCGCACATGGATTTTGCGGCGGTTGGCTACAACTCAGTAAATATGTAATGGTCCACCTCACATCCGTTTTTTGTTTGTTTGTTTGTTTTGCGGTACGCGGGCCTCTCACTGTTGCGGCCTCTCCTGCTGCGGAGCACAGGCTCCGGACGCGTAGGCTCAGCAGCCATGGCTCACGGGCCCAGCCACTCCGCGGCACGTGGGATCCTCCCGGACCAGGGCACGAACCCGTGTCCCCTGCATCGGCAGGCGGACTCTCAACCACTGCACCACCAGGGAAGCCCTCAAATCCTTTTCAAAACAAGCCTATATATACATGAATAAACAGATAAACGTTGACTGATGCTAAACATACACATGTGCCCTGAGAAAAGCCTTGTTTATCCATCCTCCCTGGATAACCAGTTGATTCCCGCCGCTGTGGACTCTCCAGATGATTGAAGGTGAAGGAATCTAAGGATTAGGAAGGAGGGAGCATTCCAGGTGGAGGGATCACCTTGAACCAAGGCTGGGAGCAGGAGAATGCTCAGCAGTCAGTGGAACAGCAGTGGGAGGTGAGCTGGTGAGGCTGGCAGGGTCCAGATCGTGAAGAGCCTCAAATATCAGGACAAGGAGCTAATTTTATCCTGAGGGCAACGGGGAGTCATGGAAAAGTTTTGAGCAGGAGAATGATGAGGGTGGATGTGCTGCCAGTAGGCTTCCTCCCTGCCGCTGCATGGAGCACGGATTGAGGGCAGAGACTGAAGGAGTCCACTGCTCAAGGTTCAGATGAAAGAAGATGAAATAAGAACACAGATGAGGCTACTGAAGGTGAGAAGTGGACGATCCCCAGGATATCACTGAGGGATGGCCAGGACTGAGTGATTGGAGGAGGGCAGGGAGGGAGGGAGAGGAGGCTCCATGATTCTCAGGTTCCTGGCACAGGTGACCAGCTGGCTGGAGGTGCCCTCGCTGAGGTTGAGATAGCAGCAGGTGCAGGAGAGATGCAAAGCTCACCTTTGGACATACCAGGGAGATCGTTTGACTAGAGGTGGAGATGTCTAGACTTGCCAGAGGGCTGGGGCCAGACAAGTCTGGACAGACCTCTCTGAGTAACATTCTCTGGTTGACATTGAAGTGTTCCAAGTGCCCTTAAGACAGTACCTGAGGCCCCAACCATCCATGGTCTCTAAGACAGATAAGGCCTGGATTTGAGCCCCAGGGAAGGACAGGGAATAGGGTCAGCAAAGGGCCTGACCAGGATAGAGGGGAGGGTCTTGGACCTAAAGATAAGGGACACCCTTAGGGTAGTGGCTGGAGCAGTGGACACCCCCAGGGTATAATACATAAACAGAGGTTGTTGTTGGCAAAGTTGCCTACAAAATAAACCTTGAGAAGAATGTGACACCAAGGTATTGTTTCTTTAGGGTTTTGAGATTACTCAGGGAAGCTTTGCTGCTGACAGCAAAATAGACCCATAGATATTATTAGAGGAACAGAAGGTATGTTTGTGACAGATGTCAAAGTGATAATCAAAGAGAGGGGAACAGAGCATGTTACTCACTGTGGCCGAGTTCCTTCCTATCAGTACGTGCACAATTACTGCCATGAGAGGACTCCAAGATTTTACTGAGAGGTTACTATTTATCCATATGTTAAAAGGGAAGTCTGGGGCTTCCCTGGTGGCGCAGTGGTTGAGAGTCCACCTGCCGATGCAGGGGACACGGGTTTGTGCCCCGGTCCGGGAAGATCCCACATGCCGCGGAGCGGCTAGGCCCGTGAGCCATGGCCGCCGAGCCTGTGCGTCCGGAGCCTGTGCTCCGCAACGGGAGAGGCCACAACACTGAGAGGCCCACGTACCGCAAAAAAAAAAAAAAAAAAAAAAGGGAAGTCTGTTGTGCAAACCTGCCGTGAGAACATAGCTGTTAGCTGGAACTGGGTACCTCTACCAAGTGGCTTAGAGTGGCTGGTGCAGAGGTCTGGGGTGGACAGGGAATAAGAAGAAACCAAAGGCAGGCGGAGCTGGTGGGCCTTAGCGATCAGTCAGCCCAAAGCTGCCATTGTACAAAGAAGGAGAAAGAGGACTAGTAAGGGGAGGGGAAAGGCTGGGTAATGTGGCAAGGCAGACACGTCATCAGCTCTTGGCTCAGTGCCATCCCCTGGGCCACACTGGCTGGGAAGGTCAGCTCAGTGTAACTCTGGGATTGAGCCTCCCAGCCATGTCCGGGTGGTGTCTGGTTCACAGGGTACGCTAGGACAGACAGGTGAGAGCCCAACCCCTAAGCCATCCCAGCCCTGTGCTGTTACTTTCTCCTCCTCCGGACCCAGGCTGGGCTGCAAGTGGAGGAAGGAGCCACTGACCCAGGCCGGGGGGCTCACAGACCCGGGGCTCACAGACCCATACAGAGCTGCGCTCCTGGCAGAGGCTGTGTGGCACGCCTGGGGCTGGGGGGACTACAGCATCATGCCACGTGCTCCACACAAGGTGAGATGTAATAGCGGCGCTTTCCTTCAACAAAGGCTTATTCAGCACCTACTCGGTGCCGGGCACTGTTCTGGGATCTCCAGAGAGTGAACAGGATTTATGTTTTAACTGGAGACTGATAATAAACAAACTAACACATAATATAATATCAAGGAGGGAAAAGTGAGATGAAGAAACACAGAGCAGGGAGGGGAGTGAGCAGGTTCAGCAGGGAGCATGGAATAACAATTTGATAGAAAAACCCTGGCCTGTGGGTCTGACTTGCCTGGGTGATTTATTTTTTTGCGCGGTACGCGGGCCTCTCACTGTTGTGGCCTCTCCCGTTGTGGACGCGCAGGCTCAGCGGCCATGGCTCATGGGCCCAGCCGCTCCACAGCATGTGGGATCTTCCCGGACCAGGGCACGAACCCGTGTCCCCTGCAGCGGCAGGCGGCCTCTCAACCACTGCGCCACCAGGGAAGCCCGCCTGGATGATTTTGATCAAGTTCCTGCCTCTACCACGCTCCCCTGCCCCCCCACCTATTTTCTTCATTGGGAGTGAAACTGAGTCATCTCTGAAGTGCCTGAGGGGGCTAGCCAGGCCTCTCCCGTGAAGTCCAGCCCCACCCACTTGCTCCAGCCCAAGAGAACCCCCTCCCACCCAGCCCCCCTATCCCTTCCCCCCCATGCCCTCCCCATCCAACTCCTCGGGCAGCAAGCCCAGCAGGGCCTTGGAACTGCTCTAGGTGTAGTCTGGCAGGTGGTGACTCACCTGGAGTGTCAGGATCCAGGAAACTGCCTGGGGGTAGGTTAACCTGGAGGCTCCCTGCCCTGCCTTACCCAGGAGGGCCCTGGCCTTTCCTAAACCCCTACCCTCAAGGGTCCTTCTGCTCTCCAGGAGGCCCAAGTTACAGCTAGGGAGTTGGGAGGGGCCCAAGGACTTGCCAGTGCCTGTCCCCTCTGGGCCTCAGTCTCCCAGTCCATGGGGCAAGGGATGAGACTAAATAATCTTCAGTATCTCTTCCATCTAAATTCTGCCTCTGTTGAGTATATCGCAGGAGGCCCAGGATCTCTCTGATGGCTTCCCGGAGGCCCAAGGCAGGGGTGAGTTGGGTGGGGAAAGGGTTGCCAGGCTTAGCAAATAAAAATTTGAATTTCAGGTCAGCAATGAATAACTTTTTAGTATAAGCATGTCCCCAGTGTTATTTATGCTAAATAATTACTCATTGTTTGTCTGAATTTAACTGGGTGTCTTGTATTTTACCTGGCAACTCCAGGTGGGAAAGGTGACTAGAGCCAGGACTTCAACAGAGGAAGGTCCCAGACGCTCAGATGACCAGAGTTCTGGTCACCTACCTTGCTGCTCTCTGAGTCCCTTATCCATGGATGTCTTGATGCCTTGTTAGAAGGTAGGGGGATGAGGGAGGGAGAACCAGGAGTTGGGGGAAACCAAGAGCTGTGTAGAGAGGCAGAGAGGCCCCAAGAGGCAGCCCCTGAACTCCTCCTGCCCCGTATCCAGCTGACGTCACCACCCCTCCTCCCAATAAGGCAGGCAGGTCTCCCCACATCTCCGGCACAGCCCAGACTCATACCTACCTCCACACCCTTGCTCTATTCCTGTCCCTTTCCCTCCTATACAAACTCTACCCACTGCAGGAAGCTCCCTCAGCTGTTCTTTAGCATCAGGACCGCTTCCTCTGAGTTCCCAGAGTGCTGTCAGACTCACTGTCACAGAGCCATTCAATCAACCAAGTGCCCTCTGGGTAGCAGGTGCTGGACACGCAACAGTGATCAGGACAGACACAGCCCCTGCCTCCCTGGAGCTCACAGTCTAGTGGGGAGACAGGCACACAAACGATCACAAAACAGCAGGATGATCGTGCTTTCACAGGACTGACCGGTCCACGTGACTAGAGGCTTTGTGTCAGTGGGGCCCTACCTGTTCTGTTTTATTCGGGCCCTACCACAGAGCAGGCTTCAATCAGTGGAAAAAATGAAAGTGCTGGGGGCGAACAGTGGAGGAAGGGCCTCCCAGGAGACCTTCCCCATTGGAGTTGGAAGAAGGGCCTTCCAGACGGAGGGAAGAGGGCAGGTAAAGGCCAGGTGTGTGCAATGAACTAAGTGGGGGAGGGGTGTGGATGGCGTAGAGGATCAGTGCAGAGGAGGCAGAGAGCCAAGAGCTCCAGTGCTGTGTCCCTGTGGCCTGGGGAGGCTTAGCGTCATGACGTGCCATTGCTTGGAGGGTGACCTGTCCTGCGAGATCCTACATTTCCAGAGGGCAGGGGCAGGGTTTTTCTCTTCTCTCATGCTCTCTAGCACTGGGCTGAGAACCCAGAACGGAAGATGAAATGATAGAGAGCTGAGGGAGGGTACGGCTGCTCCCGGCTGGCTGAGAGGACCAGTCATACTCAGGGCATCAGGTGTTGCTGGGGCAATTTTTGTAGACGAAAACAGTCACTCAGCAATATCAGGTAAGGCGAGTGGCTTTCTGCCCTACATGGAGGCCCCTGCTGCTTTCAGCATCTGCTTGCCCAGGCTGCTCACAGCCATGGTCTGGGGCAGTGCAGTGACAGTGACAGGTGATGTCCACATACCAGGCACTGAGCCCCAACTCAAAGAGCCAGGCCCCTACCGACACCATTTCCAATACCCAGATTAAAGAAGCAGGGAATTCAGGTGCTAGGAGTTTAGGCTAAACCAGGATTTTAACCCAGCTTTATCCAATGTTGAGGCTCAAGCTTTTGTCAGCCTGAGCCGCCCTTATCTTTATTTTTATTATTATTTTAAAAATTTATTTATTTTGGCTGCACCGGGTTTTAGTTGCAGTATGCGGGATCTTTGTTGGGGCATGTGGGACCTTTGTTAGGGCATGCGGGATGTAGTTGCCCGACCGAGGGATCAAGCCTGGGCCCCCTGCATTGGGGAGCGTGGAGTATTACCCACTGGACCATCAGGGAAGTCCCCGCCCTTATTTTTAAAGTAATCTCTGAGATGTTGCCTATTTTCGGCCCTGAGAAACTCACTCCAGCTTTATCCCATTCTGATCTTTGCTACTCATGCTGCAGATGCCAGCAAAGCTGTTGCTTGTTTCTGAACTCTGCAGCAGCCTTTGCACAGAAACAATAAAGGAGGGAAGGAATCAGGAAGGCAGAGATGAGGCTGGCTCCTCCTGGGGTTCACTGGCACTTTCCCAGGGTACTCCACCCTTCCTCCAGCCCACAGCCCTGCCCTACCCTGAGTCATGCACTCTTCAGTACTCTTGGGGTAGCTGGTCCCCTTGTGCAGACACAGCCTTCCTCCTCCGTGGCCCAGGCTCACACCATCCTACCACGCATCACCCTGCAAGTGCTTCGCTCCCTCAAGGTATTCAATGGCCACAATCCAGGCTTCCTTCTGGGCAAGATGCTTCATGGGTCTGCAGTATGCCATGTCTCCTCTGCTAGACTGTGAAGGACTTGAGGACAGGTACCTTTCATTCTCTCATCTGTGTGCTCAGTAAGCACCTACTGTGTGCCAGGTACAGTGCTGGGCACCAGGGTGTAATTGGGGGTGAAACGCCCAGAGGCTTCCGACTGTTCTGCCACCCTGGCTGCCCCTGGGTGTACCACACAAGCCTCCTCACGGTCCTTCAACTAGAGGGCTCCAGGAGCTCAGGCCACATCAAAACCCACGTCTTGGACCTCCTGGACTTCGCTGGCCTCTCCAGGTATGTACCCGGTACAGGGCAAGTCCTCACAGGAGTGGGTGTGGGGCAGTTTTCACGATGATTCATCTTACGATTGCCTCGGAGAATATAGCGTACTGTTGGATACAGACATGCCTGAGACCTTGAGAGCCACTCTGTGCCAGTCTCCTCACCAGCAACCCTCAGAGTCAAGTTTGGCTGTGGATAGATCCTTTGCTACCCCCTCCTTTCCTCCTATTTGTTCCAGGATCCAGCCAGTCCTCTCTCTCTATTCTGGCTTCTGTTTCACTCAGGGACTAGCGGCCTTGGTGGCAGGTGCCACTTCCCTGGAGCCTGTGGATTTCTCATCAGCTCCATCCAAGAAACTTGACAGGAACCTGAGACCTTATATCAGGTTCTGTGCTAAACACATTGCATGAATTATCTCTTCCTCCAATAATCCTATAAAATAGACATTATTATTATCGTCCTTATTTTACAGTGGGGGAAACAGGGTCATAGGGTTTAAGTAAATTAACAAGTGATGGAATCAGGGTTTGAATCTAGGGTTGTTTATTCTAAACCATTCCTCTTAACTTCTACGGTGCCCTGCCCTGCATTTGTATTTGAGAAAGGCCTCGTTCAAAGGCATCCATGATATCACGTACCAAATGGAGGAATATTTGCTCAGTAGAGAAGGAAATAATCCCTGATTAATGGGTGGGAGCATCTATGGATATTATGTAGGACTAAAATATCATTCTACTTTTGATTTAGAACACAACCATCAGGCCTCGAAACTACACCTGTGAAAAGGCAATGAGGCATCTCACCTAAATTTCTTCCCCATGTAAGTCCTCTGGGGAAGATGTGTGGTCCAGGGTCTGGAAAGCAGAACTGCTATGGGGTCCTTGGCTATGGAAGAGAAACCCTGACTCTTAGTCTGGATTTTTAAAGGTATTGGTGTCTACAAGGGGGCTCCCAAGTCAGGAAGAGGCTGCTGAGGAACTTGGAAAGTAGGGTCGCAATCAGGCAAGCCCTTATTTTTCTCCCTGGGGTCACTTAGCACCCGAGAACAAATGACACCTGTTACACCAAACTGTTTAGCAGGTCACACTCCACTCTGTTCATTTCTCCATTGTCACCTCTATCTGAACAGCCTTGTTATAGCCCTTGTAAGGATTTTAGAAGGATACTTTTTTTTTTTTTTTGCGGTACGTGGGCCTCTCACTGTTGTGGCCTCTCCCGTTGTGGAGCACAGGCTCCGGACGCGCAGGCTCAGCGGCCATGGCTCACGGGCCCAGCCGCTCCGCGGCATGTGGGATCTTCCCGGACCAGGGCACGAACCCGTGTCCCCTGCATTGACAGGCAGACTCTCAACCACTGCACCACCAGGGAAGCCCCTAGAAGGATACATTTTTAAGATAATCTTTTAAAATAAATAAAATTTTAAAAAGAATAGCTTTTTTTGGTTTGTTTTTGTTTTTTTGCCATGCTGAACAGCATGCAGGATCTTAGTTCTCTGATCAGGGATCGAACCTGTGCCCTCTGCAGTGGAAGTGCGGAGTCTTAACCACTGGACCACAAGGGAAGTCCCAAGAATAGTTTTATATTTACAGAAAAGTTGCAAAGATTGTTCAGAGGATTCTCATATACTCCCCCACCCAGTTTCCTCTATTGTAACATCTTGTATTTGTCGCAACTAACGAACCAGTATTGGTACACTATTGTCAACTAACTAGAGTCCATACTTTATTTGTATTTCCTTAACTTTTACCTAATGTCCTTTTTCCATCTCAGGATACTTCCTCACATTTAGTTATAATGCCTCCCTACCCTCTTTCTGGTCTGGACAGTTGCTTAGACTTTACTTGTTTTTGATGACCTTGACAGTTTTGAGGTGTATTGCTCAGGTATTTTGTAGACTGTCTCTCAATTTGGGTTTTCCTGATGTTTTTCTTGTGATTAGACTAGAGTTAAGAGTCCTTAGGAGTAAGACCTCACAGCTAAAGTGCTATTCTCATCACATCAGATCAAGGGTACATTCGATCAACATGACTCATTACTGTGGATGTTAACCTTGATCACATGGCCAAGGTTATGTCTGTCAGGTTTCTCCACTGCAAAGTTACTGAGAGGATGCATTCTGTGTTGTAACAGCCCAGTCACTAAGATGGGAGGGGCAGCACCCCTGGAAGTCTGCATGGTGGTGTTAATAGTAACCAATGAGGGAACCCACAAAAAGGATGGTGAATCTCAGAGGGTAGCGCCCTGTTAGTGTCAAAGGCTTTGGGCTCTACCAGGCCAAAACAGGGAGCTGGTCTCCTTCATCTCAGTGTCCCCGGTACTTGGCACAAGGTTGTCTGATGAATGCATTGGATTTTTTTCTTTTGCAGATGCATTTGTTTTCGTTTTGCTGTTGCATTTTTTATTTTTAAAGAAGATGTTGGGGGTAGGAGTTTATTAATTAATTAATTTATTTTTGCTGTGTTGGATCTTTGTTTCTGTGTGAGGGCTTTCTCTAGTTGTAGCAAATGGAGGCCACTCTTCATCGCGGTGCGCGGGCCTCTGACTATCGCGGCCTCTCTTGTTGCGGAGCACAGGCTCCAGACGCGCAGGCTCAGTAGTTGTGGCTCATGGGCCTAGCTGCTCTGCGGCATGTGGGATCTTCCCCGACCAGGGCTCGAACCCGTGTCCCCTGCATTAGCAGGCAGATTCTCAACCACTGTGCCACCAGGAAAGCCCTGCAGTTGCATTTTTTAAGTTGAGGTGAAATTCACTTAACATAAAATTAACCGTTTTAAACTGCACGATTCAGTGCCATTTATACATTCATAGTGTTGTACAACTGCCCCCTCTATCTAGTTCCAAATGTTTTCATCACCCCAAAAGAAAACCCCATAGCCGTTAAGCAGTCACTCCTCATTTCCCTCTCTCCTCAGCCCCCACACCTATTCTGGATATTTCATATAAATGGAATCATAATATGTGACCTTTTGTGTTTGGCTTCTTTCACGTGGAATAATGTTTTCAAGGTTCATCTGCACTGTAGAATGTGTCAGAACTTCATTCCTTTTATGGCTGAGTAATATTCCATTGTATGAATAGACCACATTTTGTTCATCCATTCATCCATTCCTGGACATTTGGGTTGTTTCCACCTTTTGGCTATTGTGAATAGTGCTGTTATGGACATTCACGTATAAATATCTGTTTTAGTACCTGTTTTCAATTCTTCTGTGTATACCTCTGCATGATTAGATTTTTAAAGAAGGTGATATATCTTCACAGGTTTTTAGGAAGCTGGTCAAACTTATGTAGCAGCTCTGGTTATGGACTAGGGCCTGTGGGAAGGGGATTTCTGTCTTGGGCCTGTCAAGTTATCATCTTATCAATAGGTTGGATAAAGACAGCACACATGTATCAAATTCTCCTACAAGAAGCCAAGAGAAAGAGTTGAATCACAATTCAAATACATAAAGAGAGCAAAGAATCAAGTCTTGCAGTAAATTTCTTCAAATGATTGTCCAAGCACAGGATGTGGGTGAACTGGTTTACCAACAATAATGCAAAAACGAGCTCAGAGTTTGAGCTGAGCACAACTCTATGTGAGCCAAGGCAACAGCTACCAAACAAGCAAATGAAGGAGGCATTAACAGAGACATAGCATTCAGAAGAGAGGTGACTGCCCTGCTCTGCTGCACACTCAGCCAGACCCACCTGAGCTCTCAGGCCTCTCTGACATGTTGGGGTATGCTGTGGGTCAGGAGAAGGTGACCAGACTACAGAGGCCTGGAAACCAGGTCACGTGACAAGTGGGCACAGGATCCAAGTGTAGGCAGGGAGGCTGGAGCAGGGTCTTTGTTGTCCAGGGTCTGCAGGACTGGTGCCCAGGAAGGAAGGCTTTTGACCCACCAGGGAGTGAGCTCCCTTCCTTTTAGGGAAGGGTGTATGGAATGAGCAGGGGAAAGATTCAGAAGGACATCAGGTATGCCCAGGTGACTCTGGGAGTCAGATGACTCCCTTGGATTTTTCAATACTGACAAACAGATTTAGCCTGACGGGGAGAGAGGGGAAAAGAGAATGAACCTCCAGTGGGGTTGGTTTTGTCTCTTCACCTCCACTCTCCTTCCTCTCCTCCTCTTTCTCCCTTCTCCTCCAGGCTGGCACCCAGCACCATTCTATCCTGGGAAGAGGCAGCTAAATCTCAACACAAGTTAAGGATTTTTGTAAGAATGATGAGCTGAAATCGACAGGGTAGAATTTTACTGGCTAGGTTATAGGGAATTCCCTGGCAGTCCGGTGTTTAGGACTCTGCACTCTCACTGCTGAGGGCGCGGGTTCAGTCCCTGGTTGGGGAGCTAAGATCCCACAAGCCGTGTAACGCGGCCCAAAATAAAATAAAATAAAATAAAATAAAATAAAATGACTAGGTTGTAAAATCCCAGGAAAATGTTTATTTGTGCCATGATGGTGAGTGAAAAAAAGCAGAGGATACAATTGTATGTGCATTATGACTAGGTTACAATGCATAGAAAACTCTGATACAAAACACACCACAATCTTAACATCAGTTATCTGTGTGGATTGGGACTGTCAGAACTTTTATTTTGTTTTATATTTTTCTGTATTTTTCAGATGTTTTTTAATGAAGAGACATTATTTCTATAGCCATTAAAAAAAAACTTTGTCTAATACGTACTTGAGAATGAATTTAACTGGGATAGCTGTGGGGTTCCATGGAAGCTGCCTGCAGTTTTCGCCTGGCCACTTCCTGCCTTGCCCGGGGCTGGCTGTGTGGCACTCCCCACCTCCCTGGACCCACTCTCAGCGGTTCTTCTGGTCCCCTGGACCTCCCACACAGGGCTCTGTTCCCAGCAGGCACTTGGGAAACTTCAGTAAACACATGACATTTTGCTTGAAGAGCCACACAAATAAGTGACTCAAGAGTTGGAAGGAGAGCCCTAGCCCACTTTCAGGTAGAAGAGACCCAAGGGGTGGGGAGACCACAAGACGGGCACAGCCAAGAGCACTGGGCAATTGCCAGGATGGAGCAGGCCTCTCTCTTCCCAATGGCACTGCAGTTGGCCATCAGCCTGGACGGACTCTGGGTCCTGAGGAGCCAGGGGCGGTGTTCGGCTCACGTGGCCTCCAGACATCTCCATGTGAGAGCCCGGATTCACTGAGTGCCTCCTTAGTGCTATACTGGGCTGACCCTTTGTGTACATTCATTTAATCCACACAGCAAGCCCACCGGGTCAGTGTCCCATTTTACCTACAAGAAAACTAAGGCCAGAAAGATTAAGCACCAGGTCATACAGCTCATACGTAACAGAGGTGCTTTTAACCACGATTGCACATGACCTTAAAATAGTCTACAACACTTCAGCTTCCTGCTTGGTAAAGTGGCCTGTCTCTTGCCCTACTTGACCTTGATGCAGCCCCATTGATCGTTTGGTTATTGCATGTGATGACAATTTAACTGTGGCCTTGGAGAAAGGATCTCCTGCTTACTTCCTCATCTCTTGGGGACGGCAGAGAGCTGGAGGTAACAGTTGCAGGGACCCCACTCCCATCCCCAGCCCTGGCTCTGGTGGCCCGTTCTGGTCCCTGGGGGCAGCTGGGGTTTGTGTGGGCTTGAAGATAGAAAGGAGACCCTCAGGGAAATCACATAAGGCAGGTCCCAGATCCCAGGTTGCGGTGAGTTCCTGTTGCCAAGGGCACTGTGATCAGGGCCTGGACAGGACAGTTGGAATTTCACAAAAGGGCAATTGGAGGTCATGACCACAGAGGGCCTTTCTGTCCTTCAGATTCTAAGATTCTACAATTCTAAGACTCTCAGATATTGACAGGCTCGGGGGGGAGTGGTGGGGCAGTGGGTTGGTGCCTTTTCCTACCTGCTCAGATACTTTCAGAGCCTCAGCCTGCCCACTCAGGGACATAACCATAGGCATCCTTTTGTTTTGAAATGAATTTTAAAATATATTCTGGTTTATTTTTTAATATTTATTTACTTATTTATTTGGTTGTGCTGTGTCTTAGTTGTGGCAGGCGGGCACCTTAGTTGCAGCACGTGGGCTCCTTAGTTGTGGCATGTGAACTCTTAGTTGCGGCATGCATGTGAGATCTAGTTCCCTGACCAGGGATCGCACCCAGGCCCCGTGCATTGGGAGCGCAGAGTCTTAACCACGGCACCATCAGGAAGTCCCACCATGGGCATCCTTGCCACATGCCAAGAATGGGACTGGTGTTTGTGTGGCTGCTAGCGGGGCTTCTCCTGAGGGTCGAGGAGACTAAGCCCTGGGGGTGAAGGCATAGCACTACGAACTAACTCAAGAAACAATTTCTATCATGTGCTGGGGAGAAACGGTTGTTTGGGCTGGGTGCTGGGGATACAAAGAGTGATCACCCAGTCCCTGCCCTTGGATGGAGGCAGATAGACCCAGAGATGGGGTCTCAATGCCAAGACAGAGGGCCCATGGGGGATGCGGGAGCCAGAGGAAGGGTCCCTAACTCGGGGGACATGTACCCAGGGACTTTGCAAGGCTGGTTCTCTCCTCCCTCAGTTCCTCCAACACTCTGTGGGGCCCAGGCTGATGGCCTCTGAATAACCAAGGGCTATGCTGAGTCTGCCTGCTGCCCAGGCCCCAAATATATTGAGTCATGGCAGCCCAGCTCTGGTTGCTGGACATCAGAAGAAAGTGACAGCTGCCGCATGTGGCCCGTTGGGTAACTGAAAAGAGGTTAGTGGTTTGCAGGTATTGAGTAACCACTGGGATTCCTGAAACTTCAAGTTTCTTTCTGGACCACTCCCCATCTTCCTCTTTCAGAGTCAGGCTGGGGGCTGGGGAGTATCCACAAGCCCTCATCCATTTATTTATTCATTCAATGGTCATTTGCTCACTACCTCCCCTTCTCCTGCGTGTCCTGGGCTTGGGGGACTCCAAGAAACATTCATGGGGTTCTGCCCTCCTGAGTTCCCTGGCTCAGATAATGATACCACCATCTACTTCTACAGTCAAGGCAGAAATCCAGGCATCAGTCTGGACTCCTCCCTCACACCCTCCATGTCTCCCTTCTGTTATTCTGTAGTGTCCTGTCACATCATTTATTATCTTTTATTGTAAAAGCTCCAATTGTCTATCTTTTCCTTCTAGACTGAATGAAAGCAGGGACTGTGTCTATCTTGTTTTCTGCTGTATTCCTGGCACCTGGCACAGTACCAGCGCTCAGTAGATGCTCATTAAACATTATTGGATGAATTAGTAAATCCCTTGAATTCCATTCCCTTAATATTCCTTGGATCCATACCCTTCCCCTTTCCCCCAGCCACAGCATTTGCTCAGATCTCATCCTCCACCTGAGCTATTGAGCAGCCTTCTCATTGCACTGCCTGCCTCACCTCCCCCATCCAATTTATTTTCCACACTACATCCAGAGACCTCATTCTAAAGTGCCCATCTGTCCTACTCAGAACCCTTTCTGGCTCCCCATCACTCTCAGGAACAAGGCCACGTTTCTTGGATGAAAAAAAAAATTAGGGTAGACATGACTGATCATTCCACTATCATTTTCCCTGTGAAATGATCAGGAAGATAAGCAACAATACAAAAACTTGCCATGATACTATATAAACTAAAGATAAGAGAGGATCACAAGGCAAAGTGTGAGGGAGAAATTTCACTAACTAGATGGTAGACAGGGACAGATTGAGAAACACATTCTTGGATGACACACCACTTGCTTCTCCCTCTGAAACAGAATAGCATGTGTCATACTGTGTCATTAACTGACCACGTGCCTCCCTTCTCCTTTACTGCAAGCTCCTTAAGGACAAGAACCGCGTCTAAAATTTATCTTGATGCCTCTGGCACCTAGCACATGCCTTGGCACGTAATAGGCACTCAATACATATTTGTTGAACGAATGAATCATAGGATTAAATGAATTAATGAATGAAGAACCAATGGTTCCAAAGTAAATAAAACAGACTAACTCCCACTGCTTACTCTTCTCTCAGGGACACAGGGACAGCAATGACTAAATGGACTTTTCGCCATACCCCAACCGTCAGGGTTGTTGAGGGCATGGATTCCAGCGCCAGAAAGTCATGGTAGAGTCCTGGCTCCATCAGTTATTAACTGTGTGAGCTTGGGCAAGTAACCTAACCTCTCTGTGCCTCACCTTTGTCACCTGTAAAATGGGGATAGTAGTAATACCAATTTAGAGCATTGTTGTGAGAACTAAATTTACGTGCATGTGTGTAAATTTAGTGTGTATATATTTAGTATATATATGTATACACATACATATATAAAAATAAGTGTACCTGTATATACTATACTATATATTATACTATATATGCTATATACTACATATAATATACACTAGATATAGATATAAATATAGATAGATAGTGATATTTAAGTTCCAGCTATTATTGATGATGTTGGTGACAATTCCCTAATAAACCCCATCAGCTTCTCTTTTTTTGTGTCTACAACATCTGTTTCACGGTGGGATTGAGACTTCCACCATTATTAAGCAATGCAACGTAAAGCTGAGAGGGGCAGGAGGCGGTGCATGGCCTGGCTTTTTCTCTGCCTGGTGGAGCAAGAGTGAACAAAAACAATCGACACGGGACCTGTGAAAAGATCCTACACACAGGAGGAAGAAAACTGTTCTGAAAATTCGGATGAAGAGTTTATTATGTCTGAAATGATTTTCTATGAGAAACAGAAGAAACCTCTAAAAGTCATCTGCTTGGTATTCTCAAAACAAACACATACCCCAGGAAGCTTTGATATAGTGGTTATTTGCTGGATGCTTCCCAAGTGGGCAAAGGATGTGAACAAGCAGTTTATAGAAATGGAAATGCAAATGGCTTGCAAACATGAAAGGATGCTTGTTTCCCTCATAAGAGAAATGCAAACCCAAACTACAGGAAACGTGATTTTTCACCTGTCAGACTGGCAGGAATCCAACAGTTTGATATCACAGGGTTGTGAGGCCCTTGTGAAATCCACTGTGGGGATTTTTGAATCCTTTGGAGATTTGACTTTGAAGAATTCACTCCTCCTTCCTTTTCAGCCATGTTGTTTAAGTGAGATTTCTTCCATTCCAGCTCCAGGGGTGGCCCTGATGGCCTGAAGCCTACTAAATTTCGTATCATCCAGAGGAGATCATCGAAAATTGGGAAGGCTACTTAGGCACTCTGAGCTTTGTTTCCTTGTCT
This sequence comes from Lagenorhynchus albirostris, assembly GCF_949774975.1. Lineage (NCBI taxonomy): Eukaryota > Metazoa > Chordata > Mammalia > Artiodactyla > Delphinidae > Lagenorhynchus > Lagenorhynchus albirostris. Next base: position 50,872,853 of record NC_083103.1, read on the forward strand.
GTAAAATGCAGACAGCAGTAGAGACTCAGGGAAAGCAGCCAGCACCGTGTCTAGCACATAATCAATAAGTGACACATTTTATTGACTTTAGTAACTGGGTACATATGAGTTTAAATATATGTGCTTGACAATCTGAAGGCTTATAGAATTACAAACTGGAGCTCTACTTTCTAAACCATTATAGAAGATAAAAACAAGAAAAACCTAGAATGTATAGCAGAGAAGAAAAAACAAAGCAATAAGGAAACACGAAAATAAAGAAGTAAAATGAGACTACATCAGTTATGAAATAGATATAAATAAATTATGCTATGCTAGGCAAAGATTCTCAGCCTCATGTTTAAAAATAAAATTCAACTAGACTATATTCTGCTTATAAGAAATACTTCAAATACACATAATGTCCAAGTGTAGTAAAGATATAGATGTAAAAAATAGGATATGAGTGTTAAAAGAAAACATGGGGAAAAGATCTTAGAGTAGGAAAGGATTTTCTAATTATGGCTCAAAATCGAGAAACCATAAGAGAAAAGATTGATCAATTCAACAGCAGAAAAATAAAAACTTCTACAATTAAAAAAGAAAAACCTAAGTAAATTCAAAAGACAAATGATAAGTTGGGAAGAACCATTTTTAATTCAGATAACAGAGGGATAGATAATCTTCCTAAAATATAAAAAGCTAATAGGAATCAATAAGTCCAACAAGCTAATAGAAAAATGGTTAAAGGATATAATAGAAAAAGAAATGCACATAGATCTTAAATGCCTCTTTTGTTATGAAAAGATGTGCTCAAAATAAGAGAAATGCAAATCCAAATACACCAAGACAAGATTTTTCACCTATCAGATTGGCAAAATTGCTAAAGTTTGCTGTCACAGTGTTGGTGAAGCTATGGAGAAATAAGTTCTCTCACAGTGCTGATGGGAGGGTAAATTGGTACAACCCAATGACATGCAATTCAGCAGTAGTTATCAAATTTACAAATGCACAATATTTTTGATTTAGTAATAATATTTCTGTGAAATTTTCCTACATGGACAAAAAGTATGCACACAGCTATTCAATGCAACATTGTTTGTACGAGCAAAAATTGGAAACAATCCAAATGTCTACCAACACAGAATTGGTTAAATACATTCTGGAACCTCTATACGATGGGATACTCTGCAGCCCCTAGAAAGAATGAGGAAACTTGCAGTGTGCAAGTTGAAGAAGGAAGATTAAGAAAAATCCCAGAGGTACAATTGAGTGATAAAATGCAAGATTCTGTGTATTGTGTATGTTATGTTTGTGTTTTGAAAAAAGGAAAATAGGGACTTCCCTGGTGGCGCAGTGGTTGAGGGTCTACCTGCCAATGTGGGGGATGTCGGTTCGAGTCCTGGTCCAGGAGGATCCCACATGCTGCGGAGCAGCTAAGCCCCTGCACCACAACTGCTGAGCAACCCCTGCTCACCATAACTAGAGAGGGCCCGCACACAGCAACGAAGACCCAATGCAGCCAAAAATAAATAAATAAAAATAAATTAGGGCTTCCCTGGTGGCGCAGTGGTTGAGAGTCCACCTGCCGATGCAGGGGACACGGGTTCGTGCCCTGGTCTGGGAAGATCCCACATGCCGCGGAGCGGCTGGACCTGTGAGCCATGGCCGCTGAGCCTGCGTGTCCAGAGCCTGTGCTCCGCAACGGGAGAGACCACAACAGTGAGAGGCCCGTGTACCGCAAAAACACAAAAATAAAAAAAATAAAATGGATTGCGTTTAAAAAAAAAGGAAAATAAGTAGAAATATTTGTATTTGCACAGAGAAACTCAAGGATACACAAGAAAATAATGAAACCACTTTCCAGCTTATGGGTGAAGGGAAAAGTGGGAAGTGGGTAGATGAATAATGGAGAATGGAGGGAGGCTTTTCTCTGTATATTTTTTTTTCTTGTATTTTTAATTGTTGAAACGTAGATACATTATTCATTCAAAATTTTAAGTAAAAAAGTTAAAAGACAAAGAAAATTTACATTAAAAAACACAAACAAAGCTATGTTAGGTAAGTGCAAAGTAGGGGATGGTAAGAGTGATATAAGAAATAATAAAAATTGTGACTAAAAGCATTAAATGGGCTAAAAGGGGGATACTTTTATTCATTTAAAAAATACAATCCATGGACTTCCCTGGTGGTGCAGTGGTCGAGAATCCACCTGCAAATGCAGGGGACACAGGTTCGATCCCTGGTCCAGGAAGATCTCACATGCCGTGGAGGAACTAAGTCCTTGTGCCACAACTACTGAGCCTATGCCCCACAACTACTGAAGCCTGTGCCCTCTAGGGCCTGTATGTCACAAGTACTGAGCCTGCGCGCTGCAACTACTGAAGCCTGAGCCTACAGCCCGTGCTCCACAGCAAGAGAAGCCACCGCGATGAGAAGCCCGTGCACCATAACAAAGAGTAGCCCCCCTTCACTGCAACTAAAGAAAGCCTGCCCGCAGCCAAAAAAAAAAAAAAAAAAAAAAAAAAATCCATAATGAGGAAGGCTTTTATATATTGAATCATAGAACATCAAAATAGATGAAGTACAAATAGAAGGAGAAGTTAATGTAAATAAAAAAGTATTAAGAGATACATCATTATCAGTCTGACAGGTTACATAGGCTAAAAATAAATATGGATATACATTATTTTAAAATGTATGTGTGTGTATGTGTATGGTTCAACTAAACTAATAAAATATCAAAAGACGGATCCTATAAAAAGTGAACACACATCTCCTTTTAAAAATTCCATAGAACACATAAAAAGTAAATCCTAAAAAATAAAATATACATAAACTACAGACTTTAATTGAACCAACGTCCCTCTATACACCTGAAATAAAACTAGAAATTCATAACACAATATTCCTTTTAAACAAAACAAACAACTCCTAAGCCTAAATATTCCCCTAAAAAGACTTTTACTGGGTCAAAGAGAAATAAAAAATTCAATGACCAACTATTTATAAAATAATGATAAAGAAAACTTTACATATCAAAACGTACAATGTGCAGCCAAAGCTAAATTCAGAGGGAAAACATAGCTTTAAATACTTATGTTATTTAAAAAAATGCCAAGAAACAAAATAGGCATTCACTTTAATAAGACTGTAGAAAAAGAACAGAAAAGCTACCCCAAGGTAATTAAAGGGAAGAAAATAATAAAGATAAAAGCAGAATTACTTAGTAAAACATAGAGCTGAGAAATAAATTCAAATGTGTTTTAAACGAGCAAACAAAAAAATGTCCATGGTATGTCATATAAAACCTGTCATGACTTGGCCCTTGCGGTTTATCTATCCCTTGACCCGGCCCCCCACACTCACCTCCTGCTATTCTGAACTATGGACCCCTTGCTATCTGAACCAAATAGATTGATTTAAATAAAATGTTTGAGAGAGAGCTGGTTCTGTGAGCTCTTGTTGGTTGCTTACCACTGTCATCCACCAGTCAAGTCCACCTACTCTTTAAGGCCCAGCTCAAATGCCCCCTCCTCCGGGCAGGCTTTACGGATCCAAACTACAGCTCAAGCCAGACTGGGGTAAGCTCTGCAAAAGAATGGGTGAATCCAACATTGGGGGCAGAGCGGAGGTTACATCCAACCGTGGGGGTAGAGGAAAGCTGTCTGGTAGAGGGGGCCTTGAACTGGTTAGTGAAGGAGAAAGGATTCCAGTCAGCAATGAGCAGGGGGAAAGATCTCTCCAGGAGGAAGGAAAAGCATGAGCAAACGCAGGGTTTTGTGTGAACGGACTGAGTGATTTGGAAAACTGTGGGATGCCTCATGTGACTAGGTTGTGGAAGGCTGATAGGGAGTGGGGACGGGGGGGGGTGTGTGGAAAGGTCAACAGGGCAGGTCACGAAGGACCTTGAATGACACACTGAGGTGCTTATGCTTCCTCCTGCTGTGGGGGATGGAGAGTAGCCAGAAGTTTCTGAGCAGGATTGTGAGGTTGGAGCTGTCAGATGGTCAGCTCCCTGACGAGCCCCACTCTCACTGAGGTGGGGGAAAGCAAGGTGGTGGGTGGTGTGCAGGGGGGGGGGAAATCCCTTCAGCTGGCAGGCTGCCCAGGAGAAGCTGCGGAGAGGCAGAGTAGGGAGCTCTGGCTCTGGTGGCCTGGGCCTGGGGTTGGGATAAGGGGCCTGGCCCTGAGTCTGTTTCTCCTCCTTGACCCATTTCCCAGCTTCTGCTTGCCACCTCCCCACCCCCATCACGACCAGGGAGAGGCTGGGAGGCAGCTCCTGGCACCTCCCCCAGTCACCAAGGGGCTTTTCTATCCACCCATCTGGCCCAGCCCCTGCAGGGGCCTCTATGGTCAGGTCTTTGTGTCTGCACAGTGGCCTTCTTTGTCCTGAGCAGCAACCCCCTCCCTCTTGCCCTTCTCTCTCTGCCTGTGTTACAAAAAGCACCAATTTTGCAGAGAGACTGGCCAGCGCTCTGATCTTGGCTTCCCCCACTGAGTCTCTGTGTGACCCTGACCAAGCCATTTTGCCTGAGCCTTAGTTTTTAGTTCATGAAAAGGAGCTGTGTGAGGAATCAAACTCCTGACAAGAATTGGTCTACTAGTTAGTGCTGGGAGGTAAACAACAAATGATGGCCACACGGACCCCTACCCAACCTCATGCTGTTCACTGAAACTCCTGATTACATCTCCCACCTCATCCTTATCACTGCCTGGCCAGGTGGCCATCATTTGACAGATGAAGAAACCAAGTTCTGAGGATAGGACTGGCTTCACAGGCGTTGACCCATGCTTTGAAGGTCCCTGTACTTGATTTAATGCTCTACTATCCCATCTTGAGATTCATACTAATTTTTGAATAAGGGGCCTGCATTTTCATTTTGCCCTGGGTCCCTCAAATTATGTAGCTGGTCCTGCTAGTAGAAAGGTAGAACAGAGGCTTGCCTAGGCCTGGACCAGGCTTCCTGCCTCTGCGGCTGCCTCCCCTGGGTGCTAGCATCTTGGCATGCCAAGAGCCAGAGCTTCCAGGCCGCATTTGACATCAGAGGCCTGGCCCCTGCCCTGGAAATCTGAGGAGCACAGTTCCCGGTCGGTGAGGGAGGCAGGGATGGTCCAGGCCGATGCAGCAGTCCAGAGAGCTAGCAAGACAAGGCTGCTGGAGCCAGCCCAGCCCTGTGTAACCAGAGCTGCAGCGTGGGTCCCAGTGCCATGGCTCAGTCATCACTCCGGGAACTCAGCAGGGCCTTCCTTCCCAGCCCACTGCAGTTTCAGGGCCAGGAGACCTACCACAGACTCACTGTGTGATTTGGACATTCACTTCCACTTTCTGCACTTCAGTTTCCCTATATGTAAAATGATAAAGATAACACCTACCTCTTAGGGTTCTGGTGAAGATTAAATTAGATACTTTAAGACAATGACTAGGGCTTCCCTGGTGGCGCAGTGGTTGAGAATCCGCCTGCCAATGCAGGGGACATGGGTCCGATCCCTGGTCCAGGAAGATCCCACATGCCGTGGAGCATCTAAGCCCGTGCGCCACAACTACTGAGCCTGCGACCTAGAGCCCGCGCCCTAGAGCCCGCGACTCACAACTACTGAAGGCCGCGCGCCTAGAGCCCATGCTCTGCGACAAGAGAAGCCACAGCAATGAGAAGCTCACGCACCGCAACGAGGGTAACCCCCACTCGTCACAACTAGAGAAAGCCTGCGCACAGCAGTGAAGACCCAACACAGCCAAAAATAAATAAATAAATAAATTTATATAAAAAAAGAGACAATGACAAGCACAAAGAAGGTGATCAGTAGAGTTCTTACTCATTTACTCATACAATAAATATTCATTGAGGTTGCCCGGGTGACAGACAGTGCTGTGTACTGGACATTTAACTGTGAACAGGAGGGACCCTAGCCCTACCCTCAAGCAGATCCCCATTAGAGGAGGAGATAGATATCGACAGTGATAAGACTGTGGTAAGAGATGTGACAGAGGGAGGTACCTGATGGGGCACCTGGGCTGGGACTTAGAGGAGCCATGGTGGGGAGTTAGGGGAAAGGGCCAAGGGTGGAGAAGCATCAAGGGGCACAGGCAGGGGGAGCTGCAAGTGCCAGGCAGGAGGCGAGTGAGGGCTCAGCACTGCAGTCTGACTGGAGCAGAGGCAGGAGGGGAGGTGGGGGGGAGGAAAGGCCTGGTGTGGTAGCCTGCAGAGCCAGGATTTATCTTGAGGGTGTTGGTGGCCACCAGAGGGTGTAAGGCAGGCAATGGCTAAGGGGGGTAATGGCACCTGTGAAGGAGGGCTTGGAGGTGTCACATCCCAGCTGAGCGACAAGACCTGAGCCGGGGCCGGGGCTCCACCCCCAGCACAAATTCTCAGAGTGGGTTTTCTCAGGGGAGATGAGAGCAGTCAGAGAGGGAAGATGAGAAGTCTTGAGAGAGCCAAATGCCTCCTCAGGGTTGGAGAGGCAGGAAGCCTCCTAATGCCTGGCGAGAAGCACTCCTGGGCTTGCTCTCCCCATCCTGACCCGCTGCTGCTAATGGAGCCTTGCTCCCTGCTTCCTCTCGTGGTCCCCCCTCCTCGTGGGGACTATGACGTGTCTGGGCCTTCGCCACTAGCCCGCCTCGGTCCCCGCCGCGGCGACCTGGCTTGGTTGCATGCTCTTCCACCCAGCTGTAACGGAGCCTCGTGTGGGGCTTGCTATGGGACTCGCTGGGCCTCAGTTCCCAGCCGGATCATGGTTCATCAAACTCTTACAAGAAAATGTAAGTAAATACAAAGATAAAAGCAAAGGAGCTCAGGTTGAAGTGGGATGGGGGCTCCTCAGGCTGCCCTAAGTAGAGGAGACTCAGCTGGGGGATTTGGAGCCTGCTGGACCGGATGATCTCCAAAGCCCAGGGAAAGATGTCAGGAGACCTAGACTTCCAGCCCCTTATTAGAGGGGAATCCTAACCCTTTGAACCAACGTCACTGGGGATGATGGGCAAAACCCTGAAAAAAGGACACCAGATGGGCCACTGAAAAAGGGATCATTATTGCCATTTTGCAGAAGAGGAAACTGAGGCTCAGAGAAGCATCAAAGGAGGTGAGGCAAGATGGGACTCAAGGCTGTGGTGTTCAAGGGCAAATCCCTTGCCTCTGTGCCTCAGGCCTAAGTCACCTGTTGTGGTAGCTCAGACCCTGTGTTTCTCAGGGATGCAGTTTCTTCTGCTGTAAAGTACGGGACTTGACCAGAGCAGGAGCAGAACCTGGGCTGCCCACCTTCCTGTCGACTGGAGGCTGCGGCGGAGCCCTGGCTCCGCATAATGGTAACAAAGGAATTTTTTCTCTGGACCTAAATAGCAGTTACAGTAGAGGGCTGATGGGAGGGGCAAGAAGGGGGGTGGCTGAGGCCTCCAGTGTCCGGGGGCCTTCCGCACACTGAGACCCCGAGGCCCGGACTCCATAAGTAGGGGCCACAGAGATTCCTAGCCCCCTAGAAGCTGCATGGACCAGCTTGGACAATAGGTGGAGGAGGCTGGACAAGAGGCCTTTGTGTGTCCCGGGTGAAGGTCCCTGGGGCACTGCCGAGGCGGCTGAGCCACACAGGACTGTGTGTCCACCCTGCTCCCGCTCCTGGCAAGGCTGCAGCCAGGCCGCAGTCAGCTGATGTGGAGCCCAGCAGGACTCAAGGTCCCAGGGCCCTGGGCAAGCTCCTTGGCCACAGAAACAGACCTCCTGTGCACTGGTCCAGACACTGACTGTCTAAAGCCATACATGGAAGGTCACTGGTTGTTGCGAGGGTGAGTGTAATTGCCTCTAATTCACAGAAAAGGAGGCCCTGAAAGGGGCTGGAACTGGGTCAAGGTCTCCCAGAGTCAGTGCTGAAGCTGAGCCAGAACATGCACTCCTGACGCCTAGACCAGAATGAGAGAGAGGGGGGCATTCATTCATTCAACCATTCAAACATCCAACAAGTATTGAACAACTCCTGGGACCTCTGGGACCAGTGAGAAGAAGGCAGACAGACCTGGTCCCTGCTCTCCTGGAGCTCACAGTCCAGGAAAGGGACAGACATAGGGTCCCTGGCCACAGGAGCCACGGGAGTGGGGTTGAGGGTAGAGAAGGGAGTGATGTCTGTGTCTGGAGTCGTCTGAGAAGGCAGCTCAAGGGAAGCAGCTGAAGATGATGGACCAAAAAAAGCCGAGTGTTCAGGAAATTTCTAGTGACTCTTTTTGGCTGAGATTAAGCACAGAGAGCACAGGGGAGGCTCCCCCCACCCTCCTCTCCAGAGGTGGAGAGTCAGAACCCTGAATGCCCGGATTTCCTCCTGGAAATAGGAGGCGAGTGCTCTGAGCAAGGTGCCTGGGAAGAGTGGACACAGGTTCGGGGAAGGTCTCGCGGTGGGCAGCGACAGGGGCCACAAGGATGCCAAACTTTGCAAAACTTTAGCGTCTCTGAAAACCACTCATCATCCCGTATGAGGAAGCCCAGGGAGCCTCGGTCCCCAGGCGGTAGGACAGTCGCCGCCAGCCCCTCCCCGGGCAGCACCCGAAGCGGACGCCCTGACCCCGCGGCCCTATCGCCCGGCAGCGTCCCCAAGTGGTTGGCGGAGTGTCTGTCGGGACGGGAGGTGGTGATGGCTGTGCCTGGGTCTGTCCAGAGTCCGTCCCGCCCCCGGCCTGACCCGGCAGGGTAGGAAGCCGGGCGGGGCTCTCAGGCACGTGGGTCCCCGCCGCGGCGACTGGACGCTGGCGCTGGCAACCGGGAGTCGCGGCCGGGGCACTGCGGGCTGACGAGCGCCCTGCGAGGTGAGAGCGGGCCGCCTGCAGGGCCCGGAGACGAGGAGACGGCGGCGGGCGGGCCCGGATACGCGGCCGGTGGCGGCTCAGCCGGCACCGGGCAGGCAGAGCGGAGCGCGCGGGGCTGGCCGAGGAGGCGCGGCTCCCAGCCGGTGTGAGCGCTCCAGCAGGTCCGTGGTAGAGCTGGGTCTCCACTGGAGCTTCGATCTTGGGGAATGTGGACGGATACCCGCACGGATACCCGGGTGAACGTGCACGGATACCCGGGTAAATGTGCGTCCGCGTATCTGGGAAAGTCTTTGTCACTGGGTGAGTGAGTGCGCCCCTGCGGGGTCGAGTTGCTGAACCTGTGGAACTTGTTTGTGTTTGTGCTCTGATGTGGGCGCCCCGGCAGCGTGGGACCAGGGCCAGAGACAGGCCAGCCTTGGAAGCCCGCTGAGCCCCCTCCCTCCAGGGGCGCTCTGGGGGGCAACCTCGCCTGGGCATCGGCAAGACTTGGGGGGGCCAGAGCAGAGGCCTAGAAGGACAGTTAACCCTCTGTCAGGGCAGTTTTAATCTGGCAGGCTGCGGTACGAAGGATCAGTCTGGAGAAAGACAGTTCCCTCTCTCCCCACCCCAACTAGGGCTGCAGGTGTCAGGCTTGGGGTCGCCAGGAGCCAGACCCAAGGGCCAGGCCCTGCTGTGAACCAGAACTGCCAGTTTGGAGTCTGTGGGACTGATGGCAGCTGTTCCTTTCATCATGCATCCCCAGCTTCCCTGGGCCCACAGCCTGAAGTGCCCACTTTGTTTGGGATCTAGGCTGGAATAATGGGGAGCTTTTGAGGGTCAGGGTGGGGCCCAGATAAAGTCTCAGCTATCTATTGGTGGGAGCGGCTGGGAAAGAGAGTCTTTGAGCAGACAGAGCCCCCTGAAAGCTCTCTGGAGACCCAGAGAGCTATACTCCACCGTGCCTTGTACACTGTGTGACCGTGGGCAAGGCATGTCCCTTCTCTGAGCCTCAGTGGCCTCGTCTGTAAAGGGGGAGTAATAATGATGTGGAACATGAGGACAGTTGAGCTGGTGTGTGGGTCATGTTCAACACAAATATCCTCCTGGGCAGGCTCAATGCTTGGGGGTGGGGGGATCAGTTCCTGGAGGGAACTTCCTGAAACCCAAATCCCAATCATTCTCCTCCTTGGGCTAAACTTTCACAGGACTTCCACTGGACTAAGCCTGAGCCCCTTGGCCTGGGACTCAAGGCCCCTGAGAACTGGTCCTTGCCACCTTCTCCAGCCACCTCTCCTGCCTGACTCTTCACCCTCTAGTAAATGCATGTAATCTGCTGTGCACAGTAGTCAGTTTCTTGCTTCTGGACCATTGCATATTCTATACTCACTGCCTGAACTGCCCTCCTACTCTCATCTTCTTCAGTTGGAGAACTACCCAGCTTTGGAGGCCAGTTCAGATGCCCCCTCCTCTGGGAAGCCTTCCTTGATTCCCCCAGCTGGGTTGGAGCCTCTTCTGGGCTCTTGCAGTCCTGGTCCCACCTTGGACTGTTACGGTCTCTGTCTGTCTCCTCCTTCCCTCTCCCAAGGTCTGGGGACCCCTGGAGGGCAGGAACTGGGTCTCACTCATTTTTGTGTTGCCAGGACCCTGCACAGTGCTGAGCTAAACTGGGAGAGCAGCAGCCCCTAACCCCTGCCCCCTGTCCCCAGCTTCCCCAGTGAAAGCCTGTCTACAGTGGAGCTCCACGTCATTACAAAGAAGGGGAAACCAGAATCAGGTCACCAGAATGGGTGCACAGATTGTCAGAACAGTGTGTCCTGGGGCACTACAGGACTCAGGGTGCACAAGCTGAAAATGTGGATTTCATCCAGAAGGCAATAGGGAGCCTTGGAAGTTTTGTGAGCAGGGCATGGTCAGAACAGCATTTCAGAAAGATCTCTCTGGTTGCAGCGTGGAGAATGGATTGAGTAGTGTGGAGTACGAGAAGCTTAGGGCATTGGTGAGATTGACACCAGAACCATCCAGGCATTATTTAAAGTTGGAGCCCTTGTCCCCGTGGCCAAACACTTCTCTGAGTCCTCAGATGCTCTTGCTGAGGAATTTGGGGAGAGTTAGGACTCTCCCTCCCCTAGTAGGAGCCAGGAGACTTGAAATTGATCTCATCCCAGCTTTGCCCCCAACACGCTGGGTGACCTTGGGACAGTTCTTGCCCTGACAGCCTCTAAAAGGAGGCCAGAACCAGTGAAGTCTTGAATTGAGAGTGTGTGGGGCTGGGGGGAGGGGACAGCTGGCATGAAAGGCTTATCACTTTCCACTTCGTCTTACCTTGGGCTGTCCTGGGGTCTGGTTGGAGGGGTTGGAGTGTCACGGTGGGTGACACTCACACATGGTTGCCAAGCTTGGACTGCCAAGTGAGACTATGGCCCCTCCTTTTTTGTCCTCCTCCTGCCCAGGGTGCACAGAGCTTTGAGGTTTCTGGATCCTCCAAGGACCAGCTAAAAGAGTGTGAGAACATCACCAAGTCCTCATAGGTGACCCTGTGAAGGCTTTGATTTGGCTTCTTTCCTGGCTGTGAGGAGCCACTGTGCCCCTTTAGGTGTCAGTTTTGCCATCTGTAAATTGGGCATGATGGTCCTTGTGTCTTCGGATGCAGGTTGCTATGAGGATTCTTAAGACAGTGTCTAGGAAAGGGCCTTGTAAGCTGTAAAATGCAACGCACAGGGGAGGCGCGTGATACTTACAGACCTAAATGCGTTTTGAAGACGATACAAGAACACAAATGCAATAGTGAGGGATCGTGCTGGTTATTGGAATTTTAACTATTGACAGCCTTCCTCTCCCTGCCCTCTCTGCAGAGACAGCTTACTAGTAACATTTTATAAATGTACTTCATTTTATCTTCCACCAGCCCTGTAAGGGAGGAATTATTACTCGCATTTTGCAGATAAGGAAATAAAGGCTCAGAGAGCACCTTGACCAAAGTCACAAAGCTGGTGAAAGCTGGGATTCCTGCCTGCCTGCCCTACCTAGCTTATCCCTCCGCATTCAAGACAGAAGCCCCATCTGGGTGAGGCCAGGTCCTCTAGTTTTCAGGCTGAGGGAAGTTTGAATTCCATCCTGAAAACACGTCTTCAGTTCTTGCTTGTGGCCTGATTACCCAGCTGCTGGTAAGATAGTATCTGCTCAGGCTGCCCACAGGGCTGGAGAAGCCTTGCTGATCTGGGTGAGAGGGGGTGCAGTCACCCCGGTGAAATCTTTCCTCTCCCCAGCTTCCTTCTGTGGGTCTGTCTGGTGTACCTTTTGACCCACACCTTCCTCTTAGGCCTGCCTTTGTGTCCTCAGGTCTGGCCTCTCCCAGCCATTGGGAGACTGGCTATGGGGGCCTTCCCTGACCTCTGTACTCATCCTAGAGGTGAGTTGCAGGACTAGGTCAGGCCGGGCCCACTGTCCTCTCTGTCCACATCACCCAGCACAGGCTGGGTACAGAGAAGGTGCCAGTGAGTGTTTGGGAAATGAATGACCAGGTGAAAGTAGGTGTATAATAGAAGAGAAAGATCTTGCTCCATGGAGAGATACAGTTGGTTCTTGAGCAGAGGGGTTCCTCTACTCCTCTGTCATGCCATCTCCAAGGACTGAGTTGTGTCTGGTCCAGTGAGTAGCTGGAGTCCCTGCTGGGAAGATGGGCAACCTAGGCCCTTCTGGGCGGCTGCTTCCTCCTTGGTGCTCCACCCTGGTGCCCTGTCATCACAGTGACAATGACACTGCCTGGGCACTGGAGCATGGGAGGAGGGCCTCTCTCAGACTTCCTGGGGCCCTCTCCTCTCCTCTCCCCTCCCTCCCCCTGCCTTGGGGAGGATCCTGGTGTTGCTACAGCTTCCTGGTGAGCGCGCAATCTCCCCAGCCTCAACTTGTGGGAGGAGTCTTGCTGTGGCTGGGCTGTGGGCCAGCAAGGATGCTTTCCATCTCACAAGGAAATCCAGGGCCAAGGGATCAGCTCCCCTCACCGGACCATTATGTGTGTAGTCTCCTTCTTGATCCCTCCTTTCTTTCTTTTTTTTTTTTTTTTTTTTTTTTTTTTTTTTTTTTTGCGATACGCGGGCCTCTCACCGTTGTGGCCTCTCCTGTTGCGGAGCACAGGCTCCGGACGCGCAGGCTCAGCGGCCATGGCTCACGGGCCCAGCCGCTCCGCGGCATGTGGGATCTTCCCGGACCGGGGCATGAACCTGTGTCCCCTGCATCGGCAGGCGGACTCTCAACCACTGCGCCACCAGGGAAGCCCCCGATCCCTCCTTTCTGATCCCCCCTTTCCTATCCAACTTCCATGTGGCACCATCTTTTCAAAGATCACCTCCTACCATGTCCTTCCCTGCTTAAGCCCTGCCAGGGCTCCTCATTTTCCTCAGGATTGAGGCCTCAGCCCGGCCTTCAAGCCTTTCCGTGTGAGACCTCAGGCCCTCCCACATTCTGTGCCACCTAACCCTCCACTCCAACTTCACACGACCCCCCAGTCTTCCCCCGACAGGCCACGCTGTCACACCACGGCGTCTTTGCACGTGCTCCTCCCTCTGCCTTCAGTGCTCTCCTACATTTTTGTCTACCTGACAAACTCCGTATCATCCTTCAAGTCCCAGCTCAAATGACCCCTCCTCAGGGAAGCTCTCCCTGACTACCTCCCCACGCCAGTTAGAGGTTACTCTGGATTCCATATCCCCAGGGCTTCCCTTAGTCATGGCTTAATCACTCAAGCGGACTTGGTCCATGTCTGTGTCTTTCTCCCCATCCGGACTGGAGCTCCACAAGGGCCTGACAGAGTCTGATCTGAGTCTGGGTTTGCAGGGTCTTTCTGAGGTTGGGCATATGGGGGTATTAGCAAGTGTTTGTTAAGACACTGTGACTCCTGGGAAAGCGATTTATGATTGTGTTACTCTGAGAGTCTAGACTCCCGTGGTTCTGAAAATCTCAAAACCAAAGCTGTCAGAAGCAATGAATAACAGAAGCGAAGAAACATTTAGCATTCACTCCTGGAACCAGAGACTCCTGGAACTGGACTGTAAGAACCAATGAACTCCAAATCCTGGAAGCACTCTGAGTGAGACAATCAGAATCACAGGCTCACGTATATCCTGGCCAACACTTTTGTCCCTTTTTCTACCTTGGGATCTCCATTCTCCCTCTTTCCGCCGAAACTGGACCCTTCCTGCTTCTCCACAGACCTGATCACGGCCCCTTCTAGGAGGCTTCCCTGACTCCTCTGACTATGACCCCTCCTCCTCTGCTAGGTCACCTGGTAAGTCCCCCTGCTGAGAAGTGTTCGGGGTCTCTTTGCCAAGATGGGCAGATGCAGCCTCCACATTAGGACAGCACATGATCTGCTAGCCCCACGGAGCACCCACCTGCCCCCCTTGTCTTGCTCATATCTCATGAGCTGTCTTATGTAGCAGTGATTCTCCCTGTCTGACCAGTGAGGAACCTGAGGCTCAGAGAGTGGAACTGACTTGACCAAGATTGCACAGCATGGATGGTTCCAAGTTGGAGCCTGAACCCAGGGTTCTTGCCTCTTGAGTATGGCTGGAGACGTTCGAGTGTGATGGGTTGGGGTGGGGTCCAGGGCATTGTGGTTCTGAACTTGTTCAGTTTAGCAACTGCGCGGGGCTGTGCTGTGTCAGAGGTGGATCAGATGGCTTGGAGTCCTGCCCTGGAGTGGGTTTGGGGGTGCTCAACCCCACACTGAAAATTAGAAGACCAGACCTTGATAAGGCCCTTCCTCTTCAGGAGTCTCAGTTTCCTGATCTGTAAGGTGGGAGGACCAGCCTAGCTGACCTGAGACCCACACACTCAGATGCTCTGAGCTCAACCCCAATGGGTGGCTCCTACGGTCAGGATCCTGAGGCCTCCCAAGGGGGAGAGAGATTCCAGAAGGGGCTACAGAGACCCAGGGCCTCCAGCGGAGGCTGCAGAGGCTTCACACGACAACAGCACCTGCTGATGACATCTGAGGTTAGCCCTCAGCTATTTCCCCAGACAAGCCCCAGTGTTCATGGTGCAGAAAGCACACCAGAAAAGGCTGGGGGCCTATTGGCCTTCAGCCCCATGGAGGAGATTTGGGAGGGGGCAGAGGATGACTTCCAAGATTCTTCCTATCCTCCAACCCAGCCTTGTCCTCTCTACTCCCCTCAAGCCACAGAGATGACTGACAGTTTCCCAAACATATGGCCCCAGTTTTCGCTCACTCTGCTCCTCTTCTCTCTCCACCCTCTTGACTCCTACCCATCTTCCAAAGGCAGGTGTCCTCTCCTCCAGGAAGCCTTCCCTGATCACTGCCCGCCCCCCATTCCCATTAGCGTCCCTCTTGGTTCCTTCAGCTCTCATCACCTTAAGTTGTCACTGACTATTTCTGGTTCTTCCCCTGTCCTCTTCCCTCCACCCTCAGCCTTGACAGTGAGCTCCTCAAGATCACGGAAGGGTCTGACCCACCTCAGGGTCCCTAAGTGCCCCGCACAGGGACAGGTGTAGGTATGGCAGCCCCTGTAAAGGGTGAGTGAGTGATGGGGTATGGTGGGGTGTAAGTCCTGCTGGGGGTCCCTAAGCTGCCCTCCCTTCTGAGGATAGCCTTCAGTGTGGGAACCTTGATCTGTGGTCAGTCTGGCTGTGACCTTGCTTCTCTGCCCATAATACCTGTGGGTTTCCTGCCCCTCTTATCTTCCTGGGATACCCCCATCCTCCCTGCCTTCTTCACGTGCTAAAATCATATCTCTTTTAATTATTTCACAAAATGAGTCTAAATCATCTCCTTTAGTCATCTCGACAAACTTACGAGGCAGATACTGTTCTTAGATTGCAAGGAAATTGAGAGTTAAGTTGTGGAGCTGAGGCTTGTCCAGATCCTATAGCTGGGAATGGCAGAACTGGGATCTCTCACCCGCCCAGTGCCCTCCCCTGCCCCTCAGTGGTGTTCTGGATCCAGAGCCTCTGTTTTCCCTTCACAGCACTCCACCCCCAGCAGAGGCAGGCAGCAGGAGTTTCCAGAATGGTGATGGGTCACTTTCCCCTGTCAGACTGGACAGGGCCAGCCAGGTGGGTATGGAGCAGGCAGTACATTCCAGAGCCACCCTAGTGGAAGCTGGAATGTTGTCCAACCACCTTGGAAATTCTGCAACCAGCCTGGGAACTGCCCCAGTCACTCCTCCTGGCTTTGGGGTCACTAGCCTGGGACCACAGGGAGACAGACCCAGTGTGGGATAGAGACAGAGCCAGGTTAAGGGAGAGGGTAGTCCGTCTGCATGCTAGGCTTGGCTCTGCCCTTGCCTTATTGGTGACCTTGGGTGAGATCTTGGGCTACCCTTTCTGGCCTTGATGTTTTTTTTTTTTTTTAACTGTAAGATGGGTACAGTAACCATCATGGCTGCTTCACAATGGGGAACTACCAGGAAGAGTAGCTCTTGGGCCCTGCCAGTAAGATGTTCCCTCCGGTGGAGAATTAATCAGACAGGCAAAACTGTGGGGCTCAAAGAGGGCTGGTCAGGGAGCTTCCTGGAAGAGAGGATCCGGGCTTTGGAGGGTATGAGGTAGTTACCCCAAAACTGGGTTCGCCTCTTCATGGGCATCAAGCCAAAAGGCATAACCCAGCCAAAAAGCGGGAGAGGGAAGTACTTACTACTTGCAGCAAGTAAGGAGAACACCGGGGACCTTTCCCAAAGCAGTGTCTCACCGAACAGCAAAATTGGGGGAGTTTTAAGCTAAGGGTACATGAATACTCACTTGCAAGGGATATGAGCAGAGAACTCAACATATAATTGCGGCAAAGGTTGACAGGGTCTAAGCTTTAGTTGACTGAGGACTCAAGTCAGAAAAGGTCATCATCATCATTCCTTAGGTTCCAGTTGATCTGGTGGTTGAGCCCTCAAGGGGGGGTTTAAATTTTGCAGAACTGCTCAAGAAAGTGCTTCAGGCTAATCTTTACCATTGAAACAGAGCTGGGAATCTTTACAACTGATTTATTGTATTTGCTATTGCTACTTCTCTCGCCCTTAAGATCATTAATTACTGAGACCTGTTCAAGGGCAAGCATTTTTGGCCAGGTTTAAATCCTAGGCCTAATATGGCTTCTCTTATGCCAAGAAAGCCATGCCTGGTTTTCTTTCTCTGGGGAACCCCTACCTTATCTGCTTACAGTCAGGGGCATAGCTCCTAAAGTCAGACAGACGGGGGCTGCTCTGCCATTTGCTAGCTCTGTGACCCTGGAGAGGTCATTCAACCTCTCTGAAATTCTCAGGACTAAACGAGAAGAGGTTGATGGAGCCATCTAACATGGAACTTGGCACAGAGAAAGCATTCAACTCTTGTTATGACATAGCTGTTAGAAGATAAGGGAGGGTATCCCTAAGCAAAGATATGACCACGGGACTGCTTTTGCTGTGTTGGAGACAGAAAGATGAGGGTGGAGGCGGAGAGGGAGAGTGGTGTGGAGGACGGCAGGCACCAGATCAGCAGGGCTTTGAGTGCCAGGCTCAGGAACTTAGATGTCAACCTGAGGGCAATGGGGAGCCATGGAAGGATTTTGAGCTCCATAGTATGTGGTCAGATGTGTGGTTTAGGAAGACCCATAACTGCAGTATGAAAGATGGACAGGAGGGGCAGGAGTGGAGGCAGGGAGTAAGTAGGCTAGTGCAATGGTCTGGAGGAGAAATGCAGGCTCAAAACCACGGGGTCGGGAAGAGTGGCACGTCTAAGCCACTGCATTGGTCGAACTGACAGGGCTTGGTGAGTGATGGTTTCACATGGGTGGGAAAGAGAGAGGTTGTCAAGGGTATACTGGAGCTTTGAAGCCTGGAAGGATGGATGGTAGAGACCCTTCTCAGAAATGGGAGAGTGGCTTTGAGAACGTGTGTTGTTCTACCCTAGTCTTTTGAGTGAAGATATCCCCCTAGGAGGAGAAGACTGGGTGTGACCCTGGTGGAGTGGGCAAAAAGGTGAAGCTCTTTCTTTCACCTTGTCACTAGACTCCAGAACAGACTGGCAAACAGCTACCAGCCCACTGGCCAATGTCAGCCTGAGACTCCTGGGGCAAGGTGCACTGGGAAAACGGTGGTCCAGGGCCTTTCCAGTGCCCCCTCCCCCTGCTCTATTCCTGCAGCCACCCATCTCCTCTCCCCACTTTCCTCCATGCTTGCATTGTACTTCCAGCTTGGGGACCTGGCTCAGCTGTCTCAGACCCCACTCCCCCATTGCAGGGAAATGAAATCGGGAGAAAAAGGAGGGGGATGTTCTTCTCCGAGATGGGTCTGAGGTTCTGCTGGGACC
Organism: Lagenorhynchus albirostris; assembly: GCF_949774975.1. Classification (NCBI taxonomy): domain Eukaryota; kingdom Metazoa; phylum Chordata; class Mammalia; order Artiodactyla; family Delphinidae; genus Lagenorhynchus; species Lagenorhynchus albirostris. The sequence goes on from NC_083103.1 coordinate 50,890,893, forward strand.
TGACCACACAGAGGCGTTCCTCCACCAGGTCACCATCCCCTCACTGAAGCACTGTGCCTGCTCTGTGGGAGGGGCTTCAGGCAAGACATAAAACTAGGGCCAGAATCCAGACCTGGGTTCTGCTCTTGGCTCTGTCCCTGGCTTATTGTGAGGCCTTGGGCCTTAGTTTCCTCCTCTGTCAAATGGGAGGTTGGCAGAGGTGATTTCTAAAGGCTGTTCCAGGCCCTGACTGTTTAAGACTCTGGGAGAGAGTGTGTGTGTATACATCTGAGTATGACTATGTACATCTCTGTGTATCTGTGTATCCAGGTGTATCCATGCCTGTGTGTGTCCTTGTGTGTTTACAACACCTGTGGAGGAATGGTTAGAGGTGGGATGAGGGAGGAAGGGTATTCCAGATAGAGACCCAGCTTGAGCTAAACTAGATTGGCCAGAGTACTGTCGAGTGTACACTGGACAAGGAGGGTATTGACTGTTTCCAGACCAGGACCAAGGGAGGGGACACTGGAGGCTCAGCTCAACTCTGCAGGGTATGGGGGAGACTCTGCCTGGCAGAGCCACCCTCCCGTGAAAGGGGACCTGGGCCTGAAGGTTGGGAACAACTGTCCCTAGAACATGTGAGCTAAGGGTGGACGGCTAGGGGTTGAGGGTGGGCAGAGGACACTCCTGTCTACCGGGACAAGCACACCAGCTCACCTCTTTGCCTCTTTCAGACCAAGATTGGAGCAGAGGAGGCAGCCCGGGGAAGGCTCAGCCTGGCTGACTTCCCGTGACCCAGAGCCCAAGCTGTCTCCACCTCCCTGTCTCAGGAGCCCAGGCACTGCCTGCCCTGAGAAATGCTGGAAGCTGGGCGAGGCCCCAGGCCAGGGGACCTGTTTTTCCTGTTTCCCACAGAGTTCCCTGCAGCTCGGTCCAGGGGTCCAGGCGGGTGCATTCATGAGTGAGGAATCTGAGCCTGCGCTGAGCATCCTGACAGTAAGAGCAGGGGCTGGTCAGGTATGGGTGTGCAAGGGCGGGGTCTACTGGCTGGGAGGCTGGGAGGCTGGGAGGCTGGGAGGCTGGGGGGCTGGGGCCGGTGCACTCGTGCATGTGTATACACTGAACTGGGGGTAAATCAAGGGGATCTGTGCCCTGCTCCCTCGTTCCCAGGCTGTGATGAATTTAGGCTTCAGAGCCAGACAGCCCTGGGTATCAAACCCAATCTTTCCAATTCCTGGCAGTGTGACCTTGAACAAATAGCTTAACCTCTATGGCGGCATCTGGCAAGGAATGAGGTGAGGGATGAAATGAGAATGCTGCAGGGAAGTCGCTCTGCCCAGACTTGACCCCTACAAAGTGAAGGCGGGTGGTGATCTAGGATCAGGAACTCCTGAACCAGAGATGGGTGAGGTAAAGGAATGTGGATCAGAGAGCTGACCCGTCTCCAGAATGCCTGGGTCCGGTTCCCCTCCCTCTGGCAATTCTCTGATGTGTCCGGAGTAGAGCAGGGCTCTTGAAAGAGAGACAGTCCAGGAGCCTGCCTAGGGCAGGAGCAGGCCTCAGGTGAGCTGGGCCCCTGGAGGGCTGTTGTGACCCCTGGCCACCTAGGATCAGCTGCTGAGAAATCCTTCAATGTCATTGTCCTGTGAAAGGTCCTCAGAGGAATAAGGGAAAGGAGAGCCACCATCATAAAGCTTAGCCTCCTCGGGCCTCCCATAGCTCTTGTGCTTGCTTCATTCATTCATTCACTCACTCATTCGTTCATTCTCTCATTCATGTCATACCTGCTTTGGATCAGGCCTCTTGCTGGATGATAGGACCAGAGAAAGGAATCAGATGGACCCAGCCCTCCAGGAGCACCTGGAATGTGTTGGGGTAGAGAGTGGAAGGACAAATTCCCAGCAGGGTGTGAGGAATGCCCTGGGGGATCAGTGATGGAGGGGGAGAGCTTCAGAGATGAGGTGACATTTGAGAAGAGCCTTGAGGGATGGGCAGGATAGAGTGCAGTGTGTGTGGGTCTGGAAAGGCTTTCTAGACAGAAAGAACAGCTATACACAAAGGCAGGAAAGCCTGGCAGGCACTTACATGGCTCACATCTCCCTCCACACTAGGAGCTCTTGAGCGCAGGGCCAGCCAGAACTGGACACAGAGGGGCTGGTGAGTGGTGTTGGACAAAGGTAGGCGGGAGCTGGTCCTGGGGAGCTGGGAGTGAGGCCCCAAGGGCATCAGGGGTCAGGAGAGGCAGTGGAGAGGGTTGATGGAGAGGGCTGGGCACTTGGCTGTCTCCATAAGCAGGGGCTGGTCAGAGCGGGTGGGGCAGGAAAGATGTTCTCACAGGTTGGTGGGCCAGCCTGTGGAGGGGTAGGACAGGCAGGGTCAGTCTGGACAGGGGCCACAATGATAGAGTCCCCAGCTGGCCTGTGAGGGTGGAGGTCAGGATGTCTTAAAATAGGTGGAAAGGGCAGCTCCCTTGGTTCATGAGAGACTTAGGGAAGTTTCTGCCCCTCTCATCAGTGTCAGAGATTCCATCATGAGTAATTAGCAAGAAACTGTGTAGAGCAATGAGATGTTGACCATGAAGGGAAGATGAGGGCCCTGACCCCGACTCTGAGGAGAGACCCAGCAGGCCTCAGCACCTGGGCAGGAGCGGAGCAGCAGTGGGGAGGTGGGGCTGGGGGGATGCTCCCTGAGCAGGGAGTACAGAGGGGCCACCCTCCCTGTCTCCAGCAGGGCAGAGCACCTCATGGCGGAAGTTTGAGAACCACAGTTCTACCAGGCCAGGGGATTCAGCCCATGAGAGGTCTGAACCTCAGGAGGGCAGGAAATACCTGATGTCCTCTGGGGCTCTGTGGTAGAGCTGCACACCCCAAGCCGGTGTCCCCAGGGGGAATGGCTCCTCCACAGATTCTTAGTCTCACACCCGGGCTTCCAGGCTCCTCCTACAGCTCCTGTGAGCCAGCAACTCCTGCTCATCTCCCAGTGCACCAGACCTGCTGGTCCCAGCCTTCGCCCTTCCCCACAGTCCATGATGTGGCATCTCACACTTACCATGCCCGACACTGAGTTCCCCCTCCTCCCGGCCCCTGAGCCTGAGGCATCCTGGCCCCTCCTCCATGCAAACTCCCTCTGGACCAGTCTCTCCAGCCACCCTCTCAAACAGCTCTCAGACCTCTTCCCTCACGAGGTCCCCAGGCCTGACCCCAGCTTGGGCCTTGGAGTCATTCCCCTGGTCCACCACACTCACCTGCTTCACAACCTCCAGGACCTTCTATCTCTCTCTTCCACCCCTGGCCTGAGAGAGCTCCCCAAAGATTTCAGGAAAAAGCTGCAGGTGAGCTGAGCCTCGAAGCTCGTAACACACAGTGTACCTGCTGTGTGCCAGGCATGGCTCCAAACGTGTTACACGAATTACCTAATCCTCACAGCAGCCCTGTGATATAGGTTCTGTTAATCACCTCATTTTACAGATGAGGGAACAAAGGCAGTCTGTGTCCAGAGGCCGGGTTCTTCTTAATCACCGGAGTTTGCTGCGCTGATGGACAGAGTTGTAATTTCAACAGGTGGAGGCGACGGGTGTGAATGGATCCCAGATTGAAGGAGCTGGGAGGCAAAAAGGCTGGGAGGCAAAAAGCATTGGGTGCGTTCAGGAAACTGCAGGTCACAGGGGATGCAGCTGGTGACAGAGGCTGGATTATGAAAACCTCTGGTACCAGACCGAAGAGCTGGGTTTTCTCCTGAGAGCAGACAGGAGGCACAGGAGGTTTCAAGCGGGAGAATGACTTTGTCTTTTCCAGAGACCCCTCTGGACTGGGGGGACTGAGGCTGGAGACAGGGAGGCCGATGCAGTGGCTCCAGCAGCAAGGGTGGAGGTGACACTGGCTGCAAGGAGGGGAGTGGGATACAGGAAGTGCTTTCATGCTGGGTCCTGAGTCCTGGCCCCAGGACAGAGGGGTCCCAGCAGTTTGGCCCTGCCAGCGCCCCCCACCCCAACCCCGTACTTACCTCCTCACCCTGGATCTGCCCCGGCTCCTTGGGGAGGAGCCTGTGTCCGTGGGAGGGAGGTCACAAGTGCAGGCTCCCTGCCTCCTGGTAGCATCTTTGCTGACAATAGGAGGCAGGGAAGACGGGGGAAGGGGAGGGTTATGGGGAAAGAAGGAGGCTGAGGGAGCAGTATGTCCTTCAGCACCCCTTCATCTTAACTTCATGGGCCTCAGGCTGCTTCTGGGAGACCAGGCTGGGCAAGAAGCTCAGTGTCTAAGGGAGTGGATGTCACCGGCCCCGCAGAATCTCTAAGCCCCAGCCTCTCAGGACCCCAGGTTCCAAAATGAAAGGGGTTTTACAGCCCCAGATTCTCAGGGTGGGGAGGACACACATGACATCTGTCCTCTCTGTCATCCCAGACACACCCACACATAGGGCACAAGCCCTTCTGCAGACTCTGCTAGAGAGATGCTTGCACACCCCCGTAAGCAGAGAGTTCACTACCTCCTCCTACAGCCCCTTCCATTGTGGGATGGACCCAGACAGGAATTGCAGCCTATCCCCAGCCTGTGACCTGGGCCAACTTACTTGAATGATCTGTGTCTCAGCCTCTTTATCGGAAACCTGGGCATGATAACCTGGCTCCCTGAACCGTGTTGTAAGGATAGAATGAAGTCACATGAATAAAGCACACATAGTAGTAGTGGGGCTTGAATAATGTCAGCTCCCCCTGCCCCTTCACACTATTAGAAAGCTATTCTTTGTGTTTGTCCCAAACCTGCCCCTCGGGCACTCCCGTTATGATTTCCAGCCTACCTTCTGAGACCTTTGGGCACACCTTTGCCTTCCAGACTGGGATAGTCTGAGAGAGCTCTTGGTCACGTTGGAGGGGTGGGGAGAGGAGGAAGGTGGCATCCTGATCTCCAGGTGCTCACTGTCTGGGCGTCAGGCATCAGGGCTGTGTTATATGCTCACTGGGGACAAGGTAGGAGAAGGTCAAGGTAGTGATGATGCGTGAAGAGAAGCTGGGCAAGCCTGGAGGAAGCTGAATTTGCCCCCCAGCAGAAGTCCCCCAATGCCCCCACTACCACCTACACCCCAGACTTCCCTGGAATCTTCAGGAGGGTCACAGCCCCATCTGGTAGCCTCATAGGCCAGGGAGCAGGACTTCTGTTTACAGATGCAGAAAGTACCAGAATAGGAGTGCCTAAAAATATTTGCTGAGAGGTGAATGAATGACTGAAGAGGGAGACCCTTGGAAATACTCCCTCAAATACCAAAATACCAGGCACAGGGCCAGAGCCTCCTCAGAGAGAAGAAAGCTGAGCTAAAGGAAAGAACTTCCTGATGCCACCAGGAAGGTGTGGGCTTCCCACTGGCCACAAACAGGCAGTGGGCACTGGGTGTGAGGTGGACCCAGTCAGCCTCAAAGGCCCCTTTCCGTGAATCTCAGATGGTACCCCTTTGGGACCACCAGATCCTCAGGTTCTAGAGCTCAGAATCCTAGATCTAGAACTCTGTGTTCCTGAGGTTCTCAAACAGGGTCACTGATTTTTTTTTTTAAGGCAAGCTGGTAAGTATTTTGGGCTTTGAGGAACATATGGTCTTTGTCACAACTATTCAACTCTATGTAAAGAGATGGGCATGGCTGTGTTCCAATAAAGCTTTATTTACAAAAACAGACTGGTAGGCTGGATTTGGCCCTCAGGGGGTATTTTGCCTCTCCCTGTTCCAAAGTGTTAGAATTATATGATCCTGACAGTCATGGATCTCATGCATCCTTAAGGTTCCAGGGTTCCAAGGTTCTGGGCCCCCTGGGTCCAGAGAGAGAGGCAGATCAGATGCAATAAAAGCCTCGAACGTAGTTGGGCAGATCTTAACCGAGGGAGTCTGTGGGCACTTGGGGTCCCTCATGGCCCTGGTCAGGTGGGGGTGTCAGGCTTCCCTGCTGGGTCCTGATGGCCGTTCTCCCCACCACCCCCTTCCCTTCAGGGCGATGGCCACAGGCCCGGGCCTCTGGAATGGCACCATCAATGGCACCTGGGATGGGGATGAGCTGGGCTACAAGTGCCGCTTCAATGAGAACTTCAAGTACGTGCTACTGCCTGTGTCCTACGGCGTGGTGTGCGTGCTCGCGCTGTGTCTGAACGCCGTGGCTCTCTACATCTTCCTGTGCCGCCTCAAGACCTGGAACGCCTCCACCACATACATGTTCCACTTGGCCATGTCGGACGCGCTGTACGCGGCCTCCCTGCCCCTGCTGGTCTATTACTACGCCCGCGGTGACCACTGGCCCTTCAGCACAGTGCTCTGCAAGCTGGTGCGCTTCCTCTTCTACACCAACCTTTACTGCAGCATCCTCTTCCTCACGTGCATCAGCGTGCACCGATGCCTGGGTGTCCTGCGTCCACTGCGCTCGCTGCGCTGGGGCCGGGCCCGCTACGCCCGCAGGGTGGCCGTCGCCGTGTGGGTGCTGGTGCTGGCCTGCCAGGCACCCGTGCTTTACTTCGTCACCACCAGTGCACGTGGTGGCCGCATTACCTGCCACGACACCTCGGCACCCGAGCTCTTCAGCCACTTCGTGGCCTACAGCTCCGTCATGCTGAGCCTGCTCTTTGCGGTGCCCTTCGCCATCATCCTGGTCTGTTACGTGCTCATGGCTCGGCGGCTGCTAAAGCCGACCCACGGGACCTCGGGAGGCCTGCCGCGGGCCAAGCGCAAGTCGGTGCGCACCATTGCCGTGGTGCTAGCTGTCTTCGCCCTCTGCTTCCTGCCTTTCCACGTCACCCGCACCCTCTACTACTCCTTCCGCTCGCTGGACCTCAGCTGCCACACCCTCAACGCCATCAACATGGCTTACAAGATCACCCGGCCGCTGGCCAGCGCCAACAGTTGCCTTGACCCCGTGCTCTACTTCCTGGCTGGGCAGAGGCTCGTGCGCTTTGCTCGGGACGCCAAGCCACCCACAGACCCCACCTCTACCACCCAGCTTCGCCGCAGGCTGGGCCTGCATAGGTTCAACAGAACTGACACTAAGAGGACAGAAGACTCGGCCAGCAGTGAGGACTCTAGACAGATAGAGTCCACACCGCCTGGTAGTGAAAACACTAAGGACATCCGGCTGTAGGACCGGAACCCCTTGGGCCTGTGCCAGTTTGTGTCGGGTGGGACTGTAGACTTGTCCAAATGGGACAGTCTCCCCAGATATGGGCCATCAGTGAATCAGGCCGGATGGTCAAGGGGGCCGTGACCCCAGTGCTCTGTCATTTGACAGGGGCGCAGTTTGTTCTCTGTGGTCCAGAGAGCTCAGCAGTCCCCACATCCTGAGTCACCATTTGTATGTGAGATGTGGGGAGTAAGGTTTTAAGAAAGGCAAGTGTTTGGGGCCAGCACTGCCCCTGGCCTGAATCCCACATAAATACCTGGCTGTGCCTGCCAAGGTACCTAGGCTGGGCTCCAGACTAATCAAGTCAAGTGGAGAAACAGGCCCAGAGAGGAAAGTGACTTAACCAAGGTCACACAGCCAAGCCTGTGCCTGAGCTGCCTGGGAGGGACAGGGTCGCAGGTTGACCAGAGGACGCTGGTAAGGAGTCAGGGCCGAGCCAGAGGTTCCCACGATGAGTCGGAGTGGTCTGAGTGCCACTGTGGGCTCAGCTCTGAGGGGGACGCCCAGCCCAAGGGATGAACGTCTGGGAACTGATGTCATAAACCCATCTGGAGGCTGGGAGCCAGTTTGAGGCTGGGACTTGTACTAAAGGTGTTGTTACCTGCTGAGCCGGACCCCGTTGTGTAGTTGGAGGTTGGGGATACAGCCTGGGGAGCTCTCACCATCCACACTAGGGTCCTTTCTCCAACCTGTTCTCTTCCGCCTCCCCAGTAGCTGCCTCAGTGGTGGTCTCGTACGAGGAATATAAATGTACTCTCCAGACCCCAGGTCATCCTCCACTTTAAAGTTAACTGGCTTTTATGCCTGGTTTTGCTGGGTACAGAGGGGAGTCAGGTGGGGTCCCAGTCCTCAGGATCCCCCAGTTTAGGATTTAATGGCGATGACCAGTCATGCGCTGGTAAAAGTTCAACCATTTAGCTGACTCTCGGTGGGGGGTGCGGGGGTGAGGGGAACCCATTATTTGCAGCATTGCCAGTTTCTGTGGTACAAATACTCCTGCCACAGCCAGTTTCAGACTACCAATGTGATACCAGCCTCCTTGCAAAATTCCTGAAAAATTAACAGAGGGCTCTTGAGAGCAGGTACAAGTTTCTCTAGCACACCACTGGATAATGCTGAGTGGTTGAGGCAGTGGACCAGGGCATCAGGGAAGGCTTCCTGGAGTGGGTGGACTTCTGAGAAAAGCACTTCATCAGAGAAGAACATCCAGGTGCAGGTGCGTTCTAGGCAAAGACATGGGGGCAGGAGAGCAGGGCCTGCAGGAACTGGAAGCTGGCTGGGCAGTTGGTACCCAGGTTCAAGGCAGGAATGGGGAGGGTGGGCGGGTCACAAGGAGGCCAAGTCAGGGCTCCCTCCTTGCCCTGACCATGAGGTTTCTTTTGCACTGGGGATAAGCGTGGGAGAGATTCACTCTTCCTGTCCAGTCCTTTGCCTCTTGGGAAAATCCAGCTACCTGGCATAATGTCTGGTGCTCAGGCTGGGTCAGAGCTTAGTGTGGGGGAGATAAGTGTCACCTGGGACAGGTTCTGGGTCTAGCCAGGACCACTCTGGAGATGTGTGGAGTTCATCTGGACAGGGCCCAGCCCTAGCCTTTGGGCAGGAATAGGGCAAAACTGACAGACCTCACTTTGAACCTCAAGGATAAGGACTCTCTCTCTCTCTCTCTCTCTCTCTCTCTCTCTCTCTCTCTCTCTCTCTCCCTCTCCCTGTGGGAAAGCCCTTGCCCGATGGGCCCACTCTGCCTGAGAGAAGGTCCTTCTCTCCCCACCCCACCTACACCTACCTCCTATGACTTCTCCACCCTTCCCACTCTGCCTCTTCAAAACGGCACCCCCCAGAGGTTGCTCACATGGGCTCCCCCATGGACAGGGACCTGTCGTAAGCCATGACCCAAATGATTCCTCTGCACTGTGCAATGTGGGTGACTTGCCCAAAGTAGTGTGAAATGCTCACCTCCCACATTCTAGGTTCTATACTCCTGTTAATGTAGCCCGTGTCCTTATGAGCATTTTTGTGATGATGTCTTACAGTCTGTCCTTGAACATTTCTTGCAGGCCTGAGCCTATCTCTTTCTTACCAGCTGCTGCTCAGGCTGAACCCAATCCCAGTTTATAAGGTGCCTCTACCCAGGTGAGATACTCTACTGGCCAGGAGTGTTAATGCTGAGCTCTGACCCCCTCAGCCCTGCTCAGACTCAGAGGCAGGGAGTTATACATTGTGACTTTGGGGGCTCTCGAGTGTCTATCTGTGGTTGGGGATGGGGCTGTGTCCACCACAGGCCCAAGTTCCCCTATAGTCCCCATTCCTTTCATGTCCTGCCCAGTTACCCCTCCAGCAGCTGTCCTGGAGACCCCAAGAACTGAGAGCCCCACAGCACATAGAGACCACACTATGGCCTAGTGCCAGGATGCCTTCCTTAAACCAACTGCCTACAGATTTCTAAGGACACAGGAGCTAGGGGACAGGAGGGCCTGACTCACCATCTAATCCTGTGGCAGGCACTGGTGGGGGTGGGGAATGAAGACCCTAAGGGAACCAGGGACAGGCCCAGGGCCCCTCCTGCGGACCCTAGTCAAACCGTCTGGCTCTTCGGTGTGGACATCTGGCCTTGTTCTCAGTGCCCAGGCCCCCCGCCTGGTGGGTGAGGTTCTTTACTCTGTTGCCGTATACTATTTTCAGCCCAAGTAAGAACAGGATTTTCCACTCCCAGCCCCAGACCATTGTCCAGCAGTGACGTGGAGGGACCTGCCTGCTCTCAAAATATCTCCTCTTACTCTCTGGGCCTTGCTGCCCTTTCCCCACCTCCTCGCCCTGACATCACTTCCTGGGGCTGTTGACTCCTGAAGGACGCTGTGAAAGGTCACAGCCCCTGACAGGGACCCCAGGGATTATCCAGCCCAGCTGCAGACTCAAGGCCAGAGAGGGGCAGGGCCTTGTCCAAGGTCACTCAGCAGGTCAGCGTGGTGCCTGGTCGTGCGCCAGGGGCTCGGGCTGCCCCTGCAGCTCTGCTCCATTTAGTGCAGGTCAGTGCCTTTGTGGGAATCCTGCCATCACCCCCACCACCCCAGCTCTTCCCACCTCTGATGGAGCTGGGGAGCTGAGGCCAGGGACCTGGGGCGGAGGGGGGCGGGAAGAGCAGCTGGGAGGAGTAAATGCCTGCTGACTGGCCTACAGCAGCTCTTCTCAGTGAGCTCCGTGCAACGGGGGCAGGGGCCCTGGCACATAGGGGTCTCTGCCCCGGGTGGCATTTGTCCCAGGAAGGACACCCTTACCCTCCAAAGGCTAGGAAAGGCCCTGGCCAACATGCCCTCCAGACACAGTTACTCCTATCTTGGTCCAAGTCAGGCCACCAAAGCTACCCCTCTGCCACCACCCTTGTCAAGGCAGATTTGGGCTGATCTGTTTAGAGCCAGGCCCCTGAGGAAGGGAGCTAAGGTACTGACCCATGTCCCAGGCACCAGGCAGTGCCCTGTCACATCCATTATTATTTATTCTTTACCACCACCGTGTGAAATAGACATTATTACCCCCATTTAGCAGATGAGAGGACAGGCTCTGAGAGGTAAGGACTTGCTCCAGGTTATACAGGCAGTAAACTGGTGAGTCAAGATTGAGTTCAGGTCCATCTGATGCCCAGATTAGTTCCCTTTCCAGTATCGCATGCCACTTGCAACCCCTGTGGGGCAGGAGAGTTTGTAAGCGACCCTTTGTGTGATTCAAGATGAGAGAGGCAGTCTAGTGAGGATGGAGTTAAGAGCACCAGTTCTCTGCCCAGACCACCTGCGTTTGAGGGTTGTCTCCACTTCTTCCAGCTGTGGCACCTTGGGCAAATCAATCTTGCAGCACCTCCATTTTCTCATTTCTAGAAGGAGATACTACCTCCCACGTAGGGCATTGGGAGGCTTACCTGAATGAACACACATGAAGCACTTAGAACAGGACCTGGCACATGATAAGCGTTTACACACCAGGCACTGTGCCAAGGGGATACAGAGGCGAGCCAGCTGGACCCTGCCCTCAGGGAGTTGACATAACTTAATAAGTAACCACATTGGGATAAGTGAGTTGAAGGAAAGGACAGTGTGTCCGGCCAGTGAGCAAGAGAGTGTCCCCTGTGGGTGAGGCTTCGCCAGGGTGTGGCGGGAAAGAGCAGGTCCATCCTGGGGTGAGGTGTGGGACCACCCTCTGCCCTGCTTGGCACTGGGTGGCTCTCAGGCTCATGAGCTTGTGTGTGTTTACAGAACCTTGTCCAGGCGATGGGCTGTGGAAGGGCAGTAAGGAGAAGTGATGGCAGGAGGAGGAAGATGAGGATGCCTCTGATCTTCCAGAGCCCTCCCCTATGGGCTTGAGGGCTCCCACCCACCCATGGCAGCAGGCTTAGCCATTTCTCCCAGACTGGTGGTGCCCACCACAGGGTGCTGCAGCCTCTCCTTGGTTTATCCAAGAGTCAGAGACCCAGGGCTGGAGGACTGGCCTGGAGCTGGGCCAGAGCAGGCAATGGATGGGCAGTTTTTGCTGTGTGACCTGAGGCCAACTGCTTGCCCTCTCTGTGTCACTCTATAGAACCTGAAGACCTTGCTTCCCCCATTCCAGTTCTCCCTACCTTAGGGCAGCAGCCGCCCAGATTTTTCGTCAAAGACACAACTAACAGCTACTCCCCCAGGCACTCCCAAGACCCTATGAGCCCTCAGTTCTGAGGACTAGAGTGGGGCAGTGGGTCTCCCCTAGTATCAAGTGACCAGAAAGGTGAAGTGACTCCACTGGCACCACACATTGCCTTGGAGTGGAGCCAGTTGAATGTCTGATGCTTCTGCCTCCTGTGGGGTGGAGGCTGGAACTTGGCCAGGAGTCACTGGGCTGCAGGATGAAGGATGCATTTACCTTCCCCAGGGGTATGTGCTTGAGGTGTGGGGTGAAGGGTGGGGGAAATGAGCTCCAGAAGCCAAACTCATCCTCCTCTGTCCTGATGCACCATGTGACACGGTGAATTTTTTCTTTCTGGGCCTCAGTTTCCAATTTCCCCATGTGCAGCGGGCCCTGGCTCTGCCCGGCCACTCCAGCCTCCTCAGTAGGGCTCGCCTCTCTCTTGGCTCCAGCTCAGCCAGGTGTCCAGTCTCAGCCCTGTCCCAGCCAGGAACAATGGGCCAGACCGAGCCAGCCCCCAGGGGCTCACCTGAGACTATTTTCAGCCCTTGGAGATGAAGTCAGAAAAGGATTTTCCACTCCCAGCACAATGGCTGCCCTGCACCATTGTCCAGCAGGCATCCGCCTGCCCCAAAGTATCGCCCCTGCTTCTACCCTCTGGGCCTCCCTGCCCTACTCCTCACTTCCCAAACTTGACATCACTTCCTGGGCCTGTTACTCCTAAAAGCCACTGTGAAACAGCATGTGAGCCCCCTGGGAGACCTGACCAACTGGAATCAGTTTTCCCTCTTGGCAGGGACCCCAGGGATTATTTGGCTGCATTGAGAGACGGGAGACCAGAGAGGCCTGTGCCTCACCCAGGGTCATGCAGCGGTCAGCATAGAGACGAAATGTGAGGCCAGGGCTCTCTGGCTTCTTCCGTTTCCTCCATCAGCACTGGTCTGTACCTCCTGGGAGTGACAGCTCATCTTGGAAGGCCTGGGGTGGACATCCTGGGGAGAAGCCTGAGTGATGTGGGTGAGAGGGGGTGTACCTTGGGTTCTGACCTTGGAGCTCCCGATTCAGTTCTGTTTGTACCAACTGTGACTTTAGTGTGTGCTGAACTCAGAGTTACCAAGTAGCAGCTTCAGGGAAAGGAGGAGGTCTGGGGACACAGGGAAGCTGAGGCAGGAAGATCAGGGTTCTGGCCCAGTTTAGCCACCACTAGCCCTGTGATTGCAAACTCAGTTTCTTCATCTGTAAAATGGAACTGATAGTACCTCCTTTTCCAGTTTACTGAACAGTGAGCATGCAGTAAGGCACAAATGTGCAACTGTTTTATTTTTCTCCCATCGACTCTCTCTGCTTGATGACGTCTAATTTCCCTTTTCCATCCACAACTGCATATTTGGTAAACTCCACAACTTTGAGTCACTTTTGGATAACAACTGAAGTTCAGTCCAGTTTAAAATTCCAATCGCCTACTTAATTTACTGCTCCCTCCTCCTCTTCCCCTGTGCTGGGAGGACCCTGTTCCCTCTCCTTCGCGTGCCCCTCTCCTCTGGATGTGGGGCAAGGTGAGGAGGAAAGGGACCAGTGGATCATCCCCAGAACTGCCACAGCCCCCTCTTGCTGTCCTTGCTTCTCTGATCCTGACAACCTGTCATCAGTGCCCCTCTGCATGGAATCCCCCAAACACCAGACCACACTTTTGTAAAAGTCTCTTCATTAAACAATCCCAAAGTCACCAATCTGAGTGTGACCCATCTTTCCTCCCTGAGTGATTTTCCTAGAGCTTCCCTCACCTGGCTTGGGAGTGGGAAAGCCCTTGTCCGGCCCCCTCCCCCCTCCCGCTAGGTTGTGAACTCACAGCTGCAGAGATGTCAGGTGTTCTGCTTGTAGAGTCAAGAGTGATGGGTGGGGGACTTCCCTGGTGGCACAGTGGATAAGACTCTGTGCTCCCAATGCAGGGGGCCCAGGTTCAATCCCTGGTCAGGGAACTAGATCCCACATGCATGCCTCAACTAAGGAGCCCACCTGCCACAACTAAGGAGACAGTGAGCTGCAACTAAGGAGCCCACCTGCCACAACTAAGACCTGGTGCACCTAAATAAATAATAATTGTTAAAAAAGAGTGAAGGGTGGTAGAGAGCTGGGCTAATAAACTGAGAGAAGGTATCTAACCCCAATTGTTTTCAGGTTACTTTAGTAGGTGGGTATTTTACCCCTCTGTGTCCTCAGATTTATGTCCTGGAGCCAAATTCCAAATCAGCAGCCACATGAAAAGTCCTACCTCACTGTGGGATTAAACTGTCAGACCAGCCTTTGTGACCAAAGCAATTGCAAAATGTGGGGGAGGAAATTAAAAGTCGTCACCCAGCCTGTGGTAGTGTGTGTGTGTGTGTGTGTTTATGTCTGTGTTTATGTCACACACAGTGGTCACATCTGTGTGTGAGGGAGAAGTCTGAGGGGTAGGGGCTGTCCCGGCAGGTACCACATAGATACCTGGAGACAGAAGGGCCACAGGTGGGTGCCTAGACTGTGGGAGAAAGAGAGGGACCAGGAGGGGCTGCCATGGAGTCAGACTAAAACCAGGAGATAGAAGTAGACAGGGTTGGGGATGACAGGAAGAGATTGGAGTGGGGAGGGGATCCAGCTGCCAGCTCTGTAGACCCCCTTTCCTTCTCTCCCTCGCCATTCTTCCTCCCTTTCCTTCAGTTTCCCTCCCTCCTTACTTCCCATTTCCCTCACCCTTTTGTCCCCTGTCCCCAGAATTCCTGGGAACAAAGGAAATCAAAAGGGGCAGTTCAGAGCTTCAGACATATCCCTTCAATCTGAGTGCTGGCTCAGCTCCCTTGCCGGGCTGTGCTTAGTCTACTGTGGGTCCTGGGTTCATGGATGCTGCCCTGCTGCCCCCTGCTGCCCAGAGCTGGCAGCAGAGGCAGGAATGGGGGCTGGGGTCCAGGCTCTCTCCATTGGAGTGATGAGAAAATGATCCTGCTGGCAGCCAGGTTGTTGGAGAGTGTGAGATAGGGGTAGGACTGAGAATTGAAACTGGGAACACAATTTGCAAAACATACCTGATTTATAAAACAGTTAACAGTGCCTGACCAAGCCGTGATGTCCATCTCAGACTAAGCTCACACTTGAAAACACCCATGTATTTAGACCCACATGTTCCAAGAGAAAACCACAGGCAAACTGATTTAATAGTAATTCTCCACGAGGGCTCCTGTGTTCTCAACATAAGATCTCTGACTCTTCCAGCAACTTCCTGCTTTGCAAATCCTGACCAATCTCTGCCAGAGACCATCCTTTGACTCACTCCAGCCCCACAACCCTATAAGCACCCCTTCCTTAACTCCTCCCTTTGGAGACACCCCAGGGAATCCCCTGATGGGAAGTCTTTGCTGCAGCAAGTGATAAGCCCGACCTTGTTGGCTACAGGTGTGTTCCTGATGGTGGGGGCTGATCAGCATTGAAAAGAGGTTGCTGCCTCTTCCTGGGTGAGAGCAGGTGACGTTTCAGATCTCCATTCCAGCCAACCTGCCCCTGTGGGCTTGCAAGGACTCCCCATCTAGCGCCCTAGAGCCCCTAGCTGATCCATCCACTCTGCACCAGCACTGTGGGGTATTTTATTCCCTCAGAGGAGCATGTGTCGGACTGCTGGTTTTGTGAGGGCAAGACTGAGGGGCAGATACAGCTGCTCCATCCTCAGGGTGCTGCCTCTCTGAGGCCCAATGTCCCAGCTTGGGGTTTCAAAGGCACTGACTTGACCCTCATTTGTTCTGCCAGGAGTGGTCCCCAAGGACAGCTCTATGATGTCCTCTGGCCATGGGTATTCCTTTAACCTCCTGCTTACCTTCCAGAGGCCCCAGATGGTGTCCCCCACCTTCACTGGCTGCCAGGAAGACACCCAAACCCTGGGTCTGAGGACACAGCTGAGTGCTGGGGAGTGGGGCTAGAGAGGCCCTCCCAAAGGACTTGCAGATCTGGGGCTGGGCTCTAGGCCTTGAGGACGAGCCTCTCCATCTGGTCTGGGAGCTCTTCTGAAGGGAAGTCAGAATCTTCTCCCTTCTCTGAAGCTGGGGTCTCTGAAAGGGTTTATCCCGCCAACAAGGGTCCTCTCTGTACCTCCCTAACACCCTGGCATCACTTGCATCTTCCCCCCACATCCAGAGATGGAGAGATCACTCCCTCCTAGGCAACCCCTGTCCCTGTGGGAGAGCCCTCCTCACAGGAGCCCTGTCTCCCCAGCTTGGCCTTAGGGGCACACGGCACACCTGCCCTCAGCCCAGGGCAGCCACGGGAAGGTGTCACCATGACCCCGAGTTGGCTCTTCTCCAGGTTGGCACCCCCAGCTCCCTACCTTGCCCCCCTCCAGGGCTACCCTGCCCCACTCCAGGGCCTCCACCCCTACCAGAAGCTCTGCCCTCTGTATGCCCCCAGAAGTCCTTGCCTCCTCGAATGGCAGCCTCTACAACAGGACTCCATCCGCTGGGAGGTGTGACTGAGCTCAGCTGCTCCTCCCAGAGTCCCCTGTGACACCATCTGGGAAGAAGTAAGAGTTTACCCACCACCCATGAGATGCCTGTGATTTGGATCCCACCAGCATGGCAGTAAGTAAAATGCATCTGACTCTCAATCATGAGGAAGGGGAGGCCCTTGGGATAGAGTGGGAAGCAAAAATTAAGGGGGGGAGTCTCAGCCAGCCCTCCAGACACCACCCCGCATCCTCACCCCAGACCCACACGCCTTGTCCACAAGCTTTCACTCCACCTAAACCCGGATGCCTTCGTCCACGAGGTACAGAGCACATAAACCTTGAAGACTTACATTTGAATCTTGGCTCTGCCACTCATTAATCAGATGACCTTGGGCACCTCAGTTTCCTCGTCATAAAAAAGAGGGATAATCACATACACTTTACATTCTATTTGCTTGTTTGTTTGTTTATTTATTTATTTATTTATATTTTGGCTGCATTGGGTCTTCGTTGCTGCGCGTGGGCTTTCTCTAGTTGCAGTGAGCGGGGGCTACTCTTCGTTGTGGTGTGCGGGCTTCTCATTGCGGTGGCTTCTCTTATTGCGGAGCACAGGCTCCAGGAGCACAAGCTTCAGTAGTTGTGGCACGCAGGCTCAGTAGTTGTGGCGCACGGGCTTAGTTGCTCCCAGACCAGGGATCGAACCCGTGTCCCCTGCATTGGCAGGCGGACTCAACCACTGCGCCACCAGGGAAGTCCCTTATGTTTTATTTGTATTGTCTGTCTCTTCTTGAAAGCTCTCAGAGGACAGGGGTTTTTGTCAGTTTTGTCACTGCTTTACCCCAGTGCCTAGAACAGTGCCTAGTGCATAGTAGGTGCACAACAATTACTCACCGAATGAATGAACGAGATTCATAGTGAGGAATAAACGAGATAAACCATGTAACTGTTTTGCAGAACATCTAGTACCAGTGGGTATTCATTATATAATTCCTTTCCTTTGCAAAGCAAGTCAAATTAATTATTTCGTGTAAGTTTCACAAGGGCCCTTTGAGGCAGGAACCTTATTATTATTGATTCATTCGTTATTTATTCAACAAATATTTACCAAGAGCCTACTATGTTGTAGGCATTGTTGTAGGTATTTGGAAATCATCAGTAAATGAAAAAGAAAGATCCTTCCCTCGGAGCTTATAGCCTAGTAGGGTGAGAGAGACAAAAACGAACAGATATCATAAAGTGTAAATTCCGTGCTGTGTTAGGAGGTGACAAGTGCTGTGGGGAAAACAGCAGAGAGGGAAGAGGGATTAGGAGGAGAAGGAGGATGTGATTTTTTATTTTTTTATTTTTATTTATTTTTGTGGGGTTTTTTTGCGGTACACGGGCCTCTCACTGCCGTGGCCTCTCCCGCTGCGGAGCACAGTCTCCGGATGCGCAGGCGCAGCAGCCATGGCTCACGGGCCCAGCCGCTCCGCGGCACGTGGGATCCTCCCGGACCGGAGCACGAACCCGTCTCCTCTGCATCGGCAGGCGGACTCTCAACCACTGCGCCACCAGGGAAACCCTGATTTTTGTTTTTGTTTTTTTTGTGTGTGTGTGGTATGCGGGCCTCTCACTGCCATGGCCTCTCTCGCTGCGGAGCACAGGCTCCGGACGCGCAGGCTCAGCGGCCATGGCTCACGGGCCCAGCCGCTCCGCGGCACGAATCTGCGTCCCCTGCATCAGCAGGCGGACTCTCAACCACTGCGCCACCCGGAAAGCCCAGAAACCCTGATTTTTAAGTAGGGTGGTCAGGTGAAGCCTCAGGAGAAGCTAAAAAGAGGGCATTTGAACAGACTTGAAGGAGAGCCTTCCAGCCGGAGGGACCAGTAAGTGCAAAGTTCTGGCTTCCAGAGGAAGGAGGCTGGTGCCCGGGGTGAAGACGGAAGAAGTGGAGGCCAGAGGTCGGTGGAATCTTGTAGGACAGTGAGTGAGGTGGAAAGCCATTGCAGAGATACAGCGTGCCTTACATTTTAGAAGGCTGAATCTGGCTTCAGTGTGGTGAATAAACCACGGTGGGCTGAGGATGGGAGCAGCCAGAGCAGGAAGGAGCCAATGAAGAAATCCAGGCGAGAGATCATGAAGATTAGGACCAGGTGGAGGCAATGGAGGTGGTGAGAAACGGACGGATGCCAGATGTATTTTGAAGGAAGAGCCAGCAGGATACCTGCCACAACAACAACAACAACAACAAAAACCAACCAACCAACAACAAAACAAAACAAAATACGGGGAAAAAATGGCAGAGGAGTAAATATAGGAATGGAAGTAGAAACCAGGGTCCCATCTCTACTCACTGCTACAAAGGTGTAAGTCCCAAATCCCCAAATGATCAGAAGCCATTTGTCTCGAAGGGAAACGGGGAGGAAATCAGAAACAGAGGAGAGACTGGACTACATTTTCCTTTTCTCCACTCTTCTGTGCTGAATCCCTCCCCCAAAAGATGCTGACGTCCTAACACCCAGTACCTCAGAATGTAACCTTTTTGGAGAAAGGATCTTTAAAGAGGCAATTAAGTTAAAATGAGGTCACTGGGGTGGGCCCTAATCTAGTAGGACTGGTGTCCTTACAAGAAGAGGCTATTTGGATACAGACACAACAGAGGGAAGGTGGTATGAAGGCACAGGGAGAAGATGGCCATCTACAAGCCAAGGGGAGAGGCCCTCAGAAGGAACCAGTCCTGCTGTCACCTGGATCTTGGACTTCTAGCCTCCAGAATGGTAAGAAAATTAATTTCTGTTGTTTAAGCCACCCAGTCTGTGGTACTCTGTTACAGCAGCCCTAGCAGACCACTTAGTGTGTATGGTACTCATGAGAATCATCCCATCTTTTGTAGTTTGAAAGGGAGGTGCATTTTCTTTGCACATGTCTCCCCATATGGGAATGCCTGGCGGAAACTACTTCTTAGGGCCTGAACTCACCATTTCTGGGTTAACAAGTTGTCACCATGGTGGGGAACCTGGCCCTAATCACTCTAACTGGCCTAAGTTCTTACCTTTACACCCGAATGCTATGGTTCCTCTTCAGCAAATGCTTCATGGATTTCTGTTGCTATTGATGTTGACTTTTGTATCAAAGAACATCATCTCCTGTGTTGGGTGCGTGACTCAGCTGACTTTCTTTCTCGTCATTATCATCTCCTAAATACTATGTGTTGACATTAATGGCCTGTGACTGCTTTGTAGCTATTTATAATCCATGATTGTATAAAGCACCACATCTCATCAGATGTGTTCGGTGTTGAGGTTTGGGTTTGTGCAAGCATGTGTGTGTGTGGTGTGTGTGTGTGTGTGTGTGTGCACGTATGAGATGGGACCTGCTGGAGCCATTGCCCACACAGGACAGAAGCCTAGGCCAACCTTCTGCAATGTCAATGTCATCAACCATTATCTATATGACAGATTCCTCGTCCTCTAAACACCTTGTACCAGCACCTATGTCAGTGAGGTGGCGATTTTCATTGAAGTGGGCATTGCTATCACAGTACCTAGTCTTCATTTCTTTTCATTTTCATCCAGTTTGCTCAAGGCAAATCAAAACCATGTGGCACCTGCCTCTCTCACATCAATGCCATTTCTCTTTTCTTTGGCTAGTAGTATTCCTGTATCAAACATTCTCCAGGGTCTATGAACCAGGGTCAGCAAACTGGTGAGTTTTCTATTCCAGTGCGGGGCTCCATGCTGAGCTCCCTATTTAAAGCCTGAGGAACAAGAAAAATGCTGGTTAAAGTCCAGGAAGAGCAGTGATCACGTAAGAAGATCCAGGTTTTTATTTTATTGGTGTTTTTTCACAGAGGGATGTTGTCCCTATGTCCATTCTATAGATGGAGGATTGTCCGATCTTTCTTCTGAGAGACTCTTTTCATCACTTCCCTCATAGGTAATCTTGGCTTGTGCTTTGCTTTCTCCTCTCCTGCACATCTTGTATACAGGTTTGACCAAGTGTAGTTGTTTATACACTAGACATTACTGCTTGGAACCCTTTGTCTCCTGCTGTTTTCTAAATCCTGGACATACACCATCAGTCCATACGCCACCTGGAGAAAAGTTGAACACTGTGGATTGCTTCCCTAAACCCAGAAGTGCCAAATCCTTTGGAAGGGTTCTCTTTCTTGTCAGTTCGGTTACTGAAAGAGGCAGCAGGATTCCAATGAAATGCCTCCTTTCCAACCTGCATAAGCAGCTCAAGGTGGACACAAACCCTCCTGATCTTGCCCTCTTGTTATCCTACCTTTTGTTCTTCTGGCCTTTCTTGGCCACTTCTGAGAGTGGCAACATCTAAGAGCTTCTGCCAGTCACATCGTCAAGTGGTGGCAGATGGAAGTGTTTCCACATGAACCAAGCTCCCTGGTGAGTACGGACATTTGCGGCCCTCCTCACACTTCTCTCTCCAGGAAATAAGGGCTTTCTCCTCTGAGATGCAAATTAATCCCCTTATTCTCAAACTTTGGGGAAAAAAATTAACTGGAAAAAACAATTCCGTTGTTTTTTTTATATGACAGTTTTCAATAAGTACAGCATTACTCTGTTAGTATTTTTCTAATCTGGGAATTGCCAGAAGCCAAGGTGAGCATCGTGTATGTCAATACAATAAACATTAGATAAAGCAGAGAACACACGACAACACTGCCATTTTGGCGCCATTAATGCCAAAACCCTCACTAATGCAGGATGATTAGGGGACTAGATATGTACCCAGGACCTCAGTTATGGTGGAGGGTGGTTGAGAGTATAAACGTTGTGCACAATATTATCTAAAATAGAATAAAATATTCTGAAAAAAACATTTAGTTCTCCCTGCAAACTGTCATTTGTCATTTAAAAGCACTGCACATAAAATTAGACAATTCCTTTTTAATTTTACAATGAGGCTTAGTATGGAAAAAATTACCTGAACGCTGACAATAATAACTACAGAAAAGTTATGTGAGTCTACTTAAACTTTGTCTCACCAATAAGTCCATAAGCATCGTTAAGGCAAAGATCACTTCCTAGACCTCCTTCAGTTCTCTGATGCTTCTCCCCTTCTTAGTTCGTATGGCTGAAATATGGGGTGTTCATATTTCATGAACATTTCATGGCATTTCAAGAAATGCCAACTGAATTGGAACATCCTCTTCTGTTATTTAAATAAAATTTAAATAAAACAACAGTTAAAGAAAGTTTTTGATTATTTGCTCTGTGGTAGGCACAGTGCTAAGAGTTTTACATACGTTACCTCAGTTAATCTTCAAACCACTCAAGAGGACAGAATTATTTTATTCCCCTTTTTATGAGTCACCAGCACTCTGAGAAGCAAAGGTGTGGCTTTGTTCTGCATTTTCTGTGGTTCCTGTTATCAGGCCCCGGGGCTCCAGTTCCAGTTCCTTTCCTTACAGATTGGGTGACATTGGACAAGACCATTGCCTTCTCTGAGCCTCAGTTTCCTCCTCTAAGAAATGAGAGTAGTCATCTGTTCTAAGTAAGTCTTAAGAAGATTAATATGTTAATTTATGCAAAACTACTTAGAAAAATGGTAAATCCCTATATAAAATTTTGTTTATAAAATTTTTCAATTTTTCTTAATAATGAGACACTATCAAACCCCTTCATTTTTTTTTAACATCTTTATTGGAGTATAATTGCTTTACAATGGTGTGTTAGTTTCTGCTTTACAACAAAATGAATCAGTTATATATACACATATGTTCCCATATCTCTTCCCTCTTGCATCTCCCTCCCTCCCACCCTCCCTATCCCACCCCTCCAGGCGATCACAAAGCACCGAGCTGATCTCCCTGTGCTATGCGGCTGCTTCCCACTAGCTATCTACCTTACGTTTGGTAGTGTATATATGTCCATGCCTCTCTCTCGCTTTGTCACAGCTTACCCTTCCCCCTCCCCATATCCTCAAGTCCGTTCTCTAGTAGGTCTGTGTCTTTATTCCTGTCTTACCCCTAGGTTCTTCACGACATTTTTATTTTCTTAAATTCCATATATATGTGTTAGCATACGGTATTTGTCTCTCTCTTTCTGACTTACTTCTCTCTGTATGACAGACTCTAGGTCTATCCACCTCATTACAAATAGCTCACTTTCGTTTCTTTCTATGGCTGAGTAATATTCCATTGTATATATGTGCCACATCTTTATCCATTCATTCGATGATGGACGCTTAGGTTGTTTCCATCTCCGGGCTATTGTAAATAGAGCTGCAATGAACATTTTGGTACATGACTCTTTTTGAATTATGGTTTTCTCGGGGTATATGCCCAGTAGTGGGATTGCTGGGTCATATGGTAGTTCTATTTGTAGTTTTTTAAGGAACCTCCATACTGTTCTCCACAGTGGCTGTATCAATTTACATTCCCACCAACAGTGCAAGAGGGTTCCCTTTTCTCCACACCCTCTCCAGCATTTATTGTTTCTAGATTTTTTGATGATGGCCATTCTGACTGGTGTGAGATGATATCTCATTGTAGTTTTGATTTGCATTTCTCTAATGATTAATGATGTTGAGCATTCTTTCATGTGTTTGTTGGCAATCTGTATATCTTCTTTGGAGAAATGTCTATTTAGGTCTTCTGCCCATTTTTGGATTGGGTTGTTTGTTTTATTGTTATTAAGCTGCATGAGCTGCTTATAAATTTTGGAGATTAATCCTTTGTCAGTTGCTTCATTTGCAAATATTTTCTCCCATTCTGAGGGTTGTCTTTTGGTCTTGTTTATGGTTTCCTTTGCTGTGCAAAAGCTTTGAAGTTTCATTAGGTCCCATTTGTTTATTTTTGTTTTTATTTCCATTTCTCTAGGAGGTGGGTCAAAAAGGATCTTGCTGTGATTTATGTCATAGAGTGTCCTGCCTATGTTTTCCTCGAAGAGTTTGATAGTTTCTGGCCTTACATTTAGGTCTTTAATCCATTTTGAGCTTATTTTTGTGTATGGTGTTAGGGAGTGATCTAATCTCATACTTTTACATGTACCTGTCCAGTTTTCCCAGCACCACTTATTGAAGAGGCTGTCCTTTCTCCACTGTACATTCCTGCCTCCTTTATCAAAGATAAGGTGACCATATGTGCGTGGGTTTATCTCTGGGCTTTCTATCCTGTTCCATTGATCTATCTTTCTGTCAAACCCCTTCATTTGCAGCAACTTTTTTTTTCAAGAATGCTTTCTTAGCACACTCCTTTGTGGGTTTGTTTGTTTTGTTTTTAATTTTTTTCTTTTTCTAAAATTTATTTATTTTTTGGCTGCATTGGGTCTCCATTGCAGTGCATGGGCTTCTCATTGCAGTGGCTTCTCTTGTTGCGGAGCACGGGCCCTAGAACGCATGGGCTTCATTGCGGTGCGTGGGATCAGTAGTTGTGTCGCGGGCTCTAGAGGGCAGGCTCGGTAGTTGTGGCGCACCGGCTTAGTTGCTCCGCAGCATGTGGGATCTTCCCGGACCACGGATCGAACCTGTGTCCCCTGCATTGGCAGGCAGATGCTTAACCACTGCGCCACCAGGGAAGTCCCTGCAGCAACTTTATTAAATGTGACATCTTGATTTAAGAAAGTGATATGTTTCTTTATTTAATTTTCAACTAAAGAATGCATTCACTCAGTTCAAACAAAACAAATATTGAAAGGTAAACAGTGAAGAGTCTCTCTCTCATTAACTCTATTAAACAACCACCATTCATGGTTTCTTCATCTTTCCAAATAACTATGCATATACAAGCCCTAAAAGCTGTGTGCTCTTTTTTCTTTCTCTATACACAAAAGGCTACATACTTGTACATATATTTCTAGCTTTCTTTTGCAGATTTCCTGAAAGTCTTTTCACACCAATACACAAAAAGCTTACCAGTTCTGTTCACAGCCATAATTTATTTAACCAGTTCCCTATGAATAACATTTAGGTCATTTCCAATCTTTGGATATTGATTTGTTGATTTTTAAAGAGCTGAAATGAATGAAAACATCAATTCTTTCTTCATTATGGGGTTTAAACTATTTAACAAAACAAGAATGTCTGACTGTACCTCAGATTCAACTAGTCTGATTTAAAAGGGACGGGGGGGGGGCTTCCCTGTGGCGCAGTGGTTGAGAGTCCGCCTGCCGATGCAGGGGACACGGGTTCGTGCCCCGGTCCGGGAAGATCCCACATGCTGTGGAGCGGCTGGGCCCGTGAGCCATGGCCGCTGAGCCTGCGCGTCCGGAGCCTGTGCTCCGCAACGGGAGAGGCCACAACAGTGAGAGGCCCGCGTACCGCAAAAAAAAAAAAATAAATAAATAAATAAAGTAAAGGGACAGGGACCTGTTGGTACCCAGTGAAAGATTTCCCCCCTGATCTCAGGGTTCAACTCTCATGTAGTTTGGCTTCTTGCTCCTCGTATTGATTTTGTTACCCTCTCCGACCCCCTGCAGCAGGCAGTGTTGCAGAGGCCAATGAGGCTCCAGCAGACCTCTGTGGACTATCGCCTCTTTACTACATGCACTGTGTTCCTTTTAACACAAGCTAACTTCTGAATCAGGGGCAGATCTGGTGGGCATGATAGGAAGGAGCCAGACTGAAATGAGAAAGGCCTCAGTCTTACCTCAGAAGTCCTGAGTTCTAGTTCTGACCAACATTTCCTAGCTGTGTAACCTAAAGCAAGTCATATAGTCTCTCTGAGCCTGTTTCCTCATCTGTAAAATGGGAATAATCAGGGTATCTATTCAGACTCCATGTACAAATGAATCATGATAACATATGTAAAGCCCTTAGCACAATGCTGGCTCATAGCACACATGAAAAAAATGGTAGCATGTTTTATTAGTAGAGCTTGGAAGGGTGATCAGGACTCACAAAGAAGAAAGGAAAGGAACAGCATTCCAAGAGGGGGAACAGCACGTACAACTAGCAGAATTTACAAAGTGTGAACCCTCAGAGCCAGCCATGGGAGGAGGCAGAGCAAGGATTGTCGACCCGATTTTGTAGCTGAGGAAACTAAGACCCGGAAAGGGGCAATGACTCACCCCCATCTCCCATCAATGTACATGGAGGCAGGGGAGGAATTCAAAGCCCTGAGGAGCAGCTGCCAGGGCTAAAATTCCTGGGTTATGAATTTGTGGGTTAATACTTGGTTGGGCAGCTGGAATGTGGTAGGAATGTGAAAGGGGGAACTTCCGGAAGTGGTGGCCCTTTTCAGGACATAAGCTGCCCACGGATGCTGGACTGACAGAGCAAACAGGTGCGGCATGGGGCTCCTGGACCTCAGGAAAGGGGTTGGGGGGGTCTTGGGACCATGGTTGGGGCTAAAAGAGAAGCACTGGTCTGGAGAGGAGGCTGCCGGTACATCAAGGCTGGGGGCTGACAGGAGCAAGGGAAGTCTCAGAAGTCTTTGGAAATGTCAGACATAGCTCGTCAACTCTGGGTCTCACTGGACGTCTGCCAGCTGCTAAGGCTTCTGAGGCCACAGGCAGAGGCTGGGAGAGGGGGGAGGAGGAGGGAGAGGAAGAGGAGGAAGCAAGTGTTCTTCCTGACACACTCTAATGCAGGGCTCTTTGACCTCTCCTGGAGCCGGGTAGATGGCGCCTGGCTCCTGGGCCCAGCTCTGAGCCTGCAGCCCTCTCCTTCCTTCTCCCAAGCCTGTCTTCCCTCGCCCTCAGTGACACCACACTGCTCTGCCGCACATCTTACTGCTCTGGCTGCTTCTCTTCAGTCTTGTCCCTGGGCATCTCTTCTTCCCTCCTTTAACTGATGGCTCCAGCCCAAACCCTCTTCTCTATCTTCTCTCTTCCATTAAGCAAACTCACTGCCCTATGGCCTAGAAAAATGAACATTAAGTTGGTAAGTTCCCCAAATCTGTGTCTCCAGCCTGCTCTCAACCCCTGGTGATGGGATATTATTTTAATAAAGAGCCACCAATTTTCTCTGACTTGACGTGGGTGCAATGATCAAACCACTTGGCAAAGCTAATCGGAGTAGGCATTTCCAGGGGCTGGAGCACAGTCTCCACGGAAATCAGATGAGGCTCTGCATACCATCTGGGGGCAGTGGATGGACCAGGCAAGAAGGCTGAGGACTGGGGAGAGGACGCTGGGGAGAAGTCAGGGCCATCAAGACAACCCCCACTCCCCAACTTCAACACAGATTCCTCTCCTCTGCCCACCTTGGAGAACCAGGGCTCAGCCTGTTGGGAGCAAATGGGCCTCCTCTTCCCCTGTAGCAGATGTTGGAGCAGGTTCCTGATCATGACCCTCAGCGCTCACTATTCCCTATGCCCCGACACCTTCTCACTGACGGTACCTGGGACTCTGCCTGGGAGCTTTCTCTGGCCGTCGGGAGCACAGTTGGCCAGAAGGGCCAGAAAATTTGGGGACCAGCTTTTAACCAGTGACAACTAGAGTTGATAGATAAATGCTCCAGATTCCTTGTCACTCATGTGGGAAATCTCTGAGGCATGTTCTGTGCTGCCTCCTAGAGGTTCCCAATGGGATTGACCCCCAGGGATAATCTGTTGATTGACCACTGTTGGGCTGTACCTCACAGGCCTACAAAGGCCTGTGCTTGCCCAGCTTCAAGACCGAAGAAAGAGCCGGGAGTCAGCGACAAAGACATCAATGGTTTAATGGATGGGGGAGCTTACACGTCTGAAGCAAGGTCCTGGAGCAACCGTGGAGCAGGACATGGCAGCGGTCTTCACTCCCAGGGGGTAGAAGGGGATTGACATCAGGTTGGCTCATTGGTTACCAGGGAAACTAACAGAGGGGCACACCCCTCACTGCCCCTTTGATAAGAACAATTACCAGCTGGGGCCTGGGGCAAGTAGGTAGGAAGGTCAGTTATGTGAGTAGGGTGTAGGTGAAGCAGGCAGTGGTCGGGCAGGGGATGTAAAGACAACAAGAGAACAGCCACCTTGAGTGGCCTGAACATACAACCACCCTGAATTGGCTTCCTTCCTTTCCCTGTCTTACTTCCCCAGGCCCTTAGTGATGCTTTCAGGATCCTCTCAGAAATTAACTACTTGCACTTGATTCCTTGCCCCGGTGTTGGCTTCTGGGCGAACCCAAACCAAGATAACCCTCTGTCTCCCTCACATTCACATCTAATCTGCCTAAATCCTGCTGATTCGACTTCCTAAAAAGTCCCCACAATCCCCCTTCTAATCAGTTCCTCACTTATCACCCCTCCTCCATCCCTACCAGCTTGGCCACCTGCCTGGACTACTGGCCCTTACTGGTCCCCTGCCTCCTCTTCTGCCTGTCCGCACAGCAGCTGGGACGAGCAAACTTTCTAAGACATTACTCTGATTATGCCCCTCCCCTGCTTATACCCTTCCATGGCTCCCATTGCCCTGAGGATAAACTAAGCTTCCCAGCCTGACATTCAAGGCCCTGCAAGACCTGGTCCCTCCCGCCTCTTCAGCCTTGTCTGTCCCACTCCTCCCTTCCACTGGACTCTCCAACTGAACTGAGACACATAAGGTTCCCAGAATTTGCCACGTTCTCTCTCACTTCCAGGTCTTTTCATGCTGCCCCCTCCCCTGATTTCACCCAGATGACCCTAGTTGTTCTTAAACACCAGCTTAGGACTTGTACCCTGACTTCCCCTGTACCCATGTCTCCAGGCTGGGCCAGGGGCCCCTCTGGGTTCCTATGCCTCAGTGCACATCACTGCATCCCTCTGCCCACAACATCCTGGCTTATCCCCTCTCCAAGCCAGACACTTCTTGAGGGCACTAGCCATGGACAATTCATCTTTGTGTCCCCGGTGCCCTGACCATGCTTGGGCACATAGAGAGGGTCAGAGAAGAGATGAATGATAATGATGACTCTAAATCCCCAAAGAGACCTATATTCATTCCTTCATTTAGTTATTATAGAGCCATGTGCCAAGTGTGGAGAAAACAGGGCTGGTGAACCACAGACACAGTGCCTGTGTTCGTAGGCAGTGTTCCAGACACTGTTCTGGAACAGCGTCTCAACCTCTGCTGGTGAGGGAGCGATGTGGAGAGAGACTACATCAGGCCAGAGTGATCCGGTGCATCAGAGGCCAACACTGGGGCCTTGGGAGCCCCGAGGAGGCCCTGGGCACTGTCTGATGGGGAGGGGGACAGAGAAGGCTTCTGAGAGGAGATGCCTCCTCTCTGTGCTGGCCCTGATCACCCTTTGTCTTTGCAAAGCATGTGGGGGGCTGGGGAGTCAGGGGAGAAGCAGGGTCTATTACTGTGTCCCCTATAATCTCACCTCCTCCTTCCCGTCAAAGCTGACCTTTACCCGGTTGGTTATTCCCATTCATGTCTTTATACATAAGTATAGTATTATTTTGCATGTTTTAAAACGTTATGTTCATAGTATCATACTGTATGTATCCTCCCATATACTTCTTTATTCAGTTCCATTATAGTTGTGAGATTTAGCTTTGTCCATGTGCTGCTCTAGTTCATTCATTTTTGTCTGTTGTATAGTATTCCATTACATGCTTATACAGTCATCCCTTAACATAACCCATTCCTGATAGTAAATCTGTAGATAGTAAAAGCTCATATTATAGAATTTTATCTGGGAAAAATAATAATATGTTGCCAGCTCATCCAAAAACTTCCACTAATTTCACCCCAATATCATTGAAATTCTTTAAAACTATTAATGATCACCAAGGATTTCTGCACAATATAAAGCTGTGTTGTCCAATATGGTATCTACTAGCCACATGAGGCTATTTAAGTTTAAACGTAAATGAATTTAAAGTTAAAAATTTCAGGTCCTCAGTTGCACTAGACGCATTTCAAGTGCTCAGTAGACACATATGGCTGAAGGCTATCGTATCACATTGGACAGCCGATATAGGATGTTTCCATCATTGCATAAAGCTCTAAAGCATTTAAAACACTGATTGCTTCATTATCTAACACTGAATGAGCTCTTTTTTAAAAAATATTTTTTAATATTAATTTATTTGGTTGCACCAGGTCTTAGTTGCAGCTTGTGGCCTCCTTAGTTGCAGCTTGTGGGCTCCTTAGTTGCGGCATGCACGTGGAATCTAGTTCCCTGACTAGGGATCGAACCCGGGCCCCCTGCATTGGGAGCTTGGAGTCTTATCCACTGTGCCACCAGGGAAGTCCCCTGAATGGACTCTTTTTGTTTGTTTGTTTGTTTTCTCACATGTAGCACAGTTCCTGTGTGTGATGGAGGAGGATACATGCCTGGCTAAGCTTACATCTTTCACGTGTCCAGCCTTCTCAATGAGCTTTGTTACTTCCACATTTTCTTCTAATGCGTGGGCTTTCTTAAGCCTCTCAGGCTCAGGTTTTCCCACTTTCTTAGAAGACATTTTTGCTTAACAATGAGGGGAAGATGGTAACAATTACGTACCAAATAAGTTTAAGGAACACAAGCATGAGGTGCGAGCCTATCCTATTGGGAGAACAGAGGAGTTATCACCACAGCTTACCCCACATCCTCTCACCCAGACTTGTGCTGGGGAGCACCTGCAGGTTTGTTAAGTCAGGTTTTCTACTAGTAAAAAGTTTTGGAAGTCATTGTAACAATTATCGGGAGAGTGAGCGTTCAGATAGAAAGGGACACCTGAATGAAAATGTATTTTTCCATTCTCTTATTGATGGGTATTTAGATTGTTCCCAATGTTTTGCTTTAGAGAAAATGCTGTGATGTACATTTTTCTACACCTGCTAAAGTTTATCCAGGTTTTTTATGTTGGGGTGGAATAACTCTTTCAGATGATGTGCATCTTCAACTACTAGATATTGACAAATTGTTCTTCAACTTGGTATGTTCAATTTCGAGTCCCACCCACAGTGCATAAAAGTTCCCATCTCTCCACACCCTCAACAAAGTTGGTGTCATCAAACTCTTTAATTTTTGCTAATCCGATGTGTGTGAAATGGTATTTACTTGAAATTTGTGGGTTTACTTGAAATTTCCCTGATTGTGAGGTTGAACATATTTTCGTATGTGTATTGGCCGTGCTTGCTTTCTCTTCTGTGAAATGCCTACTCACGTTTTTTGCTCATTTTTCTATTAGGTGGTTTGGTTTTTTTCTTATTGGTATATAGGAGTTATTTATATATGCTGAATAATAATCCTTGTCTGTTAACATGTTGTAATACCTCCTCTCAGTTTGTGGTCTTTTTTTTTAGTATTTTGGTTTTTGTTTTTAAATATCTATCTATTTAGGCTGCACAGGGTCTTAGTCGAGGCATGCGGGATCTTCGTTGCCACGTGAAGGATCTTCATTGCGGCATGTGGGATCTTTCAGTTGCGGCATGCGAGCTTTTAGTTGCAACATGCATGTGGGATCTAGTTCCCTGACCAGGGATCGAACCTGGGCCCCCTGCATTGGGAGCATGGCGTCTTAGCCACTGGACCACCAGGGAAGTCCCTTTTAGTATTTTGGATTAATAGAACTTTTAAATTTTTATTATACTTGAGTTCATCACTTTTTTTCCTTTATGATGTTTTCTTTTTTGTTGTTGTTTACGTTTTTGTTTAAGAAAGCCTCCTTAATCCTGGCACATAGTAGGAATTCAATAAATGATTGTTGAATACAGGCTGTGATGGGAGCTGAAAGGAGAGGCTGGTTGTCTGAGTGTTGCAGGTGTTGGGCTAAGGTGACAGGGGCTGACGGTGTTGTCGTGAAGATGAGGGCATGGGGGAGATTACTGTAGAGAAGAGGGCACTTCAGTCCTCAGAGGGGAGAAGTCCAGGGAGCAATAGGTCTGAGGTGCAGGAGAAAAGCTGGGCTGGAGGTGGGAACTGTGAGTGTCCAGCACACAGGGGTAATTTAAGGAGAGCCATTGCCCTCCCCCAGGGAGAATGTGCAGAGAAGATGAGGGTGGGACAGAGCCCTGAGAGGAGTCTGGGAAGCAGGAGGAGAAGGGTGCTATGGAGGCCACACAGGGAGTTCTTACAGTATCCATCGAGTGACTTCCTGGGCAGTCCTTCAGGGGCACGGAGGTCACTGGGTCCTTAGAGGAGCCATTTTGGGGATGCTCTGGGAGCAGAGACTAGATAAATGGGCTGAGGACTGCAGAGGAGGCAACTTTTCTGAGGCCACTGGCAGTGAAGGGAAGAGAGGGGGCAGTGCCTGGAGAGGGGGGCTCCAAGGCTTAAGAAGACACTGGAGCATGTTCACAGGCTGGCAGGGGTGGAGACGAGGACTCCCAAGGGCGTGGGGACCTGGCTGCAGAAGCAGAGAGCAGCTCTGGGCACTGCTGGGGCCTTCACCTCCGATAAAAGAAGAGCCACCTCTTGGGGAGGGGGGTGCTGAGCAGAGAGGTCGGGGGCAGGAACTTACGTGAGCCCCCTCCGCTGAGCCTGGCCTCAGTCCTAATGTCTACCTAGCACAGGTGAGAACCAGTGAGCCTTTGGTGAGTGAATTTTCTTGGTCAGTCAGGTAGCAGGTGGGGCTGGGGTGTCAGTGAGTTAGAGCTTGTGGAGAGGGAAGATTTGGAAGAGCTACCATGAAGGGAGAGAAGAGCTTCCCTAGGTGAGGGTTTCTAGGGGCCCAAGTCCGTTGAGTCACAGGCAAACACTTCTCCCCTCAAAGGACTGGCAGCAACCATTTCCCCTTGAGCCAGCCAAGGCCTCAAGGCCCCTTGGTTCAGGCGAAGTGGGTATGACAACAGCCCATGACACCACATATCCCTGGCTCTGTCCTCCAGTCTCCACCTCCCACATCCTCCCTGGGCCAGCGGCCATCATCTTTTCCCAGACTGTAGAACAGCCTCCTAGCTGGGCACCTGCTGCTACCTTGCCCCTCCTACCCATTCCTTATTCTCCATCCAGCAGCTGGAGAGTTTGATTAAAATGATATTTGATATACAAATATCGAATCATTATGCTGTACACCCAAAACTGATATAACATTATATGTCAACTATACCCCAATTTTATTTTATTTTATTTTATTAATTTATTATTTTTTTTGCGGTACGCGGGCCTCTCACTGTTGCGGCCTCTCCCGTTGCGGAGCACAGGCTCTGGAAGCGCAGGCTCAGTGGCCATGGCTCACGGGCCCAGCCGCTCTGCGGCATGTGGGATCTTCCCGGACCGGGGCAGGAACCCGCGTCCCCTGCATCGGCAGGCGGACTCTCAACCACTGTGCCACCAGGGAAGCCCCATAGACCCCAATTTAAAAAAAAGAGATTTGCTTATGTCACTCCGCTGCTCTAAATGTTTTGTGACTCCCACGGCTCTTTGGACAAAAGCCAAGGTCCTGACTTGGGGCTGTCTGGGCTGGCTGCTGCCGCTCCTTCAGGCCCATCTCCCACCGTGCCTCCTGGCTCGTGGGGCACCTCCCACTCTGGCTGTGCTTCATTTCCCGGAACATGCCAAGCCCTTTCCTGTCTCACCCTCTTTAAGTTTCCCCTGCCTGGGACTCTCTTCTCCCTCACCGTCACCTGACTGAGGCCAACTCCTCACTCTGGTCTCAGCTTAAAGGGCACTTCCTCTGGGAAATCTTCCCAAATTTCACTATTTATTTATTTATTTGGCTGAATATCCCGCGGCATGCGGGATCCTAGTTCCTCGACTGAGGACTGAACCCGTGCCCCCTGCAGTGGAAGCATGGAGTCCTAACCACTGGACCGCCAGGGAATTCTCCCAAATCTTACAATTTAGACTAGATTCCTTCCCCCTCCCACCCCCATTATAATCTCTCCTCTAACCCTTCACTTTTCCTTCTTAGCACTTACCACAATGTGTAATTCTGTATTAATTTATGTGACTATTTATTTAACATCTGGGGCCTCCACCAGATTATAAACTCCATGAGGCCAGCGCTATCTGGACTGTCCTATTGACTTGGATCTGCAGTCCTAGCACAGAACCTGCCACAGAACAGGAACTCAACAACTGTTGATTAAAAGCTGCAGCGGTAGCCAAGAGGAGGGACTGGCTTGTCTGAGGGCTACTGGTCAGGGGAGGTTTCAGAGATGAGGGAATTAGAGGCCCCTGTCCATAAGAGAGCTTAGGAGATAAAAGAAGAGAAGGAAGAGGAGTGACAGGAGGAATGCTGACATTGATGAGCACCAATTATGTGACAGGCACTGTCTCATTATACCATGCCAGTATCACTCCCAACTACTAGATATTGACCCCCACCCCCATCTTTAGTAGGATGTCCAGCTAGCTGGGTGACCTGGGGTAAAATAATTCCCCCTGAACCTCAGTTTCTTAATCTGTAAAATGGATTTGTGACACCAAGATCCTGGGGTTGTTATGAGAATCAGGGAGCAGTGTACAGTATAGAAAGTGCCACCAATCCATGCTTTAGGGGTACTTGAGCTCTGAAGTCAGACTGAGTTCAAACCTCAGGTCTGCCACTTACCAGCTGTGTGACCTTGGACAAGTCACTTCATCTCTCTGTGCTTGGGTTTTGCCTCCTGTAAAATAGGGATAATAATACTTCTGGAATTGCTATGAGGATTAAATGAGGTAATGTATTAAAACACCTAGTGTGATGCCTGGCACATAGTAGGTGCTCAAGAAATAGCATTTATTTTTATCCCTCCCTCCCCACCACCATTCCAGAATTGCAGAATGTCAGAGCTGGAAAGTCGGAATCACCACTTAGGCCCCCCACCCCACCCCAAGCCCCCAATACAATGGGGGAAACTGAGGCCTAGAGAAGGTAGAAGAGGTGAGGGAATCTGGGCTGGAGTCCAGGGCTCCTGGGTCCCAGTCCAGAGCACCGGTTCCTGACACCTGCGGCCTCTTCCAGAACTATCACCTCCCCCGGGTTCCCCAGTGGCCGTCAGTCCAGCCGGGTCCCGCCTGGGCGGGAGCGGGAGTCCAGCTCCGGCTTGGAGGCCGCCCGGCCACACCACCTCCCCACCTCTTTGCTCTTGCGGCGCGAGGAGCGGGGACGCCCGGGGTTTGAGCTGCAGCCGCTGCCTTCTGCCTGTGCGGAGCTTCGGTTCGCGGATTCACCTCGTGCCAGCGCCGGAGCAAATGAAGTCCCCGGCCCGGGGGGCTTCGCGGTCCAGATGAGGACTGTGGGGGTGGGGTGGGGACCGAGGGGCAGGCGGTGCCAGGGTGAGTGGGTAGAGGGCAGCTCTGCCCACGCCAGGCTTGCGTTGCGGGCCGCAGGTGGAGTTCCCCAGGGGGAGTGAGTGTGTATGTGAGGGAAGGAGTGTGGAGGGTATGTCATGGGCAGTATGTAAGAGATTAGTGTGGGCAATGTGTGTGTACTGGGTTGTATGCAGTTAGTGTGTGGTGTGTGCTAGGTGTGTCGAGTGTGACCAATGAATTGTGGTGTTGTCTGCGTGCAAGAAGTGTGGTACCTACCTACCTATAGCCATGACTGCCTGTGCCAGGGTAACCCGGGGGTTCCACGTGTGTGCCCAGGGTGTGTGCCCACTGTGTGGTGGGAGCAATCACACGATGGTGCATGCATGCATGTGGTGCCTGTTGTGAGATGTGTGTTGTGTGTGTGGCACATCCATGGCTCTGTGCAGTGTGCCGGAAGACGAGAAGCATTTGTGCAGCTCTTACTATGACAGAACATTTTCCATGGAATGTTCCCTAGGGTGGTTCTGACTTTTCCACCCAGCGCCCCTAAGGGCTTGGGAGAGTGAAAGCTCACCCCGGACCTGGGTGGAGGAAGTACAGCTAGTCCCATGCTCACCCTCCCACAGGCACGTGTGGGTGTGCGCACAGGCACACACACACGAAGATTCTTTGAAGTCTCATTGTTTAATCTTCAAAATTCATGTGGATTTTGCATTCCTCTCTGTAATATTTTTGCATTTGTTTTAATGTAAAAATATTGTTCTGGTAAGTTCCCATCCAGAGAGTTGACTCAAGGCTTGGTGATGAGCTGGGTTTATCCTGCTGGGGGCCCTTCGGCACCTGTAAAGTAGGAGGACTCCGCTGCCTGTCCTCCAAACTGAGATAGCAGGACTTAGACCTCCTGGGGGAGTGTGGCAGCATGTCTGGTGTGTGCTGTGTGCTGTGTGTGCAGACGTGCAGCCGAGTTGTGTGGTGGGAAGCTGGAGTTGTGTATGGCCATGTGCACTGTATGTGAAGGAAGGGGTCACAGGGGCGTGGGGATGTGTCCTGCATGGGGGAACTGTGGTGGGGTCTGTCTGTCATTTCTAATGCAGGGGCAGGGAAGCTGGGCTTCTCAGGAGGAGCTGTGACCATCAATGAGGTTCTCACCTTTTCTGCACTGACTGGGCAGGAAGAGGCTGCAGGACCCCAGGGGGCCAAGGTGAAGGGGGTTCCTATAGCAAGCCACCACCTGGGACATCCAAGCCTGGTTTAAATCCCACCTGTGGCACTCTCTACATGTAGGACTTAGGGCAAAACCTTTCTGTGCCTCAGTTTCTTCCTTTGTAAAATGGAGACATTAATAGTATTTGCCTTGTAGGGTTATTGTGAGGATTGACTGAGTTCCTGGCTGTAAAGTGCTTGGCATATAACAACCCTTAACAGGTTGTAAAACAAAAAGACAGTGATGGAGCTGCCGTATAAGTGGTCCCTTCCTGCTCTAAGAACTCTCCGTTTCCACAGAGCCAGTGATTTCCCATGAGCTGGGCAGGTGGGAATCTGAGAGTCTCCCACTTAAGTATGTCTGAAGGATCCCTTCCTGTCCCCAACCTCTATCGCTGTTGAACTCTCAGAGACTCTCTGGCTCCTGGGAAGATACAGTCTGAAAGGGGAAGATGTTGAGTCTCTGGCAAGGTCTGGGATGGGTCGTGGGAGAGAGGCTGAAGGGAGAGCTGCCAGTGCAGGCATGGAGCTTGGATGGAGGCCTCTTTCCTGACAAACATGGGAGGAACAGAAAAATGCTGGCCTGTGCCCTCGAGTGTGTACACGTGTGTTTGTGTGTGTGTGTGTTTGGAGACTGGCAGGGGCAGGGGCAGGAGTGCCCTCTGCCTGGAATGAGGAAAGTTAAGAAGAGTAGGATTAGGGATGTGTGGTCCTTGGGCCAAAGCAGGCCCTGGAAGTTAGAGGAATGCTGCAACATCAGGGTTAGAGCAGGTGGGTCTGAGCTCCAGACCAAAGCGAACCAGGAGACCCCTCAGGCTGGGCTTCGTTTTGGGGGAGAAATATTTGCATTGGCAGAGCAAGAGCCCTTGTTCCTGGTGACTTCATTGGGTCAGTTTAGAGAAAGTGCCCAGAGGCCTTGGAGAAGGAGGGGACATAGAAGGCAGTGTCCAGAGCTGTGGAAATATATTCAGGGAGGACACCTAAATATATCCGCCTTGGTGGCGGGGTGCTGTGATGGGCTGGCAGTGAGGCTTGGGCTAGAGGAGTGGCAGACCACTGTCCCCACTGTCCCCAGGCAAGGAGTGCTTCGGCCCTGGATGCTTCTCCAGGAGATCTGGAGGACAGAGCCCTGTTGGGCAGCAGAAGGCCTGGCCCAGCCACCACTGGCTGGGTGACGAGGCCGGTTCTCTCTTCTCAGCTGTCAGAGAGGGGGGGATGGAGTAATGTTGGCATCATTTCTGTCCCTGATTTCCTTTGATCCATAATTCCAGCTATAATTATTTATGATTCTACAGCCCTAGCCCTAAGAGTCTGTAATCTCAACGGAAACATTCTAAGAGTCTATAATCCAAACTCCAACTTTCTATTCTCCAGCTATAACATTCCCTGATTCCAGCTCACGTGTTCAAGGATTCTGACCAGTCTGGCAGTCTGACACTTTCAAGTGTATAAACTACCAGGAAAGGTATACTAGAGGTCACTTCTGCAGCTATTTGAGAAACCCCCAGGAAAGGGCCCTCCACAGCCAGCCACAAGCACTGGAGCTGCTCCTATGTGTTGAGGGAATGTCCTTGGTCCATGGCCATATGCTGCCTGGGAGGGCTGACAGTGAACCCAGAGGTTCCTTCTCATCGAGGCAATGGAGGTGTTTGGAGTAGCTCTGGGTTCAGGGGAAG
This sequence comes from Lagenorhynchus albirostris, assembly GCF_949774975.1. Classification (NCBI taxonomy): domain Eukaryota; kingdom Metazoa; phylum Chordata; class Mammalia; order Artiodactyla; family Delphinidae; genus Lagenorhynchus; species Lagenorhynchus albirostris. Next base: position 50,928,018 of record NC_083103.1, read on the forward strand.
GCGTCTCAGGAGAGGAAATGGTTCAGATACCGAGTTGTCATCATTCCCCACAGGATGAAGGAATTGTGGGATCACTGGGCTCTTGGAGGGGACACGAAGAGGAAGAAGGGAAAGAACAAGAAATGGGGCTGAGGAGACCCCAAAGGCAAACCTCATTCTGTTTGAGAGACTCTCCAAGCACGTTAGGTTGTAGAAAAGATTCCTGTGGTGTTAGTAAGAACAGCGCCATTAATGCACAGTCGTGTTTGAACTCAGCATGGGCTGGCAATTGGAGAACTGAGGGCCAGTCCCCACTTCAGCTGTGTGACTTTGGACAAGTCCCTTTCCCTTTCCAGGCCTCACTTTCCTCCTCTGGCAATCTAGCACACAGGACTGAAACTCCCTGACCTCTCTCTCTGACCAATGGGGACATCATCACTGTCATGGAGACCCGGTCCTTGGACAAGTCTATAACCATTAGTCGAATGAGGGAGGAGGGAATGAACAAATGAATGATCAGATGAAAAGATGTGAAAATATAGCCTAAGGCACCATGATTATGAACCCCTTCCCTCCTCCCCACTCAGCCTCAGCCCACATCTGAGAAACTGGTCTCAGAACTTAAAGAACTGGGGGGTGCGGTGGAGGGGTGGGGGCGGTTTCCTGTGGCACAGACCTGGATTGGTGGAGAGTTTAAGAGATTGGGCGGTGGGAACTCCTTGGGTGTCACCATTTGCCCTGCAGCATTTCCACTGCCAGCCCTGCCCTGAGCCTTGGGCAGCAGGCCTGCTGATTCACGATGCTCTCCCTGATTATTTCCGCATGATCACCCCCCAGCCCCCGAGCTGATGATTGAAGGAAGGAACTGTAGCTTCAGGGGCAGTGGCTCTGGAGGCTGGGATGGTAAGCAGGAGCCCCCAAGAGATTGGTGGAAGAGTAGAGCCAGAAGGGTCCTGAGCCCCCAGGCCATGTGAGGCAGGGTGAGGTAGGGAGTGGCCCAGGTCTGAGCAGGTGTTGGCATGAATGAAAACGGGGGGCCGGTAGCACACACTCACCAGGCACCTGCTGTGTGAGGCACTGTGCCCAGTTCTTGCCTGTGTGCTCTCTGTCCTCCAGCCACCCTGGCAGGAAGGAGGGGTTTGGGTGTATCCTGGGCTTCTTCCTCATTTCTCCTTATTCCCCATTTCCACCATTCAGTTATCAAGCCCCATTGAACCTGCCTCCCGAATATCTCTCTAGTGGTCCCCTTGTGTCCAGTCCTGTGACTCTGGCCCAGCTCTGGAATCCTCACAGCCTCCCCACCTCCCACCTCTTACTTTGGCTGCCAGGAAGCTCAATCACCATCTTAGTCTAGGTTTCTGCTGCTGTTTCACTGCTCTGCCTCTAATGGGATCATGTGGCATATGTGGCTTTTGTCTGAGCTGCTTCTAGCCTTTTATGGGCTTGGAAATTCTAAAGCAATCCATAAGTAAAATCTGCTATTCCCTAGATTCTTATGAGAACATCCACTGGCTTCTTGGATTTTTTGCTTTTTTTTTCTTGCCTCTCCCACCAGACTGACTCCCACCCAGACATGGAGACATTGCAGCTGAATGAAGCAGTGTTCAAATCCTGGCTCTGCTACTACTAGCTACAGGAACCTTGGGCAAGTTACCTAACCACTCAGTGTGCCTCCCTTTCCCATCTGTAGTATGAAGATAATAATGGTACCTACTTTGCGTGGGTTTATGAGGATTAAATGAGATAGTATAAGCACTGTGGTAAGCACTGTGTTTGCCAGTATAGATTGCTTGAATGGGTCTTAGCCATCCTGGGAGAACCTGGGGGATGAGGGGCTGGCTCTGTATGGAGTTTCTATATCAGTGCTTCTCAAAAGTCAATGTCTGCCTGAAACCCTTAAGGATCTGATTCACTTGGTCAAGGTGAGGCCTCCAGGCACATTACTGACCTGCTCTCAGAGGATGCCAAAGCTTTTGTGCGAAGTCCATGCTTCAGTCTACTCTGTGAGGACGTGACTGTGGATAGAATCCTTGTAAACTGTAAAGTGCTTGACTGTTGTACCTGGACAGGGGTTCCTGCCAGTGACTGAGGGCAGGAGGATAGCTGTGAAGGGGTCAGTGCCCACAGGCAGCTGAGGACCCCAGGAGGAGGGCTTCGGCCTTGGGCACACCCCTCCGCCACTATGAGAAGCCTATATCCAGGGCTGAGCAGGCCAAGTTAATCCTCTAAACCTTCCTCCTCCTCTTGTGTAACGGCTTTTGTTCCCCAGGGAAATTGAGAGCCTGCTGTGACCAGGAACCCCACAAATCTCCCACGGCATCTGGGCCTGCCTGGGATTGTGGCAAGGATTGCTGAGCCTGGGAAAACAAGGCCTCTAAACTGGGGGTTTGTGGGCACCCCAGGAGTGGGCCCGTGTGTGCATTACATGCAGAGACACAAGCACAGGCAAACACACGTGTGAATGTACACACTCCAGGGCCACTCTCACGGACACACACGTGTACCATATACACATGGGTGCAATTCCAAACACATGCACCCCTATGAATACGTGTGCCTCTTCCAGGTCAGACCCACTTATAGCTGACACCACCCCCGCCACGTAGACATGCATGTACCTGCCATTCGTGTAGGTACGTCCTCTCCCAGCCTGGGACTTGAGGCTTACAGTTACCTCGGGCTTACACCTTCTCCCGGAATAAGCTTTCCCAGTCCTCCCAGGCCTATCCCTTTCCGTGTCTCCCTGCTCACCTTCTCACCACAAGGACAGAGAAAGGGCTTTTCCTGTCCGCTGCTGGCCCGCTGGTTGGGAGCCAGGGTGTTTTTGTCTTTTCTGTAGAACTGGTTCTGTGGAATTTTCACTTATTGCCCTGCTCTGGGGGTTGCCTCAGGGCCCCACAAGCATGAGGAGGCTGGTTTTCAGATAAACAGGAGTGTTGAACATATAACAACCTGTGTCGTTGGAGTGGTACCTAAAAGTCTGCAAACTGCCCTCTTGCCAGTGTTGTGCTCATTCTTCATTGACAGACCCGAGATGCAGGTGCCTTCATTTCCTCCATTTGGCAGATGAGGGAACTGAGGCCCAGAGAGGGGTAGGACCCACCTGAAATCACATCTGAGCAAGATGAGGCAGTCGATCAAAATCCTAACCTCTTGAGGTTGGGCTGAGGGGAAGTGGCTTCAACCTCCTGGGGCTGAGAGAAGACGAGTTTGGCCTGTCAGGGCTGGGAGGATGGGGCCGGCTGAGGACACAGGCAGTCCCTCACAGGCCAGTGCTCTGCCCTTAGTGCACCATTGTGGACATGCCAGAGGAGAGGGCAGGAGGGGGACAAGACACCTTTGCCTTGCTGTGTGATCCAGGCAAGTCCCTGCCCCTCTCTGGGCCCAGCACCCTGTCTCTACAATGAAACATCGGGGTTGGTTGGAGGACGCACTCCCTCTCCGAGCCTGGGGAAAGCTTCTGCAGGCTGCGAGTGGAAGGCAGGCTCAGGATGCTCCGCGCTGCAGCCTTAGTGGTCCTGAGCTGTGGCCTGTGCCCAGGGAGCCCTCGCCTTGGCCCCTGGCCTGCTGCTGAGACCCACCAAGGCAGGGCCAGGCACAGCGTTGGGGCTCAGGGTCTGGGGTCTCCTCCAGGCTAGGCGGGAGGTGGTGTTGTGAGAAGAGGACCCAAAAAATCCAGACAGTGCCCCCAAGCCCTGTGGATCTCTGCCCCTTAACCTCCCTTATGTTTCTCTATAGTTCTTATCACTACCTGACCTGCTATATATTTACTCATGAACTAAAATAAACTAGTCTCCCCTGCTAGAATGTAGGTGCTACATGGGCAGGGAGTTTTATGCTCTCAAGTGCATTGAACATTACCTGCACAGAGCAGGTGCCCAATAAGTACTTGTAAAAAAAGAAAAAGGAGGAAGAGGAAGAGGACTAATCTCACGGATGGGGAGTGGCTGGCCCAGACCCACCACTGGCCAGAGGCAGAGCCACCCTGGCTGCCTTCTCATCAAGCCCAAGCTCAAGGATGGATTGGAGCTGGGGAAGGCGATGGTGGCCTGGGCTCAGACTTTTCCCCCCAAATCACCCTCAATCTCAGGAGCCATACTCAGTCCACAGGTGGAAGGCAAGGCATCTGGACCCGTGGGGCAAGAGCCAGACAACAGAACCATTAATCTCAGAGTCTCAGCATCCTTTAATGGACCTTCCAGGCACTGCTGAGAAAACCAGGTTAGTCATTCCCTGCAGCAGCAATGAGCAGTGCCAGGACTCTCTTCAGACTTGAGAAAAGCCAGGAGAGGGCTGAGGGGTGGGGTGGAGATGAGGAAGAAAGCGGTCATCCGCTGGGTGCCAAGGCCCCGGGCCAAGCCCTGGTCTGTCTGTCTTTTTTTTTTTTTAATTAATTTTATTTTTTTGGCTGCATTGGGACTTTTTTTGGCTGTGTTGCTGCACGCGGGCTTTCTCTAGTTGCGGAGAGCGAGGGCTACTCTTCGTTGTGGTGCGCAGGCTTCTCGTTGCAGTGTCTTCTCTTGTTGCGGAGCACAGGCTCTAGGCGCGCGGGCTTCGGTAGTTGTGGCACACGGGCTCAGTAGTTGTGGCTTGCGGGCTCTAGAGCGCAGGCTCAGTAGTTGTGGCACACAAGCTTAGTTGCTCCGCGGCATGTGGGATCTTCCCGGACCAGGGCTTGAACCCGTGTCCCCTGCATCGGCAGGCGGATTCTTAACCACTGCACCACCAGGGAAGCCCAAGCCCTGGTCTTTCAATGCCACCTCACTCAGTCCTCCCAACAGCCCTTGGGGCTGAATTGACGATACCCATTCTGGGGGTGAGCACACTCAGACGGCAAAGTGACTGGGAAGTGGCTGGTCAGCCTTGGTGTTAGGGACTTGAGCTGGAGTGTTCTGGATTTGGGTCTCAGCCCTTGCTTGCCAGCTTGCCAGCTCTGGGCTGAGGCAAGTTACTTCCCCTCCTCGGATTTCTCGGTTTCCTCATTGGCTGTCTCCCGGGACGACTCTGAGATGTGCATGTGACAGTTTGTGGCGCCAGAACTGGTTAGAATAGGGGCTGCTCCAGGAGTCAGAATCTCCCCCAGCGCTTGACAGAGCTGCGTGGCGCTCACTCCCTCCTGGGTGAGTGTTCTGGGTCCGTGCCCTGAGAGTGCTAAGACCCCACCTCCCCTCAGAGCTCAGCGGTCTTGACAGATGGACCGCTTGCAGCCACTTTGGCTCGCTGCAAGCTGGAGAGAGAGTGGGAGTGGACTTGGGGTCCTCCTCCCTTCCTTGGCCTGGTTGTACCTAGAGCTGCAGCCTGTGCAGCGCGTAGGGCAGAGGAGACAGCGACCTGGGGACCAGGCTGGGCCACGGTAGAGGAGGGGAACAGGGCAGGCGGGCCTGGGAGCCACACAGGCCTGGCTTTGAGTCACTTTCCCTCTCTGGGCCTCAATTTGTAACATGGGGGTAACAACGATCTCCCCCTGAGTTTTGAAAAACTGTTAAGTGTTCTATGCTGGTGAGTGACCCTCAGAGAGGAGGCTGTGCCTCCAGGAGCCTGTGGTGGGAAGAGGCTGGGAAGGATCAGGACCAGATAGGAGTCCACAGAGGAGGCCCTTAGGAAAGCTCTTGCCTCCACGTGGCTGGTGGGGAAAGTGAGTCCCTGAGTCCTGGTGCGATCTGCTAAAGGGGAGTGCGGCAGCGTGAACGAGTATATCTGAGGGAGCTGTGTTAAAACTTTTCTGGCGTTTCTGTTGCCATTCAACTCCCACGACACCACCACAAGGGAAAAACTGAGCAGCACAGCCCGTGGTATGGGCCCTGGCCTCTGGAAGATACCAGGGATGCACATCTCTTGCCAGCTCTAGAATGGGTTCTATACCAATTCAGGGACAGTCTCTCCATCCCTCAGTATCAAATGAGAAGATGAAAGAGAAGGCTCTTTGTAAACTATAAAGTGCTGTGCCTCTGATGGCGCATCTGTGTGTGTGTGTACAAGCCCTCGGGTGTGTATACATGAGTGAGAATGTACAGATTGTGAGCGTGTGTACACGTGGTGTGCGTGCTCACGTTCCCTGGCCTGGCTGGGGCAGTAACTCCACGCTGTCCAAAGCTCCCTGTTTGGCTGGGACTCTTCTCTAAACTTCTTCCAGTCTTTTTTCCGTGTTTCCTCACTGCTCCTTAGTTTATCAGAAGGGAGCAACCTGTGGTCCAGAAACCTAGCAATTGTCTCTGAGCCCGCCCACTCTTCTCCCCTCCAGCCCGCCCTCACCTCATCCGGCCCCTGGAGGCCCGGCTGCCCAGTCTGCAGGGCTGGCAGCTTGCTTGGCTCCCCTGCGCAGCCCACCTGCCACCCATTTTTCCCTCCAAGGCTCTGTGTCAGCCACTCTCACATCATTGTTCCACTGGCTCCTCACAACATCCCAGTACCCCCACCCTCCGGGTGCTCTTATTAAACCCATTTTACAGGCAAGGAAGTGAAATCTCAGTGAGGGGAAATGGCTTTCCCAACGTTACCCAGCCCAACTAGTGGCAGTGCTGGGGTTTCAACTCCTACCTAACTCCAAAATCTTTATCCTTAACTCTTGCGGCCTGCCTAGCGAGGGTGTGCTGACTGGTTGGCTGAATGTGTAAATGAATGAAAAAACAAATGAATAAATCACTCAGTCACTATTGAGCTGAAAGAGAAGGTTAAGCGATAATAACAATGGCTGTCACTTATTGAGCACCTACTGCATAAAAGCAAATGCAGCCAAGATTATCATTATCCCCATTTTGCAGTTGAGGAAGATGAAGTTCAGAGAGCTTAAAGCATATGATCCAGGATGGGACCCGGAATTCTAACTTGTCCTCCCTAGAGGAGGGGTGAGTTAGCAGAGCCTGGCGACAGTGCCCACCCATTGCAGCAGAGACACGTCAAGGCTCTCAGGAAACTGTGTCTCCAGGGCCCTCCCCAATGACACCCACACCCCACCCCTCTTGTCCCGGGGCCATTTCCCCATTTGTCTCTGAAATGGGTTTCTATTTCAGTCTGGGGTGGGGATTTGCCGGCCCAGCTCTGACTGTTCCTTTCTGACTGTTGGCACATCTGGTGAGGGCCAGTGCCTTGGCCTGGACATGTGGAGGTGTCTTCCTGTTCCCCCTGCCCCAGGGCCAGCCCTGTCATTAACAGCTCCCATGCGAGGGCAGGCCTGTGCGAGATGCAGCTGTGGGTCTGTGGAGATGGCCTAGGCTGGGTCAGTGGCATCTGTGCCCAGCCCTGTGCTGGATGCCAGGGACCTAGAGGCGAGTAGATCCAGTCCTTCGCTTAGAGAACTCATGGGCAGAGTACTGAAGCCTGGGTGGGTTAAGTCTGTAGCAGTGGGGGCAGAGCCTGGCATCCTGACTCCCAGGGCAGTGCTGATTTTTGTGGCCTGGAACAGACTGGGGGTTGTTCTGTGGCCCCAGGAGAGAGCCTACCTGTGGCGTCTGAGGGGCAGATCTCAGCTCAAAGGGATGACATTGTCTCTGTCGAGCCCGGAGGAGGAGAATCAGCCACTCATTCATTCAGAAGTTCCCGGAGGGCCTTCCGTTGGGGGACAGGGTGGGGGTGGAGGGCACAGGGAAAAGGAATCAGATGTTAAAATCAGAGCTGGGTTTGAATCCAGGCGCCAGCATTTGCTGGCTGTGTGATTTCAGAAAAGTTATTTAACTTCTTGGAATCTCAATTTCCCCATTTGTGAAATGGGGTACTAGAACCTGCCTGGCCAGCTCATGGAGCGGATAAAATAAGATAGTGCGCATTACTTGTAGGTTCTTAGGAAGGTTTAGTTCACTTCCCTCCTCACCCTGGAGAGCCCTTCATGAGGGAGGAGATATTCCTTTAGGCAGCAGCTAGTATGATGATTGAGGCAAGAGACAAAACTTGTAAGGGGTCACAGTGAACCCTCCAGGCTGACCAACATTCACATTATGGTGCACAGCCTCATTTCTCATGTCACAAAAGGGAAATAGAGACACAGAGAGGCTGATGTTTGAGGCAGCCTAAAACACCTCTGCTGTAGAAAGTTGCTTCAATAAAAGAGATAATAGATTAAAATCTGAACAGTCCCCAGCCTAGGTCTCCTGACCAAGCTGGAAACCTCCCTGTCAGACTCTCAAACTTATTAAGATTCACCGAGGACCTACTTTATGCCAGGCCCACACCATGGCTTTATTACAGATTTATCTTTATAATAACAGCAACAGCCATGAAAGGTTAATACTGTAAGCCACATTTAGTAAGTGGGGAAACTGAGACTCAGAGTTTTGCATAACTTGCTCAAGGTCATACAGCTAATAGAAGCTGAGGGAGGATTCAAAACCAGGACAGTCTGGCCCTGAAACCCATGGCTGTCCTACTCCATGGGGTACTTGGTCCACAAAAGACGTCAGGCCTCCGATCAGAAATACATATACCAAAAAGGTAAAATATAAATGACAACATAAAAAAGGAGTAATTAGGGAAATGTAAATCAAAATCACAATATGATACCACTTTATACCCGTTAGGATGGCAGTAAGGAAAAAGACGGACAATAACAAGTGTTGGTGAGGATTTGGAGAAGTTGGAACTCTCATATGTTGTTGGTGGGAATGTAAATTAGTGCAGCCACTTTGGAAGACTTTGTCAGTTCCTCAGAAAGTTGAACATAGAGTGACCACATGACTCAGCAGTTCTATTCTTAGGTATGTACCCAAGAAAATTGAAAGCATACATCCACATGAAAACTTGTATGCAGATGTTCATAGCCATGTTATTCATAATAGCCAAAAACTAGAAACTACCTAAATGTTCATCAGTTGATGAATGGTTAAACAGAATATGGTATATCCATACAATGGGATAGTATTCAGCCACAGAAATGAAATGCTGATCCATGCTACAACCTGAATGAACCTTGAAGACATTATGCTAAGTGAAGTAAGCCAGTAACAAAATCATGCTTATTATATGATTTCATTTATGTGAAACATCCAGAATGGGCAAATCTATATATACAGAAAGTAGATAAGTAACTTCCACAAGATGGAAGGAGAGAGGAATGAGGAGTAACTACTAATGGGTACAGGATTTCTTTCGTGGTAATGAAAATGTTCTGAAATTATATAGTTGGGATTAATGTTGCACCATCTTAAAAGTATACTAAAAACCGGGCTTCCCTGATGGCGCAGTGGTTGAGAGTCCACCTGCTGACTCAGGGGACACGGGTTCGTGCCCTGGTCTGGGAGGATCCCACATGCCGCGGAGCGGCTGGGCCCGTGAGCCATGGCCGCTGAGCCTGCGCGTCTGGAGCCTGTGCTCCGTGACAGGAGAGGCCACAGCAGTGAGAGGCCCGCGCATCACAAAAAAAAAAAAAAAAAAGTATACTAAAAACCTTTGAACTGTACACTTTGAAAGGGTGAATTTTATGGTAGTTGAATTACATCTTAATTTAAAAAACAACAGGAGCAGGAATATACAGTTAAAAAGAAGTTGAAACTAACATGGGGCCTACAGTAGGAGGTCAGGGAAACTCAACTGTGTGCTTCCTGGCAGCTGGAGCGAACAGGGAGGAGCAGCCTCCAAGAGGAGGAAAGTGCAGCACCTTAGGGAAACCAGCTCTTCCAGGGTGTAGCTCTAGGGCAAGATTCCCACAAGCCTGAGTTGGCTATCATAATGAATTGTCAAAAACAGGAATTTCCTTTATCTCCTACCTGAGATTCTGATGCAGGTAGCATCAAGAACTGTGAAGGGCATGAGACTGTACCACACTTACAGGCTACTAAATTAGCCTAGTACAGTTTCATGGAGGCTGGCAGAAGACCTAAGACTCCTGGTTAGAGACAAAGAACTCTGTTCCTCACATCAGTAGTAGCAGGGAGAATACCAGTGTTAGCACTGGTTCCTCAAGCCCCAATTCCCACAGGGTAATGTAAAGGCCAGATAATACATGCCCATGCAATGCCTTTCATTACAAGGGAAGAACCTAGACCTGAGGCAACTCAAATCCTTTATAATGGGCAGTGAGCCTGCTTGACCTTTGCCCTAAAGGAAGACATTATTTTTGTCATACCAGACAGCCAACAAAACTGCCTTGTGCTCCAAAGGGAGACACTGTCACTCTCTTCCAAGTCTGTTTGCTATGCAAACACCGTTGAAAAGATGGTCTAGAACAAAGGCTATCTGTCTCTGCTTAATAGACTTGCCAAAATCTGAGAGACCCCTGGAGAATTATCTCCCGACACATAGGTGTAATGGTCAGGGCTGTTTTTGTTTGTGTTTTATTGTGGTACAATATACATAACATAAAATTTACCCTTTTAATCATTTTATTTATTTATTTACTTATTTTCATTTATTTATTTTTGGCTGTGTCGGGTCTCCGTCGCTGCTTGCGGGCTTTCTCTAGTTGCCACGAGCTGGAGCTACTCTTCATTGGGGTGCGTGGGCTTCTCTTTGGGGTGCGCGGGCTTCTCTTTGCTGCAGAGCACGGGCTCTAGGCACGCGGGCTTCAGTATTTGTGGCACGTGGGCTCAGTAGTTGTGGTTTGCGGGCTCTAGAGCGCAGGCTCGGTAGTTGTGGCGCACGGGCTTAGTTGCTCCGTGGCAGGACAAGGGCTCGAACCCACGTCCCCTGCACTGTCAGGCGGATTCTTAACCACTGCGCCACCAGGGAAGTCCCTTTAATCATTTTTTAGTGGGAAAATATATATAACATAAAATGAACTGTTTTTACTCACAACACTTCTGCCACCAAATGTGTGCAGTTTTCTCCTCCTAACACCAACCAATTCTTTTTTTTTAATTGAAGTATAGTTGATTTACAGTGTTGTGTTAGTTTCTGCTGTACAGCAAAGTGAATCAGTTATACATATATCTACTCTTTTTTAGATTTTTTTCCCATAGAGGTCATTACAGAGTATTGAGTAGAGTTCCCTGTGTAATACAGTAGGTCCTTATTAGTTATCTATTTTATATGTAGTATTAGTAACACCAACCAATTCTGACACCAACTCTGAGAGTAAGCCTGGACCCCTTAGGTTAAGGGCTCAGTTGTCTCCCCCACCCACTGCCCCAATTCAGATGTCAGTCACACGTCCCAGGCCTCCTGTACTTCTTTTTTTTTTTTTTTTTAATTTAGGAATTGTTTTGGTCCTTAATCATTTCATAGACAGATTTTATTTTATTTTATTTTTGGCGGTACGCAGGCCTCTCACTGTTGTGGCCTCTCCTGTTGCGGAGCACAGGCTCCGGACGCGCAGGCTCAGCGGCCATGGCTCACGGGCCCAGCCGCTCCGCGGCATGTGGGATCTTCCCAGACTGGGGCACGAACCCGTGTCCTCTGCATTGGCAGGCGGACTCTCAACCACTGCGCCACCAGGGAAGCCCCGGCCTCCTGTACTTCTGACGGGCTATAAATCAGGAGTTCCCATGACCCCCTCCTAAGGTTCCATAGTTCACTAGAATGGCCCACAGGACCCAGGAAAGCACTTTAACTATAACGAGATTATTATAAAGGATACAACTCAGGAACAGCCAATGGAAGAGATGCATAGGGCAAGGTAAGAGGCGAGAAACATCCATCCCTCTCTGGGTGGATCATCCTCCCAGTACCTTGATGTGTTCACCAACCTAGAAGGTCTCAGAACACTGTTGTTTAGGGTATTTTTTTATGGAGGCTTCATTTTGGAGGCATGATTGATTACATCATTGGCCATTGGTGATTGAATGTAATCTCTAGTCCCTCCCCCCTCCCTGGAGTTTAGGGGGTGGAGCTGAAAGTTCTAAGCTTCTAATCAAGGTTTGTTCTTTCTGGCAACCCGCCCCCATCCTGAAGTTCTCTATTCTCTAGGTGCCTGCCAAGAGTCAACTTGTTAACAAAAGTTGCTCCTATCACTCAGGAAATTCCAAGGGATTTGGGAGCTCTGTGTGAGGAACCAGGGGCAAAGATAAAATATATATTTCTTATGCCATACATAAAACATTTTAACCTTTTTTGAATGTACAATTCAGTGGCATTAAGCACATTCACATTTTTGTATAACCATCACCACTATCCAAATCCAGAACTATTTTATCTCCAAATGAAACACTGTACCCATTAAACAATAACTCCCCATTTCTCTCTCCCCAACCCCAGGTGATCACTATTCTGCTTTCTGTCTCTATGAATTTGACTATTTCAGGTACCTCATATAAGTGGCATCATACAATATTTGTCCTTCTGTATCTGGCTTATTTCACTTAGCATAATGTTTTCAAGGTTCATCCATGTTATAGCATGTGTCAGAATTTCCTTCCTTTTTTGAGGCTGAATAATATTCCATTGTGTATATATACCACCATTTGTTTATCCATTCTTCCATCCGTGGACACTTAGGTTGTTTCTACCTTTAAGGTATTGTAAATAATGCTGTTAGGAACATTGGCATTTATATAAATATCTGTTTGAGTCTCTGCTTTCAATTCTTTTCACCTAGAAGTGAAGCTGCTGGATCTTTTAGTATATCTATGTTTGTTTTGTTTGTGAGGAACTGCCATACTGTTTTTCATAGCAACTGCACCATTTTACATTCCCAGCAGGAACGCACAAGGGTTCCAATATCTCCCCATCCTTACCAACACTTGTTATTTAATGTTTTTTCTTATAATAGCCATCCTAATGAGTGTGAGGTGGTATCTCATGATAGTTTTGGTTTGCATTTCCCTACCGATTAGTGATGTTGAGCATCTTTTCCTGTGCTTATTAGCCATTTGGATATATTCTTTGGAGAGTGTCTATTCAAGTCTTTTGCCAATTTTTGAATTGGTTTCTTTGTTGTTGTTGAGTTGTAAGAGTTCTTTATATATTCTGGATATTAATCCCATATCAGATGTGTGATTTACAAATATTTTTCTCCCATTCTTTGGGTTGCCTTTTTACTCTGTTGATGGTATCCTTTGATACTCAAAAGTTTTTAGTTTTGATGGAATCCAATTTATTTTTTCTTTTGTTGCCTGTGCTTTTGGTGTCATCTTGGTCAGGTCTGTTTTGATTGCACACAACAAATGCAACTAATTTGGGCAAGAACGGTGTTAGTGAATGTAAAGGAAAATTCAAAAGTAGACCTAGATCAGACATGGTTAGATTCAGCAATTACAGTGATGCCATCAGCAGTCTCTCTTTTTGTATCATTTCTCCTGATTTTCTACTGGCTTCCTACATTCTCATCCAAGTTCTTTCCAGAAGCACCAGGCTTCCATGGCCCTCATGGCTAATAATCCTGGGAGAGAAACTTTCATGCTGGTTCCACCAAAATCCTGGGGTAGACTCTAAATGGTTCCCCCTGAACCAGTCACTGGTAAGGGGTCTGGATAGATGCTCTGATTGATCAGCTCTGGCTCAGGTGTCCACCTTGAATGAACAAGATTACCATGGAATGGAGGACAGGGCTCCCTATAGGCAGAGATGCTTGACAGGCAAACTCCTCCCCAGAAGGGGTCTAGGAATCTGATAGACAGCTGGGGTTGGGAGGCTGTGTTTGAAAGGACATGCCTCATCTCAGATTTCCCATGGGGGCTACTGGAAGTAGAGAGAATCCTTTTAGTTGGTTCCTGAAGACTTCCTGGAGGAGGCAATGTTTATGGGACCCTGTGATTAGTGAGCAGGTGAGCCTAAGCAAGCTGGGTCCCAGGCAGGTTGAGCAGAGCAATGGAGGGGCTGGATCTCCCTGCCACCTGAGAACCTCCCTACCCCAGCCCTTACTGTAGGAGCTAAGAATATAGACTGCCTGGGTTCATAGCCCAGTAGCCATTCCTTCTACCTGTGCTACCTCAGGCAAGTCAGCTAACCTCTCTGTGCCTTGGTTTCCCCACTTGAGGTATAAAATGAAGATAATACCAGTCTAATCTCACAGGGTCATTATGAGGATTAAATGGAGTATTGTGTATCTGGCACCCAGTAAGGGTTCAGTGCTTGTATCATTATTATTATTATAAGTTTGAGCCTCTTTTCTGACCACATTTGCTGGTATACTGGCTGCTCCAGCTGTGTTCACCATCCTTCAGTGTGCCTCATCCAGCCTCTGCCCTTGCTGTTTTCTCTGCCTGAAATGACCTTTGCCTCTGTGCGCACTTGGCCATTTCATTGCTACCTCCTCTACCGAGCCTTTCCGGCCTGCAGGACCATCGCTCCCTGTCTAGGCTCCCACAGGGCTCTGGAGCAGGATGTCTGCCTCAGACTGTGGGTCTTCAGATACATGTCCCTTGTCTAGGCTGAGCTCCCGAGGGCAGGACCTGGGTCTCCTGTGCCATTGAGTTCCCAGCAGGAGCCTGCCAGCTGCAGTGTGGGGAGAGGGCAATCCAGGGGCAAAAACAGCACTGACTGGGCTGCAAAGGAGAGCGCAGCTGGTCTCAGGAAGTGAAAGTAGCTCAGGGCCTAGTGGGTCGTGTGTGAGGGGCAGGCCTTAGTGCTGAGAACAGAGGGGTCGTCAGGGCCCCGGCTTGCCCTAAGCCATAAAATGCTTAGGCAGGGGAGTGAAGAAGTTAGATTTTTGCTGAGCAAGGACCTCTCTAACTGCAGAAAGGGGATGCATTGCCTGCATAGAAGACACAGAGCATGAAGTGGCTGCTGACTGGGTTGAGGCAGGGACCACAGGATGAGAGGAGGGGACAGTCTGACAGGTGTAAAGATGGAGAACAAACAGGGCTTGGTAATTAATTTGAAGTGGGGCCTCAGGTTTCCCATCGGGGAAATGCGATGAGCACTGACCACTTTAACCAGTTAGTAACCCCGTCTCTGTCGTGCAATCCCATACCCTCCCCACAGTCCATCCCCTCCCCTGGGTAGGGTCCAGGTCAAGTGCAAGGCCAGACGCTGAGGGGGCTTGGTCAAGTCTGCAAGCGCCAGGGACCAGAGCTGGGCATCCTTACCAAGCCCACCCTGGGAGAGCTTGTGGGGCTGAGGCACAGCTCGGCTGAGCTGTGCTGATGGGATCATTTGTCCCCTCAGGCAGGGTGGGGCCTGGGCTCCTCTGGCAAAGGAGGGACCAGCCCAGACCCTCAGTTCCTGGGAGCAGATGGTTCCTCCCTGTTTTGTCCTCCTCAGCCATGCCTTCCAGCGGCTGGAATGGAAGAGAAGCGCCTTGGGAACGGTGCTGGGCACAAGGGCAGGCCCAGGGCCGGATGCTGGTGCCACAGGCATTCCACCCTCACCAGCTGAGTGTCCTTAGGAATCATGAATCCAATTGCGCAGCAGCAGGGCTGAGGCTAGGACCCAAGGATTCTGTCTCACACACCTGACATCCATCCCAAGACCCAGAGAGCTGTGTTTATCTCGGGAGCCGGATGCCTCTCTTCTCTGGGCCTCAGTTTCCTCAGCTGCTAAATGGGTGTGAAGGAGGAGAGGAGAGAACTCGGGAAGCTCTAAGGCCCCCCTCCCCATTCTGAGACGGGAGGGCCTACGCAGCCCAGGCAGTTGGAACAAGTCATCCTTCCAGACTCCTCTGAGTCTCCATCTACCAAAGCCACACCCTTGCTTCCCCTGGAGAGGAGGGTCAGACTAATGCAGCAGGCTTGGGAACAGGTTCAGGGGTAGAAAACCCCTGTAGACTCTACAAGGCTGTAGACCAGCCTTCCAGCTGCTCTGGGCCTTGGATTTTCATCTGTGTTCTGAGAACCTGACCCCTCCAATCTGTCTTTCTAGCATGATGGCCGTCAAGGCTGGTGGAGGGGTGTGCAGAGGAGGGGTGAGAGGCTGCCGTGAGCCAGGCATTCGAGGCCCCTGATTTGGCCCTACCACCAGCTGGCCCTGCAGCCTCCCTGTCCCAGCCACTTCAGGCTACTGTCTCTGACCTGAACTCTAACCACATCCAATCCATCCTCCATCCAGCAGCACAAGGAACCTCCTAAATCTCAACTCTGCTCACCCCCCTGCCCTGCTTTACAAACCATCGAGGGCTCCTTGGCTGACGCCCACCACGCAGAGGCCAAATGTGTAGCCTGGCATTTGAGTGAGGCCTGTTGGGACCCAGCTCTGTTGACCTCTCTGCCTCACCTCCTGCAAACACGAACACTTGCAGATACCCGTGCCCTCATATCTCTAGCAGGTCTGTCTGTGGGGAACAGCAACCTCCGCTTCTTTGTCCACAGTCCATCAAAGAATCACTTCCTCCAGGGAGCCTTCCTTGATAACCCAGGCAAGAATAGGGGCCTCCTTTGTCTTCCCAGAGACCCCCTCATCTGTCTTTCCCACCAGCTGAGGCTTTTCAAGGACGAGGTCCAAAGCCCAGTGAAGTCCCTGCACATTTTAAGGCTCCCTGCAAACGCATGGGAAATGAATGAATGAGTGAATAAGTGAGTGAGTGAGTGAGTGGGTAAATAAGCAAAGACTGAAAGTGAGGCCATTTCTAAGCTGGTCTGTGATAAAATTATGAGTGATAATAAAAGCCCCACTGAGTGAATACCTGCTTGCACCAGATTCTGGGCTGGGCGTTCTAGATCATTCCTGCATTTGAGCCCCAACAGTACTGTGAGATGGGTATGGTTATCTCTATTTTATAATGAAGGGCACTAAAGCTCAGAGAGCTAGACTCACTGTTTATAAGCTGCAGAGCCAGGGTGGAAACCAGGTCTGCCAAGTACCGAGATCTGCAGAGGGAGCAGTGATGGGTGGCAGAGGGGTGCGGATGCCAGGAATGGACATTGGGCTCTCACTGACCTGGACCCCACCCAGGGGTAGGGGTAGGTTGCGGAGAGTGTATGGGACTGACTTGGAGAATTGGAATTAATGGGCTTGAAGGATTCTGGGTTTTCCAGGGAGCTCTGAGGAGAGACCCATTCGGGAGTGGATCCTCGTATTTTGTATGATCAGGAGTGATGCGGGGGATAGCTGGGCGAGCTTTGTGCCTCCCACCCACACCTGCCCCATGATCGACAGCCCATCCTATTCTGTGATACAGACAATTGATGTTTTTTCAAACCCATATCATGGGCTATGCAGAGGTATCAGTCCTCTCACCTACCCCCTCCAGAATCACCCAGTTCCCACCTAAACAGATGTTCTGGAGGTGCCATGCCTATCCCGAGCTCCACCCCAACTTCTCAGCAGAGTCCAGGCCTTTTTCTGGAAGCCACAGAGGTGGCTCCCCTCCCCCAGTCCTGCACCAGCCTCAGCAGGGGCGACGTCAAACAGAAGTGGCTTGTTCTTTTCCAAAAGTCTATTGCATCAGGGTCACTTCTGAGATTGAGATTTGCTTATGATGGAGCTCAGACAGTCACAGGCTCCCAGCCTCACCTAGAAGGACAGGGTGCCCAACGCTTTCCCCTGAGCTGGGCCCAAAGACTCCCTGCTCTACCCTGCCCTCGGGTAGGGGTGTGAGAAATGGGGGCAAGGAGGGAGGAAGTAGAGGCAGAGCCGCAAGGACTCTTTCAGAAGCTTGATTGTGAAGGGAGGAAGAAGACACAGCTGGAGAGGCACAGGGTCAAGGAAGAGGTGCTGCTAAGGTGAGAGGTGAGGATGGAAAGTGTTGTGGGCTGAGGGGTGGAGCTGGCAGGGGGTGGGCATCCACACAGGAGGAGGTGGCCTGAGGCATAGGAGGAATGAGGAGAGAGGGAAGCAGGCTTGGATTTATTTAGATGGCCAGGAAGTTGAAGGGGGGCCCCTCGGAAAGGCCTTCCTTTGCTCTGAAGTATGAATTGAGGGCTATTGGGATTGAGGGTAGGCCTGACAAGAAAGATAGGGCAAAGTCTTGGACGAGAAGGGAGAGGGGCCGCTCTGGGACAGGTGAAAGTTTGGGAGCCCAGCCAAGTGGGGTGGCAACCAGTTTGTGGGGCCTCAGGGCCCTGGGCTGAGTCACATTCCTCCATCCACACTCAGCTCTGTAGTGCAGGTACCAGCATTCCTGCTGGTACCAGGAATGAGGGATACAAATGGATGGGCTGTGTTCTCAGGAGTCGGGGGTCCTGGGGTGGAGGTCCAGGCTGGCAAAGGAAGGGAGAGGGGCCAAGAAGATGCTGGCCCAGGGTGCTGGAGGCCTCCAAATCAGAGGCCCTGGTGCAAAGGGAGTGATGGTGTGCAGGCTTGGAGGCTGGAGGCTCTTGGGGGCAAGCAGGGCCAGTGTAGGGGTTTGGGGAGATGGAGACCTTGGACAGGGCAGGAGGGAGAGGCAGGCAGTCCAGGCCCACCAGGCCATGTCCTGTTCACCCTTCTCAGCTGGGACTGCTCACAGCCTGAATCTCACACACACAGCCAGTTAGAGGCAGCCCCACAGGTCTCTATCGGCCCCTAATCTCCAATAAACACATGTTGCAAGTACCAACTGCAGCTTGCGATAAAACACAGCCTTGAGCCAAGTCCCCTATGCCCCCAGTCAGATTTCTGTCCCTATATCTTCTCTGTTCTCGAGCTACCCCTAGAAATTCATCTATCCATCCATCCATCCATCCATCCATCCATCCATCCATCCATCCATCCAACAAATACTTTATAGAGTACCTACTATGTGTCAGGCACCATCCTAGGCATTGGGGTTGCAGTAGTGAAGAAAACATGAAAACCCCTGCCCTGGTGGAGTTTACGTTCTGGTGGGAGGAGGCAGACAATAAGCAAACAAATAAAATAATACATTTAAATATGGTACATGCTTCCCTGTGCAATAAACCATTGATGTCTCAAAAAAAAAAAAAGAAAGAAAGAAAAGAAAAAGATGGTACATGCTAAGGAGAAAAATACAGCAGAGGCGGAGGCGTGTGTGTGCTAGTGGGAGGTTGCAATTTTCACTAGAGTGGAGGGGGAGGGCCTCACCCTGAAGATGTTGTTTGAGTGACCACCTGAAGGGGATGAGGTCTGTCCTGTGTTTTTCATACACACTCCACACACAAAAACGTGCTCCGTGGCAGGACCCCCTGTGCCACCCGCTGACCCCTCCACATGACACCCTGAGCCTGGCAGCTGCCCTGACTTTGATCTATTCCCCCCCAGGCCACCTCTCAGATGCCCACAGAGTGCTGCTCCTCCCACACTGGGTTGGCCACACATGGGGGCCCCAGTGCCACATGGCTGACATCTGAAGGTGAGGGAAGAGGCCATGCCCCCCTCACAGCCCCCAGGCAGGGAATGAGACAGGACGGAGGAAAAGGGCTTTGTCCTCGGTTTGGAAATGGTTATGGCCTCCTGGCCTCATGCCTGGTTTCTGGGCTCCGCTACTAGGTTCCCTGGGCCTGGACGTGACTGGACTTGCTCATGGGAATGAAGACCAGCTGATGAGTGGGACAGTCTCTGCAGGATGTCCTAGGAGGTTGAGGGCAGCCAAGTTCTGGGGCCCCAGAGGCAGGTTGGACTACGGAACAGAAGCAGTGATGGGGCAGCTCTCAGGGCTTGCTATGGCAAAGCATATGTCTCACTGAGCTTTCTCAAGGTGGAATTCAGTGGCCTGGGAGAGAAGGGGTGAGCTCCCTGTCATGGGACATATGTGAGCAGGGGCCAGACAAGCCTATCGAAGAGGCTTCAGGGAGCCTCCCTTCTCTGAGGGGTTGTGGAGAGCTCTGGGTCAGATGCTCTTAAGGCCTCTCTGGCCCGAGGATCCAGATCTCAGAGGCTTGTCATTGTCCCGGGGCTCTGGGGTCCAGTTGAGTCTCTTGTGTCTGCCAGGTGGGCTCAGCTACCAGAGATGGTCAGAGCAGGGTGAAGGCAGAGGGCTGCCTTCTGTGGGCAGTGAGGGGTCTTCTGAGATTTTCTCTGCACCTAAACCTTGCCTGTGAGAGCTGTGGACATGGTTGCCTACCTTGGGGGCTTCAGTATCTGTCTGTGAAATGCGTAGGACCATGATCCACAGTGAACACTCAGGCAGTGTTGGTGGCCTGCCCTTCCTGAGGGTCAGGGGCTGGGGGACACAAGAAGTCTCAGAGGTGCTATTCCTGTAGCCGTGACCTTCATTCCCCCTGACGCGTATTCTACGTCATCTGCCAAGCCAAAACTTTGCTTTGCTTTATTTTGTTTTATTTTGCCAGGCAGCACCAAGGACAGAGCCCTGAGGCTCATCTGTACAGACGGGGTCCACTCATTCAACATTTCCCAGTGTCTCTTGGGAGCTGGAGCCTGTGCTGGTCTCTGGGACCACACAGGGAAAGCAGACCTTGTCCCAAATTCCTGACAAAGAGAAGGGAGGGAGTCTGGCTGACATCGCCCCTTGGGCTGTTCTTTTCTGCCCTGACGCCCAGTCCCCATTCCTTTGTCCTGTCTTAGGACACTGTGTTCCCGAGACACAGGGTGGCATGGTGGATTTACTGTGTACTTTGGGGAAGCTCCTGATCTCTCTGGCCTCAATTTTCCTGTAGGGAAATGTCATCTGTCTTCCTGAGCATGAACTTTATCATTATTCAGAGCCGTGTCTTAGTCCTGGCTCACCACTGACTCACTGTGTCGCCTTGGGCAAGACACCAGCCTTCTCGAAGCCCAGTTCCTTGTCTGTAAAATGGGGATAAACAGGCCACCACACAGGGCTAGGAGTGAAAGAGATCCTGCCGCAAAAGCACTTAGCTCAGTGGATGGCACTTGCTGGGTAGCCAAGGAACTGTAGCAGTGAAGTTGTTCAGAAAAATGAGGCTTGTGGAGGTGAAATGACTGCCCCAGGATCACACAGCAAGTGGGTGATGGATCTAGGACTAGACCCTGGATTTCTAGCTTTCTGGTTTCCTTCTCAGGAGCTACTGGGATGACACAGTGGTTACCCTGGAAGCTGATGGAAGAGGGGCTCTCCCCATGGAAAGTGAATTGGGGAGCTTCCCTGGCTGCCCCATGGAAGCCAGGCTTGACCTGACAGTCCCTCAGTCCCTACCTGCCCCTCTGCTGGTGACCTCCAGGTTCATTGCCAGTTCCAGCCTCCACTGCATGGATATTAGGGTTCTGAGGCCAAAGCTGTAAAGATGGGCTGTTGAAAGCGGAAAGGGGAGGAATGGGGGCACAGGACTATAGGCAGGACTCCTGATTTCAAGTGACAATCCTAGGCCAAACAGATTGAGGCAAAAAGGGAATTTGTTAGCTCATGCCTTCAAAAAGTCCAGTGAAAGGTAAAGCTTCAGGTACAGCCGGAAGTAGGTGCTCAATGGTGTTCTCAGGAACCTGCGTGTTCCCACCTCTCAACTCTGCCATCCCTTGGCTTTATTTTGGACAGTCTCCTCCCTGGTGGTAGTATCTTCAGTTTGTAGGACAGTTAGCCTGGCTGCAGCAGTTCCAGACTTACGTCCTACCAGCTTTGCAAACTCAGTGGGAAACCTGTCTCCTTCCCAGTGTTCCAACAAAAGCTCCAGAATTTGAGGCGCCCAGTGAAGGTTGCCCATCCACCCCTGAGCTAGTTACAGGGCTTGAGGAGCCCACTCTTGTCTCATTGGCAGACCTAGGTCACCACAGGCCTACCTCTCCCAGATCCTCAAGACTCCAGGAGAGGAACTTCCCTGGCGGTCAGGTGGTTAAGACTCCGTGCGTCCACTGCAGGGAGAGAAGTTTCGACCCCTGGTCAGGTCGGGGAACTAAGATCCCATATGCCATGCAGCATGGCCAAAAAGTTAAAAAAAAAAAAAAAGACTCCAGGAGAGGAAGGAAGGGAGGCCATCATCATGAAGGGGGTCTGGGAATTGGGTGGGAAAAATGACAGAGGAACAATGATGGCCTGCAGGACAGGACAGAGAACTGGGCCCAGGCCATCTCTTCCCCAGCGGACTGGAGCCTGGTTATCTGGGAGGATGGGCGGGTTTTGAAGGCACCAATGGAGGCTGTCAGCCAACTGTACTCCTTGCAGCTAAACAGCAGGGTCTTTCTTGAAGGGGGATCCAAATGGCACACCTCCATGGGGAGATTTAAAAAATGGGACAGCCTGGGGCTCCAGGCAAGGAACCCTCTCACACTAGCTCCAGGGAAGGGGGTTTATTGAAAGGTCCTGGGATCTCCCAGGACCCTGGGTGGGAGCTGCTACAGCCCCATGGGCATGGACTTGGAAAGCTGGCCATTATGGACTCTCCTGCTTACAGGGGCTGCCCTGTCACAGCTGTTCTCTGGGACCCTGTGCTCTGTCCCACAGTTCCTCACCCCGAGGCTGACCTGTGACTTCTCAGCCCTGGGCCCACCAGGTCACCGTGATCTCAGACCTCCTTATACACATGCCTAAGAGAGAACCTCTTGCTAACTTTGCCAGGCCTCAGCTTCCTCATCTGCAAAGTGGGAATTGTAACTGTGAAGAGTAAATGAGATATGGCATGTGAAGTATATTTTTTTAATAAATTTATTTATTTTTTATTTTTATTTTTGGCTGCACGGGGTCTTTGTCACTGTGCGCGGGCTTTCTCTAGTTGCAGCAAGTGGGGGCTGCTCTTCATTGCGGTGCGTGGGCTTCTCATTGTGGTTGCTTCTCTTGTTGCAGAGCATGGGCTCTAGGCATGTGGGCTTCAGTAGTTGTGGCACGTGGACTTAGTAGTTGTGGCCTGCGGGCTCTAGAGCGCAGGCTCAGTTGTTGTGGCGCACGGGCTTAGTTGTTCCGCAGCATGTGGGATCTTCCCGGACCAGGGCTCAAACCCGTGTCCCCTGCATTGGCAGGTGGATGCTTAACCACTGCGCCACCAGGGAAGTCCCCATATGAAGTATTTTTGCACAGTAAAAACATCTGTCCAGATTGTGATGGGGATTGCATGAGCTCACGGATGGGCAACTGGGGCCTGTGCATAGTAGAGCCGCAGGAGATGCAAGTTTCCTCTTTGCTCAACCTGTGGAGGCCAGAGAAAAACTGGCAGATTCGACCCCTGGTCAGGTCGGGGAACTAAGATCCCATATGCCATGCAGCATGGCCAAAAAGTTTTAAAAAAAAGGGAGTGATGGCGTGCAGGCTTGGAGGCTGGGGGCTCTGCAGCCTCAACCCCCAAATTCCCCAAGACTGCAGCTTCCCCTTCCTTGTACTCAAAATGACTGTTTCAGTTCCAGCTTGAACTTCTTCCTGTTGAGCAGGAGGCAAGAAGGGGAAGTGGAAAAAGAAAAGAGAAATCAAGTCTCCCTGTGCCCTCCTACTGCCAAGTTTGCCTGCTTTAGTGGACAGCCTGACACCACAGGTGAGACCGAAACTCCTCCAGGAGTTCCCTGGGTGCCTCCCTGGGGCACCCTGTTCCCTGGGTGCCTGGGAGGCACTGGTCTCAGGAATCTAGCCGTTTCTCTGGTGGCACCTCAGGCACCGAGAGGGTAGGTGGCTCACCCTGGGTCACACAGCAAGTCGGTGATGCATCCCGGCCTGTCTGACTCCTCAGAGGAAGGAAGCCTGGTCTTGATCTCTGTCATCCTGTACCCTTGCTGCTAAGCTTAGAAGCAAGGGGCAGACAAGGGGGTTTCCAGGTCTTGTTACCCAGAAGGCAGTCAGGCCAAGGTTAGGAGGTCTCTTCCCACGTCCAGCCTGGTCTGAGTTGGTTCCTGGCCAGCTGGCAGGCGATGGCTCAGACTTGCAGCTGCTGCCTCTGGTAGCCAGGCCTCTTCAACCCTTCCAGATAAGAGGGCCTTGGGGCGGGGTTTGGGATGGAGTGAGGCTGCCAAGTCATCTAAAGGGGTATCCTGAGACCACAGGATCCAAGCAGCCCAAGGAGCTTCAACCCCTATCAGTTCTTCCTTATGTCTAAACTTAATTGCTTCTGCTATAGGCAGAAACAAACCCTATGCGCTGTTGCCTGAATTGAAAAAAGGAAATGGCAGAGGTGGGGTGAGGGATTTCAGTGTTTCCGCTGAAGGTGTGCCTGGAGTGGAGATGGACGGTGAAAGCTTGGTGTCAGGGAGACACTCCCCAGGCCTCTCCCTCAGCCAGATAGGGCTCAGCACTGGCGCTACGCCCTGCCCATGTCCCCAGTGGCTCCTGAGAGCCCAGGTGAGGGATCTGAGAACAAGGCTTGAGCTTATCCAGGCATAAATGGGAGAAAGGCTGGGGAGTGGGTCAGGAGGAACTGAGGTGGGGAACCCATCCCTGAGGCTGCTCAGTGCCAGCCGCAGAGGGGAGGACCCTGCGGTCTGGAGACCTGCCCCCAGCCCTCATCTTAGGGCTGCTGTCGGAAGGCACGAGGCTGGCCATCCTGAGCAGTCTCCTGGCGCCATCTCACGGCCAAAGGCCCTGAGTGCAGGGAAGACACTCCCCGGGGAATTCTCTGGCTTGACCATCTAAGCATGGATTTGGGGGCAACAATGGGGAAGGTGGCTGTAGAGTGAGGAGGACCTTGTTGAAATGCCACCAGTCTCGCACACCTTGGGAAACTCGCTAGCCTTCCTTCCTCGAAAAAATGGAGAGAATAATCTCAACCACTACCAGCCCAGAACTGCAGATAAAACATCCGGCACAGGGAAGGCACTTAAGTGAAGGACACCTGGCGCTGAGGACTCGGAAATCAGTGGAGGCTGGGGTGGACTGAGGGAGCCCAAAGCTGGGCCTGGAATTGATTCATTCAGTTAACAAATGTCTGGGAATTCCCTGGTTGTCTAGTGGTTAGGACTCTGCACTTTCACTGCCTAAGGGCCCAAGTTCAATCCCTGATCCTGCAAGCCGCGCGGTGCGGCAAAAAACAAAAAACAAAAAACCATTTATTGAGTATTTATGGTGTACCAGGGCCGCTCACATACATGGTTTCAGTTAATTCTTACAACAGCCTATGTAGTAGGGTACCAATGATCACTCTCATTTTACAGATTAGAAAACTACAAGGAAGGATAAGTGAGATTATTTAGAGAAGGTGAGTGAGAGCATCCCAGGCAGAGGAAACAGCATGTGATAGGTCCAAGGGCTGGAAAGCCTGGTGGGGAAGGCTGAGGCTGGGCTGGGAGCCCTGGCAGGCTTGGGAGCAAAGCAGTGGCACCTGGGCTCTGCTTGAGGTTTTATGACAGGCCACCCCCGTCAGGCTTCCCATCTTGTCCCCTCTTCGCACAACTCATCCCACGCTCTGGCTGCAATATTTATTCTTCATTTCTCGCACAGGGTAGGCTCGTTCCCTACCTCTGTGCCTCCTGCCTGGGATGCCCTCTTCATTCTTTTTATGTGTCCAAGTCACCCCAGCCCTTTAAAGCCTAGCGGCAGACATGCCTTCTCCAGGAGCCCTTCCAGGTGTACCCATGACCCCTAAGACCTGAGCTCTCCCTTCAGGGCCCCATCCAGATGGCAGGAACTGAGACCCAAGCCCTACGCTGGGGCTGACCTCTTCAGCAAGTCCTCAGACCTGCTCCCATTCTTGGGACAGACACCCCGGTGGGGGTGACCACAGGAGGTTGTCCTGGGAACCCAGCAGACTACTGGCTGCTGGGATGAAGGCCAGGCCTCCTTGCCCTCCTGAGCCCTAGCACAGCGCAAATCAGACCAGGAGGTCCACACTCTCAGCAGGCACAAGCGACCTCCTAGCACAGACTTGAATAAGCAGTAGGTGACCAATCTATGCACAACTGACCAAGTGCTTACCAGCAGTTCAAACCGGAATTTTCTCAGTTTGTTCCAAACTTTTGGCCCCACCTCGGTTCCTCAATCCCCTTGCCTGTAAAATGGGTTTGGGGGTGAGATCGGTGCTTATACCTTACAAGGTAGAAAGAGTCCTCCCTCCCTTTGGCAGGTCACCCTCACAACATACTGGTGGCCAGTATGACCACATTGTACTGAGGGGGGTCAGAGAGGGGGAGGGGCTTGTCCAGAGTCACAGAGTAAGTAGGTACCAAGGTAGAACAAGAACCTGGGCCTCGAACTCCCTGGGCAGTGATCTTTTCCTGTACCATTCTGTCCCTATTTGCCTCAGCTACTCCAAATGAAAGCCCACCTCCTCCAGGTCAGCCCCTGAGTACTCTCTCCACCACTGGAGCTGCCCCCCTTGGGACAGCAAGGAGCCACATCTCCTCCTCTGGTTGTCCTAACAGCTCTGAGTCCTGGTGCGGTGGTGCGGAGGGGCCTGGGAAGGGCTTGGCACAGGCAGGGAGAATGCACCCAGGTGAGTTCTCAGGCATCACCTCTATCCCCACAACCCACGCCCCTCACTCCCAGGGAGCTCTGGGCCTGCAGTGTCCAAGGAAACAGTGACTGCTAAGTGGGGAAATGTGGGAAGATCACACTTGTGGAAAAAAGGAGAGAGGGAAGGAGGGAGGAAGAAGGTGGCTGAATAAGTGAGTGCATAAGTGGATTGCCACAGAGAAGAATGGACAGGTCGGTGAATGAGCTACTGAGTGGATGAAGAAAGGAGGGATGGATGGAGGAGTGACTAGGAAAACGGCTCTGGGTATTATAGCTAGAGAGAGACCAACAGTTCTTTAATCACCAAACTACCCATCTGATAGATGGATAGACTGAGAGAGGGCTGAGGAGAAAGGAAGCTGCTGGGTCTGTGGGGCTGGCCTCAGAGCAGCGGCCTCTGGTCCTCCCCCACCTCTGTCTGCCTCTTCATCACCCGCTTTCGTCTGCTGGGGTGGGGATGTTTCCAGGAAGAAGATCTTTTCTCTGCCTCCTCGCTCCTTAGATTCAGTTTCCGCTAGGCATTGGTGTTGAGGGTGATGCGGCGGGGGGAGGCCCCCGCAGGGGCTATTTCAATCGGAGACAGCCCTGCCAGGAAACAGAGGAAGCTGCCCTGTCGGAGGTGTTACAGCCTGGGCTCAGGGCATGTCTGGCCTCCCCTTGGCCTAACACACTTGGGGCCGCCAAGGCGCTTCAGGGACAGGAGGCTGCATGTAAGTGTTGGCACATCTCGGGGGCCGTGGGCCAGGGTGGGTGGGGGAGGGGGGCAGGCAGGCTGGGTCCAGCGCTGACCTAAAGGAGGTCCACAGATTTGGGAGGTGGGCAGAGAGGAAGGGACTCCACCCAACTGGGGGATCAGAAAAGACAGAAGTAAGATTAGATCTGGAGCTTGATGGACACTTAGGGTTTTGACAAACAGAGATGGGTTAAATGGCATTTTGTGTGACGGGAACAGCAAAAATGGGGAAACCCGAGAGGAAGTCTGGATCTCTGGCCATGAATGGCCGTGTGTCTTGAGAACAGTGTGGCAAGAGAGGAAGGGGCGGAGTGAAGTACCTCATCTGGGGTACTTCAGATGAGGCTGGAGGGCTCGGCAGGGAGCTTGACTGTCGGGACAAGAGTTTGAGCTTTTCTTCAAAGGGCAGAGGGATACAGGGAAGGATGTAGTCAGAGCCACCTGCTAGAAAGCCCTCCACCGCAGGCAGAGCAGCTGGAGCCCAGGAAGAGGCTGGGGTCTGAGCTGGTCCAGGGCACAGGGCCCAAGAGTGAGTGACAGGTGTGAGAACTCGAAGGAGTGTCAGCTGCTGCCCAGAGGCAGGGACGACATGAGCCCTCCCTGGGACCAGCTCTTGCCGGGAAGTGGGAGAACAGCTCACCACTCCTAGGTCCTCAGAAGGTGAGTGGATCAGGAAGCCAGTGTGACCTTTCCTGGAGCAGACCTGAAGGCTTGCCTGGATCCCCTAGAGCAGCCCCTGCCTCCTTCCGGGAGGGCCACTCTCGCCAGTGAGCGCGAGGCAGAAAACACCTGGAAACTGCAGTCGCCTGAGGCAGAGGGCTGTCTCTCAGGGTGGTGTCCAAGGGCGACAGACCTCCCCAAAGGGCGGGGGGGTGCAGCACAATTCCTTCCACTTGCTGTCCATCCTCACCATAACCTTCTGTCCTAGCACGCTGCTCTCCTCTCAGGCCCTGCCTGCGCCCTCTTCCTCCTCACCTGGGCGCCCCCCCCCGGGGGCCTCACACCCCTCTCCATCCATGGAAATCTTCCTCAACCACCAGGGACTTGCTCCATCTTTCATCCTCCTCTGAAAAGTTTCTTCCATCCCGTGGCTCACACTGGTCTCCCCCCTCAGACTAGCATCTGTATGTGTATATGAATATGTGTATGTGTGTGCATATATCTGTATATGTATCTATCTACATCTGTACACTATGCCACATGCAATGAGCAAGTAGTGAGTACCCATTAAATGTTTGGCGTGTGAAAACAGAGTGAATGCATGAATGAAAGAATGGCTGGAACAAACGAATGAAGAGATGAATGAACTTTCTCTTGCCTGTACTAATCTTGGCTTCTTGGTGACAATGGGGGGACTGCTGTGCCTCCTCCTCTGGCCTCTACCTCATGCATAACTGCTTAGCTGGGTGCCCAGCACTCCTGCACATGGACAGGAAGAATCTTTGATAATTAAAGGTGTTGTAGCATGTGGGTTACAGACTAGAGAATCCAAACATCATCATTTTGCAGTTGCCCCGAATCTGGGTAAACTATTTTCATCAAAATCAAATTTTAAGTTGGGAGAAATTAGTTTGAGGAGTTATGTTTTGCTCTAATTAACTTTTAAAAATCTCATAACTTTATTTAGCAGGTATATTCACATTAAGAATAGCTCACCTTGCACCAGGGGGTAAGGGGTGCGGGAGGAATAAATTGGGAGATTGGGATTGACATATACACACTACTACATGTAAAATAGATAACTAATAAGGACCTACTGTATAGCACAGGGAACTCTACTCAATACTCTGTAATGGCCTAGATGGGAATAGAATCTAAAAAAAAGAGTGGATATATGTATATGTACAACTGATTCGCTTTGCTGTACCCCTGAAACTAACACAACATTGTAAATCAACTATACTCCAATTTAAAAAAGAAAAAACGAATAGCTCACCTTACCCTGTGCTAGGCACTGATCCTCACAACAACCCTATGAGGCAGGTACTATATTATCCCCTTTTATAGGTGTGGAAGCCGAGCATAGGGGTTCGGTGACGGGCCTAAGGCCACTAAGCTTACATGTGGCAGAGCTGGGATTTGAACATGGGCATCTGGACCAGAGCCCTTATACTCAGCTTCAACCCTCTGTCACCTTCTGAGTGCATTTGCAGGACTTCATGTTTTTTTCTGGGCCTCAGTTTTTCCCATCTGTAAAATAGGGAGAGGGGGTGATTTGACTCACTATCCCAAAGGCTTCCAGGACCATTGGATTTAAGTTGTGAATTCTCTCTGGACACCAGTAAATATGGAAATGCCAGTTGGGAGGTGAGTATCAATAAGTCAGACTGATCCCACCAGGGAAACTCTTGAGGCATTTGTGCTGCTGGCTCCCCCAAAACCTAGCTTGAAGGGATGAGTGGACAGATAAGGTGTAGGATACAATGGCATGGCATGGCATTTATTAAGCACCTACTGAATATCGGGTCTATGACAGTTTTACTGATAAGGACACAGGCCCAGAAAAGGCAAGCAACCTCCCCTTTGTAGAACAGCATAGAAGTAGGGGAGCCAGCATTTGAACCTGGCCTGCCTAGCTCTGAAGCTAGATTTATAACCTCTATACTTCATGTCCATGGGTCACACTAAGTTGCCTCCTCTTAGTCAGTTGGGTTCTGGTTCTGGCTCTGCTTCTAACTCACTAAGATTGAGCGGTCAGTGCCCCTCACTGTGCCTGGATTTCCCTCTCTGTAAAGTAGCTGTGGAGTTGGTTGGTCCCTCAGCCATTTGCCTTCGGGGGAAGCGGTTTTCACTCTTGCCACCAGGGGGAGCTGTGGCCCTAGTGGCTCAGCCAGACACGCCTTTGTAGCCAAAAGTCCCATGGAAGGATTTAGGGAACTCTTAAATCACCTCATTCCCCCATTCTACAGATAGGAAGACTGCAGCCAAAAGAATGACCATGGCTTTGGAAGGTGGAATCCAGGCTGAGGAGGAATCCAGGCTGAGGAGGACAGCTGGGTGCTGTCCTCAGCTCAGAAGTGTGGACATTCTACTCATGCTGATTAATTAATTACCAGGGCCTTCCCTGCCCTGGGCCCCAATTTTGGGCTCTCAGACACAGAGAGGCACCAGACCCGGCACTTCTCCTCAGGAGCTTCGCAGTCTGTGGGCAAGAGATAGACAAGCAGGCCCACCATGACCACAATCTCCAAACTCCAGGGAGCCCAGGGAAGCCCTGCATAGCATGATTTAGTGCCTCTAACCTCATGGCATCCTGACAGGTGGGTACATCAATCCCCCATTTTTCAGATGGGAAAACTGAGACTCAGATAAGGTACATCATATCACTCGCTCAAGTTCACACAGCTAGTAAGTAGCAGAGTTGGGATTCAAACCAAAGTCTGTCAATCTTCACTTACAGAGGAGACATTTGACTAGGGTTTTGAAGGATGAATAGAAATTCACCAAGAAGGTTGGTAGGAAGTGAATATTACAGCAAGAAAGTGGATTGGATTTCTCCCAAGCTTGAGCTTTATCGTATTCCAGGTTTCCTTAAAGTGAGGGCTGTGGAGGGCTTCCGTGGGGTGGTGAGTATCAGAGATGGTTCAGGTGGGGAGATCAAGGCCCAGAGAGGGACAGGGGCCTACTGGGTGGTCAATGAGTGTGGCTACTGACAGATTGTGTGTTGCTTCCCCAGCATCTCTGAATGTAGGAAGTCCAGTTGAACAGCCATGGAATGGGACAATGACACAGGCCAGGCCCTGGGCTTGCCGCCCACCACCTGCGTCTACCAAGAGAACTTCAAGCGGTTACTGCTGCCGCCCGTGTACTCGGTGGTGCTGGCAGCCGGCCTGCCACTGAACGCCTGCGTCATTGCCCAGATTTGCACATCCCGCCGGGCCCTGACCCGCACGGCCGTGTACACCCTGAACTTGGCCCTGGCGGACCTGCTGTATGCCTGCTCCCTGCCCCTGCTCATCTACAACTATGCCCAAGGTGACCACTGGCCCTTCGGAGACCTCGCCTGCCGCCTGGTCCGCTTCCTCTTCTACGCCAACCTACACGGCAGCATCCTCTTTCTTACCTGCATCAGCTTCCAGCGTTACCTAGGCATCTGCCACCCTCTGGCCCCCTGGCACAAGCGTGGGGGCCGCCGGGCTGCCTGGCTAGTGTGTGGGGCTGTATGGCTGGCCGTGACGACCCAGTGCCTGCCCACAGCCCTCTTTGCTGCCACAGGCATCCAGCGTAACCGCACGGTCTGCTATGACCTGAGCCCACCTGCCCTGGCCACCCACTACATGCCCTATGGCATGGCCCTGACAGTCATCGGCTTCGTGCTGCCCTTTGTTGCCCTGCTGGCCTGCTACTGCTGCCTGGCCCGTCGTCTGTGCCGCCAGGACGGCCCAGCAGGGCCTGTGGCCCGGGAGCGGCGCAGCAAGGCAGCCCGCATGGCTGTGGTGGTGGCAGCTGCCTTTGCCATCAGCTTCCTGCCTTTCCACATCACCAAGACAGCCTACCTGGCGGTGCGCTCTACGCCTGGCCTCCCCTGCCCTGTGCTGGAGGCCTTCGCGGCCGCCTACAAGGGCACACGGCCCTTCGCCAGTGCCAACAGTGTGCTGGACCCCATCCTCTTCTACTTTACCCTGAAGAAGTTCCGCCGGCGGCCACATGAGCTGCTACAGAAACTCACAGCCAAGTGGCAGCGACAGGGTCGCTGAGTCCACTGGGGCAGGACACGTGGAGTCTGGGCAACCATTGTGTTTGCCACTGTGGCTGGGGCATCAAAAGCTCCACCAGCCCCAAACCATGCAGAGAATTAGAGCTTAGCTCAGCTGGGCATAGAGTGAGAACCCCCCCGACCCCAAAACTTCACCAGCAACTATTTATTAAGCCCTTTTTCTGAACCAGGCCCTGTGGGTACAGAGAGAGACAAGCCTGGGCCTGGTTCTCCAGAAGGTCTCAAGAAGCCGTGGAGAGTTGGGGAGAGAGTTAAGCTGCTCACAAAAATATAGTACGGCATGTACTGTAACTGAGGAGTATGCTGCATACTTTGGAGTCACCAATAAAGGGAGTGAGAGAAGATGGGAGGGGTAAGTGAGAGCTTCTGGGAAGGGCCATTTGAGCTGGGTTTTGAGGGATGAATATGAGATCTCTGGGGGATGTGCTGTGTTCCATTCATTCATTTGGTCCTCTCTGCTCCTTGTCCTCATCTCCACACACTCCCGCCCCACCCCCTCTCACTACTCCTCCATTCCTTATTCCCTCCTCCCAGATCTCAGTTTTCCTCCTGTGGAACAATGTGGCCAGCCCATGGCTGCTAGTATGCCACACAGACCCAGTACTGGCAGAGCCAGCCATGGCAAAGGGAGCCTTCCACCTTAGAAGGTTAGAGCGGAGAGAGGAAAGGGCAGAGGGACAAGGCAGGGAGGGGAAGGACTGTACAACTTCTTCAGCATTTTTCTTTTAGCCCTGCCTAATCTCCAAGGCTCTTCAGCCAAGGAGGGCTCTGCAGGAGTTAAACTCCACAGTAATGTCTGAGGTGTGCTTGCAGCTGGAAGAGGAAGGGGGAAAACCAGGCCCCAGCCCATCTTGGGAATCCATTGAAAGTGTCCTTGCTGGAGAGGCTGACAATTTGGACAGAAGGCAGTTTGATTCTTTGGGTCACAGCAAGGTAGATGTGTGGGGACATCAGAAGACAGACTAGTTCTTAGTTCCCATATAGTGCAATGCTGTGCCAAGCAGTCCAGGTGTTACCCATCTTGCATCTGAGACCAGGCTCTTCAGCTGCCTGTCACGGGGGAGTAAGAGATGGGGGAGCAGAAGGCAGAGGGCCTCCGCCAACAGCCCAGGCTGAGCGCGGCAGCCAGTCCCAGATGACTGTCCCAGCAGGATGCCAAGAACTGTGACCCCTTGGTTACTTTTCCAAGAGTGGAAATTGTGGGCCGCAGGTAAATTCCATTCCCAGCTTCCCTTGCAAGGCAGAATAGCATAAAGGGTTCAGACCCCAGAGCAAGTTCACCTGGGTGTGTATCCTGGGTCTATCATTTCTAGCTGTGTTACTCTGGGGAAGTTATTTAACCTCTTCATACCTTAACTTCCATAACTGTAAAGTGGGAGTAATAATGGTACCTATTTTGTAAAGTTGTTGTGAGGATTAAATTAACTAATATGTGCAAAGCACTTAGAACAACGCCTGGAACGTAGTAGGCATGCAATGAATGTTACTGTTATAATGGTTTCGCCTTTTGCTCACACAAGTTCCTCTAGGGTCTGTCTCTAGGAATAGGCATAGGAGGTTTCTAAACAAGGAGCTTTAAGCAGGGGAGATTGCAAGGGTTTTTCTTCCTCCTTTAGCTAGGAGGCAGCTAGTCTTTTAAGAAAAAAAAAATTCAGCACACTTTCTTGAGAATAAGAGCCATAATCCATGAGCCCCATCTGTTCCTATAAGAAGGAAAAAAATCATTTATTACATGCCAGGACCAGGGAGGGATTCCAAGCACCATTTGAGGGGCTTGAATTCCTCCTTCCCTTTCCCCTCCTTTTGTTCTTTTCCTCTTCCTCACCGCCCTTCTCCCTTCTCACTTTAACCCAGAGCACTCTCAGTGATGGAGGGGCAGGGCAGGGGTGGGGGGCTTACTCTGGGAAGGTCTGCTTGCTGGCATGGGGACAGAGACGACACAGACAGGGGTGGAGTGCAGTGAGGGGCAGGAGGGACCAAAGGGGTTGCGGAAGACTTCCTGGGGGAAGGAGTGGTGCAGCTGGGTCTTAAAGGATAGATGTAATTACACTGAAGGAAAAAGGGTAAGGGTGTTCCCTGGTTCAGGGAACAGCACAAACAAAGGCATGGAGGCTGCCGGAGGAAGGATAGGTGGGGCTGTGGCCTGATATAAAGCTGGAGGGTTAGCAGGGCTAGAGAGGAAAAGGCTGCCGGCCAGGGAAGCACTGGGGAACCACAAGGACAGTAGTGGCCATAGGCCGGGCTCTGTGCATTCTGGGAACCATGCAACGTGTGGTATACTCATTTTCTCATTTAATCCTTATAATACCTTATAATGGGGAAGCTGAGACGCGGATGTGGGAACTGACTTACCAAGGTCACACAGCCTTTCTCTAACCCAAATACTAGATCCTCCCCTGCTTCACCCTCCCTTCCCTCCCCTTTCCTTTCTTCACCTGACTTCCAAGTGCCCACCTGCCCCACCCAGTCCTAGTAACTGGGGACCCCTAGGAAGTTGTGCCAACCACAATGTCAATTCTCTTTTAGTTAGGCACAGTCTCCTAGGATGAAAACTTCATTTCCTAGCCTCTCTTGCAGCTAGGTATGGCCAGATAAATTACTCCTGGTCCATGGGATATAAGCCAAATGCCCTAAGGCAGTTTAATATGGGAGGAGGGAATGTCTTTAAGAGACAGGTGGTGTCTGGCCTCCCTTCCCTTCTTGTTGCTTACATTGTGACATCACAGCTGGAGCACCATCTTGGAACATGAAAAGCAGCTTGCGTTTCTGACCATTCCAGTTTGGGGTCACCTAAATCCAGACTTTTGCATGAGAGAGAAATAAATGTCTACCTTTTTTAAGCCACCAGTTTTTCAGGCCTTTGTTACCCACAGCCAGAACTAATCCCTTTACTCAGTATGCCTACTGAGATGGTGGACCTCGGTGGAGGCCAGGCAGTGTCACGGACTGGAAGGGGGACAAGGTCCAGCCTGGTGTGGAGGGCGGAGGCCTCCACCTAAGTAGGAGCTAGGAGTCAACAGGGTCTGGAGACACCAGGAAGGCTTCTTAGAAGAGTGGCAAAGCCTGGGGAGTGCTCATCCCACTTTTGGCTTGAAGCTGAGGGAGTGGATGGGCTTCCTGAGGAAGAGAGTAAGAAGAGAGGGCCTGGATAGAGTCCTGGGAACTCTGGCATCAGGGCGCTGGGAAGGAGGAGGAGCCGGAGAGGTAGAGGGTCAAAGCCTGGGGTTTCGGAATGATGGTGGTATGATGGCGCAGTGGAGGTAGGTGAGTCAAGGAGCAGCTGGAGGGGAGGAAGTGGAGATGCTGGGTGGGGAAGAAGAGAGAGAGGAAGATTCCAAAGGAGGCCAGGCCCAGGGAAGGAGCTTCCAAGACAGGAAACCTGTGAGTGTTGGCTGCTGGAAGTTGATGACAGGGAGTCAGAGGGGCAGGGCCAAGATGGGGGAGCCAGAGAGTCAGGAACCAGGGTTTGTCTCAGGAGACTTCCATGCCAAGCAGGAAAAGCCCAGGGGCACTGGATCTGTCCTAGCGAGGATGCTGCTGGCTCCTCCCTCCAGCTCAGACCCAGCCCAACCCTCAGAATCCAAGGGCTGGGGGTGCAGACAAGGAAACAGTTCATCCAGCAAACAACATTTATTGAGCACCTACTGTATGCCAAGCATCATGCTGAGCATTGGGTCCCTGCCCTCAGTGAGCTCCTAGTCTGATGGAGGATGGCAATAATGAAATAAACACATACATATCTGGATCATTACAACCAGGCAGGAGAGCTCAGAAGAACATAAAGAGGGCCAGGGGACAAGGAAGGTGTCACTAAGGAGACAAAAAGCTCCTGGAATGGTCAGGGACCAATAGAGGCTGAGGACCAGGGGAGCCTTGACCCAGCTTGAGGTGAAGAGAAGGTTTCTTAGCTGAGGACTTTGGGCCTCAGTGCAGAAGGGCTGTTTCTGACTCTGACTTTGAACAAGCCCCCTTCACTTCTCTGAGCCTCTGTTTCCTTACCTGTAAAATAACGTTAATACTACCAGCCCTCCCTATGCCCCCAGAGGTATGGAGTGTGGAAAAGTTAGGGCATAATTTTCATAAAGTACAAAAGAGTATTATAACCCAAGAGAAGAATGGGCAGGAGACACAAACAGGCACTTCACTGAAAAGGAAACACATCATCAAAAAACATAGAAGAGGTATTCGACCCCAGCTTGACAATGCCTCTCCAATGTTGAACAACAGCATAGCTGTTGCTCCAGCACTTCTGCGCATGTGCACGTGAAGTCACGCACAACACTGAGCTGCACTGTTCACAGGCACGAACAGCTGGAACCGCCCAAATGCCCATCCATGAGAGAGTGGATGAATACACTGTGCTATATTCACACATCGGAATGTTAACACACAGCCAGAATGTACTATACCGACATGCAAAGTGGATAAATCTTAGCAGTATATTAAGTACAAAGAAATCCCAAAAAATTATACACAGCAAGATGCCCTTTTTATAAAGTTTTAAATAGAATGAAAATATATATTTTGAAGGAATACACAGATGCACTGAAACTATATGAAAAGGAAAGCAAGGGAATGCTGAACACAGGAGGTGATGGTAACCGTGGGTGGCGGGAAAGCAGCAGGAGAATGAGTGGTGGGAGAACTATATAATGAGATATAGAACATTGTAAAGGCCCTAGTTGTTTTGTTTTTTGATGGGAATCAATTAAATAACTGGTAAGAATGTGTCATGAATAAAAGGTTACAAATAATCCAATTCTGTGCACTTGAGGCCTAATTATACAGGAAAGGGGACCATCTCGGGTCAATTCTATTTGACTTTGGAACGGAGTTAGGAGCCAGACTCCCCCTAAGACAGCTCCTGTCCAGAGCTCATTGCTTCTTGGAGTCCCCTCACTCCTCATCTTTCTCCCTCGTAAGTGCCTGAGGCCCATCATTGGCATTGACTGTGACCATCACAATCTTCCTATCTTCATTTCCCCAAGGGATTCTACAGCCCTGATATTGCTGGGTCACCACAACTCACTGGGTAGATGGGTTATTGTTTTCATTCCCCTTTCACAGGTGAGGAGCCTGAGGCCCAAAGGGAAAGAGCAACATGCTGAGGGCCACCTGTCACATCTGTGAGGGTGCCTGCATTGGGCCCGGCTTAGTGTTGCTGTCCGCCCTGGCACCCAGTGCTTCCAGACCCCTTCTAGATGAATATTCTGAGGGTTAAAAACACCCAGGCCCTCTCTGTGCCTGGAAGATGACTTTGTCTCATCCTGAATCAGAAGGGGCTGGTGCGGGGAGCACTCATGACGTACTGTAAGCAGCCAGGCCGATCTCTGATTGGGTGAGCTTCCCATTGGGTGGAGGCCCAGCGTAGCTCCTTAAACACCCTCCCTCCCCACCAAGGGGATTCCTGGTCCAAAGGCCCCGAGGAGCCCACCTCAAGGCCAAGCTGCAGGGCGCTGGGAGCCTGTGACCTGAGTCTCTGCTCCTCTCCACCAGCTTCCCCATCTGTGATTTGGGAATAAAAACCTCTATCCTCTATCCCAGAAGTGACGTGAAGACAGAAAATGACCAGGTGTGACAGAGCTTGGAAAATTACCAATTTCAGATGGCAAGGGCCATCACTATTATTGGAGGGGGGCAGTGACTTCCAGGATGAGGGTCCCCCCCACCATACCAGAACAACCTAGAAGAGACAAGAGTCTGATTTCAAATAGAGTCAGAGAGAAGCACCCTTGGGGAAACTTAAATCCACTCCATACTTTTCAGATGAGGCAGCTGAGGCCCAGGGAATTGCAGGTATTTACCCAAGGTCACACAGCAAGGAAAGGGCAGAGAGACAATAGGCCAGACAGAGCTTTCTTCCTTGCTATCAATTTCCTGTTGAAGAGTGAGCGATACGCTGGCCCCTTTGAGACAGAGAGGAAGTAAGGTTGAGTTGAGGGACTTATTGGAGGCTGGTCTCAACTCAAAGAGGAAGAGCTTTCTCCCTACAGTTATTTCCCACAACCCAAGGGGAGCAGCAAGCAGGGCCCTGGGGTTCTCGCTGAGTCCTCCATGTCTCATGCGGTAGTCAGGCAATCCCTGAGTGTCTGCCTTCCTGCCCTACGCCCAGCCCTGCCTGTTCATCTGGACCGGGGCCTCCTGCTTCCAGGGCCTCCTAGCTATTGGGGCTCAGCCACAGTCCTCTTGGGCTAAGGGTAACATGAGTGTCCGCTGTTCCTGGGGAGGCTGATCCCAGGCCCAGGGAGGAGGAGGATACTGCTGGGGGCTCATCAGGGATATGCAACCAGCACAGGCTGTCTGGAGAAGCATGGTGTTTGAAGCTCCTGAAATCTGAATTTGAGTCATACCAGGAGCTGCCATTTCCTGACTTTGACACTGGTCAAAGTTCTTCTTCATGACCCACAGAGAAGGGGCAGTAAGATCTACCTCCAAGGGTGGTGTGAAGCAGTAGAAGCCACCCACACCTTGCCTGACAGGAGGGCGGATGGGAGTCAGGTAGGAGTGTAGGTTCGGCAGTGGTAAATCGAGGGCGTTCCCATCAAAGCGCCTTTTGTGTGTGAAGTCGAAGGAAGGGCAGTGCACTTTGTGAAGGGAATAGGTTTGAAACGGCTCCTGAAGGGACTAGTTAACGACTAGAAGGAAGTAAAGGAAGTGAAGTCTTCCCAACTCTCCGGGTTTTTTTTTTGTTTTTTTTTTGGTGGCGGGTGCAGCTTTAGTCGTCCAAGGCTCCACGGGGGTGGGCGAATCCGGCCGGTAGGCGGCGCTAGAGCCGCGTTCCCCAGA
The DNA here is from genome assembly GCF_949774975.1 of Lagenorhynchus albirostris. Classification (NCBI taxonomy): domain Eukaryota; kingdom Metazoa; phylum Chordata; class Mammalia; order Artiodactyla; family Delphinidae; genus Lagenorhynchus; species Lagenorhynchus albirostris. The sequence goes on from NC_083103.1 coordinate 50,966,187, forward strand.
GAGCTGGAGAAGGAGGGGGCGGGGTACAAGGCGCGCGGCTGGAAACGTGGGGGCGTGGTCACAAAGGGTGGGGACCCCTGGAGCGGCTTGGGGAGGGTGGGGGGACAGTCAGAGCTGGACTGGCCGCAGAGGTGGGAGGGGCGGGGCGTTTGGGGGCGCCAGGGGCTGGACCCGGTCGCAGTTACAGCGGGATTCGCAGCGAAGGACCTGGTAGGAGGCGTGGCCTGGGCGGGGTGAAGGGGCGGGACAGGGAGCAGCAAGCGCCCGGGTTGGTCTGCGGCGCGCACCGCTCCCCCTGGAGGCGAGTCTCTCGGCTGGGAGAGTGTTTCTGCTTTTACCGGAGTGTCGGTGTTGTGTACGAGAGTTTGTGGGTCCGAGGTTGCCATGTTGGGGTCCCTTGGGCAGGAGGCGTTTCCGCCCGAATGCAGAGGGTGCGCCACCCCGACTATACGCCTGCGGAGCCGACCACACTCAGAGTTTGCGTGTTGCAGCGAGTGCTGGGGGGATGGGGGTCCGCTCTGCCCGCTGAGCTCCCGAGGGGCTCATCTGGAGGGTCGCTTCAGTCAGCCTGTGCTCAAGCAGTCTTATTTCTCCTTCCGCTCCTCCCCGATTCCCTCCCCTCTCCCTCACTCCCGATTCCCAGACTAGAGCGCGCCGGGAGCCCACCCCCTCTTTTGGGCGCGAGGCCCCGCCCCCACCCCCTTTCCTCCGCCAGAAAGTTTATTTGCAACAAAAGGGAGCGAGGAGCAGGCAGCCTAGAGGGAGGAAGCGGGAGCCGGAGCGGGAGCGCGAGGGGAGGCAGGCAGGCCGGCTGGCGGGCGGGCGCAGAGCGGAGGAACGGAGCGCTGGGATCCAGCCAGTACCGGGTCGGGCCGCGATGCTCCGGGTCGCACCGGGCGAGGCGGGGGCTGGACCCGGGAGTCGACTCTGAGGCGGGAGGGGTCGCGCGGGATGGAGCCGATGCGGCCCGCTGGCGCAGAAACTTGAGGCGCAGCAGATAAACCTGTGCTCCGGTCCCTGCACCCTTTCCCCGCTAACCGCCTCGCACTGCGGCTGCGGGACCCAGGCCTTCGGACGCCGGCCGCTGCGCTCCTTTGGGGCGGGGGCGCAGGGGGGGTTGGCCGCGGCTCCCCGAGGCCAGCCCCCCCAGAGTGAGTGCCGCCACCATGGCGGACGGGGCGCCCCGGCCCCAGCTTTATCGCAGCGTCTCGTTCAAGCTGCTGGAGCGCTGGAGCGGCGGGCCAGGGCCGAGGGAGGAGGCAACGGACGCCTCCGGGCTGCGGCGCCGCGCCTCGTGCCGGCCGGTCTCGGACGTCGCGGGCCAGCCCTCCCGGCGCGTGTCCAAGCTGGCGTCTGGGCCCCCGGCCGCCCCCGCGCAGCCGCGCCCGCTCCGTAGCCTCTCGCCGTCGGTGCGCCAGCTCTCCAGGCGCTTCGACGCGCAGCATCTGGACGACAACGCCACTGGGGCCCGAGACGGGGGCGTTTCCCCCGGGGCCGCGGAAGAAGCGGCGGAGGGAGCCGCGCGCGGGGCCTGGCCCAGCGTCACCGAGATGCGCAAGCTCTTTGGTGGCCCTGGATCCAGGCGGCCCAGTGCCGACTCTGAGGCTTCGGGGACGCCCAGCCCCGACGGTGCCGCGTGGGAGCCCACGACCCGGGAACCCCGGCAGCCACCGACGCCACCTCCTCGGACGTGCTTCCCCCTGGCGGGCCTGCGTTCGGCGCGGCCGCTGCCGGGCCCAGGGACCGAGGGGAGGAGGCGGCGGCAGCAGCAGCAGCAGCAACAGGAGAGAGCGCAGCGTCCGGCGGATGGTTTACATTCTTGGCATAGCTTCTCCCAACCGCAGGCCTGGGCCCGGGCCTCCCGCTCCTCCTCCTCCTCCATCGTTTCCTCCTATCGTGTCAGCAGCAGTCGGACTGCCAGCTCCAGCGAGGAGGAAGAGGAGGGCCCGCCGCCGCCGCAGCCCGGGGCGCAGAGTCCGGCCTACCACGGCGGCCACTCCTCAGGTAGTGACGAGGACCAAGACGGTGAGGGCGGCCACTGCTGGGGAGGGAGGCCGGGGCCCAGGCCTAGAAGCTCCGTCTTGGATAAGGACTGTAGGCCAGACAGTTATGGGTTAAATCTGGGCAGCATGGACTCGGCAAGGGGAGCCAGGAGCCCCGATCCCCCAACATCTCCAAGAGCCCCTAGGGAGGAAGGACCCCAGGAGTGGGGTACTGGCTCTCCTCCTTGTGGACCAGGTCCCCAAGAAGGACTTCGGTCCTTGTCAGACACTGTGGGGGCAACTTTCCGCGTGGCCAAGGTGAGCTTTCCCACGTACCTGGCCAGCCCAGCAGGCTCCCGTGGTAGCAGCCGTTATTCCAGCACAGAAACTCTCAAAGAAGAGGACCTGTGGGCTAGCCGGAGCTCTGGGAGCTGGGGCGTGTATCGCTCCCCTAGCTTTGGAGCTGGGGAAGGGCTTCTAAGGCCCCAGGCTCGAACCCGCACCAAGGGACCTGTGGGCACCACGAGAGCGTTGAGGGATGGAGGATTGGAGCTGGACAAGAGCCGGCAACGGAAGTCCTTGTCGAATCCAGATATTGCCTCAGAGACCCTGACGCTACTCAGTTTCCTGCGTTCAGACCTTTCAGAGCTGAGGGTCCGAAAGCCTGGTGGGCGACATGAGGACCTTGGGAGCGGCCCTTTAGATGGCAGAGATTCGCCATCAGCAGGTGGCTCTGTAGGGCAACTTGAGCCCATGCCCTCCCCGGCCCCAGCATCATCTGGCACCCGCCCCACACTGAAGGACTTGACGGCCACCCTTCGAAGGGCAAAGTCATTTACCTGCTCTGAGAAGCCTATGGCCCGCCGCCTACTCCGCACCAGTGCCCTGAAGCCCAGCTCATCTGAACTCCTGCTGGCAGGCCCAGGTGCCGAGGAGGATCCACTGCCCCTCGTCGTCCAGGATCAGTATGTTCAAGAGGCCCGTCAGGTTTTTGAGAAGATCCAGCGCATGGGTGCCCAGGAGGATGATGGAAGTGATGTCCTCCCTGGAAGTCCTGACTGGGCAGGAGACGTGATCCGAGGGCAGCGGTGCCAGGAAGAGCTCTCCGGCCCTGAGTCTAGTCTGACAGATGAGGGCATTGGGGCAGACCCTGAGCCTCCTGTTTCAGCATTTTGCAGCCTGGATACCGCAGGGGTGTGGCGACCCCTTTCCTCATCCTCAGCCCAGACCAACCACCATGGCCCTGGGGCTGAAGACAGTCTGGGAGGGTGGGCCCTGGTGTCCTCTGATACCCCTCCCACACCAGGTGCCCTCCGCCGGAGACGCAAAGCCCCGCCTTCGGGCCCTGGTGGGACTGAACTGAGCAATGGGGAGGCAGGTGAGGCCTACCGATCTCTGAGTGACCCAATTCCACAGCGCCACCGGGCTGCCCCCTCTGAGGAGCCCTCTGGGTTCTCCGTGGATAGCAACCTCCTGGGCTCGCTGAGCCCCAAGACAGGGCTTCCGGCAGCCCCAGCTGTGGACGAGGGCTTGACCAGCGGCCACAGTGACTGGTCTGTGGGCAGTGAAGAGAGCAAGGGATACCAAGAGGTTATTCAGAGCATTGTTCAGGGCCCTGGTGCCTTAGGGTGTGTGGTCGATGACAGGGCTGCTGGCAAAGCCCCCAAGAAGAAATCTCTGAGTGACCCCAGCCGCCGTGGGGAGCTGGCTGGGCCTGGATTCGAGGGCCCTGGAGGGGAGCCCATCAGAGAGGTCGAGCCCATGCTGCCTCCGTCCAGCAGTGAGCCCATCCTCACAGAGCGGCGGGCAGAACCAGAAGAGCCCAGTCCTGCCAGGGGCCGGGCACAGTCTGAGATGGCCCTACCTGAGGCCCCACCTGCTTCCTCCACTGCCCACCGTGACTTCCACCTTGACCCAAAACTGGCTGATGTTCTGTCCCCACGGCTCATCCGCCGTGGTTCCAAGAAGCGCCCAGCTCGGAGCAGTCATCAGGAGCTACCGAGAGAGGAGGGCATTCAGGACCAGGCTGGCAGCCTGTCTCGGGCCCGACCCTCCTCCAAACACGTTCGTCATGCCAGTGTGCCCTCCACCTTCACGCCTATCATGGTGCCTGAGCCACCGACTTCCGTTGGCCCCCCTGTGGCTGTACCAGAGCCCATGGGCTTCCCTGCCCAAGCCCACCCCACGTTGCAGGCACCATCTCTTGAGGACGTCACTAAGCAGTACGTGCTGACCCTCCACTCCAGTGAGGTCCCTGCCCCAGTGCCAGTGGATATGCCCTGCTTGACTCCGATTGTACCGCCCTCTGCCGAGGCCAAGCCCCCTGAGACGGTCCGGGCTCCAGATGAGCCTGCTCCAGCCAGCAAGTGCTGCAGCAAGCCACAAGTGGTGAGTCTTTGTGGGGGACCTTTGGGGTGGGGACGAAGGAGGGCCAGGGACAGTGACTTATGCAGGAGTCTCTTGAGTGTGCTCACTGGGCAGGTGCCCAGGTCTGAGGGAGATTCTCTGGTTCTGGAAGTGCCCAGGCAGTTTTAAGAGTGTTACTGACACAAGGCTCCTGTCTTCTCAGGCCCCAGAGGCTTCAGGCTTCTGCTGGTACTAATGTCAGAGGTTCTTATCTGCTCTAAGGTATTCTGGGTGATAATTACAAAGGGTTTTAATCAGGTCCTTTAGATGTTTTTCAGGGGCTGGTTTTAAAGATTCCTATCTGGTTCTTTGTTATCAATACATAAGGAGATGTGAGGGTGATGGAACTTTCTCAAAAACCTTGCTGCCTTATTGACCAAACCCCTTGTAGGGTGTTTGGCTCAGGGGCCCACAGTTGACATGGGTTTGCCATTACTAATGTGGCTTTCCCATGTCAGATCAAAATCTGGGTCTGAGCCTGGGCCTGGGAGAATTGGAGAGGTACAAGGCATTACTTTACGCAGTAGTGGAGAGGGCTCCATGAAGTACATTGGCAGCCCTGGCTATTCTTTGTGACTCAGTCTCCCCATCTGTAAAATCAGAGGGGTTGTGGACAAGGTGGTGCCTATATCTCCTTCCAGCTGTGCTGTACAGATTTGTGGGGAGTCCATGGGTTGGAATTGGGACACTCTTTGGGCCTGAAATCTGCTAAAGCCTCCTCCAGTTAGAATGGGTACCTCTGAGAGAGGGCAGGGTCAGGGAGGAGCTGCTGAAGTTCAGCAAAGAGGGGCCTTGAGAGAGGTTGGGAGTGGTTCTGGCCCCCACAGGCAAGGCTGCCTCTCTGGGTCAGGATGGGGGCGCTGGTCCCCCATCCTGCCGGTTTGCATCTTCTCCCCACCCCACCCCCTTCCTGGTGACTCTGAGATGCTTCCTCCTTCCCCTGTCAGACCCCAGGCCCCGGGGGACTCGCTCTCGGGGAGAGGCTCTCGGCCTCCACTTCTTCCTTCTGGCTTCAGCTGTCCCTGGAGTTTGGGCTGTGGGTTCAGATGGGTTCTCGGCAGTGTGGTGCCGTGGCATCCCAGCTGGAAGCTAGATTCGAGGCTCTGGATTTTGGGCTTAGAGTGGAGATGGCCTGGGGTTATTTCAGCCGTGGCCTGTGCTCCCACTGTGTTCCCTGCCAGAGTGAGGTGCCTGGAAACCCTAAACCCTGGACTACTTTGGTTACTGCCGGTTCTCAGTGCCCTCACGGCCCCTCTAAACTCTCTCTCTCTTTGTTTCTCTCTGCTGTCTCTAGTTCCCCGGTCCTGGCTCTGGTGTCTCTCACAGAGGCTGCAGAGTCAGTAGGCAGGGAGTGGGGAGAGGGGACATTTTGGACCTGTCCTTCTTTCTGAGAGCCTGGTAGGCCGACTCAGGTGCCCCTAACTCCAGTGCCAGTTGTCTTTGGAATGTCAGGGTGGGGGAGGGTGACAGCAGGGGCAGCTCCTGCCAGGGGCCCCATCCCCAGGTGCTTTTCCCTTATAATTATCTCCTCTGGGAGAGAGCAGGGGTGAACCAAGGGACTCGGGGAGACTGGGGGGAGGGGGACTGTTCCTAAGAAGAGGCATTGAGACCCAGAGAGGAGGTGGGAGTTTTTGCAGAATTGGCTCCTGGTCTACTCATCATATTGTCTCCACGTCCCACGTGATCCTCAGGGATCATGTGGAACAGGGATCTCAGCCCTGCCACCCCAGCTGCCCCTAGGGGTTGTGAGGTGGGACATACCTGCCCATAACAGGTTTCTCCCTGCCCTCAGTGGAGGCTCTCTCCAGCCTCCAAGCCTTTGTTCACTCCAGTCCTCCTATCTGTCCAGGCCCAGCTCGCTAGCCCCTCTTACCCCTTAGGGGAGAGAACTGGTGAGTCTGTCATTGGAAGAACAGGGTTTGAGCCCTGGCTCCAGATCCTTGTGTGGCCTAGGGTCAGTCACATCCCTGCTTTATGCCTCACCTTCCCCTTCTGCAAAATGAGGTTGATGGTCTCTTCCTGGCAGGCTTGTGTACTGTGAGTGGGTGGTGTGATCATGCCCTCCCTGGGGGCAGGAGAGGGAGAAAAACAGGGTCCACTGCCTCAGCTGCTTCTCAGGGAGCAGCCTTGGCCCCTCCTCCCTGCCCCCTACTGATTTCCGAGCACAGGGCTGGGCATTCTGGGCCTCAGTATAACCTGGTGGACTTCAGTCAGCTCAGAAGAGATTCCCCATCCCCTAATTCCCCACCCACTCATAAAGCCTGGAAGTTCTTCCTTCTGCTAGCCTGAATCCCTCCTGCTGTCTGTCCCTTTCTTTCTGGCTCCAGGAGGATGGGGAGCAGCTGTCCAGCCCTCCTTCTGGCCTTCACGGAGGAGACAGTGTTCCCTTGTTTCGGGCTCAGGGCTCCAGTCACGCTCCCTGGCCTGTGGGTGGAGATGGTGTGGTGTGGGCTTCAGAATAAGAAGGGAAGAGTCTGTCACGCTTTGCTGATGAGGCAGAAGCCAGTGTGAGCCCAGCCAGGGGGCTGGCAGGAAAGGCCCCGGGGACAGAGGGAGTCCCTGACCCACCCCTGGGCTGCAGGAAGTCCCTCAAAGTCAGGTCTCTCCCACCCCAAAATCTGTATTTGCACTCTGTGTGGTGCTGCCTCTCTGTTGGGAGCAGGAAGCCTGGTTCCAGACCTGGCTTAGCCTCTGACTTGCCCTGAGATCTGGACAGAGTCATCTTGGGCCTCGGTTTTCCCATCTGTACAGTGGGTGGTCTTTGCCTGGTCATTGAAGCTCTGTAGCAGAGACTCAGCCTGCAGGGTGGTCAAGGGAAACAGGAGGAGTCGGGGTATGGCTGGAAGGGAGAGAAAGGCAGCTCTATGCATCAGCTGTAAGAACCTAGGAGCCCAGGGAATGAGGGATAACTCATGGTCGCTTTCCATGAACGGATGTGCTAGGGGGAGGAGGCCCAGTTGTGGAGCCTCCCTGCCCTGCTCCCTCCCACAGCCCTTGTCATTTCCACTTAGGCCCACGGTGGCCTGGATGATCAGCGACTCTTCATCCCAAGGCTTCCCATCCTGCCCTAAAGTACAGTCTCATGATCTAACCTTCTGCCCTCAGGTACCTGATACCCGTTTGACAGAAGTGACAACTCTAGTCCAGAAATAGGAAGTGACTTAAGTCTCAGAATCAGATGGATGGACTCAGAGAACTTTAGCGTATTGAAATAGCAGTAAGAGTGGCTAACATTTATTAAGTGCTTACTATATGCCAGACACTCTGAATGTTTCATTCTTCAAAAATGAAAGCTGTGGGCTTCCCTGGTGGCGCAGTGGTTGAGAGTCCGCCTGCCGATGCAGGGGACACGGGTTCGTGCCCCGGTCTGGGAAGATCCCACATGCCGCGGAGCGGCTAGGCCTGTGAGCCATGGCCGCTGAGCCTGCACGTCCAGAGCCTGTGCTCTGCAACGGGAGAGGCCACAACAGTGAGAGGCCTGTGTACTGCAAAAAAAAAAGAAAGCTGTGAGAATCTCACAAGGCTGAATTCTTAGAACTGCAGACTCAGATTCCCACTGAATCCTAGAATGTCATTGTCTTAGAGGCGAAGAGGCCCGAAGAGTCCCTGTTTCTTGGTGGAATTGGCCTAGCATCTGAGTAATGGGGCAGGGTCAGGGGGCATTGGGGGCATCACCTGCACACCCCTGTCTGAACACTTTCATGGTAGTTATTTAATTCACTGGAGCCCATGTTTGCGGTGGGAAGAACTTCAAGACTCAGAAAGGAGAATGCCGACTTTAAGGTCCCACAGTATGGCAGGGCACAGCGAGGTCCGTGCACCACCCTGACCTTGTCCCCGCCCCCTGCCCCCAGCAGACATGGCTCCCATCCCCAGCTTGCCCAGCCAGCTCCCTGCCTTGCAGAGGAACGCCAGGCTGCAGCTCTTTGTCACCTTTCTTCACTCTGTCTCCTTGGCAGGGAACCCACAGGGGTGGGGATTCTCTCCTTTCCCTCCTTGGCTCTTTGCTATGATTTTTCCATGGAAACTGGTTCTGGGAGAGGAGGCGATTAGGACATTTGGAATTATGAGTGGTACCAAATATCTATAATTAAATGTCTTGTCACCCAGCAGGAGGAGGGTGGGAGGGGGAGGACAGGCACAGGGCTGTCCCTTTCCTCTGTTTATTCCCTGCCCCCACCCACTCCTTCCTAAGCGCCCTGGGCTATTGGGGGAGTGTGGCCCAGGAATGGGTTGTCCTCCCCTCACCACAGGGAAGAGTTGGGGGATGGACCAGAGTTGAGTCTGACATTTTCCAGCCCCACATTTCCAGGACCAGCTGGGTTTGGGAGGCTGGGAGGCTGCTGCTAATCCTGTCCCCAGGGGGCTCCCAGTGTAGGAACTTGCCCCTCCTGCTTCCTTCCCCGCCCATCTGTGATCTTTCAGGCTACACATGCTGCCCCGCAGTGGGGTGGAGGCATCCCCAGGCTGCCTGGGGCGCCGAAACACTCAAGAGAATTCAGGATCTAGTAGCAGCCTGGAAGGGGCTGTAGGATGTTGAGGGAGTGGCCTGGGGGCTGGCAGGAGAGGCTTCCTGAAGGAGCCTCTGTCTGGAGCTTGGCTTTGAAAACTGGGAGAATTTGAACATCCAGAGAAGAGAGGGAGGGGTTCTAGGAGGAGGGCATAGCATGGGCAGAGGCTGGTAGGTGGGAAAGAATATGTTAAGTTGTGTGCCCTAGGAGTTTGTTTCAGAGACTTGGGTGAGCCTTGATAAGGCAATGCATTCATCCATTTAGCAAATACTTACTGAACCCCTAGACACTCAGGCACTCTCCGAGACCCTGGGATACAACAGCAAGCAAAACAAAGGCCTGACCTCATGGAGCTTCCAGACTAGTGAGGAGACCTATCTGTAAATGGATACATTGTGCTACAGGCAGAGATGGGGGCTGGGGAACAAAAGAAACCAGGATAAGTGACTAGAGAATGACAGGGAGGGGTACTCTGTTAGATTAAGAGATCTGAGAAAGTCTCTCTGAGGACGTGAGATTGGACCAGAGGCCTGGAGGGAGCAAGACAGGTGGCTGTCTGTGAGGTGAAGAGAGGAACAGCAAGTGCAAAGGCCTTGAGGTAGCAGTCAAGAGGACTGTGTGGATGGAGTTAAGTAGGCGATGAGGTCAGAATTAAGGGAGGATGGAAGTGGGTTGGGGCCAGATGAGGTAGATTTCGCAGACCAATAGGAGGTTTTCCGTGTTTACTTGAGGTGAGTTGGGGCAGGCACTGTTGCAAGGTTCTGAGTAGAGCGCTGACCTAATCTGACTTAGGCTTTCACAAGTCTGCTCGGGCTACTCTGTGGGGGTAGATTGCAGAGGCCGTGGAGGGGGGGGCAGGTGGATCAGGGAGGCTGATCAGGAGGCCACTGGAATAATCTGGACAAGAGATGATGGTGGCTTGGGCTGGGGCAGAGGCAGTAGGGTGGTGGGTTTCTGCTGCAGCCCAGAGGGCTTTGTGAGGGCCTGGACTCCAGCATTCAAGGTGAACAAAGAGCTACTCCAGCTCCTATGCCTGGGCAGTGTGTGATGGGTCACTGAGAGTGAGGAGGGGAGATTGACAAAACCCCCAGGGTAGACTGGAGCTTTACGCTGCACTAGCTGCCCCCTGTAGACCTCTGTTGGTGTGACTCAAAGGCTAGGAGGATGGAGGTTCCCAGGGCCCCAGTGAGGCAAGTGACAGTGCCTTATCCCACTGGTGTCTTCTCCACAGCCACTATGACACCTGTCAGCTGCAGCTTGCATGTTACCTGAGACAGGGAGCTCACACCACCCAAAGGCAGCCCTGTCCCTCCCATCTGGTCCTCTAGCTAGGTGGGCATCCCAATATACGGATGAAGCAGGCCCAGAGCGGACAGAGGCTTACCCAAGGCCCTGTGTCTCAAGTATGGAATTTGGCCCAAGGTGTCCTGACTCCTAGGCCATACATTGTCCCCGCAGAGTTCCCACTGAGCAGAGTTGGCAGGGTTGCTGGTAGTAGGGCGGGGGAAGGGGGAGCCTATGTTTCCCAGAAAGGCTCACAGCTCTGGCGTACTTATTGGGAAATGTGCCCAGGCAGCCTGGCGCCTTGCTGGCAGGCCCTGAAATGGGGGCCCTGGGTCCCTTGGGAAGCAGGAGCTTATTAGAGACATGCCCCCCCCATGGGAGTTGATACTTCATGCAACTCCCCCGCCATTACCCATCCCCAGGCCTCTGAGGCATTCCAGGGGTGTACAGAGGCAGAGGAAGACTGCCAGGCTGCCACACTCTGAGCTGTGAGTGGGCCCCAGCCCATGACATGCAGGGCCCCAGCCAGGATATCTGAGCCCTGCTCCAGTAGCTATGGGGCTCACAAGGGATGACTTGGTATGACACATGGAGGTCTGCACTAGGGGTCAGGAGACGTCGGTTCCAGCCTTAGCCTCACCATTTTCCTGCTGTGTGGCCTTAAGTAAGACCCTTCCCCTCTCAGAGCCATGGATTCCTCCATGTTCTTGGGCACCAGGAAAAACCTCCTCTCCTGCTAGGAGAGGCAACAGCTGTCCTTAGTAGGATCCCAACTTGTAGACTGAAGTGCTGGTGTGGGGCTCGCAGCCCCCTTAGGCCACTGAGGAGACTGAGGCTCAGAGTGGGGCTGGGACTCACCCAGGCCTGGCCCCCAGGGCCCTTTTCCCTACGACCAGCTGCTGCTCTGCACCCCTCCACACACATAGCGGGGGGCCTCTCCCCGCACTTGTGAGCTGTGGGGCTCACTCTGGAGCCTGTGCACAGAAGTGTTGATGCTGCCGCTGCTGGGACGTTAACACTTCCTCTGGGGCTTGGGGAAGTCACGGGGCTCTGAGACACTCCCTGGGCAGGGAGAGAGGAAGAGGGGAGTCTCCAGAGGTACCTGAGGTGGGAGGCACACGAGCTAATACCAGGGTCTAGGCTGGCAGATAGGTGGTGTATTAGTTCCCTATTGCTGCTGTAGCAAATTGTAATGCTTAGTGACTTAATACAAATGTCATCTTACAGTGCTGGAGGTCAGAAAAAATGGGTTTCACTGGGATAAAATTAAGGTGTTAGCAGGGCTGCGTTCCTTCTGGAGGTTTTAGGGGAAAACCCGTTTCCTTGCCTTTTCCAGGTCCGGTGGCTGCCGGCACTTCTTGGCCCCTGGCCCCTTCCTCCAGTCTCAAAGCCGGCAGTATAGCATCTTCAGATCGCTCTCTCACTCTAAACCAAACCTCCTGCCTCCCTTTTATAAGGACCCTTGTGATTACTCTAGGCCCACTTGAATCATCCAGGATAATCTTCCCATCTCAAAATCTTTACTCACATCTGCAAAGTCCTTTTTGCCACGTAGGATAACATATTCACAGGTGTATTAGGATGTGAACGTCTTTGGGGGCCATTATTCTGCCTGTGACAGGTGAGCAGAGGGGTCGGGCTGTCGGCTCCTGGAAGCCAGAGCCCAGGGTAGATGCTGGCACAGGGTAGAGCTGGTGGACGCAGGCCCACTACTTTTATCCTGCATTCATTTCTTTCCCTGATCATTTGTCATTTTTTCATTCATTCAGCAATTGTTGAGCCCCTTGATGGGCAATAGGGACACACAGGGAAAGCTTGGACATCATCCCTGCTTGTCAGGAGTTCTCAGCAAGGGTCTTAGCCTTCTGATGTGGGTGGGGTCCAGAGGGTGGCCGAGCCCTGCTCTGGTGGGAGAGGGACAGAAGAGCCAATGGGTCCCCTGTGGATGGGCTTGGCTTCTAGGGTGGCTGGCTAAAAATTGGGATAAAGCAGCTCCCAAGAAGAGCAGTTGGCAGGAGAGTTTAGAGCCAGGGCAAAGAGAAAAGAGGGGGATCTAGGATGGGGGTGGGAATCACATCTCTGCTGGGCTGGCCCGGGCTGACTCGGGGCAGATGGTGAGGAGCTCCCTATTCCCATGTGCTGGGAGCTCCATGTTGGGGATCGGTGACCCTGGTGCTGGGTTGGACCAGAGGGCCTGTCAGGTCCCTTCACGCCCTGAGGGGCCGAGGTGCTGCCCAGGAAGTGGCACCTGAAGGATGGCACGTGGAGGGTAAGGAGCATGGTCCGCGTCCCTTCTCTTCTCAGGCTGGCTTTGAGACCCAGGGCAACCATTTATGGACCCCTCTGAATCCATAAAATGGGTGCATTACCCCTTTACTCCGCCAAGGATTACTATCAAGATTAAATGAAATAATGCCAAGAGGGTTTCCTCAAGAAATGTTAGTTCCTCCCCCATGACTAAGATGCTAAGATGTGGGCTTCCCTGGTGGCGCAGTGGTTGGGGGTGCGCCTGCCGATGCAGGGGATGCCGGTTCGTGCCCCGGTCCGGGAGGATCCCACGTGCCGCGGAGCGGCTGGGCCCGTGAGCCATGGCCGCTGAGCCTGCGCGTCCGGAGCCTGTGCTCCGCAATGGGAGAGGCCACAACAGTGAGAGGCCCGCGTACCGCCAAAAAAAAAAAAAAAAAAAAAAAGATGCTAAGATGTTAGGATTCTAAGAGAAATTGATTCCAAGTTGCTCAGATTCTCGTTCTCTCTTTCCAGCCATGAAGCAGGACAAAGCTCTGGACAGGAGGGCTGGTGGGGTCCTGGCTACATCTGTAGGGTTAGTGGCCCAGCAGCCTGGGCCTTTGGAGGTGGGCGGAGGGAGAGGGACTAGACAGTGAAGTGGAGCCAAATGCCCACTGACCTTGTTCCTCTCTCCAGCTCCCCCTCCCATTTTGTTACCACCAGCCCCATCCTGCGAGCAGAGCAGAGTCAAAGCCCCAGACCCACTGGAAGCAGCCTGTGAAGTGGGTCTCAGTCCCGTCTGCTTACCATTCTGGGCTGAGAGCCCCTCTAAGGCAGGGAGTCTGTGGTCTGTGTGCCCTGGGCTTTGGGGTCAGACTGATAAGGGTTGACCTCTCTGACCTGACTGACTCACAGCTGGGTGGTATCTGACAAGTCATTGCATCTCGGCCCTGAGCCTCAGTTTCCTGCTCTGCAAAGTGAGGATGATATGGAGTTACCGTGAGGGCCGAAGAGAATACTTACGGAACCCTCAGCCCATGACCCCAGGTCTGGAAGCTCTCAGAATTGTGGCCACTTTAAAGTGTGCGCTTTTGAGATTACTGGTTCAGAGTGTAGAATCTCGTGGCTTCAAGATGAAGGAGTTTGAGTTTTTTTCCAGAAGGCTTCCTCTTAACTTGATTTTGTTCGTTCACTTGAGATCATTACTTCTTGGTTCTGAGATTCTGGGGCTGGGGGGAGGCGGGGCAGGTCCTGGGCCAATGGGAGGGCAGTTGGGGGACTGTGATGGTGGGGGCCAGGCGGAGGGAGCAAGCACCAGGTTGGTGTCTGTTTCCTGTTTATTGGTTCCCAGGGGGGTGAGCAGGCCCTGCTCCCTAGCAGCATGGAGCAGAGGGAGGGAGGACTGGGGTCCTGGCTGCTAGCCAGCCCCATAGCCTGGCCTCCTGGGACTGCTGAGACCCCTCCCCCAAGCCCCCTTGGACAAACATCCAGTCCTTTCCCAGGACAGGGCATTGGAGGTCGAGGAGCAGATGTGAAGGGAAGGGGCAGAAGGATGGGAAGGGACCCCCCCTCCCCCCCCCAAAATCCTACTGGCTCCATCTTTCTTGGCTGCCTGTGTCACTGAGGTCTTGCTCCTGGTTCCTCACTACCCACCTCTGTCTCTCCTTGTCTCCCTGGGGTGGGTCCTGGTGGTGAGACGTCCAACTTCTTGGCAGGCCAGGAGGCAGGAGAAGGAAGAAGAGGAGCAGGGCCTTGAATGCCGGGATGGTCCACCCGAAAAGACCCTTAGAAACCAGTGTGTCTTCTAACCACCCCTCACCCCTTCATTACTCAGAGGGGAAATGAAGGCCCAGGGAGGGAAGAGGTCTCGCCCGAGGCCGCGCAGTAGTGGACCAGGCCCAGCAATCTGCCCGTGCACCTCAGAGCTGGGTTTAAGGGGCCACTGGGAGTTCTTGAGAGGGGAGGGGACAGGGGTCACTCGGCATTTTAGAGAATTGGGCTGAGCCAGCCAGGAAAGAGAAGCCTCGATGTATGTCTGGGGCCAAGAGGCCAGGAGGTCTCTTGTTGGACCAGACAACACAGGGAGGGACTGTGTGTACAGGAGCCAGGTTAAACTGGCTCAAGTCCTAGTTAAACTGCCGAGGCTTTGTGCTGTGGGCGGTGGGGAGCCGTGGAAGATAAAGAGCTGAGGAGGAACAGTGCGCGGTGGGCACATGAAGAGAAGCAGCCTGAGCTTAGGGGAGCCACGTGATGGAGGGATGGAGGGAAAAGAACTTCCTAGGGAGATAATTTGTAGGTAGAATTTAGGCTCAGAGGCCCTATTCAAAACGGGGGTAGGGGGAGTAGGGCTGACCTCTCTTATTGGAGTTAGAGAATGAGGCAGTGGACAAGATGCAGGGTCATCTGAGTCATCCCCCTGCCTCCGGGCAGAACTTTCCTCTGCATTTCTGGAAGGATGAGGGACCTCTGAGCCAGCTCAGGACCCTGTCTCTGTGCCCCATATGCTTTTTGTCTAATTTCCATTTCCTTCTGCTCCAGCGGAAGTGCCCTGCTTCTCAGTGGGGTCAGGGGTCACCAGAGAACAGCAGAGCTCCAGGCTGCACCCCCAATCCAGCCTTTCTGGGACCAGCCTGGGTAGGGAGCATGTGGGAGAGAGAAGGAGCAGGCCCATCCTGCCTGGCTGGCTATGACCCAAGGCATGGCACTTGGCCTCAGTTTCCACATCTGTACAGTGGGAGTCCCAGATGTGGCAGAGCCCAGGAGAGCTCTGGATTCTGCAGGTTCTCAGGAATTGGGGGAAGAGTGGTAGGTGGACAGGCAGGCAGCCTTGCTAGCAGTGCTCAGAGTAGTTTGTAATTGAAGACAAAGTATCCTCATAATATTTGTACCATAGACCCCAAGACAAGTGCTGTTGTGTGGCCCTGCAATCTTGGAGGCCTTCCTGGAGGAGAGTGAGGCAGAGGTTGTAGGGAGAGGAGTGATTCAGATTTGGGGCCTGCTCCTGAGCTTTGGTTTTCTCGTCAGAGGCCTAAGTATCCTTCTAGCTTCTTGCTGCTTCTGGGCCCTCCTCTCCCCTCCTGCCTGGACCAGAGCTTCCAGGCTTCTCCCCAAGGCCAGCGGGGGCGTTGCCTGGGGCGGGTGAGGAATTTCCGAGGGAACAGCTAAATTCAGCCCCGGCTAAAAATAGTCCTGGGCCTGGCCTGGCCCAGCGGCTGGAAGAGGAGGGCAGGAGGGCAGGGTGAGCCGTTCCTCTGCCTGCCCCACCTCGTCACCTGGACCCTGGGCCTGGGCTGGGAGGGCCTCCTCCCTTCTCCACCTCTTTCCTCTACTCATAGCAGACCTTTCCATCACTGGGGGCACCTTGCTTTTGTTTCTCCTCCTTCCTCTGTTGTTCACCCTGTCCTCCTCCCTGTCTTGCTCCTTCTGTCTCTTGTCTCCTCTGACCCCCTATATCTTTCGGCCTCCTACAGAGGCCGACGGAGGCCCCTGGCCAGAACCAGGCCTCAGGAAGAGGGCCCTGTATAGGGCGGTGTCTCCTCGGCATCCTCGCCTGAGTGTCAGGACCCCTCCGCTACGCAGGACTCAACAGCTATTTCAGCTCCTCTCTGCTTGTGGAGGTGGACAGATCTCAAGAAGTCTGGGGTGTGGAGATGTGGGTGTGGCCTGCAGTTTACCCTGTGACCCAGTGCTTTGTTCTGGTCAGGTGACGTCACCTGTGCCAAGCCCTCTTGTTCCTGGCACACGGGCAGTGGCCCTGGGGAGTTCCCAGGCTACTCTGAGCTCTTCCCACCACCCGTGCCCAGCCCTTTGTGGGCTCTGCCCTGGGCAATCACAGGCCCGAGCAACCAGGCAGATGAGCAAAGGGTACTTTCCAAGCCAGTAGCAATTGAGGGTGGGGGTGGGACCTAGACACTGAGGCCCAGAGAAGGTGAGGTGCCAAGTTCAGACAGCTGAGCTCAGGAGGAGTGAGGTGGTATTGGAACCAAGGCCGGCCTCCCTCCAGGGTTGCAGGAGAGAACCTTGTCTAATGCAGAGAGAACAGGGAGGGAGCTGATGGAAAGTCCACAGCACCTGCGTGAATATAGCGCAGGGAGTGGAGAGTCACCAGTCACGGTAGCAAAGCTTGTAAGGCCCTTCCTGTGTGCCTGGCACTAGTCTGAGCCCTATGCACATGTTCACTCATTTAATCCTCGCAACCAGCCTTGGGGAGGGACTGTTTCCCTGTTTCACAGATGAGGAACCCGAGGCACAGCATGGTGAGGTAGTTTGCACAGGTTAGGAAAGCTAACCAAGAGTTGGAATCCAAGTGCAGACAGTCTGGTTCCAGAATCCATGAATGTTACTCAGGCTCCTGGATTTCAGGACTGCCGGGGTGAGGGGTGGTGCCATCACCAAGGTGGGCACGTAGGAGGAGAGAGTGGACATGGGGAGCCCGCAGGATTCACAGTCCACAGTCCTAGTCCCTGGAACTAGCACATAGTAGTTGCTCAGTAAATATTAGTTGAGTGGCTCAGTTGAATAGGAGGTGCCCTTGGGGAGTGAGAGTAGGTGATGAGCAGACAGAGGGAATGTTTCCTCCTGTTGTGGACCCAGGGACCTTTCTCTTGGTGCTGGAGAGCTGCTGAGGTAGGTGCTGGGCTCTCGGCCGGTGGAGAAAGCTCTGGCCCAGGAGGTTGGAAGGGTGCTGAGCTGAGCCACAGGCAGGAAAAGGAGGGTTGGGGGCGGGGGTGCAGGCCAGGCAGTGCTGGCGCAGTCCCGCCTGCAGTATCTGGAAAGCAGATCTCTTGGGCCATGGCCGGCGTGACTCAAATGGAGACAAAAAATCCTTCCATATTTGGACAAAGAGCCCAGAGAGGCCCGGACCCACAGCCAGCCCAGACTGCCTCCCCCATCCCCGGCCTCCTGCCCTGTCTCCTTCTGGGCCCCTAGCCCTGAGCCCTGTTGCACGAGTTTAATTCTTGGTCGTCAGGCAGCACTGTGGCCCCCTCCCCTCAGTCATCAGGTCACCTTCTGTGTGGCCAGACCTGGGCCGTGGGCGCTGAGGAGGAAACAGCCAGTGTTGGTCTCTGAGCTCCAGCTGGAGATGCACAGGAGCCCTGGCAGAGCCTGCAGACTGGAGGAGGGACACAGCAAAACCAATTCCCATGCTGTGGGGCAAGTCGACTGTAGACTCCCATACACCCCAACAAGAGCAATGCCTGAGGTCCACAACAGGTAGGCACGCGCACACACACACACACACACACACACGCGCGCACACACACACTCCCCAGCAGACTTCTATACTGACAAAGACATCTGGGCAGATAATCAAAAGTGAGGACCTAGCCTGAGAACCCCTTATACCTGGCCTGGAGCAAGGTTTAATGACAATGAAGTGGTAGTAGATATGGGCGGCCAGATGTCAGCGGGTGATATAAGTGGCGTTATCCATCTGGGGAGATGTGAACAGAGCAGTTCCCCGCTGCACTGAAACCCCCGCGTGTCCAACATGGGACTGGGCCGGGCAGCGGACACCAGAACCAGGTGACGGGGGAGAGGGCCTCAGCCTGCTTTCTGCCTGGAGCAGGACCTCACTGCCAGGGGGAAGTCTGGCAATTTGTCTGAGGACCGGGGTGCTCATTGTCGCTGGTGGAATAACTGAGCTGACTACACAGCTGCCTCTAGCTTTTATAGTTAGCCCTGGGTAATTAACTCTGGGATCAGCCTGGTAATGCATTTGGAGAGCTCAGGGTAACCTATAAAATTCAATTCCACTGCCATCCGCTAGTGCCTGTACGTGCAGGGTGAGCACATGGGCTATGGGAGAAACAGGAAGGGGTTCCTGCCCTAGGAAGCCCCATCTGAGAACTGAGAATCAGAAGGAGGGTGAGGGAGGCTAATGTGGGGCAGTGGCTAGAGCCTTGGAGAACGAGCAAGGCCCTGGCAGACAGAAATGGGGCCAAGGGCCTTCAGGCAGAGAGAACCAGGAAGGCAGAGGCCTATGATGGAGAAGCTCTGGTGCGTCTAGGTTACCATGAAAGCTCCCTGGTTCTGAAGAAGTTGGGTGGTTCCTGGGGAGTCTGGAAGGCCAGCACTGAAAGTCTGGATTTGATCCCAGGGCAGTAATTTCCAAGCTTTTAAAAATAGTAGAACCCTTTCTTGTAGAGGAATCTTGACATTGAGCTATAAACTAGGTCAACTTGGAACCTCGTTGATTTAAGTGAAGGTGGGGGAGCGTGTCTGCCCCCTTGACCACATCTCCCCACCATGTACTTCCATGAAGCCACCTGAGACTCAGGCAGAGAATTTCTGTTTGGGGCAGAGGGACCCTGGTGGAGGGTTTAGAGCTGGATAAGCCTTTCCCTTCAGTTTCTCTGCAGGCTCAGAAATTCAGCCAAAAAAGAAAAAAAAAGAAGTTCAGCCCAGCCAGCCTCCCTGGGCAGGGACAGACTCTGTTGGGGACCAGGTCTCCAGAGGGAGCCAGGCTGATGGAGCACCCTACCTTGGGGCTCCTATGAGCAAGCAGTGTCCCCACCAGGGGCCTCTAGCACTGGGCTGGGCCCCACGTGATGAGGAGGATGACCTGTCAGAATGGTGGGAAGACCCTGATTGCCAAGTGCTGCTGCTTGGGCAAGTGCAGGCCCTTTGTGGAAGGTAGGAGCTAGTAGCCAGGCATGCTCCCAGAGGGCATGCTGTCCAGCACAGCTCACTCAGTCACCGGGAGACAGGTGGAGGCAAATTCTCTAGAGGTCCAGGAGACCCACTGGCTCCTTGGGGGTGAGGTAATTTAGGTTAGAATCAGGAAGACTTGCCCAGAATTGAGAGTGAGTAAAAGGAAGTGTGAACAGGTGTTGGCAGGAGAAAGCCTGAGCTCTGAGCCTGGTAAGTCCAAGGCCTCAGGAACCAGGCTTTGCCCACCTTGGGCACTAGCCTAACCTGGCCCACCACGCAGCCTATGCTCCCACTTCTTTGGCCACCAAAAACATGGGATGGTGGGGATATATGTGTATGTATAGCTGATTCACTTTGTTATAAAGCAGAAACTAACACACCATTTGTAAAGCGATGATACTCCAATAAAGATGTTAAAAAAAGTGGGATGAGTAGGAAGTTGCCGAGCATAAAGATAGTGGAGGGTGCGCCTGGCAGAGACCAGCAACGTGCCAAAGCCTAGGGTGTAAGAGAGTGTGATGGGGGCTTCCCTGAGGCCGCAACAGCGAGAGGCCCGCATACCGCAAAAAAAAAAAGAAAAAAAGAAAAAGAGTGTGATGGGTTGGAGGAACTACCATGGCCAGAGCACGATGCAGCCAGAGTAGGATACAGGTGGGGAAATTTGATACTGGTGGGTCAGCAAGGGCCAGGGCACCCAGGGTGTCGGGGTCAGCCTGAGTGCTTGCACTTGATCCTGTATCCAGCTGTGCCGGTGTAATGATTAGAACAGATGGGACCCAGGTGGCTGAGGTTCAAATCCTGCTCTTCCTCTTAGCTGTGTGACCATGAGCAAGTACTTAGTCCTTCTGTGGCTCAGTTTATGCACCTGTAAAATGGGGATAATTGTGATGGCACCTATTATAGGGTTTTGGTGAGAATCAAACATGATAATGCCTCTGGTAGCTGGGCTGGACCACTGACCAGTGGGGATCAGTGGGAAATCATACAGCAAGTTGGAAGTAGAAGGGAGGGTGGTGGCCTGGCCTGGCTGAGTTGGGGTCCCAGGGGTGGAGAGAGTGGATGGAATTACCAAGAATAGCCTAGATAGTCATCTTTGTGGGAGGAGGGATAAGCTGAGTTTCCCAGGGGAGGCTCAAAATTCTCCCCGCCCCACCAGGCAACTGCCCTAGGAACAGAGCTAAGGGGATACACAGATACGGGGTGGGATTCTGTGGGCTTGGGGCTCTGCTGGATTCTCACTGGCAGAAATCCTCACCCTGCCGTAAAGCTGCCTGTTGCCCACCTCACTTTACAGACGGTATCTGTGGCCCAGAGAGGAGCAGGATTGCCAGGGTTGCCCAGCGAGTTCTAGCCTCTGGGCCTTCATCCAGGCTGGGGACTCATGTCCACACTCTGGTTGAGTCAAAGCTCAGCCCTGAGGTCGCTCAACCTAAGGAGTGGGTGGGTGGGGGGTTGGCCTGTGAAGGAGGACTTTAGCAATTTTCTGCAGAAAGGGTTGGAGTGCCGAGCCCTTCTATGACTGCAGGGTGGGCAGGGAGAGCGTCTTGGAGGAGCTCACAGATGGGACTGGAATTGTCCAAGAGGAGACGAGTTAGAACGGAGAGAGAAAGCAGAAACAAAGGCTTTAAACTCAGGGTTCCAGAGCAGCCCCCATTCTTCCATTCGGTCTTCATTCACGCAGAGCCCCTCAGAACTCGGTCCTGTATATAGGCAGGGACACAGGGCAGTGTGCAGACACATAAACAGATAGGTATCCCAGGGGTGATCAGGGCTGGGACAGAGATGCGCGGTGGCCGGGGGAGCCCAGAGGGTTCCTACCCAGGAGGGGGCATACAGAAGGGATGGTTCCTGAGGAAGAGGCTGCAGCAAAGCCTTTGATGGGAGAGAAGGAGGATGAGGGCTGCAAAGGCTGTTCAAAGCTGAGATGTGAGCCTGGAGCAAGCTTAAAGGCCAGACTGTGAGGTGAAGTTTTTAAAAAAATTCAGTCTATATATATAAAATTTTGAATAGATAATTTATTCACATGGTTAGGAAAAATTAGAACGGGTAAAAAGTCTCCTTCCCGCCAGTAGCCACCCTGCCGTACCTCGGGACACTCGGTCATTAGTTCTTGTGAATCCTTTTATGTGCAAACACCAGCAAATGCACCATCTTTCCCCACTTGCCACACAGATGATGGCACACGGTCCACACTGCTCTCCACTGAGTATCGCTTGCAGATCTGCCTTTTCAGTGTCCTGAGAGCTTCCATATTCCTTCTTGTACTGCGTGGTGTCTCATGGCACAGATTACCGAACTGTATTTAACCACATTTTAAAAGGTATTTCGGTCATTTTCAGTCTTTTGCTGTTACAAATAGTGCTGCAGTGAATGAGCTTTTTCACAGGTTATTTTGTATGGGGGCTGGTGTACATTTAGGGCAGTTTCTTGGTAATGGAATTGCTGGGACAGAGGGTATGTGTGATTCTAATTTTGATGCTCTCCACGGGGGTCCACCACCTGAGAAAGAGACCTCTTCCCCACAGCCTCACCAAGTCAGACCTTTGGGTGTTTTCCCAATCTGATGGGTGAAATGTATCTCAGTGTATTTAATTTGCATTTATTTTATAATGAGTAAGGCTGAGCATCTTTTCGCATATCCAAGAGACATTTGGATTCTCTTTTCTGTGAACTGTTTGCATCCTTTGCCCATTTTTCTGTTGGGTTGTTGGCCTTTTGTTTTACCAATTGCTAAGAACATTTAAAATAGTAAGGAGGTTAGTTCTTTGTCTGGGTTATGAATTGCAAATATTTTTTCCTGACTTGTCACTTGACTTTTGACTTTGTTTATAGTGTATTTTTGCCATGCAGAAGTTTTTATTTTTATGTGGTCTAATTTATCAAGTTTCTATTTTATGGCTTCTGGATTGGGAGTCATGGTTAGGAAGGCCTGTCCCTCTCCAAGCTTATAAAGCAATTTTCCCATGCTTTCTTCTGGTATTTTATGTTTTCTTGTTTTGTTTTACATTTAAATCTTTGATCCAGTTGGAATTTACCCTGGTGTGCAGTGTGAGTTACGGTTCCGACTCTATTTTTCTCCCAGACGGCTGGCATTTTAAGCTCAGGAGTGACTTGGTCAGAATGGGAGCATCTTTCTGAGGTAGGTGTGAGGACCCCCTGGGGGAGCAAGGCTGTGGCTGTTGAGGATCAATGTCAGAGAGGTGAGGGTGAGGAAGCCTTGGGGCAGCACCAGTATAACTTGATGGACAGTTAGAGGTGGGGCACAGGCTGGTGGCATAGCATTCCCAAATCCTCATCTGTGCTGTGTGACGTTGGACAAGTCCCATCCCTCTCTGGGCCTAAACTATCATGGCTGAAGGGGCCCTGGAGAGCACCCTGATCCCAGGATTGACTGTGAGGAAGGAGGCAGCAAGAGAGGGCTGTCTGAAGGCAGGGACACAGAGGATGGCCGTGGATCTAGCCCCTACTCAGGCCTGGCTGAAAGGGAGTGGGGCTGGCAGCAGAATTCACTGTGTTCCCGGAGTGGTCAGGCGGGAAGGCGGAGAGGGGCGGGCACCCATTTAAAAATACCCACTGCAGGGCTTCCCTGGTGGCGCAGTGGTTGAGAGTCCGCCTGCCGATGTGCAGGGGACATGGGTTCGTGCCCCGGACCAGAAAGATCCCACATGCTGCGGAGCGGCTGAGCCTGTGAGCCATGGCCACTGAGCCTGCGCGTCCGGAGCCTGTGCTCCGCAACGGGAGAGGCCACAATAGTGAGAGGCCCGCGTACCACAAAAAAATTTAAAAAAATAAAAATACCCACTGCAGCCTGGCACTGCAAGCAGGGGTTGTGGGGGGCAGGCCCTCTGCCAGCCTGCGGGGTCCAGGAATGCAGGGGATTGTTGGGGTAGACACATTGTTGTCTCAGGACTGTGGGCCCAGCCCAGCCATAGCCATTCCTGGAGGGCCTCTTCCCCCAGACACGAAGCAGGCATCCTTCGTCCTCTCCAGTGGAGAAATAGGGAAGCCACAGTGGACAGACCACTCCCCCAGGGTCTAGTCTTGGTACTGCTCTGGACTTGCTATGTGACCTGGGACGAGTCTCTGTCCCCTGGGGTCTCTGTCCATCAAAGGGGCAACTGACCTTGCTCTGGTTACTTCCCCCACCCCTAGCCCTCACCCAGATTCCAGTTTAGATTAGAGCTGGAAAGAGAGATCTTGAGGTCCAAGCCTCTTCCCATTTACAGATGAGGAAACTGAGGCCATGAAAGGAGCCGGACCCCTGCTCTGCCTTTGCTCTTTTTGGCTTTCCTGGGCCTCTGGACCCTCCTCCCTGCCCCCAGCATGGCCTGTACCAACTCCCCACCCCCCACTCCTGGGCCCCAGTGGTCAAATTCCAGAGCTGCCGTTGCCATGGCAACAGCCAGCTCACAGGGCCCCTCCTCTTGGGGTTCTCCACTAGTCCAGGGAGGAGGCAGAGAGGGCCTCCCTCCCCTGGGGGATGGAGGGGTTGGGGGTGGGGCAGGGAGGAGGTCAGACCCAGCCGGCTTCTCTTTGTTTTCCAAAGGAGAAAATGGAAAAGGCACAAAGTGTTGGAGCAAATGCTTCTCAGTTATCCCAGAGACAGTGGGAAGGACAGAAGTGGTCTCCTGGGCTGGGGACAAGAGAGCCACCCAGAAAGCCCCTCCCAACCTTGCACCTGGAGAACTGCCCCATAGGAAGGTCTAAGACAGAGGATTTAGAATGGGAGATGGATGGTCCTTCCCAAGGTCACCACCATCCAATGCTAAGGCCACGCTGGGACTGAGGGGCCCAGCCCAGCTTGGGCTTTCTCCCAAGCAGACCTGCCCATAATAGCAGGAGCTACCAGGGTACCATTGTAAGGGGTGAGCTCCTTGGTCCTGGGGGTATGCAAGAAAGAGCTGCCAAGGGAGGCCTGCCCTGGGAGGGGGCTGGTCCAGATTGCCTCTGAGAGGACCTGCCTTCTAAGGTTCTCTGGTTATTCATAACAGCCAATGTTTATTGAGAGATCTTTGTTCCAGACACTGTGCTAAGTAAGCCCTTTATATTCTCTATTATTCAGATGAAGAAACTGAGGCACAGATGTGGGCTTCCCAGAGGTCAGGGCAGCCATCAGTGCAGGCTTTTCTCTTTGCATATACACATATGTATTTCATGATGCTGAGGTGGCGTGGTATATATACTCCTTGCTTCTTTCATTTAATATTACACTGAACGTTTCTCCATGGCATTTGAAACAGCTGCATGAGTGCACGATTCACTTCACCCTGTGGTCAGTTCCCACTGTTGTGAAGAAGGCAGTAGGAGTGTCCTCCTTGTGCTGGGGGCCTGGGCTGCTATCTGGGTTACTCCCTTGGGCTGGAAGGGGTCCCCTCTCCTGCTCTGTGGAATAGATGTGGATATCCTGACCCCTCGGCCCGCCGGGTGCACACATCCTGTCTGCTGTGAGACCTTGGGCCAGGCCCTTAACTTCCCTGTGCCCATAGTCCTGTTGTGTAAAGCAGGGTAATGATAGGGCCCACCCAGGAGGCTTATCTTGAGGTTAAAATAAGTACCTGTAAGCAGCACATAGGAACCCCTCAAGAGAGATCAACTCCTATTTGTATGCCATTGCTGTCTTCCTGTTTGCAGGCACAGCTAGGTTAAGTGATTTACCCAGAGTCCCACAGCAGGTCAGTGGAAGAGGGGGCGTGCTTTGAGCCCCAGCCCCACCACCTCCTAGTCTTGAGAACCTGAGCAACTTATGGCTCCTCACTGAGCCTTGGTTCCCCACTGAGTTGCTGTGAGGATCGGATGAAATTAGGCCCTGCAGGCATTTTGTAAACTGTGAAGTTCTGAGTGGTGCCCCTTATTGTCAATATGACCGATAGTAAGCCTAGAGAAAGTCTGAGGTTTCAAGGCTGCCCTTCCAGAAGCCCAAGATGCTCAGAAAAGGAGGGGAGTTGGCAGGTCTGGGCTGTCAGGGCAGCTTCCTGGCAGTGGTGGTCCTAGCCCCAATGCCTTGCGAGAGTGGAACCTAGATCTGGCTCAGACTGACCTTTAGCTATGAATCTTGTTGTGTACCACCCCCCCAACACACACACACACACACCCCAACACACACACACCCCAACACACACACACACACACACACACACACACACACACACACACACACACACACACACACACACACACACACACACTGCCCAGGCATCACGGCTGGTCACTAGTTGCTGATACAGTGCAGCAAGGCTTAGAAGCCGAGGCTGCCTCTTGTCACTTCTGCCAGCATGGCCCCAGCCCAGTGACAGCCCCCTCGAAGCTGGGATGGAGGGATCGCTGAGCAGGGCATGGTCAGTCTCCTTGCGCATCTCAACCACCCTACACCTGTCTGGTGTGATGGGAGGGGCTTCCCTGGCCTCTGAGTTGGGCAGGGGTCACCAGAGCTCACTCTAGGGCCACAGTGACTGATGGATAGAGCTTGCTCCCTTCCTGGGAGTGTCCCCTGGGTCCTAGAATAGGGTAGGGGCAAGGGAGGTGGAGACCGTAATGCCTTCCAGCTGGTTGGGTCCCTTTGGACAAGCTGTGGTAGCAGAGCCCCAAGGGCCTGGTTCTAGCCTCAGCTGACTGCCTGCTACCCTCGGAGTCAGGAGACACTTTCCTCTCCAGGCCTCAGTGCCCATATGTAAAATGGGGAAGAACAGTCCCTTCTCTGGCTCCCTCCTTCAAGGGAGGATTGAACATGGACATTCTAAACTTGCTGTGCACATTCATTACACTGATGCTTGCTTCATTCATCCACTGATACACAAAGATGTATTTTACTTACTATTGGTGGGCTCTGTTCTAGGCATGCATCTGTGAGCTCCAAAGGGAAGGGAGCACCTCTGCCTTGTTCCAGCAGCGTCCGTGCTTAGAACAGAGGTCAGATTAGTAGGTTTGTAGGAGCTGATAACACCTCAAGCTTCTCTGGGCCTTTGTTGGTCTGAGTAGAATTTCTGGCACTGTGGTACGTGGGGAAGATGGCCTCTTCTGGCTGCGGAGCTTTGAGAGCCCCCAGGATTATATCCCCAGCTCAGGCAAGCCCTGCCCCCTCCTCCCTGCCTCCTGGCTCCCTAGGGCTCTGGCCTGAGGCTGGCCTGGCCTTTCCCAGGGTGCCTGGCCCACAGCCCAGTGAATCATTTTCCGCTCCAGAGGCAGGACACCCCATCCCACCCGAACAACACACACAAATGGAACCCCCCCCTACTGTGCCTGGGTTCGAGGGAAGGAGGGAGGGAACAGGAGGGGCTGGAAACAGGCAGTGGATAACTTCCGTTCCCACGATCCCTCACCCCAGCCTCCCTGTATGCTGGAGAGTGGGTGGAGGTGAAGGAAGGGAGCCTTCCTTTGCAGAGCACCTGCTGTGCAGTAGGTGTTCATCCTCATTTTTGAAGTGAGAAAACCAAGGCTGAGGGAAAGGGATGTTTGAAACAGCTGGAAGATGGTGGTGGGCCCAGACCATATGGTCTCGATTCCCTGTACAGTGTTCTATGCTGAGCAAGGTTTAGACATTTTGGAGGAAGTAATTTTTAGAGCTCGTATGGGAGGGCTCTGGAAGCAGACCTCATCCACAAGTTCTGAGCCAGAGCTGGGACCAGGGGCCAGACCACTATTGTGAGCAGCAGTGTGCACAGCGCTGGGTGGGTGCTTTTCCTGGGAGCCAGGGTTGCCAGATTTAGCAGATCCTACTTGAAGGCTTCATCAGATTCCCAATGGTATTCCTGCCCATCCGCCACCCCACCCCACATCGCCACTCAGATGTGGGACCCAGAAGATCTGGGTCTTGGTTTCTCTGCCTGTAAAATGGGGATGACAGTCCCAACCTCTTGGGCCCTGGAGGTGAGTAAATTCAGAGCTTACTAGCTCTTCAAGAGATGTTTTTCACATCTGTTGGGGTCTGTCTATCCACCTACCCCCTAACCCCCGCCTCCTGCTTCTGGCCATTATCCGTAATGTTAAGAAACTCTTCCTTCCCAGGCTGGAAGATCCAGCTGTATCTTCTTGAAATTAAGGAAGGGGAGGCGTGGTTGTTGGAGGGCAGAGAAGAAGGGGAAAAAACCCACATGAAACAAGACTGGAGTTAAATTCAAACCACATGCGCCGCAGCCCCTGCCATGCGGGCCTCTGTTGCCACCTGTGGGTGTCTAGAGGAAGTGCAGTTTCTGGAGCTCCAGCTTCCTCACTTAGGCCAGAAGGCTGGATCCTGGTGCCTGCCATCAGGGAGGAAGGTCAGGCTGTCCGTGCCCCATCTCTGAGCATGACCTCACCTACCCGCCTCCCTCAGGGAGCCTGGTGGGGAATTTAGAGTCCACCTGCACCTTCCCTCCTCCCTCATTTGTTTACAGAGGGGAAACTGAATCCCAGAGGGGGGAGCAACTTGGCTAAAGTCACAGGGCCAGTCAGTCAATCAGATATGTATGGTGCACCTCCTGTATGTCAGGCACACAGCTGTGAACATGGAGAGACCTGGTCTCTGCTTTTATGAACATTATATGCTGATTACTTGGGGTCAAATCCCAGCTTTGCCACATCCGACTTCATTACTTCAGGCAAGTTACTTCACTTCTCAGAGCCTTTGATTCCTTATCTGTAAAGTGGTGATAATAGTGATATATAACTCCAAGGATTGGTGTGAGGATTAAATGAGATAATACATAAGAAACAGCACCTTGCTAAACAGGAGCTGGCAGTAAAATTAAGGCCCCACCAAGGGTATAGGGAATGTATGTCATTCCCTGAGGTGAGGGGGTCAGGAGTACAGTGGGTAGGGTGTCTCTTCTGGGCTGAAAGGAGGCCAGCATCGTTGAGCTGCCAGAAGCTGGGCCTGAGCCCCAGCATAGGGAGTGACAGCTGCCCCCTCAGTCCTCCTTTCAGCCATCAGAGATAGTTTCTGGAAGGATGGTGAGATTTTCTAGTGCTACAGAGGTTGGGGTCCCAGAT
The DNA here is from genome assembly GCF_949774975.1 of Lagenorhynchus albirostris. Classification (NCBI taxonomy): domain Eukaryota; kingdom Metazoa; phylum Chordata; class Mammalia; order Artiodactyla; family Delphinidae; genus Lagenorhynchus; species Lagenorhynchus albirostris. Next base: position 50,994,214 of record NC_083103.1, read on the forward strand.
GGACCCCACTGGGCCAACAGATGAAATCTGGGTCTGTGCAGAAAGCATCCTCTTGCCTCATTCATCCCATCTGGACATTAAAGACCCTGGGTTCTTAGCCCAGCTCTGCCACTTACTGGCTACATAACTGTGGCTTCTTCACCTCTCTGGGCCTGCTTTCTCAGCTAGGTGGTTCTTACTCAGAGTCTTTCGTGCGATTGCAATCAGACAGTAGCTGGGCTGGACTCATCTTGAAGGCGTGCTCGCTCACAAATCTGGCAGCTTCTGCTGGCATTTGAGTAGAACCTCATCTGGGCTGTTGGCTGGAGTACCCTACACATGGCCTCTGCATGTGGCCTGAGCTTCCTCACAACATGGCGCTGGCCTTTAAGAATGAGTGACCCAAGAGAGCAAGGTGAAGGTACGTGGCATGTGTATGGCCTAGCTTTGGATGTCGCACAGTATCCCTTCTGCTGTACTCTGTTGGTCAAGGTAGTCACAAAGGTCCACCCAGTCTCAAGGAGAGGGAACGTAAACCTCGTCACTCTGTAGGAAGAGTGTCAACGCCACATTGTAAGAAGACCATGTGGCATGGAAAGTATGGTGGTAGCTACCTAAAAATGCAGTCTACCACACCTTCCTGGGGTGCTCATGAGGATAATTGAGACAGTGATGTAAAGTACTTCACCTATGCCTGGCACACAGTGAATGCTCAGCTATAGCTGGCTTTGGTTTTTACTGAAGTGGCCCCTTTCCACCTCTGCCACAGAACCACACAGACCATCACCCACAGAGGGGCTGTGTAGTCACATGGCCACAGAAGACCACTGGCAGGGGCATACACAGACACGTGGATGAATCCGAACAGTTGGGACACGCGTCGTGTCCCTCATAGTCCCACCTCCAGGTGCACACGGTCCAACCTAAGTAGGGCAGTGGCCCTGTGGCAGGAAGGACTCCTTAGGCCCTTGATCTCTCCTTCCCGTTCTCAAAGCACATTCCCCCGAATTCTGGGGCCCACCCGGAACAGCCAGTCCCAAGGGAGTCCTGTGGCTTGGACGCTGTCCTTGCAGCTGCCTGAGGCCTGGGAACTCTGTGGAGCCTTGAGAAGGCTCCGCCTCCTAGAAGGGAGGGTCTGTAAGGGACAGGCCATGAAGTGGGAAGGGATGGATGATGGGAAGAAGAGGGAAGGGGTCTCAGACAAGAACAGATGGAGAGACTGAGGCCCCAAGAGGGGAAGTGTCTTGCTCAAGGTCACACCACCAGTAAGTGGTAGAGCCAGGATTTGAGCCCAAGCTGTCTGGCTCCACAGTCTGCCCTTTTAATGGCTATACCCAGAAGTCCCTCTTTTAGAACTTTCGTTTCATTGATGAACCTGAGGACCTGAGGAGGGCAGCAGCCATCAGCAAAATGGATAGCACGTTAGGTTGGGAACATTCAGTACTAACTTAATGCCCGTGGACATCAGTGAGGTCAGGAGCTCAGACAGTCCATCTGGGCCGTTAGCCAGGGTGCAGTTCCCAGGGAAGAGGATCCTCCGTGATCCCAGCATTGCCTGTGGACAGCATTTTGTTTTCTACCAAATCCGTCCTGGGTCAGGAGAATATGTTTGCCTCACTGTCTCAGTACAGATGAGGCTGGAGAAAGGGAATTCAGGCAACCACGGCACCAGGGAGGCAGGGGAGCCTGAGGGGAGGTGGAGAGGGGCTCTCTCCAGGGCAGGTGGTGGTTTTAAGAGCATGGGACCTGGAGGCAGCCACCTGGGCTCCACCCCTTACCAATTAGGTGACTCCCTGAGCCTCAGTTTCCTTGTTTGTAAAATGGGGGAGTAACAATATCAAAGCCCTTGACATAGGGCTCCTGTGGGGATTAAAGGAGCCAGGGCTTGGAAAGCAATGGTGGGGTGCTTTCACACCTGAAAAGTGTTCAATTTGCATTAGTGATGGTGAGGATTCTAAGATTATGGCGTTCCCAGTGTTCTGATTTGGGCAGCTGTGGGGCCCAGACACTCTTCTGGCAAATATGTTAGAGCTATGCACTTGTGAAAGGCTGGAGACCCCTCCCCATCCTGCAGGAGCCTGATGAGACCTGCTGCCCCTGAACCTGCATTGTACTTGTCATTTCTTTTTCAACTCTTGTCTTCCCACATAGACTGTGGTGCCCAGCAGGGCGCAGACTTGTTTTCTTACCTTTAAGTCCCCAGCACAGTGCTTGGTACCTGGAAGGTACTCAATAAATATTTGTTAAACTAATCAACAAATGAATGAAATAAGAACTCAATTAACTTCTCATCCATTGGACCATGTGTCTGTGTATCCATTTATGTTCATTTGTTGTTGATTCATCATTCTGTTCTTCCATCCATTTATTTATTCATCCATCATCAATCCACCCTTTCATTTATTCAGCCATTACTCATTATCCATCCATTTGTCCATCCATATGTCCTTTTTCATCACTGGTCCCCCAGCTGGTCCAGCACAAGTGGCCCCAAGTGGGCAAGAGGTCTTGCAGGTGGTCTTGGTGGGGCTCAGGGTGGGAGTGTGTCTAGAGGTAGGCAAGCAGGTTGTTAGGCTTCCCTCAGAGATGGGGAAGTTGTCAGCAGACTAGGTGGGAGTCGGGAGGATTCGTGTTCCCCAGGGCTGGCAGGGGGTGCCCAGCTGGCTCCTGGAGTGGGGTGGTGGCCTTGCGGAGCAGAGCCCTTTCCTATCCCTGCCTCTTGCCTTCCCCTGACTGAGGAGGAGGAGGGGAGCTGTTTGGTGAGGAGGGAGGTACATGGGGTGTGGGTGGGGTTTGGGGTATGAAGAGGAGGGCTAGATGGGCCTTTACCAAACTACCTTACACACTTAACAAAAACTATTCTGAGCCAGATTCACTTGAAACAACTGCCGATACCCAAAAGGAAAAGAAATCAGTGTCTGAAATGGGAGCTCAGAGGAACAACAGCAGAACCAGACCTGCCCAGGGGTGTCTCCAGCCTCCACCCCAGCTGACCTCACCCTGAGGGGCTCTGATACCTGTGGTGGTGTGGGGGTGATCCCTGGACACCCTGATTCAGCAGCTGTGCATTCCTGTTCCTTCTCTCAGCTTCCTTTCATTTCCCTACTCCAACCAGCCCCTGTGTTGCCACGGCAATGGGCTTGGATCTAATTAGCTACCATTAATGAAGCAGGCAGCAAGCAAAGCCTTCAGCACCAGGCCCTGCCCCCTTCTCCAGGGCAGGGGCCTCTGGTGAACTC